>NW_017728923.1:14706183-14752218 GCF_001723895.1 Crocodylus porosus | reverse complement strand
ACATTGAACACCTGCAAGAGTAAATTGGATGCTTATCTTGCTGGGATCCTATGACCCCAGCTGACTTGCTGCCCTTTGGGCAGGGGGCTGGACTCGATGATCTCCCGAGGTGCCTTCCAGCCCTGATGTCTATGAAATCTATGAATTTGGAAGTGGGAGCAATTGGAAGGGGTGAACTACAAAAAAGTCACACGGCCATCTGGTGGACAAAGAGGCTTATTACATGTCTTTGAACGCTTTTGTGCTTGCGTGCAGTGAATCTATGAATGTGATGCTTTAATTCCTGGTGAGCAAAACTAAACCATGTCCAACGAGTTTTACTTTAATGCACCAGACTTTTAAAGTGTACGGAAAACCTGCTTGTGCAAAGAGTCACACCACTGAGGCACAAGAAGGGGGAAAAAACGTGGCATGTACCAAGGCCCTCTGAATGCAACATCATTCCAGAAGGGAGAATTCCAGAATTGTTTTATATCACTTCAAGTTTTAAGGTAAGATTTGGACAAGAAAAACTTTATTTGGCTTTAGGCTTGTATTAGCCTAGAACATGGTGATTTTGTACATTCAGTTTTCTAAATTGGAGGGAGTAAAGACGTCTCATTTACCTATTTGTATACTCATGGCTTGCTAAATTACAAGGATTGCAGGAGTTAAAATAGCAACTATATAGATATATGCTTGATTGCGTCCTTGAAAGTACTTAGTAACTATTTGGTCACTGTATGGTCTTTTGTCTTTTGGCCATGAATTAATTGACGATTTTGCATTTGAGAACTTCTAAGTAAGGATGCACCGATATCTAGGGAGAAGGAACCTGCAGCATACCTATAGGCTGGAGAACACCCTTCTCAACAACATAGTGGCAGAAAGGGATCTTGGAGTCATTGTTGACTCCAGGATGGACATGAGCTGTCAATACGAGGAAGCGGTCAGTAACTGCACCTTGTCGTGCATCTACAGATGCATCATCACAAGCAGGTCCAGGGAGGTGATCCTTCCCCTCTATGTAGTGCTGGTTAGGCCATGGTTGGAATACTGCATCCAGTTCTGGGCAATGCACTTCAAGAGGGATGTGGCTAACTTTGAGAGGGTCCAGAGGAGAGCCACTAGCATGGTCAGGGGGCAGCAGGCCAGGCCCTACAAAGATAGACTAAAGGGGCTGAATCTATTTAGCCTCCACAAGAGAAAACTGAGAGGGGATCTGGTGGCCGTCTGTAAACTTACCAGAGGGGACCAACAGAAAATAGGTGAGGCTCTGTTTCCCCAGGCACTGCCTAGGATGATGAGGACTACCAGACACAAATTGATTGAGATCAGGTTCAGGCTTGGTATCAGAAGGCATTTCTTTACAGTTAGGGCTTCAAGGCTCTGGAATGGACTCCCAAATGTGGTGGTGCTCTCCCCTACCTTGGGGGTCTTCAAGAGGAGGTTGGATAGATATCTGGCTGTGGTATTATGATCCCAGCACTTGTTCCTGCCCAGGACAGGGGGTTGGACTTGATGATTTGTTCAGGTCCCTTCCAATCCTGGAAACTATGATACTATATTGGTTGGCTATCGGATCAGCACCGATAAAAGGAGAAATTATGTTATCAGGTATTGGCTTTTTTTGGTCAATGTAGCCAATAATTACAGCCACGTGCCTAGAACACCCTCGTGAGTGTAGTCCAGTCACTGCACCCTGCAGGCTGTGGATAGGAGTGGGGCTGTGGATAGGAGCTGTGGGCAAGGGGATAATGTGCATGGGAATAAGGTAGTCATCGCGTTACTCATCGAAGGCAGGCAGGGAGCAGGCAGATCCCATGCAGGCAGTGGAGTAGGCAGGAGGCATGTGCATGTGTGTGTTATAAATGTAAAACAACCAAAAAAGGTTTATGTCAGTAGCTTTAAAGTGCCTTGTGCTATTACTAAATATCAGTTATAGGATTGATATTGGCCGATATGTTTGGTTAATCCTAGGCTATCAGTATCAGCCAAAAAAGTCTTTATCAGTATACCCCTACTTGTAAGGAGGGGTGTAGGTTGTAGCCGTGTTGGTCTAAGGACATAGGCAGACAACGTTCTTTGGGTGAATCTGATATCTTTTATTAGGCCAGTTTAAATAGTTGAAGAACACTTTTTTAGCAAGCTTTTGGGTTTTAAAACCTGTAATCAGGCTGAGAAAGTGTCTGCAGTTTGTGTGTGCTCTTCCTGGATGGAATGAATAGTAAAGAAGCCAGAGGCTGGGCTGCTACGTATGCATGTCTTGCATGTCTTGCTGATATGTCTTGCATACCCAGTACCCAGCCTCTGGCTTTTTTACTATTCATTCCATCCAGGAAGAGCACACACCAGCTGCAGAGACTTCCTCAGCCTGATCAAGGATTTTTAAATCTGAAAGCCTGCTTAACGTTTTTTCCCCCCACTATTTAAGTTGGTCTAATGAAAGATATCAGATTCACCCAAATAACCTTGTCTACTTGTAAGGATGCATTCTGCTGGTGAAATATGGCAAAGTTTACTTTTCTTAATTTTCCTTTCTAGTGATTCAAATTAATGACACTTCAAAAATGGTGACAGTTCCTTCATTGTAGCTACTTTTTATTTTAAAGAGAATGGACAGGATTTCCCTAGTTAGAATGAGTCTGAAATTGTAGCTGTGCAAAAACTACTGCTTTATGCTTGTATTGGGTATCTTGAAGACTGGTAACTTTTTAACTTAATTGTTTAAGATCTAATCCTCACTTTTATTCTTTGACAGGTTAAAGTCTTAATTTAACTTGTAAAAGCTGATATGTCAGACCCCCTCCCACTGCTGCTGTGTGTGGGAGAGATCCATTCCAAGGAAACATATAGAAAGGGGCATGAAGACGTGGCATGAATTCTGCTCTTTCACTGTTTCATGAAAATTAACTTTCTTTTAAACGTTACTTTTATTTTTCCCCGTCTAATGCCAGTTCTCTTATGTGGTAAATGCTGCAGTAGCCTGTCAAAAACCCTGTATGATCTTCATGATTATGAATGATACTTAGCTTTTAAATAAGAATGAAAAATACTCTTAACTGCAAAAATTTTAGCAGGCTACTATTTTCAAATCCACCAAGGCAAAATCTAGGCCAAAATTCTAGAGTCTTTTGCCTTTCTTTTGAATGCCCTTGGTTAAAACTGATCTCTCGGCTAGAATATAACCATGCTGCTTCACTGCAGACACATTGTAGGCCTGTGGAATATTTAGATCTGAGCAAAGTTAGGGCATATTAGCAGCTGATACCTCTCTTAGCTCGTTCTCAGATTACAGAATGGGGAAACTTCAAGCATACTGTGTACAAAATTCAGCCATAGAAACAAGTGGAGAAAAGATGCAGCAGTGCCAGCTGCCAGGTAGGATCCTGTCCCCCTGACAGCCAGACTTCTGATATTCTTGGGAAGTAAGACCTACTCTATAGCCTCTGGAAATGTTTGACACAAACAGCCTTTTCTGGTCTCCATATCCTCTGTAGGGGTGTAGAAATTAATCTTTCTTTCTTTTTTTTTTAACATTAAATCCACTTTATTTGATGGTGTCTTCACAATTCTGATTTTGTATTGTGACACAATTTCGTATTAATATTTAAGTGTACCATAGAGGAAATAGAAGTTGGAGCTTGGAATAGTTTAAGACTTGGCACTGAGATGACACTAGAGATGATTTAAGGTTATAGAATAATCCCAGAAGCTTGATATGTGTTTGCTAAAGTGGGCAACTGTAATAGTAAAATTAAAAATCAAAGATGACTACACTTAATAATCAATTTGAGATAAACCGGTTAGCTAGTTCGTCTCTCTGCAGATGTAGGAAGCTGTCATCACATCAGTTTACCATTGTTTTGTGGATTTTAGATGTTATCAGCAACAGGATGTTTTTTCAAATGAAAGCTGTGGTGCTAGAGCAAAATTCCAGAGCTAGAGGTGGGTTTTGCGGTGTATTGACTTGTGGAATAGACAGGACCATGAAACTTCTTTTTGCCCACTGAAAATTCATGCAAATCAACTAATGTGTGAGACAAGCAGCTATTACTTTTCTACCAAGCTTACTTTTTAATAATGACTTGAACTCAAGAGAAAGCTAGAGTAGTAGTGGTCTTGTTTTTAGGCATGTGAAATTTGGTTTGGATTAACTTGAAGGTGAAATCTCAGTTGTAGCTCCTTTGAGGTCTTCAGCCATAGATGACCATAGATTCTTTCAGACTTTTCTTCCACTGAGAAATGCAAACTGCTATCCATTAGCAATGTTAGTCTATTTTTAAAGCTGCTTCTAACATTGTAGCAGCTATTTTTGCCACAGTTATAGTAGCTAGTGTCGGCACAGTGGGAAACTATGATAGCAGTGCTGCTGCTGCTTCTGGCACAGATATGCTAGGATGTGAGACGCATGTCAGTGCATGCATGCCTGCAACAGTCATCTGGTTCATACTGCAGGATTTGGTAGTCATGGGGTATAGTGTCCCATGGGAAAATGATTCATCTTAATTTTGAGGATGACTGCCTAAAAGTAGGCAGGGGTGTGGGAAGTAGAAGTGGAACTAAAATGCAAACTACTATTGTAACTACAACTGTCCAGTCTACTCCACGCTGTAGTCTGTCCAGTCTATTCTTGAATCTGACATTAAATCTTTCACTTCTAGATGTACCTAGAGGAGTGTGCTCTCTTGTGTGACTGCGCAGGGTGACCATGATAGGAAAAGCAAGGCTTTTCCCTTTGCTGTCTACTGTGCATGATAGGGCTATGAGGTCGGGAGTAGAAAGACAGTTGTGGTTCTGATAGCTACTTTAATGACTGGGTTTTACTTTAAAATTTGACCAAAAATGTTCTACCATATATCACAGTTAGCATCCAGGATGGGAAAGACAAACTATTTTACCCTTTAGCCATTTGTTTCCATCCCACATTCATTACTACTAAGAGCCTGAAGTTGAGTGTTCTATGTATGAAATCAGAGTTCAGTCAAGGGCTCAGACCCCTGTCTTGTTGGACTGCACAGATTGTGTGGTCTGTGTAGAAACTAAAAGGCACTCATCTGTAATGCTAGTTCCTCTAGGTTAGCATGTGTTCGTGGGATTTCAGTGTCCGTGGCTGTAAATCTGCCAGATCATTAGTGTTGATTTTATTTTTAGGTTGAGTAAATATAGGGCCTGCAAAGCATGCTGGATTGATAGCCCTGTAGCCAAAAGACTTATACATGCAGCACTGTGCCTTAATGCTGATCTGGAGGCAACCTCCTCTGAAGATGAGGATAGATCAGATGAGGGAGGGAAATGTTATCAAATGTTCTTAATCAGGAACTCTTTAACGAAAGCTCTTGACTAAGTGCAGGAATTGGTTCCTGCAGATTATTCTAGTGCAATGTGGTATCAGCACATTTGGCTTTCAGTATAGAACTGTATTAATCAATGATATTTAAGGTACAACAAAAGGATAGTTCATCACCAGGAAAAGGTTAATTAGCAGGCTATGAACTTGCGCTTGTTTAGTGACTAGTGCTTGCCATTTTTTGGGTTACTGATTTAAGATCAGATGTGTACATCTCAGTATAACCCATCAGAACCATAATCTAAGTAATTCTTCCTATAAATCCACTCCAGCCTGAGACACACAAATTTAGTGAAGTGTTACATAACCTTTCATACTGCATAAAATGAGCACTGTGCTATACCAGCTTCTGGTTGTTCACCTCCTACTCCACACATACATTTTCTCTCTTGTTCCACTCTAACCATCTGCTTGGTACCTGAGAGGCTCCTTTCCCCCAGGCATTTTTCCTAGGTGCAGCAATAACTCCCCTTCTCAGCATCCTTTTCCCACTGGAGGCAGGGGAAAGAGGATGGGTAGGGGACTGAGCAGCTTGCTGCTGTTGCAGCAGGAGTGAAAGCTATTGCAAAATTGCTTCTAACCACATTTTAATCTAAAAATCAATACAGTTGGGAGCCTTCAACCTGAGGCGATACTTTTGTTTTCAAACACTGCTTATATGAAACCTGAAATCATGTACTTATTTCCCACAGAAGCTTATCTGTCACATTAAAACATCTCTTCCAATATATAAATAGTTTAAATTATATAAATAATTACCTATACGGTCTAAAGGTATCTCAAGGGATCCCCTTTGTATTAATATGGCACTTAAAATGACAAAAAAAAGGCTGCCAAAAAGAAAACATTTACCTTGAAGAGTAACTCCTGTGATTAATAAGCATAAATCTAATAGAGGTAGGGAGAAAGCATTGCCTGTTGGAAATAAATTTAATTTTTCGCAGACAAGACAAGGACATTATAAGTAAGGTTTTGATTACGTTCAGTCTGTTGCAAGAGATGAAGTCAAGATTTTTGGGATGCTCAACTTTTTTTGAAGTTACATTGAGAATTTCCAGATGTCCCAAACTGCTCTGTTTCATTATACATACCAACTGTAAACTAAGTCCTTTGTCTGAGAGGCTTCATAATTTCCCAAGAAGGAACTTGGAGATATGGCCACAGGATGAAGTGAGGATTTAATAATTCAGTCTTATTTTGAGTATCAGACAGGATAAATTTGTACCTTAGAAAGGGACCAAATATATCAGACTCTCTGGCCAGGCCAGATCCGATATGAAGGCAAGTGTGATCTGTGACACCACAAATCTCTAATTTACTGCACAGTAAAACCTGACTGTCTACATGTGTAGGAGCTTACTGCATAGTAAGTTAGCCTACTGTGTGGTTAGTTTGCTAGATGTAAATGCAGGTAGCAAATTAACTGCACAGTAGTTACTGCACAGTAGTGTACATACAGATGCTGACCAGGAGCAAATTTGCCCCTGGCCAGCCCCACCACCAGGGGGCCACCCTCAGGCTACCTCCAGGGCCACAGGGCTCAGAGCTTCTCCAGGCCCAGGGCTGGGGTGGTTCTTTGCCTTCCCCAGCCTGGCCTTTAAAACTCTGTGGTGGCACAGGCCCCCTGGAGAGCCTGTGCCACTCGCTGCCTGCCTCTGGCCATTGGGTCCCATAGCAGTGGCCTCATGCCAGCTGCAGCAGCCTGCATGGACCCTGGAGCTGGCCCCTGAGCCAGCCTCACCACCTTTCTGCCTACTGCATAGTGCCCCTGTGCTGCATGCACCTGCCCGGGCCTGGCAGCACCCAGACTCTCAGCCATTGAGGGAGCCATCTGAGGGCCATTGAGGGAGCCATACTGGAATTATCCCTGATGCCACACATCACATCCCAGGGGCCCAACTGGTCCCAGGATGATGCCATGGACCTCATAGCACTGTGAGGTGATGCTGAGGTCCATAGCTAGTTTGCCTGGGCAGGCACTTCAATGCCCACATTGATGAGGCCCTGGCAGGCTGCATGCAGGAGCATGGGCATGACCACTTGGTATGGCAAGGCTGCATAAATATGAAGGCCCTGTGGGTCTGCATCAGCAACCATGACTGCTGGTTGGGACTGCCAATAAGACCATGCCCTTTATCCAGCAGCTGGACCACATCCTTGCACCCTGGGACCCTGGGCAGAGCTGCACTGTGTTCTTCATTATGGTTGGCCTGCCAGAGCCTCCACTGCAGCCTTGCAGTGCCAATGAGACATTATCAGGAACAGGCCCCTCAGGGCACCAGGGGCACATTCTGGCATGTTCCCTGCCCCTGGATTCATCCAGAAGCTCAAGCAGCCTGGGACAATGCCTGCCATGGCAGGTTCAGGTACTCAGCCCTCCCCCCCCCGATGGTCAGCCCAGGGATAGCACCCCCTGCCCTGATGAGCTCTAGATCCTCCCTGGAAGGGGCCACTGACTGGTCAGCCAGGCACCATGTCCCTGCACCTCAGGACACCAGCAGGAGCTGCACATCATTGCTGCAATGGGGACAGATTTGGGCCACTGAGGATGCCTGCCAGTAAGCCTCACACTGGGAGGAGGGCCCACCCCTCCCTTACCTGCCCTTACCCTCCCTCCCTTCCTCGCCTGGCCAAGCTTCTCCCTGGCCCCTGGGGTTCCTCCCCCCACACACACCACACAGGGAGGCACAAGGCAGTACAAAACTTTGAGTAGCCAGTGCCCCCTAAGGTAGGCAACAACGGGCCTCTCACATGCAGAGAAGCATGTCAATGCCTGCAAAGATATCATCCTCAGCTGTGGGGTGCAGGGACATGTAGCATAAGCACAGGTATTCCTCTAGGTGGCAGCAAATGTGGTGGGCAAGCATGGGCTTGCCTGCTGCAGTATCAAAGCTCAGGATCCCATGCCAGATTCTCAGGTGCATCTGAGGCACCATGACAGTTAGCAGCTGCAGGAGGTAGTGGGTCGAGCACTCCTTGATGCATGCAAACAGCTCATCATGGCACACCTGAGACAGTCTCACCACAGGCACACTTGGAGCGCAAGCCAAAGGTGGCTTGCCCCTGGTGCCTCTCTGGAGAGGTCTCTTTGTGGGGGGTGAGGGTACCACCAGCTCCATGTCCCAATTGGCTGGGAGCCACTCACCTTAATGAACCCAGGTGCTCCAGGCCTGACAGCTTGGGAAGAGACAGCCTGGCCTGCAGGAGGGGAAGTGGAGAATGGGTGGTGGGAGGGAGGAGAGGTAGGAGGTGCTGCTAGGAGCCAGGCCTGGTCTGGCCTGGGAAAGGGGCAGGGAAGGCAGGCTGCCTGCAGCAAGCACCAAGCAGCCCACCCACCCTGCAGAGTGGGGAGACAGAGGGTGGGGGCTCAGCTGGTGGCCACCTGTGCCAAGGCCTGCTTGCCCAACTTACCATGGTCCCTGGGCACACGGCCCCCGAACTGAGGCCAGGCAGCACACAACTCCCTGGAGTGCATGTTATCTCAGAAATGTTGCAAGCTCTCACAAAAAGCTTCTTTCTCCTGGCTCTGCAGGTCCAGCATCCGCATGTTGGGGAGAAGCACCAGCTGTGTGTGGGGATTTGATTTCAGGGTCACTGCTGTATGCACTGTCTCTGGCAATGATGGACCTAAAACCAGACCCTGCTGATGGCAGAGGAGCAGCTGGAGGACTTGCTGGCTTGGCACGTGGAGGACATTGCATGCGAGTGTGAGAGAGCCCGGGAGGACCAGGCATTTGGGGACAGGCTCCTGGCCCATGAGGAGAGGCACACTGTCCTCCTCAAGAGGATGGTGGAAGCACAGGAGCGGCAGGCCGCTGTGGTGGCAAAGGCAGTGGAGGCCATGGACAAAGACTGCCAGGTGCTGGACACCATCCTGATCCTGATGGCCTCTATGCTACCTGCTTTCTAGTTCCTGGTCTTACCTTCCCCCTGGCAGCCAGCAGCACCCAGTGGGCTTGGGCTGAGGTGCAGCCAGGTCCCCCTACCCTGGTACTTACCCAGGGTCCCCGGCTAGCCGACCACCCAACCTGTTCCCCCCTGCCTGCCCCTCCCCTCACCCTGCTGCTCACCCCAGTTCCATGCAGACTTTGAGCAGGAGCTGCCTGCATTGGGGCCAGCACTGTATACAAGTCCTGTTAGCCCTGGCCCCAGGCTGCAGGAGGGGGAGCCAGCCAAGCAAGCAGAACAGCAGGGCGGTGGGCTTGGCTGGCTTGAGTGGGGCAGTGGCCAGCCAGGGCTCTGTGGGGAGGGGTGGTGGCATGGTGGTAGCCTGCTGCTTCAGGTGCAGGTGGAACTGGTTGAGGAGCTCCTGGAAAGTGGCCTGGATCATCCAAAATGAGTCCAGCCACCGCTTGTCACCCCAGGTTCATGGGATGATATGCAGGCACAAGTCTAGTCTGGCTGGGCGGTCTCACAAGCGATGGGGGCTGGAGCCCCAGGAGCTCGTGGATGGTACACATGTAGATGCTTGCCCAGGGATGATTTACTGTGCAGTAAATTACTGTGCAATAAACTCATATAGCATTAATTGCATGGATGATCACACCCACTGTTCCTAAAGGGGATGCCTACACCAAGTCCTTTACAAACCCTTTGTGGGTAGCTTCCAAATATGCCATAGCCACCTACTCTATTGTTCATGCTCCAAACCTGGAAATGTGGTTATTAAGTAGCTCCATGGTGCCCTCCTGTCGCTGCGCTTAAGAATATTGGAGATAGAAAGCTTAAGAGTGGCTCTAGGATGATGTCACTGAAATGGCTTCACTGCCACATTCCTGAGTTTGCTGCATTTGAATGGGAGTATGTGGGCATGGCATGCTTGGGAACACCCTTCCTGTGTGTGTGGTATGTATGTATCACAGGTGCATTAGCTTGCATTTTGTACTACTGAATTCCATTCCCTTTCTATAATTCCATTCCTTATTTTTCCAGCCCTTTCTGTAGGATGTCCTGATTCTCTTTCTGAACGTCTCCTAACTTCAGGTCATCAGGAGGTAACTTTAGCACATTTTCCTTTTATTTGTCAAAGTCACAATTTAAATATTAAACAAGATTGGTTCTAAGCCTGTTCTTTGAAAACAAACAAAACAAAACAAACCCAACAAAAAAATTGGTAACCTCTACCTTGTTGCTTCCCTTTTCAGCAGTATCCATTATCATTTCCTACTGAGTCATTTCTTAAATCAACTTTGCAATTCTTCTATAAATCCTGATCCTTATCTTAACTAATCATTTCCCATGTGGCACTACTTCAAATGCATTGCTGAAGATAGATGAGATATACAGTGTTTCCTTTGACTAGAACTGTTCAAGACAAAAAGCCATCATACAAGTACCCTAATCACAATTCACTTATGATGCCACGCTTAGCAACAAGAAACTCTACTCTTGAGAGAGATGCAATGAGATATTTACTGCCCATAAGTTGTAAGGGTTTATATATCTCATAGATTATTCTGAGGCATTGATTTGGTCCTGCTTCTAAAACCTAGTGAGCTCATCTACATAAGATGCCACTGTGAAGTTGTTACTGCATAGTCATTTAATATTTGCATAACCTCCTGCGCAATAACTGGAGTTACTGTGCAGTAGCGTCCAGGCACAATTGCGTGGTGACGCAAGTGTCTCATCTAGATGCTCCCAGATAGCAATTGCTTCCTTGTTTTCTACTTGGCAAATTATGGATGCACTGACCAATCTGAAACAAAATCAACTTGTGAAATCTGGTCAGTTAATATATAAATGACAAATAATGTACAAATGACACGTAAGTGAGCCCATCTGGATTGATACTTTAAGGATTTTTTTCTTTAACTAAATAACTTTCCAGAAATTAGTCAGATCTTAAAACTTACTGGAATTGAAAAATAATTGACTATTTTGCATGAGGAAACAAGTAATGAGAAATTAATGAACAGTGAATCTGTCATAAAGCAGTAACTGCAAAATGTTAGCTTGGAAATTAAATATGAGCTGATTCAAGAAAGATTGCTGTAACTTGAATGATATGGCAGTCATTGCAATGTTTAGGAAAACAGAAATTTGTATTATAGAGAAATTGCATTACAGGGAAACATCTAATGTCATTTCCATTAGTTAGTTATAACTTTTTAAAATGGTATCTAATAAAATAATTCATTAATTAGGATGCATTACTGTACATGGACTTTATAAATCATAACTTCTCAATTTAAGATGGTTACCTTGTAAAGTCTGTTGAGTGCTAACATTTGTAGAATTAATAAAGCAAGAGCAAAGTAAACCCTCTTTGCAGGGTGTCAATGAAGGTAAAAAATCCTATCATTTAATAAATGCTCCAAAATTAGGTTGAAATTAAACTAAATATTTCTAGTGAGAAATTATGGACAATTCTCACTTTACTTTTCTTTTCACTTTTTTATGTGTTCTGTGCAGTACTGAATAAACAGAAATTTCTCACAGCATGTATTTTATTCTATAAATTAGTGTTACGCAGCCTACCATGGAGGCTAATCATCAGGGATCCTGGTTTTCTCTGATAAAAAAATCCCCAATTTTCAGATTAAAAAAGTAACCAATATAAATATACTCATGTTTTATTTTGATCATGGAAAAATGTGGATTTTGGGTAATCTGTTGGGGATTTTTTTTTTACTCAGAGAAAACCAGGATCCCAGATAATCACAGATATTTCAGGATTTAGTTCCTAAATGCCCTTTTGATTTGTGCTACTTGTTTGTTTTTCATCCACACTTCTCCGAAGTCACATTTAGTTTTTGGATTTCTCCCACTCTACAATAAGGGTATGAATTAAAAACTGTGGGTGCTCTTGTTAATATTGATGATACTAGTTTTAATCTTCAGTAACTATGAGTTAACCCAATTTTTAGAATGCTAAGGACAGCAAAAATAACACAGTTAATGCTAATACTAGGGAGGATTAGTATCTGACCAACATAATTAAGGGAAGGAAGTTAACATTTTTGGATGTGGGTTTAGATAAAGTTCTGGTTTATCATGCCACCACTCCTTGAATCAAAGATGGTTTTAACGATGAAAATCTGAGATTGGATACCCTGGCAGCAGAACATATAATAACATTTAATTTCAATCTGCATCACAGCCCTGTATCGCTGGTGCTCCTGCTCTATTCCTTTCTTTGGACATGAGAAAAGATGGCCCAGTAGCACCAAAGTTGGGCTTTGTGATCACTGGAACCATTGGTGATCAAATTAACATTTATGATACAAGTTCTATTTTTTTAAGAGTATGGCTATTTTGAATAGACACTAAAAGCAGAAATTTGGGATGGAGAGCAGTACTCAAGTCTCTAAGGAGCTTTACTCTTTACAGCTTTTCACTTTCTGGGCAATTAGAAAGCTGGATAGAAAAGAGCTGTTGGTATCACCAACCTTCCTATCTTCTTTATGGTGACTTTCAGTTTAGAGATGTTTGCATGAGTTCTGTCTGAATTCCTTAAAAGGAGAAGGAAACCCAAGTCATGGAATCTAGAACTGGGACCAATTTTGGGGATGTTCAGTTGCAGTGTTTGACATCAGTTAATCTGATGCAATATTGAGACATCACACAACTTCTGGCTAAGTCCAGATTGTCAAAAAGCCCAAGGCTGAATTGATTCAGTCTTCACAGGCTAATCTAAGCTGTGTATATTGAACCAATAAGCAAGTGAACAACATTCACTTTTGATTCCAGAAATGCAGTCACATGCCTGCAGTGGCCCAGGCCAGAAACTGTAGGGTGCTAGAGCATGCCTCCCTGCTGGGCTGGAACAGACAACTTGGGCCAAAGCTAGTCCACTCACCTGGCAAGCTGTAGGTTGTGTGTAGGGGGAGGGAGTGCAAAGTATCCTGGGAAGCTGGGAGACTGTTAGTTAACTTAAATCTGGAGGAGTTCTGGGACAGAAGTTCAATGAACTGATTTAACCTAAATCAGTTAAGTCTGATACAAGGAATCAGAACTCATGGTAGAGGTGATATCTTTTATTAGACCAATTGGATTTTTGCAAAAAAAAATCTTTTAATTGGAAGATTTTGGGCACAAAGACCCTTCAAGCATAGGTGAAAAGATTGTAAAAGTTCTCCTAGGTAGAAATGAAAGTTCATATTTCAGATACCGCATCAATCCAGGTTTATCTTAAACCAATTTTGACTATTTTGAAATTTGTGTATGTGCAGTGAACTTCTGTTGTGTTACAGCTTTGAACCAATTTCCGATCACTTATACTGATTTATGTGTAATTTCTGTCCTTAGTCTTTACGTAGGAAAAGACCTTAATGTAAAGTGAAGCTTAGTTTCTGGGGATGCTGCAAAACAAAACAAAACTAAACAAAAATAAACAACCCCTTTGCTTTAGAAATGAGGTAACTTATGTCATCACTAAGGTCATTTTTATATTTGCTCTGCAGAGACAGCTCTGAGAGCTGCTCTAAAGTTCTTATAGCATGACCCACACTTCAAAATGGTGGTGACTTGATTAATTGAGTCTGCAGTATACAGGCACCTAAAGCAGGCCTTTGTGACTTTCTGGCTAGGAAGAAGTCAACACACAACTTATATCCTATTAGAGCTGGATTTTTCCAGTGGTGATATCTGGGAAAAACTATACCTGATCTTAATTCCTGTTCAGGGCTTCAGTAAGCCCCAAAACCCACTTCTATTTCAGCACATTCCAGATAAAGGGAATGGGGCTACAGTAAAATGTGTATGAATAACTCCGAAGAAGAATTAATGTATGTTTAACCTTGGGTACAGAAAGGTGCTGGTTGGGAAGACTGCCGTTAGTGAGGTATCCACTGCATCTGTAGCCAACAGATTTTCACAGCAAATTGAAAAAATGAGGTAGCGTTCAAAGGAATGCAACTTTCATCAGACTCTGTGTGAGCATAACAAACGCATTTTTTTCGAATATGGACAAAATATAAGTTCTGCTCATCCAGTGTAACTCCCAGGGATTCAGAGATGAATTTGGCCCAAAGTTTCATCTTGATGCTAATATACATGCCAGACTGCTAATAAATCTAGATCCAGAAAAAGATGGCTTTTTTCTTAGGCAGCCTCAGAGGTTTTCTACTCCCTTCTAACTTGCATGTAGCTTTTTATCTGCTAATACTCCCATTGAACCGTCTCTCCCCAGTATGAAATTGGTATTATACCCTGCAAATGGATTTGAAGCACAGGTTAGAGTTGCAAGAACTAAGTAGAGTCTATCTACCTGTTTACAAGGATGTAAGTTCTATCACAGGAAAAGACATTCTAATATTATAAAAGCCTTAGTCTGCTGTCCCTAATGCTTTATTTGCACTCTGATTTGTTTTCTGAAATACCCAATCAGAGTGCTCCAAGAGCATTGCCCCTACTCCTTGAAAGCAGCAGTGGCGGGTGGAGTGGGCCCAGACCCCAAGCAGTGGCAGGAGGGAGGGGAGGAGCGGCCCTGGGCCCCAGGCCTGATGCCATGTGCGGGGAAGGGAGGAGTAGGCCCAGGCCCAACATGGTAGGTGGGGAAGGGAGGAGTGGGTCTGGGCCGGATGCAGCAGGGGAGAGGGGGAGCGGGGATGAACCCTAAATGTCAGAGGCAGAGGTGGGGAAGGGGAGGAATGGGCCTGGATGGGGCAGGGGCACAGACATGGGGCTCTGTCCCCGCCCACCCCACCCCCATCATTCTTGATGGGAAATTTGCTAGTATTTATATATTTTTTACTTCTTAAAAGGAGTCCAACTTCCTATTCTGTAACTACACTTAAATGCATCCTGTTTCCTTTTAGGACTGAGCTCTTAAATCACATTTTCTGTTATATTTAAGGAATATTTAAGAGTTCTATTTCCAAAATAAACGGAGAAAGACTACAAAGACTGGCATTAGTCATGTACCTTCACTTGTTAATCAACATCAGTGGTGCTCAAGGTATTGGCCCCATCGGCCAGATGAATGGAATTAGGTCAGTTCACTGTACTTCAAAAATATCATAAGAGTCTTAAAAGGCTGTTAATGGGGACAGTAGATTATGTATCGATTGAAAGTGAACTAGTGTTTTACTAAGATAAAAGTTATTGCAAAATATAGGCATCAGGTTTCCTCAGTTTCTCAAAATGATTGGCTTTTCACTGATTAAAACTTTGCATTTTACTTGTCTTTCAGGCATTGTACCGGGGTTTTTCATTCTTTTCTTTTCTTTTCTTTTTAGTATGTCTGGCTCTCACTTGATCTTGTGATTCATTTTGTTTTTGTTTTACTATACATTCTAATGATGCTTCGTAGCCTTTCTGAGACTGAGTCAGAACTGAGACAATAATTTACTTAAAATTCAAATAAAAAATTCTGAAACCTAAATATTAGATAATGTCCTTTTGGATCAAGGTCTAAATATAATTGTACAGAATAGTGCTGGACTAGCTGTCCTAAATGCTACCTTTTGTTGAGTGTTCAAAATGACTGTCATTAAGCTTTTTTTCTTTCTTTTAAAACTAGTAAAGAAAAGCTTGATTGGCTGGAAAGCATCTGTACTTTAGTCATTTACTCACAGCTATTAAATCTTATTTTAAATTGATTGCATATTACAGGCAAAGACTTCTCACACCCACCATCAGCTTCAGTGTTGTTGTCTTTGACATTAAAATCTTGGTTTGGGAGTTCTTGAACTTGCTTCTTCCATTGTGCATTGCTGGTGATGCTGTCTTTAAAGAGTGTTGTTCCATGCTTGGATCTCAGAGGGATGGGTCCTTGTGTGCTTAGTCCATAGATCGGGGTGGGCAAAATACAGCCCATGGGCCAGATCTGGCTCACCAAGTGATTTTATCCAGCCCATGGTGGGGCCCTTGGTCCTGCCTGGTCCAAGTATAGGGGTAGTTTGGGCCATGGCATGTGCAGCTGGTCCTGCTGCCCCCAGGAGTACAATGGGCCTGGGGCTGGGGCTGGGGCAGCATGGCAGCTAGAATCTGCTTCCAACAATCTCTGGTGGCAGCTCTTTTCCAGCTGACACTACTACTGTTGATGCCACCACTGGATCTAATCTTGCTGCCCAGACACCCTGGTCCATCTGCCCCACACCCACCACTGGGGGTGCCAGATGGATCGGGTGCACAGGGTCTCCATGGAACCTAGCAGAAGACCAACACAGCCAGAGCACGCTCAGCTGGGTGGATGGGATGGTTTGTAGGTGGGCATAGAGTGGCATCCAGGAGTGGGACAGTTTGCTGGAGTAGGGACTAAGGCCAGGGCTGGGCTTTTGGAGTGGTGACAGGATCTGGTGCAGAGCCATGATCCATTGCCTGCATATCCCTGCAATGGGTGCCGGTTCTGCAAGCAGTGATGTACTGAGAGTGGATCATGGCTCTGCCCCAGGCCCCAACCCCAAACTGTCAATGCCCCAACATCCCAGCCTTAGCCGTGCTCACTAGGGCCGTGTGAAAGTTCATTGGTTGTTTCATTTCAAAGCTGTTTCAATGCGTTTCGAGCTCAAAATAGCAAAATTGAAATGAAACTAAAGGCTTTGAAACAGCTTCAAAATTAAGCAAGGGAACTCAAAACATTTCAAAACTTTCAAAACATTTCAAGTTTCAAAGCTGGGCTTGCTGCAGTTAAACAGAAACTAAGGAGGGGGAGGGGGAAGAGGGGGGAAGGACTGTTCTCTGACTTTGACATCTAGCTCCCTGTTCCATTCCCCAGCTGTCTGATCGCTTCCCCCAGCTCTCAGATAATTTCCCCAGGTCTTTCAGGGGGATGCGGGCCCCTGATCTGCATGCAGGTTTTCAGCAGGCTGTTGCTGAAACTGCAGCAGCAGCCTGCTGAAACCCAGCATGCAGATCTGGGGGCCTGTTCCCCCTGTGCAGGATGCTCCCTGTTCCATTCCCCAGCTGTCTGATCGCTTCCCCCAGCTCTCAGATAATTTCCCCAGGTCTTTCAGGGGGATGCGGACCCCTGATCTGCATGCAGGTTTTCAGCAGGCTGTTGCTGAAACTGCAGCAGCAGCCTGCTGAAACCCAGCATGCAGGTCTGGGGGCCTGTTCCCCCTGTGCAGGATGACAGCATGCTGCCGCTGCCAGCACCAGCTGGGGCTAGTGGCAGCACCAGGCTTTCCAGCACTCGGCATGGACTGTGCCCAGTGCCAGTTCCAGCCAGCGGGGGCAGTCTGCTGTCATCCCGCATCATCCAGGGCCCCACACTCCCCAGGAAGAGCTGGAGAAGTGATTAGAGAGCTGGGGGAAGCAATCAGACAGCTGGGGAATCCAACTGTTCCCTGTTAAAGAAGTAGTGGTCTTTAATTGCAGCAAGGAAAATTTAAGCTTGATGGTAGGAAGTACTAAAGTATTGAAGTATTAGAACATATTAGGTAGAGAGATTGTGGCATCTCCATCCTTGGAAGTCTCAAAGACCAGGTTAAACCAACCCATTTCTGGAACAGTTTAGACAGGGATGATCCTGCCTTGAGCAAGGGGTTGAACTAGATGTTCTTTTAGCCCCATGTTTTATGATTTACCATTACAATCTTCACAAATCATTATTCATTAAAAAAAAGATGGATGTATCTGTGTACAGTGTATCACTCTTCCATGCATTGTAGGATCTTCTCCATCCAAGAAGAAAGTGAAAGTCCTATTCTAACATTGGACCCAAACCACTTTGAAACAAAACAACTTTCATTTAGTATTGCTGGCCCACAACTTCACTGGACCTCTGTTCTCCTTTGTTTTTCTTCAAGAATCATGACTTTCTGGCAGTCTTCAGCTTGATCTCTGTCCTTCAGACTGAAGATTAGATGACATTTCTTCAGGACCTCTTAAGTTTATCTTAAGTTTTTGCAAGTCAATGCATAGCAACTGATGAAGTAGGCTGCAGTGCTGTACCAATGAAGTTTGGCACCTGGGTCCACAGCAGCAGCATGCCCTTGCCTCACATATCTGGGGGGTACATGCCCCCCCATCCTTGCCCAGGAGTGCGTGCAGTAGCACAAGCCACACTTTCCCCATCCCTGAGCCCCCCCATATGAGCCACTCATGGCTCCACCCTGCACCCTGCCTTGGCTGGGCAGCACCTGTTGGTGCCCTTTCACTTCAGCATCCGGGGCAGTCACCCCCTTTGCTATGGCACTGGTAGTCTGCCTTCTACAAAAACTCATGTCTTTCTGAATAAGTTGGAGACAAACTTGCCTGCTCTACTTTCTGCCTGGCTTCAGACTAACATGGCTAACTAACTCTCTTTGCATGCAGACAGAAGTGCCAATTTTTGCCAGATCTGGACACAGAAAGCAGTTTATAGCTGTGACCAAACACAAGTGCATGGCTGCAAATGGCCAATTGGGTGAAAAATTGACCCCTCATTGCATGAGGTATCAGATAAAGATGTTTCATTTTCTGTAACTTGTGACTGCCAAGCTCCCAGCCTGTTTTCAGAATGGAGAGGGGAAAGGGAGCAGAGGAAGTTCAGTCTGGGTTTTTTTCAGCCCTCCCTTCAGCACAGACTGGGAAGCCCCCAAAATGAGTGCCCTCCGCTGCTTTCCTCCCTCCCATTCTGAAAACAGCGAGCACTGGCAGAGAGCCTGGCCATTTCTATGGGAACCTGGCTGCAGGCTTCTGGCTGTCAGGTATATTCCCCTCCCACCTGGAACCAACAGTGAACTTCTGTTTGGTCTGGGGTAATGTGGTAACTCAGAATGCTTTGCAGAACTTGTTCTGAGTTACAGGGAACTGCATTTATGTCTGCACCCTTTAAGTTTACCTTAAATATTTTGACCATTGCAAGACACTGTAGCTACTACTAGCATTTCCAGAGTTAGACTTATTTGAAAATCACTTTATTGCACCAAACTTAGGTTTGAACGTAGGAAACATTGTTTTTATGGGTCACTACAATGCTAGGTCTAGCACCGGTGAAAGACTTTGATACAACCAGCTGGGAAGTTGAATTAGTTCATCCTCTCTAAAACCTAGGCCTTTTCCTCTTTGGAGTAGAGGTATTGAAAACTCAGTTTCTAGGTTGCTGAAGATTAGACAGTTACACAGAAAAGTTCAAGATTATAAAACAGATTTAGATCATACGGGAAAATATTCACTTGTTACTACTGAAATGGTTATCAGTCAATAAAGTGTATGTGCATGTGTGCGTGCATGCGTGCATGTGTGTGTGTGCATGTGTGTGTGTGTGCACGCACATACAGGTCTATGTGTGTATGTTGAGAAGCTTGAAAATTGAGATCTGCTAGTTACTTTTTTTCATTTTAGGGATACACCGGTTTCTTTTTGTAGGATTGATTGTGGTGTTTTCTCTCTCTCTATATTTATCTATTTTAGATTAGCATCTGATGAAGTAAGGGGCCTGTACTGTAGCAATTTTGCAAGTGCCTAGACTCAAACTTCCAAGAGTTTTTTCTGCTTTTTTGCAGGTTGCATAACATCTAAAATTGCGGCTGCCATTCAATTTGTCAGCTATTTTCGTAATTGCACAGCTTGCTAAACTTTGTTCTGAATCTGTAATTAGACATTTCTAGTGAAGAGACAAGTTACTATTCCAGAACTACTCACTGTATAACTGACTAAATTTGGATCCTTTGGGAGGCAGTATGTCTGCTTGTATTTTCCACTCATTTATTGCTTCATGAAGACTGATATTTGCTTTGTGCTTCATAGCTCATTGCACTCTTAAGTTAAAAAGTGACCTGCACTTTTATGTATTTTATAGATCCAGAATAATAAATATGATTTACTAAGAGATGACTTCTAAAATTTTAAAATGTATTTCTTTCTGCACCCACAGTGTATGTTTCAAACTAAAAGGTTCACATTTAATTACATTGAGTTTAATAGGTTTAGCAATCAACATGCTACATGTAATTGATGTCTTGGCAATGTAGCCAGACAACCTAGAATACAAGGTGATTTATGGGAAGCAACAGAACCTCAGTGGTGGAAAAGTATACTATGAATTTTAAATTTTCATATATAAGAATTCATTTTCTTTTCAGTAGAAAAATAAAGTAACTTTAGTGCTGCAGTAAAAATCAACAAATGTAGAAGAAATCAGAGGTATAGTATGTTACAACTGCAGAAGAGTAGGTTGCTGGAGTTCCTTAGTTCTAATGCTGGTAATTACAGGGATTTATACATGGCCCTTATCAAGTGGCTTAGTGTTTTTGCTTCAGGTTTCTCTTCTGTAAAACAGGAATATTGTCTATTTTTTAAGAGGTCTAATTGTTTTAATGGTTTAAATTCTCTTCTGTTACAGCTGTGTAATCCTACTAAAGTAATAGGTTATTGGTTCATGATTTGTAAGTGCTTTAGAAACAAAAAAAATGTTTATTATTGGAGTACACATGAGACCTGTGTAAATTACCTTCTCTGTTTTCCTTTTAAATCCTAAATGTGATGGAGGATGCAAACAAGTGCTTGTGGAACTTGGCTCAGATTTAGGCTGCCTAGTTTAAGCTTCCTAAACCTGAATTGGGATCACTGTGTGCAAGTGTTCTCTGCTTGCCAGGAGGAGGCATGTGCAGTCAGAGGTAAGTAAGTCAAGGACAGGGTGCTGGCTGGTCTGGTGGGGGGCGCAGGGTTTGGTGGAAAGGGAGGGAGTTGGGAGGTGGGTGGGTTGCCCAGTCTGGGCAGTCTGGTGGGGGGATAGTCAAAGGAGGGGGAAAAAACATGGTCAGGGATGGGAAGCTTAAACAGCACAGCTCCAGGGCCTGAGGCTGTGCTGGGAATGTGTGAGCACTTGTTATGTCAGGTTAACCCATTTTAGGTCAAGTTAACCTGTGCCAATCTGTAGTTTAGTTGTCTGCAATAAAAAATGGCATTCCCAGCCTAAAGTTTAGTTGTCTGATGAGAACTTACTTTAGATTGGGAGCACCATTTTTTTATGGTGACCTAAGCCCTGTGAATGGCGCACACAGCCATTTAGATCACCCTAAGCTTGGCTAGGGAGACCTCAATGTAATGCTTGTGCTCAGCCTGAGTATGAATCTCTGCAACCAGGAAATTTGTAATAGGTATAAACTTAACTCAAATACATGTGTTTTCATGTATTTGTGGTGCTGTTTTCAGAGTGATTTATAACAAATCATTTTTCATGTTGTTGAGATTAGTTCCAGTTTGTCCCCTTTCACATGCAATACAAAAAGATTTTTCTTATTTCAATTTGAATTTTATTTGGTTCAGGATGGCTGATGTCTTCCAGGTGGGATAACCTTTACCGAGGTTACAGGTGTCATCCAGATTTGCTGATGAAAGGCAGCTCTTAGGAAATTTTAGTTTTAGGCATTAGAGATTTGCTGTAGCATGGCTGAATTCAGAATGGAAATGAACTGAGCGCCAGGGGAACACTGGTTGTAATCTATACGCTTGAGATGAGTTGTTTAAATTACATAGCTGGTCTTTTAGCTTAGATTAGTTGAATTCCCTGTTTTGTATGGAAGTGCAGTTATCTAAGCTAGCAGCAATAAAAAGTCTGGATCAGTCATCTGCTAGGGAAGTGCACAGTCTCATAGAGGAAGATGGTATTCCTCCCTTATTCTAGTGATTTGTAGTGAAGAGTCCAACAGATTTTGGAGCTGCATACAGGCCTGAGGAGATGTATGCCCACAATCTGATGATATTGTATCGACAAACTTCTTGAAGTGATAACAAAAAGGTTTGAGTGTTGTCTCTGCTTTAAGCCTACCCCATCTACTTGTTTATTTCATTCCCACACTTGTGATAATGAGGAAGCTACATCAACTGATAAGAAAGTTATGCCAAGTAGTTCTAATGATATTGGAGACTGCGTCCTCAGAGTTTATACCAATATTGAAAATGAACATTGAAAGTAAATGATGAGCACAGTCCGTTTGAGGTAGAGCAGAGGCATGAGTCTATGGTGTTGATTTGTCACATATATTTCCTCTAAAAGGAGAGTGAGCACTTAAGCTAAAGGTAAGAAATGCTGCCGAGTGATCCAAAAGAAAAAGAATGGAGATATGCAGCTGTGTAAGGCCATAATTGTCCATTATTGATCACCAGAGGGACTGCATATGCTGTATCCTAATGTGAAAACTATTTGTGAAAAGACTAGGATATTGGGAGAGAGAATGGTTACTGAACTACATGTATCCCATGTGAATTACCATATTTGCTCAATTAAAAGATGGGGTCCCCCCCCCATTTAAAATGGGGAAGAAAGCCCCTCAGCTTACAACTGAGCATGAGAAGGGAGGGGGGAGGCAGGCAGCTGCTGTGGCTCTGGCCCTAACCAGGGTTGTGGTTTTGGTTGGGGATGGAGCTGGAACCATATCCATAGCTGCCACCTATCCTCTCCATTGCCTCTGTACACCCTGAAACTCTTCCCCTGCAGCTTCCAGTTTCCCCCACCCCTTGCCACTTCCTTTCTCTACCCCTCTGCCGCAGTCCTCTTTACCTTTGCTCCATGCCAGTTGACTCTGTCTTTGCAGCCCAGGGCAGAGAGCATGGCTCCAACCTGACTCCATAGCACAAGCATGGAGCCAGCACTGCTGTTCTAGCTTGGCTGTGTAGCAGCAGTGCTGTCTCTGCCACTGGCAGGGCTGGAACAGCAGTGCCAGCTCTCCACCACTGGTTTGGGTTGGAGCTATGCTTCATGGCCTGGCCTGCAGCAGGGTTGGAGCCTGCTGGCACAGAGGAGATGGGAGGAAGGGCAGCAGGGAGATGAGGCTGTAGGTGGCAGAAGTGGCTTGGAGAGGGGAGGAGGGGGTATCGGGAAGGGAGAATTGAGGCAACCTGAGGCTGCAGGGAGGAAGCAGGCACAATGGGGGCGGGGGGGGCAGCAGGGGACAAGCTGCCTGTCTCACTCACTGCCTGCTCCCTACTACCTGACTCTCACTGCCTGCCCCATTACTGCCTCCCATCCTCTCTCCCCCACCATCTGCAGTAGTGGGAGAGGGGGTCAAATTTAAGATGATCCTCCAATCATTAGATTTATTACATGGAAAATTATAATAAATGTATACATTTCCATGTGTATAATCTAATTTTTGGGGGGTTGTCTTACAGTCACAGTTATCTTGTATTTGAGTAAAAATGGTATGTAAGGGAGTTGAGAATGTAGTGTTAAGAGAGTTAACTGCTTTAGAAATGGGAACTTCTCAGTATATACTGTCTAAATTATACTGGGGGTATGTCCAGGCCAACTTGAGGCAGAAACACTGCAAATCAGTGTGTTTCCAGCTCAGTGGAGCAAATTTCACCTTTTCCCCAAGGGGAAATGTAGAACATTTCCCCATAACTCAGGTGTGTAAATGAAGAGCGCCAGAGGCACATTACATCAACCTTCCCTCTTGGCTGCAGCTTATTTATGGAATCAGCTTTTCAAAGGTTACATTTATTTTGTGGTCAGGTTTCCATATATTAGAAAGTGTTTGCTTGTTCTGAATCATTTGGGTTTGACTTAAACGTCAGATATGGAATTTAGATTACAGCGCACATAGTTGCAGTTTCGCACATTGCTGCAGTTTGACCTTTAGAATTTGAAGCATTTTTTTGCACCTATGCATATTACTAACCTTGATTAGTTTCTTTTTTAAACATACATATTTAGGAAGCTGTTGTACGGGTAAGTTAAATGATTTCAAGTATTCATGTACTGTACAACAAAATAGTGCTAGGACTTGAATTTGTAAAAAGAAAGTCTCAAAAGATGTTGAATATATGGGTTTTGATTCAAGTTGACATGATAGCATATTCTATACTCTATTTGTTAGATATTCTGAAGCAATACCCTCTGACATCTAAACTGCAGAATAAATGTATTTTATTATGTTATTGACAAATTAGTAGGCTTGTATAAATGAATACATCCTGCAGTTTAAGTGTAAGTCTGATTTACCCTAACACTAAGTTGCCTTTAGGATGAAATTCAAGAACCATCCATTCTTGCCACTATAGCATTTTGCTTTTTCTTATGCTATTTTCATCAGTCACAGTTTCATTATTTCAGTGCTGCTGCACCATTGACCACAGATCACTCTGAGAGGTGCACATCTACTCAATGCATTTGCTGGATCAGTGAAATACTGTTTGAAACCAAACTGGCAGGAGACAGGAAGTAAATTCTTGCTATGATACCACTTGCTGCTAATTTAGAATTGATGCGCAAAAGTGTGGTGGTGATCAAAACCAAAAAAGACTTAACTGAGCTCTAGTTTGTTTATGCCTTGTACTTGTGGAAAAATGGTACCTATATTAGAGGTAGCAAATACCTTCCTTAGATTTTAAACAGTTTCTAGTCACTTGATACAGCAGGAATGATGAACTTCTGCAGGAGTTTTTGTCACGTTAATTAGGCAAACAAAACAAAGCCTGAAATACTGAGTGCTGCATATCTTTTGTCATAAAAGAATATTCAGTGGAATACAGTATTAGCCTAGAAACAAATCACCCATATGTTTTGGGTAAGGTAAGGCTGTGGTCTTTTGGCCTTGTGGACTGGATGAGTGGTGTGGGGCCAGGCCATGATCTGGATCAGACCCTGCTTAACTGGAGGAGACCCTGAACTATATTTGGCCAGCCCAGAGTCCCCAGCTGGACACACACCACCCTTGGCTCAGCCTTGCATGCCAGGATCAGGCACCTCACCATCCTGCACACCCGGTCAGCCCTGTGCTGCCCTTTGCATTTGATCTAGCAGGCAGGGCCATGCTATCTTGTCTGTGGGGCTTCTTATGGGTCAGGGAATTTGGAAGCAGGGAAGCGACAATTTACACCGCCACCACTCCCCTGCTGCCAAATCTTTGGACCTGGGAGGAGCCCTGCAGGCTGGATTACATAGCTCTGCTGGCCAGAGGTTGAGTACTGCTGAGGTAAGGCATCTGCATTCCTTGACTGGCCTTACCTGAACCAAGACATCTTCGTTCCTTGCCTTTTCAAGTGAAGGCTCTCTTTGAACACAGTTTAGATTCAGCAAGAATGTTAATAGAAAAGACGGAATATAAGCTTTCAGGAGAAAACTATGTGTGTGCGGTGCTTTTAAAATAAAGGTTGTTTAACTTTTTATCTATGTGTCTTATGAAAGTTTAATGTGACTGAAAACCTGAGCAGGATTTTTAGACCTGGTATTTTAACCACGGAAACTGGAAAATTTTACAAGGTGGTGGTTATACAAGAATATAGGCCTGTGATTTCATTTGCATCATGATGAATATGGAAGTATTCTGCTGAGGAGATTAAAAATACTATTAAAGTTGAAATGCAAGTTGAAATGCAAGAGGCAGATGTGCTTATGCAAATACAGTCATCTGCAATCCATTGGAGGATCTCAGTGCCACTAATAATAAAGCACTCGAGCCATTCAGTACTGTCAATAATCAAGCAAGTAAATTCAGATGCCTTTACTGCTATTTGTAGCAAGAAATTGAAATGATGGGGGATGCTATCCATGTAAAAACATTTCCAGAATATCAGAATGTATTAGAAATAACATATTTAAGTATATTTTAAGCAGTGGTCTTGCAAGTACTAATAAAAAACCTATTCTGTGATAAAATCAATTCAACCCCCAGATGAAAATTTTCTAACAAAAAGAAAATAGCTGACTTCGATTAGATTTCATTCAGGTCAGCTCAGCCTTTGAGCCATTCCTGGGGGATAGATTGCTATTTACTACATGAGTATTTGTCAGCTGAAATCTTAAATAAATTCCAGCTTGCTCCATGTGGGCTCTGTTAAAGATCCTATGATACCTTTTTGAACGGTGCTGGTAAACCGTTGCTCTAGTTATTTATTTTTTCTCCATTTTTATGATCTCTTGCCCACAAACTAGCATGCCACCCTTCCTAGATGCAATTTAATCTTAATCACTTTTGTATGCATCTAATTTTGTAATGAATTTAGGATACTCAAAATATAAATACTCTAAACATAAAGGTAAAAACTTTAATCTTTGGGAAAAAGGTGGAATGTAATGTGTACTCAAAATTCCACAATGGCAGTCTGTGTGTGCGACAAATATCTAATCAAGGCAGATAAGAAAGACTTTTGTGAATAATTATATACCATATTTCTTTAGTGCTTAGTGGTGATCAATTTAATGCTCTAATATTATCCTATTAACAATTAGGCTCTTAATCTTAAAGTGATTTGAATTCAGTAAGGGACAATGTGTAGCAGGCAAACTGAGTTATTCTGAGGCTTTTTAGCCATAGTCCAGGCCTCCCTAGAACTAAGCAACAAAACTGAAGAGAGCACCTCTTGTGGCACTGGGAGATGTGAGTGCTGTGAGTGGGCACTAGGTGAGCAAGGCACAACAGGTTTCCTATAAGGAATGTGGCTGGCACAGGGCCAGGGGATTGGTGCACCATATAAGGAATGCTTGGCACGTGCCAGGGGTTAGACAGGGATGAGAAAAGTTATAAAAGTGATCAACAAACAAAGGAACATGAGTATGTTAGCATGCTGTGACCCTGGGAGGACAGACACGGCTGCTGTGTCCCTGGTAGGACAGTGGGAAGCCAGAAACAAAACATCCCACACACCCAGAAGGGGACCTGAGGCTGGTACCCCTGAAGGTTGCTGCTGCAGTGTCTAAGGAGCCACTTTTCAGGTCGTATTACGGGGAGGAAACCTGTAATATTGTATAGGTATTACTATTAAAGTTCACTTGATACCAAATCGGATGAGTGGCCATGTCAATCCTTGTGGGGCTCTGGTAAAAAGAAATCCTATTGGTAACAAATGAGTTTCTGCTGTCCTCATTTCACTCCTCACCAGGTAACATGTTGTGGCATCTATTTTTTTTGCAGCAAGTTCATTGTCTGAATTCTTTTTTTTTCTTTTGCTTCCAAGATTTGTTTTTTTTTGACAGAGGAATAGTTTCTGCATCACAGGCCATCTTCATGCTACAGAAGCTCTTCAGTCAGTGTTGAAAAGTAGTGTGAAGTAAATGAAGCATACTGAGGTCTGAAAATAATCAAACTGATTTTAAACCTGCCCCCCACAGCCATTTTGCTAACTGCACTAGTACAGATTTTGGGCACGTCTACATGAGATGTTTACTGCAGATTACTAATTAGCTCTGCAGTAAATGTCTTGGTGTCTACATGGGTACAACATAGGTACCCTATACAAATACTACCCCACTGCAGAGTTTCTTACTTTGCAGCACCGCATGTGTAGATGCTGATGTGGGTGGCTGGGGCATGAGGGTGCTTCAGTGCCGGGGCTGCCAGCTAGCTAGCCCCAGAGTGGAGTACCCTCATACCCCAGACAGCCCGTCCGCAGCACGCTGAACCAGGTCAAAGCAGCCCTGGGAAGTAAGCACCAGAGTTTATTGCTCTGCATGAATTGCATGCAGAAATGTGCCCCCTATTTCTAATATTGTCTCCATAATTCAGTTCTTCCAACCATTCATGTAATTACTTGTTCTCTAAGAGTGTCTTTAGATGTGCTGCGAGGTGGGGGACCCTTTAATTAGAACAGCTTTTGGGAGCCACTCTAAAGCACCTGCAGCATCTTGTAAATTCACACTTCAAAACGGCGGCAGGCATGCTTTAACTAAACTTCACTTGACAAGCTTTAGTTAAAGTACCCTCACTACCATTCTGAAGCATGGAGATGCTGAATACACATGCTGCCAAGGCTGGTGGAGTGTGCTAATTAGAAGTCTCAATTAATCGAGTCTGCTGTGATATACCCTAATTAGAATGTGTCAGAGCAGGCATCAGGCACATGTATAGGTGTGCTCAGTTCCCTATGTGCTTCTGACATTTTCTAGTACTGTATTCCAGAGCTTAACAAAGTCTTATCACCTAAGTCAGTGTGGGACAATCTTTTTGGTGGGTGTGCCACAAATTAATACTGTTCCCTTCCGAAGCGCCACTCTGATTCCCTTTCCCTGCCCAATCTGCTGCTCTGCTTTCTGCTTCCTGTCCTATCTGCTGCTATGTTGTCTGTCCCCTCCCCAATCTGCCTCATGTCACACAGCTTGTGCCACCAGCTACCTTAGAGACCCCTAACAAGCCTTGAGTGTCTCAGAACAAAAAGTTATTATAGTTTTATAACAGACCAGTAGCGGTTTATTTCTCACACTGATGAGGTACAGTTATTTTCATTCCTGGAAATTGCTGGTTATTTGTTGAATATTTTGTGCATGCATGCACACACCTCTGTATATAAAATTCAGCTTGCGGCATAAAGCATATACAGAAAAATTTAGCACAAATGATTGGCAAGGTTATGAGCAACTGAAAATAATCCTATAATGGAAAGTGTTAGGCTGACTTTATAGGTGTCATTGTTAGTTGTATAATCCCTTCTGCAATGAACTCACCAGATGCCTCTATACACGATTAAATCATGGATATAATTTAGATTTGTAATTCACCGAAAGTTAAATACTGGAATGAAGTAGTGCTAGTTCTAGGTATGACATATTTAAAGGACTGTAGGTGCTGTTGAAAAGCTACTGGAAGGAACTCATTTCAACTGATCCTTATATAAAGAAAATGTATTTTTAGATGCAAGTTGGACAAGAGAGAGACTCGTATCTTCAATATTAGGATTTTTTTTCTTTTAACACCCTGTATTGTATATGGGCAGAAAAAAGGATCTCTGAATATGTGGATTCACTAATAGCATCATGTAGCATAGTTTTAAAAAATGAATAGGTGAACCAGTTGGGCATATCTCTGAGTTGGGAACACACTAAGCTCCCAAGGAACTCCCCTCCCATTCACTTTTCTGTCTTTCATTTTTCATTACTCTGCATTTCCGTGTTCTGGTATTACGGTAACAAAATGAGACCATATGTAGCACTCTTCCTGCTTTGTGGAACTTCACATTCAAAGTTCCTTGCACCACCTCTGTGAAGTTCCTTGCACCATATTTCCAATAAAACATGGAAATATGGTGCAAGAAATGCTAGGGAGCTTGGATGCCAGACTTCTCCTGCATAGATCTCCTTTGTTTCTGCGGCTCCTGAAGTGCAGGGGTTAAAGAAAAACTACCAAATTGCAGGAGCAGCAAACCCTGCCTTGCCTCTTGTCCAATCTTGACAAAACAGTTCCTTAACACATGTTAAGACAAGCTATTCTTCTCTCCCTTGGCTGCTTCTTCAGGGCAAGGATAATCTAGATCAAATTTAATATAGTTCAATAATATGAACTGTGCTGCCAAAATATATGAATCTTATTAAGATTAATACAGACCAGCAATTAAAGCAATAGTATCAAAGCCACCAAACTATGGGAAGATCCTTTGGTGTTCAACACAATCCATGGATTATAGAGCTACAAAGATACTTCTGTATTACCCCTTGTGTACTGGAAGAAAGACAATAATTTATATGTAGACCAGGGGTCAGCTGTCTTGGGCCCATGAATTGGATTTGGCCTTCTAAGTGATTAGATCTGGCACATGAAGCCTGGATACCCACAGTAATTTAGTAGTGGGGGTGCCTATACCACATCTGTGGAAGGCTGGCACTGTCAGCAGGGGGCAGGGCAGTGACAGTGGTGGCAGTGCTTGCTAGTTCAGAAGCAGTGGCATGCTTGTGAGCTAGTTCTGGTAAAGTGGCTAGCTCCAAAAGGTTGTCAGTGCCCAGGGGTGAACCTGGGATGGGATGGGGGATGGTTACTTTCCCTCAGTTTTTCTTCTACTCTTGCAACCTATGGCAGCCAAGGGACTAATCCTGAAGGAGCTTTATCTGACCTGGGTGGGTAACCAGCAACTTCTGGTGGGTCAACTGGAAGCCCAAGCCAAGCCAAGCTGCCTTGCCCCTCTCCCTGCCCCACTCAGGAAACCAGCAGCACCTGACATGTTTTATAAGCCGAATAGGCCAAGGAGCCAATCTTGACCACACCCCCTTTCCAGAATCCTAGATCTGCTGCTGCTGATGCCTGATGTAGACCCTTGTCCTTGAACTCTCTGTAGCCTGACAGAACTAGAGGGTCAAGATTTTAATTATTATATTGGATAGAATACAGAGTCTGCTCTGTCACTGGCAGGAAAAATATTGCGCAAGATGAGATAAGAGTTGGCAAAACTTGGAGCTCTAAAAGGCTTCTCAGAAGACCATGGAACGTGTCACGAAATGGTAAAAGGCCTGATATCAGCCATTCTTCAAAGTCTACAGGTCTACTTTAGAGGATTTGTGTAAATGTTTTAAAATCTCCATATTTCCTAATGCTGGAGTTCAGGCTGTGTCACTGACTGTAGCTGTCTATGTATCCTTTATCTTCTGTTTTTATTTGGGGGTGGGCAGGGTGAACTGGGGTTCATTTTAATTAATTGGTGCCTCCACAACCTGTCAAAATAACAAGTGCCAAAAAATACATAAAATAGTTGACACAAAGGTCAATGCCTGTTTTGTTGCACTGTAGAGAAGTCATAGATCTTCTTTCTTTTCTTTAAATATATATAATTTATATACACACACATGCACGCACACACATATACAAGTACACACACATGCACACACACACATACATATCTATATCTATATTTTTAACAAGCTTTATTTCAATGCCTCTGCCACCATTTTTAAGTGTGGGGATGCTCATACCTGAGTAGGGATCCTGGTTTTCCCTAATAAAAAATGATAAATTCTCTGATAAAAATCCAAAAATCCATGATTAAAATGAAAGGCCTCCAACAAGCCCCCTGGGCCCTACTGCTGCCCATCACTCCTGGCCCTGTTCATGATCCTCACTCCCCCCCACCCCCACAGCGTCCTGGTCCTGCTCATGCCCTTCACCCTCCCGCAGCATCCCGGCCCTGCTTGTGCCCCTCTTCCCACACTCACAGCCGCAGCTGCTGAGGCTATAGGGCCAGGGATCCTGGTCCGCCAACCCCTGCCACCAGCAGGATGTGGTGGCTGCTGCAGCAGAGCAGAGCCTGGCCCTGCCCTGTTGCTTGCTGCGGGCTTGGGTGGGGGTGGCTCCCTGCCACTGTGTGCACTCCTGGTGGGCAGTGGAGACCCATGCCCCCCAGATACATTTGCAGAGTGAAGGTGGGGTGGGCTGTCTGCTGAGGGTTTGGGTTCCTGCCCTGCTGCCCTCCCCTGGGGCCTCTGCAGCCCAATGGCTGCAGGGCACAGTGGGGCTCTGCAGGACAGCTTGTTGCTGCTGTGATCTCTGTGCTGCCCTTGCAACGCATCCCCTGCATATGTGACTGCAATGAGAGGCACAACCCTGTGCCATCACCTCTGCTTTTGCTGCACGTCAGCAGGGCAGCGTGGAGCTTGCAGCGGCAAGCCAGACTGAGGAGGCCCCAGGGGAGGGCAGCAGGGTGGGAGTCTGAGCCTGCACCAGGGAGCCTGCCCCACCCCTGCCCCATGTACAGATCTGGGGGGCATGGGTCCCCCTGTCCCCTAGGAGTGTGCACAGCCACAGGGAGCTGGCTCCATCCCCTGCCCCTCGGATGAGCCACCTATGGCTACTTCCCACTCCCTGCTGGGACCCTGCAGCCATGCATTGATGCCCTGAGCCCCAAGCCCCATGCATCTCCCAGCAGGGCAGCAGCCCCAGCCCCAGCCCCAAACATAGCCAACTTTCTCCATCCCTTCCTATGGGGGCCTCAATCCACCCCTGCCCCACTTACATGTGGAGCTCTTGTCTAGGTTTCTTGGCAGCCATGCGCATATGGCCCTCTTGAAGCTGCTGTAATTAAAGCGCTGCCCCACTTCCCACCCCCAGAGCATGTGTAAAAGTGCCTTATATGTATTATTTGCCTCAGTCTTCATTGTGGAAGATGTGAAGGAGATTCACTTCTCTCTAAGGCCAAGTCTGTGGACCTCATTCAAATTCAGTTTCCAAGAGACGAGGAAATTGTAAAGAAAAATGAGAAAATAAACAGTAGTTAAGCACCAGGATCTGGTAGCATGCACCCTAGGGTCCTAAAGGAACTCAGGTCGAAAATGGCTGAAGTAACTGCAGTATGCAAGTTATCACTAAAAATAGCCTCTGTACCAGAGAACTGGAGAGTTGCCAGTATGACTCCAATATTTTAAAAGGACTCTAGAAGTAGGGTGACTATCAGTCATAGTTTAGCTGGGACAGTCCTAGAGTTTAGAGGCCAGTCTGGTCCCAGCTGGCTGTTGAGAATTATAACGGGCATCCCAGAAATGTAGGGGCACAGGGTGCAATCTATCCAGGAGCTGAACCAGTGCAGAGTGCCTTGCAGGTAGGCAAGCAGGTAAGTGTGTAATTAAAGTATGGAACTCATTGCCACAAGATGTTGTGGAAAGTGACATTTAGCCAGATTTAAAAAGGGATTGGACAAATTCTTGGAGGAAAAGTGCCTTGGTAGCTAATGAACACAGGAGTTAAGGATTCAGAGGCTGTACCCCTAAGAGCTGGAAGTTGCAAGTGGGAAAGGAACAGTGGAAAAAACCCTGGCCAAACCCTATTCACTCTCGTTTTCAGAATCTACTCTTTGCCACTGAGTGACACAGTGGGCAAGATGAACCTAAGGTCTGATGACCCAGTAAATGGCAGTTCTTATGTTCTTAATGTCTTTTCAATATTCAGAGTTTGAAAGAGGTCGAGGTCTGAAAGAGATGTGACTGGTTATAGAAGATACTCCCTTCCCCTCCTATGTAGTTTTATTTTGATACCTCCTATTACCTTGTGATTCTTGTGTAGCAGGCTCACCGTTCAGAGCTTGGGTTGAGTCCCAGGCTTGAGATCCTACTGTTTTGATTGGTGGAGCCCGTCCACCAATTAGGAGGCAGCAGGAGAAATAAAGTCACACCCTTTCAGGAGGGGGAGGGGAAGAATTGCTTTCTGGGACCTGACTGACGACTGTAAACTGTCAGATCCGGAAGACTTCAGGGGCGGAGCCCTGGAGTGTATAAAAGGAGCTGTGTGCCCTGCATGAGCAGCAGATGCAGTGAGGGACTCAAGAAGAGTGAAGCCAAGAAAAGCTGGGGAGGCCTCCCTCAGCAGGCGATAGGGCCAACGCTTCTGAAGCTGCCACTGGAGGAGCAGCCTTGGGAGTGGTGTGAGACTGCTCGGGCTGTTGGCATACAGGGACAGTGCACAGAGACCCAGCCCTGGGAGCAGTGTGAGCCTGCCCAGGCCCATCACAGTGCACGGTTCAGTGCATGGGAGCCGCAAGCAGTGGCTTGAGCCTGCAACTCTTGCAGGGCCTTGGGGGCCACAGTGAGGCAGCTCAGGCTTCATCTCCCAGCAAGTGGCCAGGTCCCACGGTGTGCAGGGCATCACACAGACCCAAGCCTTCAGAGCCAGGGAGCAGCGGAGGCTAATTAGGTTAGCCACCCAGAGTGAGGACAGACAGATGGAGCCTGAAGGGCCCAGCCTGTACTAAAATAGCCCTCAGTACCAAAGGCAGGGTAGGGGGAAATAGTAGTGCTGCAGCGTGCGGCCCAGCACCCAGAAGCCATCAGCGGTGGTGCAGCAGCTGAGAGGAGCTGAGCCCTCAGTGCCTAGAGTGGGACACAGGTGGGAAGGAGCCTGGTGGCATGGGAGCGGCCTGGAGAGGCACTCCAGCAGAAGAGACCCCATCAAGCTGCGCCCTGACCTCCACCATCTGAGGGAGTGCGAGTCCTTGGGCCCTTGGGTCCCGCAGGGGATAGACATTTAGGGTGGGCAAACCCAGAGAAGGGGCCAGGTGAGCACCTCCCTGTCTAGTCAAGCGCCTAAGGGGAGGGGCCCCGGTGCTTCCTGGACACCCCGCTCCCCCAAGGGACCCCATTGGAAGAAGGACTATCTCTTGCTATGGGTCAGGGTCTATATTAAGGAATAGATGTTATTAAGATTGTTCATGTTTGCGCCTTATATTTTGTAATTCAAATGTTGTACTGTGATGTTGTAAATAGAGTTATTTAGGGTTTGACCTTGGTTACTGGTTAATGTTCACTGTGTAAATATATGTATATGATATTTAGTTTTGTGTTTATGTATATTATAACTCAATAAATTGTATATAGTTAATACCTTTGGGGCTTGGGCTAACTCTGTAGAGGAAAGAGGGATCTGCTTGAAATTCTGGGATCCCTCTCACAGCACCCCTTCCTGCCTACCCATCCCATCCTATTGAGAAGAGGGCACACCCTTGGGTGAACCTGGGTTACACTTGTGATACTTACTGCCTTGTGCTCCTTTTTTCCACTCAGGAGTTTTGTCTGTCTTATAAAAATATTTCTTATAAGAAATCTTTTACTCTTAAGAACATATTGACCAATATATAATTTGCTATGTGGTACCCATTGTTATAGCATGTAGGTTACATTTAAAAGATAAACCCACCCAGCTATTCTATCACCACAGTAGAGAGAATTGCAGCAAGAAGCGTAGCAAGTAATTGCGCCCTTTCATAGCAAGAGCTAACAGTGAATTCTACCGTCTTCAGCTGCTGCTGGAGAGAATGCAAGTACATAGCTCATTATATACCCATCTGGGCTTGCTGTGTATCCAAACATTCTGCTCACATATAATGAAAGCTCAGAGAAAATATTCGAAGTACATTTTAGTTAAAACCCTGACTCCCCAGATACCCCTCAGAGCTTCATAACAGATGTATCCTGGAACAAAATATTTACAGCAACAAAACAATGCTATGGCATCTGAAAAAGTCTTACAGTTGAGATACATAGCTATAGATTGGATAGAATCCCAAGTCATATTTGCAGATTTCCAGGTTCTAGCCAGTTCTTTTGCAATATAAAAGGAACAAGGGCATTTAACTGTGGCTCAGATATACTGCATTCCATTCTGATAGGGTGTGATTGTTATGCTATTATGTACCAAAGAATGCATCTTCCCCAATAAATTGGTAATTCCCTTAATGTATTTGCATATAAAATCTGAGCAATGGAGTTCCATAGTGTTACATACTAGTGAGATAGGAGAAATGTAGCCACTCAAAGGCTGCCCTGCCCACTGCTGTATAGCACTAGAGATTCGTGATTGGTGTTATTAAATCTGCTAATATAAGAGGTGTGGGCATAGACACCTGATATTAATCCATTTCCAGATCATCAACCAGCAGTGTAAGTGCACTCTTCCATATCCAGATTGGAACATTTATGGACAAGGAGAAAGAAAATCAAGAATCCAAATTCTCTCCCATAATCTTATATAATTATGAAATTAGATTCTTGTCATCGGATGAAAAGATAGTTAACATGAAAGGTTGTCATTTTGACCAGGAGCCAAATTTAACTTCCTTGAAAATCAGTGTCCTGGTCTCTCTGGGGATGGCGTAGTTAACAGGAAAAAGCCCTGTTGTTACTAACTGATTGTCATCAGCCCACAGAAGCAACTATCTGCTGTAGGTTGTATCATGAAGCTGTTCTGCTAAATACATGATACAAGAGAAGAAAAGGAACTTTTGCCCTGTCCCACAGGTGTAGACAATTTGGTGCAGCTCAGCTCAGTTCAGCTCTGCTTGGAAATTAATTTAAACAGAGCAGCAACTGGATAAAGACAGTTTGGTTTAAGCACACTCAGTCTCCTGGGGCAAATGAACTTCACTGTGGTGAAGGTAAGAAAAAGTCATTGTGTTCTGTTTGTTATGACAGATGAGATTTCAAAAGCTTACGCTACAAAATGCAACTTCCTCACAAGGTTTTTGCACTACAAATATATGCAGCACCTTCTAAAAGATCATCTACCAAATGACTGGCATCTGACTGTTTTTTGAATAGCAGCTATGCTGCATAAAGGAGACACTCAAGGGTGTAGGATATAAGGTCGTGTGGAATTTTAAATTGGTTCCTCAAGTTCTGTAATTTCATGGTTTCAGAATTAAATAGTGGAAGACTCCACGGTTTTAGAGTATTCTTCTGAGCCTACTCCTTGGCTAGAGAAAAGGGACTGGGTGTTAAGCACTTCCCCAGGTGCTTCTTCCCTTCCGGGGATTGTGATTCTTTGTGCCATTTTATATTAACATATACTATGTACTTTCAATTAACAAAATATGAAAACATGGATATTACTCTGAGCACAGGGCATATCAGTAAAACTGTTCTGAGTCGTTTATTGCTGCCTCTTGAGCAACATATGCTAGTGCTGGACTTGTCTGAGTTTGCTTCATTGCTGTCTGTGTTTTTTTGGACAACAAGGTATACCTACAGCCATATTTCTTAGTTTTAATGCAATCTATATAATTTGCAGGTATCCTGTGATTTGCTGTTTCTCACATGCTTGTGAGATGCAGCAATAGCCATGTGAGAGCAAAATGCAGCTCACTTTCAGCCAAATTACCAAACTATGTAATTATAACCATTATTTATGGATCTGCTTCTATCTTTTACACCCTAATGCAAATAATCTCTAATCGGATAAATTAGAGGAGGAAAAAACCCTCAGAGCTAAGGCTAGACTAGTCAAATAAATTAAGGTCTTGTAAAATGGCCAAACCCTGCTTTGGACTAAAGGTACTAATTCTCATATATGCATATTAATCTGGTGTCCTGCCAGATGAGAGTACAAACACACAGCACTATTATTTTAGGCAGGAATACATTCCTAGAGAGAGGGATATGGACTTATCTCTGTTTCACAAATTATCTGTTTACCCTCTTTGCCTCTTCGGCTATTTGATTAGTAACTCCAAGTTAAGAAACTTTCTAGATGTTACATCTGAAAAATGATTTCCCTACAGGTATTTTTTTCAGTCTGAACAATGTAGGGGTTGGGTTGTCCCTCTACAGTTTACAACCCAAGAGAACTGTGGGAGGGAGACCCTAGCTGGGGGTCTATGTTACTTTCTGCACTTTGTCCCTTGGGGGGTCTAAGATCTTCCTAGTGAAGTTCAGAGTCCAAGTGTTTGCATACTGTTTTCAGCGGGCATGTCTACACCTTTGGGCAGTGGGCATTAATGCACCTTTGCTACTGCACATTAAGGATGTGTATAGATGAGCATGGAGGCTGCTCTGATGCTCTGGATTTCCAGCATGTCAGAGCAGACTCTATTGAATCTGTTAGAGCATGGCAATTGCCACACTCCTGCAGCCTCCTGCATCTTGTGTATTATTATCCCTCCACTTAAAAATGGCAGCAGGGGTGCTTGAACTAAAGCTTGCCAAAAGAGCTGTAGTTCAAGCACCCCTCCCACCACTTTTAAGCATGGGGATGATGATACAGGAGACATGGTGGTGCTATAATTAGAGCAACTTTTGGAGCCGCTCTTATTAAAGCCACCCCTGCTCCCGGAGAACATGTACAAGTGCCCTTAGTTCAGTACCTCTAATATGAGGTACTACATAAAGGTATATTATACCTAATATGAGGTACTACATAAAGGTATATTAGCCCATGCTAATGCACAGTAGCAGAGGCAAACAGTTTTGGCTTTTCTTTTGTTTTCTTCTGTGACGCGTAATATGCAGTAAAATAATTCTTATATGCAGTAGAACACATTAGCACAGGTTTTGCTGTGACCTGCTAATGCACAGTAGAATATGCTACTGCACATTATGGTGTCTCGTGTAGACATGCCCAGTGATTGGTAACCTGAAGGTCTTGTTGACAGGAAAGGAATGGTGTTAGGAAATATCACAGCTTTTGATGTACCCACAAAGGTAAATCCTGGCAGGTATTTTTCCTCCCTTCTCTGGATGCAAGGGTCACTGTGCTAGCAAAACAGTTTATGGATGTTTACCTCCCCCTCTGTCCCCCTCCCCCCTCCCCATATCAGGTACACGTACATATAGAGAGCATAAACTCTTGTGAACGTGAGCTCACTTCATCAGATGCTGTGAAAGGACAAGCATAGAGCAGTGTGTTCTGATTCACAATAGTCCCATGTGTGCCCTTGTATTGGATACTATGACAAAGGGTAATCAGCTATGAGTTTTCTTTTTTTAACACTTTGTTACAAACACAACTTATCAAACAACAAATTGAACATGTAAATATGCATCCTATCCCCTAAAATGTACAGAAAGTGGGACATTTATCCTCCATCAACAGTCCTCCCCTAACCCAAGTTAATGTCCATAGAAGATTTGTGTTCTTTTCCCTTCTTTTTGTTTTTCGATAATTCCTTTACATTTCAATTGACGTTAAGTTTTGTTTTCATTTCTATATGATAATTCACCTCCTCTCTTTCCTCAGAACGCTGCATGATACAAATCTCACTATCTTCTACTTGTATCTGCTTTTGAATTTTTTTCCCAAAATTTATTCTTGTGTATTATCTCAAAGCACTTGCACTTTCCCTCAGTATTCAAAAAAGTTTCTCAAACTTTCTGGTTTGGATGCAGGAGATTTTTTTCCTCTTCTTTTAAAAGCAAATTCCAAAAATTTCCACCAGATTTTGAAGTAAGCATCTTTTGCCGTTCTCCCCCTAATGGAACAACTTTTCCAGTGCTAAAACTTCCTAAACTTTTTAAAATCAGTTAGTGATTTTTAGGGGCACCACTTCTTTTTCCAGGCTTTTTCAATTTGTAATTCTTGCAACCTTTGGAAGATGAGTGATCAATTACTTTTATATGCTGCAGAGTTCTTGGGTGCAATAAGAACTGTAAAGGGTTATCTGAGAGCTGGTATCCTCCTATTTCCCTCATCATGTCTCTAACCTTCTTCCAGAACATGTCCAGCATATGTGCTAGAATCCTCCCACCTGACTGCACTTCTTCCAACGGTGTCTAATTTTTAAGTGGGGTGATGTGCTATCAATATAGCAAGTTAAGATACTTTTATTTTATTATCATGCAGTTGGATATGTGAGGGCCATTGTTCTAGATGGTCTCCCATTCTTTCAGACTAATTTCTGATCCAATGTGAAGAGCTACATTGTCATGTACAATGTTCTTTTTTTATTGATATTTAAAATTGGTTTATAGATCAGACAATAGGCCTGTCATAGCTATGAAATATACCAACATTTTCTCAAATTATTTTAAATTTCTACTAAGGTTTATCTTTGGGAATGTATTGAAAAGAGATCTCAATTGCAGGTACTGGAAAAATGGAATTTTAGTGTTGACTGCAATATGTTTTTTTACAAAGTTCTAAATGTATTTTCTTTGAATAACTGTCTAAAACTGATGATACCAATATGTTCTTAGATGGTAAAGCTTCCTAATAAATTCTCAGGGTTATATTCAATATTATTATGTATAGGTGCTTAAGGTGATGGGTATGAACTTAACTTCTTCTTTGTGTTATCCCAGGCTTTGATTATTGTTCTCATAAATAGGAGCTATGGTTTTTTGGTTTTGCTTCGGATTCATATTGCTTCTAGGCAGGAAGTGCAAGGGCTACTGGAGACCTGGTTGGTGTGTTGCTACATTGGGAAAACATTGTACTTTGGGCTTTGAAGAACTTTCTACTACTTCTGTTTGCTTTGGCTCTGTACTATGGATAGGATTCAAACAGCATTTTGTCTTTCACCGCTCAAGAGCATAGCACTGAAAGGACATTCTTTTTATAAAAATAAAATTGATACAGCCATTGTGGTTCAGGTCTATGAAGCAAATGAAGAATATAGTAGTAAATGCATTTTTCTGTAACTGAGAATTGCCTGCAGTGCAGTTCTTCCCCTTTTTAATGTTTACTCTGTTACAAACCTATGTGGTCTTATCAGAATTTAGTAGTTCTCAGAACTAGCTAGATGAAGTACGCAGGCTGGGGGGTGGGGGACAGGCACAACGTTGCCCCAGGGAAAAATGTGTAGCATGACAGAGAAAACTAAGAAAACATTAAATGTGAATATGTAAATGACTTTGGCTCGGGGCATTCACAGTATTTTCAGCATTGTCTTGATGAAGCCTTGGCTTTCAACCTGTCCTGTGGCACTCAGCTGACCTCTGGTACCAAAAAGATGAGTGCCACTGCTTATCAGCAATTGAGAGAGAACAATTTCAACAAAATACTGGGAGGTAAGGGAGAGGGAAGAGAGATAATGCATTTAAATAATTTTTTTTAAAAATTCTGTTTCTGCTTCTGAATAAGACTGCATAATTTCCAGTGAAATATTTTCAGAAACTCTATTTTAGTGTGTTTATCCAACCAGAGCTCTCGATAGTCTTAGAAAGGATATGTTATATGATACTGTCTATTTGCTAAAGGTGATTTGAGGATGCTTATTTGGGTGTGTAATTGGCCAAAAAATGCTACTTTTAGTCTCCTTTCTATTTGAGGATGCTCACTGCAGGAAAAGAAAGAAAATAATAATTACCATGACTGAATAACTTGCTACATAGATTTCATAGACATTAGGGCTGGAAGGGACCTTGAATATCATCAAGTCCAGTCTCCTGCCCTAGGGGCAGGAAGTCAGCAAGGGTCAAAGGATCCAAACATTTCTTGAATGAGTCCAGAGTATGTGCCTGCACCACTTCTGGAGGGAGTCTATTCCAGGGCTTGGGGGCTCAGACAGGAAAGAAGTTTTTCCTTATGTCCAGGAATGGCCTAAAATGGTAATGGAGGAGTTTATGACCATTGGTCCTTGTTATCCCTTGGGGCACTTTGGTGAACAGACATTTCCCCCAGATCCTGATGCACACCCCTTATGTACTCATAGGCTGGCACGAGGTCACCCCTGAACCTGTGCTTTTCCAGGCTGAAGAGTCCCATGGCTCTCAGCCTCTCATCATAAGGCCTGTTTTCTTGCCCTTTGACCATGTGCGTGGCTCTCCTCTGGACTCTTTCAAGCTTCTCGACATCCTTCTTGAATTGTGGAGCCCAGAATTGGATGCAGTACTCCAACTGCAACCTCACCAAGGCCATGTACAGTAGGAGGATGACATCCTGAGACTTACTTGAGAAGCATCTATAGATGCAAGCCAGAGTTTTGTTTGCTTTACCAGTTGCAACATCACCTTGGTGGCTCATGTTCTTCTTGTGGTCAGTCATGATCCCCAAGTCTCTTTCAGTAATGGTGCTAGCAAGCGTAACACTGCCGAGCCTATAAGCATGCTCTCATACCCCCAGGTTTCCCCCCACACACCCCCAAGGTGGAGTGCCATGCACTTTTCAGTATTGAACGTCATCAGGTTTATATCCGCCCATATACTAAGCTTATCCAAGCCAGCCTGGATCACTCGCCTATCCTCAGGTGTGGATGCTATGCCCCAAAGCTTAGCATTGGAGAAGTCGCTCAGTGAGCTTCTGACACCAATGTCCACATCATTGATAAAGAAGTTAAAGGGAACTGGTTCAAGGACAGAGCCTTGGGTGACACCACTGGTCACAGAGCACCATACGACGTGGTTCACTTTAAATTATTTCAGTTAAAAACACCAGATCTTGCACAACTTGAAAAAGTAATTGTGCATTTAGAGCTCAGCTGCAAGGCCACCTTATCCAGTTTGCATGATATGCCAGGATACAGGTGCACCTTCACTTTATTAGATGTTATGAAAGGAGATGGAAAAACCAGCCTATCAAAACTTTGTCTCCCAGCACTGTTCTCTTTCCTTCCTTCCTTCACTCTGTCTTCTGTATTTCAGTCACTCCTATGCAATAGCCTGTAGGCACAGACAGAAGTGTAGCTCCCAGGTCTAACTCATGGTGTTTTATAGAAATTGCCGTGAGTTAGACTGACCCTCCTGACCCAACAGATGTTAGCTATTGAATTAGGAGGGTGGGAGAATCCGGCTGAAATTTAGAGCTTATCCAGGGATAGAGGCTGCTTCTCTTTAGCCTCTTCCCCTAGTTCCAGCACCCCTCTCCTGGCTCCCAAGCGCTGTCTCAAGATGGGAGGGGGAGAAGCCAGGGAAGGGAGGTCCATTCTAGGCTTTCCCCAGCCTGTACTGGAGTTGTGGGGGGTGGGGGAGAAATGGATTGGAGCCCTCCACCTTGGGGTGGGCTCCAATCCACCCTCCCCACTGGCTGGGCAACCCCCAGAACAAGCTCCCTCTGTTCTCTTCCTCCACCTCCCATTCTGAAAATGGCGCATCAGCCTAGTCCTGCTCTTAGCAGCTGCAGACACAAGTTAATAAAAGGTACTTCACTTTGGAGTGCTTTCATCTAAACCCTCATTACATGAGGTTCAGATCTTTGTGGGATAAAGTGCTTTTAAAGTGCTCTGCAACCATGCACTTCTGCTTGGTCATGGCTGTAGAGCACTTTTAGTGGCCAGATAGTGACAGTTTCCACCCTTCTGTCTGCACCTTATGTGTCAGTCACTTGGGTAACTAGGTCCTACACAAGATTAAAGTACACAGGCCCACATTAGCTGCTTATGAAAGTAAACTTGTGCCAAGCTCAGCACATGCCCAGAAGAGGCATTGCTTAAGTTGAACCCACCTTGCCCACTGTCTGTATAGATTGGACACTTTAGTGGGACTTTTTTGGTGCTTTTATCTAATAGTTGATTGAATCAGCTACTAGATAAAAGCACAAAAAAGCCCTGCTGAAGTGCCTAATCTATACAGTTCAACCCAGCTCTGTAGAGTCTAACGTGTTTCTTCCAGTAAAGCATGTTTTGTTTTTGTTTTTTTTGGGGGGGGGGTTGTTTTTCCATGTCTGTCAGCAGCCATAGTGCTGAAATTATACTGCACAGACAAAACACGTCTGCACTTTTGTGTAAATCTCTTCTTGCAAGAGTTAAGAATAAGCTATTAGAGCATATTGCAACCATAGCACTGCAGGGACAAACACCATAAGAAATGGCAAAAGAAAAATGATATTCAGTAAACAGACTCTTGTTGCAACTAAAATGCCAAATGTGGATTTCAGTGATGGACAATTCAACTTTCCACCAGTCTCTTCCCTCAGTACTCCTGTATGAGGCAAGGACAAGATTAAATAACAGTATTCCTTCATTTTCAAGAAGTGTTTAGCCATAGTAACCATCAGCTTTCCACAGTTCAGGCACAATCTCCCTCTGTGTAGTAAAGTCCATACTTTTTTGTGAGAGGATTTCCCACCTGAGTCCTGAAGATTAAAGTGGAACCTCTGTAATAGACTTAGAATAGAATCGGATATAATAGACTTGTTGCAGTGGTTTAGGAATTTGTCTGGTTCAGATGGGGTCTTCTACTAAACTGCAATGGCTCATGCAGTATGGAGCTTGGTTCTGCTTTGATTTGACAAAGCACAATTTGAGCAATGGAATATTTTCACATCTGCCCACATGATCTTATTTTCTAGATCATTTGCCAGCATTGGAATTTGGAAGCTGCACAACTCTAAGTCCTACCGCATATCCACAGTCTTGTTCAGGTCAGGAGCTTTATAGCACTTCATACAGTAAAGTTAGTTTGCAGTGTTTTTATACACAACTTCCCCCATTTCCTTTATGCATATAATACCAAAGGGTTTTTCTATATGCTGGGTATAGTGCATCACAGAAGTGATAGTTGTAACATTGCCAATACCTGACATTCAAGATGCCCTGAGCTGTTTAATGCAAGACAAGATGTTCCTTTTCCTGAAAAGTATCAACTTATTAGGTTACACATGACAGAGATCTGCAACCTATTCATTAGTATTTTGAAGCCTCTTCTTGTGGTTTATGAATTGCAAATACTTGTCTGTGACACCCCTTTACTCATAAAAGTATTTGTTAGATGAAGGAATAGGATGGCATCATAGAATCATAAAAGTATGGTCAGAAGGGTCCTTGTAGATCTTCAAGTCTGACCCCCTGCCTGGACAGGAGAAAAACTGGGCTCAGATGACTCCAGCCAGGCATCAAGCCTCCTCTTAAAGACCCCCGGGGTAGGAGCCAGCACCACTTCCCTTGAAAGTTGGTTCCAGATCCTAGCCACCCTGACTCTGAAGTAGTTCTTACAGATGTCTAATCTAAACCTACTCTCCAACATCTTATGGCCGTTATTCCTTGTTATGCCAGGGGGCACTAGTGTCAACTTGTTCGCTTTGGAATCGCTAGTTTAAATCCCAGCCAGAATGATCTGGACCAGCAAACTTGACTAGGTCCTCAGCCAGTCCTCCCATAAAACAGTCTTTTAGACAAACAAAGAAGCAAAACCAAAATCCAGCAGTCCTGTCCAAGATGCTGGGAGAGGAAGCCCTTTGGCTCTGACCCCAGCCCAGCATCTTGGGTTTCCCTGTGGTAAGTAGGTCAGCCCACAGCTTGCTTGCCTTCTCTCTGCTCTGGTTTTTAAGCTCCCTGGGGGACACTCCTGCACTAACCAGCTCCCTGCAGCTGGGCTTTTAACAGGGTTGAATCTTCCTCTTAAAGGGACAGACTACTATTACACATGCTTAATGTTTCTGACCTCTACTGAGACCCCACAATTTATAACCTCCTTTGCATTTTAGTGGCCTATTTGTGTTTCTTGTTCTTGAATGGGAACAGTGGTTCTCTTGTCATTATGAATAGTTTGTGAAGGTGCATAGTACCTGTTTTTTTTGTTATTGGGGGGGGCGTTGTTTATGCTTTTGTGCTAGGAGGGTTGACCTTACAGGTCTCTGCTCTTTTGTGTAGAAAGTTTAGGGTAGTCCCTCTCTTTGCTCTATTAGTAATACCAGCTGTGTCAACATAACAGCAGGTCCAAATGAAAGAATACATGTAAAAGACTCTCTTGTATGTGAGAGCATTCCAACTAAAGAAGGGCAGAAATGGTGTATGGCATGCTTCCCCCCCCCCCCACTTAAATATACTGGAAACTAAGAGGGCTCAGCTGCATTTGCAGAAATAATCTATGCAGTTTGATCCTATAACTAGGAGGCTTTACTGTTTAAAAATAATCTACCCCCTTGAGTAGCATAAGGGGCTTGCCAAGAGGAACAGTTTTCCCAGAGTGTGTGTTTGTAGAATATTTTCAGTCATGAGATCAATGAGTGGGTGAAGCCTGAAAGGCTGATTGCACTCCAGAATGTCCCTGAGGAGCATTTTAGAATTGTCACTTCACTGAAGGAATCTCTGTGGCTGCATCTGTCCCTGATGACTACAGAAGGGGGTGAGAGAAGAAGGCATGTGGCCATAAATAAAATGTGTAGGCTAATGTATGAACTCTATGCTCTTTTCTGAGGAATTCAAGGATTTAGCTGTATATGTTTCAGTAGGACCAGCCCTGGGCACTTGTATATCATGCTAAAGGGCCTAGTAAGTTCTCTGAGGCTCCTCCAGAGGGCGGGGTGGGGTGGGGTGGGGAATCATAATTTTCACAGACTTGTCAAGAGTGCCAAACTGAAATGCCGCACGTGGCTCTAACTTAATTCCAAACTGAACATGGCCCCAAACTGCTCTCATGAGGATGATGACAACCATTAATTGTGCACAATTTGAAGATGGTGACCTGCAGGAACATTGGTATATCTCGTATATGGGTGAGTGCTAAAATGAACAGAATATTGTGGATATGGAATGTAAAATGTTTAATGAAACTTATATGCAAGTAATACATGCATACAAACTCCAGGTAAAAGAAACATACGGGAAAGAAGAGAAAAATCATTAAGATAGTGTCAGGGAGAGGCAAAATACAGCCTGCAGGCTGAATCTGGCCCTCCAAGCTCTTTTTTTCCCCCTCTGGCCTGTAGGCAGGCACCTACCAATTAATTTTATCTGGCCTGGCTTGAAGCTGTCCCTGCTTCACCCTACATGGGGTCAGGCCCTGCCCACTCCGCCTGGAGCAACACGCTGCACTCCCACCCCTGCCTGTGGGAGGGCCCTGGCCCTGGCCCCAGCCACTCTGCACAGCTTCCAGGATGGGCTGCTGCTGCAGCCACCTGGTGAGCTGCTTGGCTCCACTGGCCTCCAGCAGCTCCTTCTCCTGTCTCTGCTGGATTAGATTAGATTAGATTAGATTAGATATTAGGAGGCGCTACTTCACAGTCAGGGTGGCTAGGGCCTGGAACCGGCTTCCAGGGGAAGTGGTGCAGGCTCCTAGCCTGGGG
>NW_017728923.1:14703744-14706083 GCF_001723895.1 Crocodylus porosus | reverse complement strand
AGTTAGATGAGCACCTTGCCGGGGTCATCTGACCCCGGTGCTCTTTCCTGCCAAGGCAGGGGGTCGGACTAGATGATCTTCCTAGGTCCCTTCCGACTCTAGCTACTATGAAACTATGAAACTATGCTGTAGTGCCCTGGGCAGTAAGTAGGAAAGTGGCAGTGGGCAGAGGGGAAGCTGGTCTGGGTGGGAGCATGGGGCCAGGGCAAGCATGGTACCCAGGCTGGTGGGAGTGTGGGGCTCACCTGGCTCCATCATGCATGGGCTCCCTGCAGCTCATTTGCAGCTCCTAGTTCCCAGTAGGGTGCCCCAGGGAGCTGTACAAGGTAGCACAGATTGGGACCAGGCTACTGGCTCCATCATGTGAAGCTCGCCTTGGTGGCATGCAGCTCCAGCAAAGTCCCAGGAGCTGCATGTGAGCTGTGGGGAGCTGTAAGCGATGGCCAGCCAACCTAGTCCCATTCCCTGGTACCACGTGCAGCTTCTGAGACTTGGCTGTGGCTGCACAATGCTGGGAGGCTCTCTCTGCTGCATGCCATGAGTACCCATCCCTGCCTGCTGTAGCTGCTGCTGCGATTGGGGGGTGTGCACCACTGGGGAGGGATGTGGCCCCCCCCCCACACACACTTACTCCTGCACACCTTGCCCCATATACCCCCTGCACACAATATACAAGAGTGAGACCTAATTTTGAGCTATTATGCAATTGCCTCCTATGTACACTATACATACACAAATCTGGACAAAAATAGTTTTTGAAATAAAATTAAAATGTTTAAACTAGAAGTCAAATGTCTTCTATATGGTTTGTTTTTTATCCAGTTCCAGGATGGCAAACCCTCCCTCCAAAAAAGAGTACTTCCAGGGGGCAAGCAAAGGGATTTCTGGTGGCAAAGGTCAGGGGTGGGACGTTTTGGGTGGGGCACCTGTCAAGGAGCAGACCTATCTCTGTGGCCCTTGACAGCTCACAAACTCATTAAGTGGCCCTCCAGCTGAAATAATTGCCCATCCCTGGTCTAGGTTTTTTATCACTTTACATGCATGCAATTCTGAAATCTGCATAGCATTTTTCTTTTCAAAGCTTATTTGTAGGGCCCTGAGAATTGCAATTTCATGGTCTGCGCAGAAACAGTGAAGTTTGCCCCACGCCTCGAGAGGTGTAGGGGGCATGTGCCCCCCCGGATCTGTGCAGCGTGGAGGTGGGATGCCACTGCAGGCTACACTGTGCCCCGCCGTCACTGCCTCAGGAGGTGGCTGATACATAGTGTTGCACTGTTGCAATTTTCTGAGGGCCCTACTTATGTGACAATCCCCATTTAGCTATTTTCAGCACTGATCTGTGTACCTGCCACTTGACTTTTTGGATGGGCCATTGGAAATAGAGCGGGGAGTGGTACCAAAGGTGGCAGTCTCCATCAGACTTGACCAGTAGGGCTCTTGGAAAGAATGAAAGGGCTACCTACCCCAGGTTCTGGCTATGAGGGGGCACAAGGGTAAACAGTATACTGCTCCTCTCCATGCCTCTGTCTTGAAGGTTGCACACCCTCACTGATGCCCTCTTCCCTTCCCCCTCCCGCAACTCCGAAGTGCTCAGTGAGCTCCCTACACTACTGGACTTGGTGTATGAAGGTAGCCTCTTTTTTATGCAATATATCCATGTGGTTCCACAGTGGCATGATGGCATGCATCTTTGCAAATGGTGAATGCTCTGACCCCTTTCTGGTCACAAATAGCATCAAGCAGGGCTGTGTGGTCACACCTACCCTCTTCAGCATGGTATTCTCTGTTATGCTGTCAGATGCTTTCCAAGATGATGACCTTGGTGCGGGAAGTAGGTACCATTTTGATGGAGACATCTTCAACCTGTGCAGGCTCTGGGCAAGCTCTAAAATCCAGACAGCCACACTTTGCTACTTCCTCTCTGCTGAGGAAGGAGGACCCAGGACACTATAGGCTAGTTAGTCTTACCTCAGTCCTGGGTAAGCTTTTTGAAAGAATTATCCTGGTGCATGTCAGTCAGGGGCTAGCAAGGGAGATTATGCTTAGGGGCAATCAGCATGGGTTCATTAGATGCAGGTCCTGTCAGACCAACCTAGTGGCCTTCTATAACCGAGTCACAAAAGCCTTGGATGCAGGTGTCACGGTGGACACAGTCTTTCTGGACTTTAGGAAGGCCTTTGACTCTCTCTCACCCCATTCTCACTGAAAAACTGGGGGACTGTGGCATCGATACCTACACAGTCAGATGAGTCACTAGTTGCCTGGAGGGCCACACCCAGAGAGTGGTGGTAGATGGGTCTTATTTGACCTGGAGGGATGTGGGCAGTGGGGTCCCCCAG
>NW_017728923.1:14684185-14703644 GCF_001723895.1 Crocodylus porosus | reverse complement strand
TGGATGAACACCTTGCTGGGGTCGTTTGACCCCAGTACTCTTTCCTGCCATGGCAGGGGGTCGGACTAGATGATCTGTTCAGGCCCCTTCCAACCCTACCAACTATGAAACTATGATAACTGTGTGGTATGCACAGGCTGATATGCAATGATCTATGGATCTACTCTTGTCAACATGTGACAACTTCAGACTCACTATTACCACGAAGAAGACCAAAGTAATGTTTCAACCTGCACCTGGCACAACACCCCAGAAACAACACATCTCAGTTAAAGGCCAACAGCTGTCGATGGTAGACAAGTTTGCCTATGTAGGCAACATGCTTTCCCATGCTGTCTACATTGATGACAAAGTCAATGCAAGATTAGCGAAAGGTTGTGTGACCTTCAACAGACTCCGTAGGTCAGTCTGGGACTGCAAAGGCATCAGAATGTCGACAAAACTGAAGGTTTACAAAACCAAAATCCTTCCAACCCTCCCTTTTTTATGCCTGTGAAACCTGGACCATTTACCAGCATCATGCCAAGAAATTAAACCACCTCCATTTGTGCTGCCTGCGAAAGATACTAAAGATCAAGTGGCAGGACAAGATTTCTGACACCAAGGTGCTCAGAAGAGCAACTCTTCCCCAGTATTCACACCCTGCTGAAACTGGTACAGCTAAGATCAGCTGGCCACCTCTCAAGAATGCCTGACACTCGCCTGCCAAAGAAAGTATTCTATGGCAAACTGTCTAATGGAGTATGCTTTCACAGCCCAAAGAAGCAGTACAAGGACACCCTAAAAGGTGTCCCTAAAGAGTTTTGGCATTGACCTAGAGTCGTGGGAGCAAATTGCTCATGGCCATCCATCCTGGACGTCCCAAATCGAGAATGGAGCATTGGCCTTTGAACAGCAACACATGGCAGAAGCAATGAAGAAATGCATGGCCAGGAAAACCAAAAACCTCCCATATCTGGTTCTCATCGCTCTCTTGCTCCTGCTGCAGTAAATTGCTCAAAGCAAAGATCAGACTCACAAGTCACCTACATACTCACGTGACCTAGACTCCACCTCCCTTCATTCTCTTCCCTTTCCCTTTTCTCCTTCTCTTTCTTTCTCACTTCTTTTCTCTCTTTACTCTTCCCTCCCCCCTGCTGGATGCAGTAGTCTTTGCCTGCTAAGGACAAAAGTATTATTATCTCCATGGACAAAAGTTAAAGCTTCCTTCTCTATTTACATATTTACAGTTTTGTCAGCAACTGTAATGCATCAATGACTAGTCTCCAGTTTTGACCACACTGCTGTAAGAGTATGAATAGCTTCCTTGGAAGTTTTTATTAGTTTTGTGCTCAGTGTCTACATAAATACCTGAGGACTGGCATCTCTAACTCTTTAAGTTTTACAAACTATTTGTTCAGAGTGGTATCCCATGATTATTGGACATTGTACAGTAGCACTCTGATTGTTGGTTCACTCAGCCAAGTTGGGCACACATTTCCATATCTTGGTCACCTTACTTATCTATCATGAGCATGTTAGTGATAGCCTCACCCTTACTATGGTCTATTAGTGCTTCTTGTTGTGTTAAGGTCTCCCATTGATAATTTACTTTTGTTACATAGAATTTATATTTTTCTTCAGCCGGTAGCGATAGCTCATTCTAAAGCTGCCCAGAGCCTCAGGTCATATTTTTCTATTGTTCCTCCTAATATCAGAATGTCAGCTCTGTAGACCTTAGTACTCTCTGTACTGAAAAAAATAAATAGTATTTTGTTCTCTCTCAAAAATCCTTTTTTAAAATTTATTTATTTTTAAACCTATAAAGTTCTGGTTCTGTTAGTTTTTCTTCTTTTTTGTAATGTATTTACTTATACATTAAGCTCATATGCTTAATGGGGATTAGTTGGCAACCCTATGTCCAGATTCTGCCCATTTACTTTCTCCTTTCTGCAGCTTTCCACTGAGTGCTAATGCTAAAGTTTCTGGCCTTGCTGACTAATCAATGCCTTAATTGCTTTCATTTTAGTGGCAATCATCTTATGGGCAATGTTGTGCCTTTCTTCTTGAAGACTTCCTCTGAGATTTCATAGTGTCACCATTTTGGCCATGCTCACTCTGTAGGTGCCTAGCATTGTATATGTTGCAAGTCCTACAGACTTACCTTTTAAATGGCAGCCATTGGTTTGTGATGATTGCTACAACATATGCAGCTTTGGGGGCTGCCTTTGGTAGACTCCAACTTTGAGTTTTGCGTGTCTTTCTGCTTCTGATCCCTTTACTTCATAGGTTTGTCATTTCAAAGCATTGTCTGCCTTCCATAAGCTTCAATGTGGACTTTGTGGGTTCCTTGGAAAATTCTATAGCTTTGTTTAAATGCTAGTTGTGGGTCTCTACTTGTCTTTCTAAGCATTTTCACAGATCCTAGCTGCAGTCTAGTCTGTCAAAGATTCAGTCCCTCCTTCTTCTTTTCCTGCAGCTGTAAAATTTGGCTCTTCAATCTAAGGTCATTGCTGAAACGCTTACGTTTTGCTAATGCTGATCAGCAAAACTTTGAGAATACAAGAAGATAAAACAAAAGTTCCTGAAGAAAACAGCAACAGGTTTCAACAGGGTTTTGCCAAAAGCCTCTCAAAGGTTCATTTCTCCACAGTAGGAAACATCCCCTCTATTGGTTGCCGTTGCTTGAAAAGTGCTCATTTCTAGTGTTAGGTTGATGGATTAATCATGGTTTTTTTCTTGTTTTCCAGCTTTGCTAAGATCAGTAGTGTTCTCTGGGAATTTCCTCATGAGATTTTGAAATTGAAAATAGGATTCTGACATGAAGAAAAATGGGTCAAAAATAGGACTGTCCTAAGAGAAATTTTCTAAATATTAAAGTAGAAGGAAGATTTAAAGAGAATTTCCAAGAGACATCAAAAGAGCACTTAGGTAGCATACATAACTAGTAAATAGTAACTACAGCACCCAGTTAGACAAATGTGTTTAAAAAAAAAAAAAAAACTGTTAAAAAGATCTGCAAGATGTGATTTAAATTCCCACGAATGTGCATCTCCCTATTCAGGTAAACTCTTCCTGGATGTGGATTCTTGTTCTGAAGTAAGCGCTGTCTAAGGGCTACATTTGCTGTCTATTCCTAATCAAATATTGTATCCGTCAAGTTATAATCAAATTCTGAATTGTCAAACTGTGAAGACAGAAATGCAACAGATCTATTGTATAGGTGTGAGAGGCAAGCATACACTTCTTACCATTATGTAAAAAAACAAAAACAAACAAACAAAAAAAGGTGACACCAAGTTTCTATTTTTAATATGCAAGGGTGGGATTTCTGAGTTCTTTCAGAAGTCAAAGGAAAAATTATGGATTGATTCTATTAAGCAAGCAGGGAGGGGGCTCTTAATTAAAAATGCTTTAATAGCCTTGGAAGCTTTTTTATTTTTCTTCATGATGGAAAGATAAGAGAAAATTGTTATCTCAAAATAAAGAAATGATTAGACAGGCGTGATCAGAGATGAGGAAATACCTCAAGGGACAAGTTCACAAGCTTTTGCTCAGCCAACCTTGCGATGAAGTGCAACCTTGTGGAAGTAAAGACACCCGAGAGGAACAACACATTCCAAGCTTCAAAGTCTAAGTCTTCTGTAGGTGCAACTTTACACCAAAAGAGTTAATATTACAGTAGATGCAAACTCTAATTATTTCTAAGTTTGTCTAGCCTATTAAATGCTATATACAATAAAAACAAAATTCATTACAGCATATGGGCATGAATATATAAAATTAATATCTGAATTTGATAATGCTGTCTTATGAAAGCAAGTGAGGGATGTTTGTCACGGTCATATTCTGAGCTTACATAAATCTTTATATACACATGGATCATTTATAGACTTTCCTTCTTTTGCCTTGTCTAAAGGGCACTTATAATGAATTTCACTTAGGTGGCATGGCTATTTAACATAGCTTTATGAAGAACTCTTGCTGACACTAACAGATCACTGTCAAGATTGAGTGGTCCAAAACTGTCTTTATAAGCCTGCCTTCTTACCAAGAAAAAAAAAAAGAGGGGGAGCGGTCAGTGGCACAGAACTTCTCTTTCAGCTGGGAAACCCATTCACAGCTAACCTAGAGCAAAAGATTTTTGACATAGAAGTACATTCATGACCTGCTACTGGTAAAGATATGGCTTTTAATTCTTCAAGGAAACAGGCAATTATGTGACGATTGCTGAAGGACTGTGTGGTTTCAGCAACTGCGGCTGGTTTACTTGATTCTGTGGAATAAGTAGTTGTGCTAATTTTGTAGTGAGTAAAGATTGTGAACTACTGTTATACTTGGGAGTCTTCCACATGTTGCTCAGAACACTTTACAAGGGTGGGGCGGTGTGGGGGGAAGTGGAGTTTCTCTCTGCTGAAGGGGATAGAGGATGTCGACTGCTTCTGCAGTACCCAAAGCAACTGCTCTTGACCAAACCTGCATGCACATAGTTTAAAAGGGCTCGTCAATAGAAAAAAGTCACAGTTGGGCTCCGAGAGCCTGTTGTACCCCTGCCTGACCCCCAGCACAGCCGGAGTTAAGCAGGGCCTGTGGTGGGAGGGGGCTAGCACAACTGTGGGGAGGCAGCTGAGAGGAGCAGAGAAGGGCCTTGCTGTGCCCCAGCACCTGCTTTGCCCAGCCCCACAGGGAGCCACATGAACAGGACAAGCAAACAGGTGCGCTTCTCTGCCTGGTGCAGGAGTTAGTGCAGGAGGGTGAGCAGGAGGGCCTGAGGCTCTGGGCACTGAGCTGTAGCCAAGGGTCTGCACGGTAGTAGCCAGACTACTAGCCCAGGTCATTTCAGCCACACACCATCAACTTGGGCAGCCTAAGGGATCCTGCTTTGGTGACAGCCCAAGGAAAGGTCCCTCTTGACCCTTCAGGGAAGCATTGGGCTTAACTGCCTGTACACAAATGCCAGGAGCTCGGGGAACCAGCATGAGGGACTAGCCCTTCTCCTATGTGATAATGACTATGTCCTTGTAGGCATTACGGAGACCTGGTAGGACTCCACTCATGATTTGTCAGGGGCAGTAGAGGGTTACACCTTGTACAGGAGAGACTGTGTGTGGGGAAGAGGGTTAGGGGTGTTGCTCTCTACATCAAAAATATGCTCACCTCCCTGCAGATCAAGTTTCCCAACCAGGAAGGGTGTCTTGAGACCCTCTGGGTCAAGATATGATGAGAACATGTGGAGGGTGACTTACTTGTAGGAGTCTACTATAGACCCACCCCCCCAGAAACAAGAAGATCTAGATTGGGAATTCATTAGGGAACTGGTTGAAGCCACTTGCTCCCAATGCTTGATCATCATGGGGGGACTTCAGCTTCCCTGACATCTCTTGGGATGACCTCATGGCCAAATCTTACAGGTCACATAGCTTTCTCATGTGCATCAATGACTTCTACCTAACCCAGGAGGTCTATGTACCAACTAGGGGGGAGTCATTGCTGGATCTTGTCCTGGCCAAAGGGGAGGACCTGTTGAGCAATCTGTGGATCAAGGGTAAGCTTGGTGACAGTGACCATGAGTTGGTCACCTTAGTTCACCAAAGAGCAGGCAAATCCCTCAGTAAGACAGAAGTCCTTAATTTTGGGAAAGCTGACTTCTGCAAACTGAGAGAACTAGTCAGTCAGGCAATTAGGGGCCATACCCTGCCAGAAAAGGGAGTACATGAGGAATGGTCACTCAAAAACAATCCTTGAAGCACAGAGCAAAGCCATCCCTTCTCACTAGAAATGCGGTCAACAAGCAAGGAAGTCCCTGTGGCTGAATAAGGAACTGCTGGACCTCATTAAGCTCAAAAGAGTAGCCTACATCAGGTGGAAAACAGGAGCATTACCAAGGAGGATTACTCTGCACTCACCCGCACCAGCAGACAGTAGTGAAGAAAAGCCAAAGTATCATTAGATGGGGTCCCCCGGGAGGGCTGTGACACCCTTAGGGTTCCATGACCGTGCCAATCTTGCTCAAAGGGGACCCTTTTCCTCAATTGCCCTGTCTTGCTGGTAATTATAATAAATAGGGAGGCTGCCCTCAAGTTTGTGTTTCGACATGGTCCTGATGGACCCCACTGAACCCTGTGGGTTCTTGGACCCCTTTTGGGTCCATCTCAAAATGAATGCCACATCAGACACCCTCAGCCTTGTGGGCTAGATGCATGGCTCCAAAACTGCCCCTTTACCATGCGCCAAGCCTCGCAGATTGCATTTAAATGTTGTCCCTCTGAGGCTTTGATGTAGCTCAGCTTCTCCTTTATTGATGGGCTCTCCGCAGCCCTGTCTTTACACCCACACTGGCACTGAGCTCTCCGCAGCCCTGTCTCTGTTCCCACACTGGTGCTGGGCCTGCTGGTGCTGGGGTCTCCACACCATAGTGTGGCTCCAGTGAGGTCTCTTCGTCCCCATTAGCCTCAGTCCAGTCCACCAGTTTATAAACAGCAACCAAAATATGAGCCCCTGGGCTATAACATAATACAATCAATTCAGGGTGTGTTCTGTCTCTTTAAAAGAAGGAAATTTCCCCTCCAACATTAAGTGCCTTGTAGCCCAGGGTACCTGGTGAACTCCTGGAGCCCCATTAGCCCTATATGCAGTAGATCATGCAGCCACAGCATCTCTAGGCAATTCTTCTCTGCAGGCTCCTTCCCCTGGCTGCTACCAGAGAACTATCCCCTGCTAGCCTCAGCCCTGGGGTATACGTCTGCAGGTTGGGCTGGTCCAGTCCCCCCTCTCCCCTCCCCTTCCCTCCTTCAAGCCAGGGCCGATCCCTCCCCATCCCCCACCACTTCAGGCCAGGCCAGGACTGGGGCCACGCCCACTCTCCCCCTCCACTCCTCCTCCCACCACTTCGGGCTCCCCCGGCCATCGCTGCTGTTGCCTAAGGCTGTGGGAGGCAAGGCGAGCTCCGCTGGCCTCGCCTCCCACTCAGTTGCCACTATCATGGCAGCTCGGCTGCCAGCTCCTGTCTGAACACTCGCACTCTGATTGGGTGTTTCAGACAACCAATCAAAGTGCAAATAAAACATTATGGACAGGCAGACTAAGGCTTTTATTAGAATATTAGAATTTTGCAGTACCTGTATAACATTTTAATCCATTGCTACCTGGGCAGAGCATTGGAAGCATCTTCTGTAGTTCATGGTGCTGTTTGGATTACAGTTATGCATCTTCAGTGGGCAGTACAGTCTTTCACAGTCTACAGTTCTTTTTTGCTCCCTCTTCATGTTTTACTGGTATTAAATCTATTTTCCGTTTGATGCACTGACCCTTTTCACTTAGTCACGCTTATTTTGCACTCAGTTTTTGCTTATTATTTGTCACTTTATATAGTCATTCCTGTTCCTTGTTAGTCCTGATAGAATTCTCCTCCTACATGCCAACTAACATGTCGGGTATGTCTGCATGATGGCAGGAGAATCTTCACATTAATGGGGTCATCTATTCCAGTAGTGAATTTAGCTTTATTTAGCTTATTCATGGCACAAGATTCTTCTTTTCTATACAAAGACAAAATTAGTTTGAGATCTTCGAATACTTCACAGAAACTGCTGTTGAATAAATCAATTGCTGTTGCACTAACTTTAAAGATGTGGAAGCCTGTGGCTAATTGTAATATATACTTAATGTGCTAAATAGAAAAAAAATTTTATTGTTTGTTTTTGTTATGTTGGAATGCTGTAAATAAAAACCCTAAAGATTATACGTCAACATGGATATAAATAAAACTAGGCCCTTATGGCTTGAGGACAGTAAGGTTCTCCTTACTTCATCATTTTAAACACTGGCATCCTAAATGACAATCTACACATGAGAAGTTTATACATGACTAATCAAGTACAGCTGGTCAGCTTGGTTGTAGCTGTGTTTGGTCTAAGGATATAGACGGGCAAGTTTCTTTGGGCAGATGTGATATCTTTTATTAGATAACATTTTTGGCCAGAATGCCCAAACCCCCCCCCACAATGTCTACCTTGTAAGGTGCCAAAGTGTTTTCATGCAAGAAAAACAAAACCGGGATGGGGGATACAAGACAGGACACACTGCATGTAGTTAATCATAGAAGTTGCTTTTTTTTTTTTTTTTTTTTTTTTTTTTTACAGTAAATATCAGGTTTCCTAAAAATTCTAAACCTAGTAACAATAAATAAAACTTCATATACTACATTTGTTCTTGTGTATTCTTTTTTTAAGCATATTGTGATGAGAGAGAGAAAATAAGAAAGAAAGAAAAGAAAAAGGGGAGGGGGGGAAAAAAGAAAGAGGGTGTGTCCCTTGCTGCCAACGTCTCTCACCGCTACTGGTGGAGGCTTGGGCCCTCTGGTCCAGGGCAGTGTCCAGCAAAGGAAGGCAGCGAAACCCCAGCAGCAATCATCAGCACTGGGGTGCTAAGGCCTCCTTGATGGTCCCAGAGCCAGGGAAGCCCAGGCCCAGGGCTGGGAGGGAGGGCTCAAGCAGACAAACCCATGTCCCACCTGGGTGAGAGCAGCACTGGGGGGCCGAGCACCAGTGCTGGGTGCTTGGTAAAGGGTCTGGGTTGTGCGGGGAAAAGCAGACATGGAGAGGTGCCATGGGCAGGCCAGCCTGGCCAACCCCTTCAGAAGGTGGGGGCTGAGTGGGAAGCGGGGCTGCCCTCATGCTTATTGGGCTCAGGCCATGGCTGGCTGGTGGGTGGGCGGGGGTGTCCAGTGGCACCCAAGGTGGGGCCCAGCCCAGCCCAGCCCAGCCTGCACTGCTGTACTGGCATGGGCTGCAGCTTCCCTGCCCATGAGAGGATGTTGCCTGGCCAGGGCAGGACACTGGGCTCAGGGGGCTCCTGGCTCCAGACTTGGTCTCCCTGTGCACTGAGCACAGCGTGAGTGGGGTACAGCCACCCCGGTGCAAGTGCCTGGCTGTGGGAGTGCCCTGGGAACAGCTGTCACAGGTGGTACTCAGGGCCAAGCTGGCCAGGAGCCTGCAGTGCACTGGCCCTGTGCAGCACCTGCCCTGGCCCCAGTCCCTGGAGGGAAGCTGCAGGTGGGCAAGGCCAGGGCCTGTGCAGGCTGGGACAGCTGCAGCAGCTGTTCCTGGGTCCCCACCTTCCTGCCTGGCCCCCACCTTCCCAAAGGGTTGGCCAGGCTGGCCTGACTATGGCTTCTCCCCCCTGCGCTGCCCGGACCTTACCCTGCCCTGGCACTTGGCACCCTGGTGCTGCCCCTGCCCAGGTGGGACTTGGGACTGTCTGCCAGAGCGCTTCCTCCCAGTTGGTACACCGGAGGCACCCTGAGCCTGGTGTGCTGCCCCAGGTAGGCAGCATCCCTTCATGGGCAGCGCGGCTGCACCCCATGCCTGCAAAGCTGTGTGGGCTGGGCTGGGCCCCAACTGGGGTGCTGCTGGGCACCCTTGCCTGCCAGCCATGGCCCAAGCTCACAGAGCCCTGGGGCTGGCCAGGTCAGCCTGCCTGTAGAGCCTTCCCAAGTACCTGCTTCTCCCTGGGCTGCCTGGACCCTGCCCTAAATGCCCAGCCCAAGTGCTCAGCACCCCAGTGCTGTCCTCACCCAGGTGGGATGAGGCATCCACCTGTGTTCTCCAGACTCTGCCCCCAGTGCCTGTTGTGCCACTGGAACCTGTGGCTGCTTGGGAGAGCCCAGAGCAGCAACTTAAAAAAGCCCAAAAAACCAGTTTCCTCGCTGAGGAAAATGTCTCCATGTGCCAATAACTGGCACACATGCCAGCTGCCTATCCCTGGCATAGACGCTTGTAACTTAGTAGAAACTCTGGTTTAAGTCCTTACTCTGAGCCAAGTGAGTGGAGTCTGTATTCAGGCATCTTTGAACTGGAACGTTCTGGCTGTTATGCAGATATTGTCTTGTTTATGCTTAGGCAGTGGATAGGCTCAAGCCTTTTCTGCCAAAATGTGAACAAATCCTGCAGAAGTCACTGTAGTAAAGTGGAATTATGATATTTTGTCATGACTAAGCAACAGGCCGCTTAGTGTGGATGCCATATTGAATCCAGTAGTCGGCTTCCAACTGCATTAGGTTGCCAGCTTCAAATGCCTTGCTAACTGAAATAGTCCAAATGCTATCCAGGGATCTCCAGCAGCTCTTCTGCACCTGGCATCCCAAACATACTGAGGGAATGGAATAGATGGCAAAACCTGATGCTCACCTCATTATGCATGGAGTCAATTTATGGGTAGACTTTATCTCTTAGGGCAGATGGGGAGCCAGCAGTGTGACTGAATTCACACATAACTTGCTGTTGATACTTAGTTTCCTATAAAAATGAGGATTTTAATGTTGGGGTTTTTTTTTCTTCCTTCCTTCCAAGACAAGACCCAAGGTGTCGCACTTGGCAAGCTGCATGTCACAAAGGCACACAACTCCTTGGGACTCCTGTGATACATGGAGCCCCCCTGCCGCATGAACCCCTACCACTGCCAACACCATGTGGGTGATTTTTATTTTTTTTTTCTTCCCCACACCCTGCACTCCCCTTGCTACCACTGTGCAGGCAATGCTCCCCCCACTGCTGCCACAAAAGTAATGCAGGCTTCTCCAGTGCTGCCACCACCATGTGGGTAACAGGCACCGGGTCTCTGTCCTGTCCCAGAGACCCTGGCTGTCACAATGATGCATTGAGAATTGCAGCCAAGCCGGAATCCACAAGCCACACTTTAACCCCTTGTAGACCAGTTGTGGTCAGCTGGACAGCCCAGAGCTAGAAAATCAGGGATCCAAAAGGCCTTCCTTTAGTTTAAGTACTTCTCTACATATTGGTTGTATTCTGCAGAAAGACATGCAAGCCTGCAGAAGGTAGAAAATCAGATGCAATTAGATGTATGCAATTTAAATGCCTCTTGTATACAAAATAGCGTCCAAAAAGGTGGAAGTTTTACTGGGCTGTGTATGTGTTTATGTTTTTTTTAACCAGTGAATTAACTGCAGTATTTGGCAATCTGGAAAAGTGTGTTATTACAGAATGAGAGTGTTTGATGCATGGTTTTAGATGCTTTGGAGTAACAGTCTTTTGCTTTATTATTAAATATATAACACCAGACATTGGATCTACATTAGAATCTGAGAAGAGTAGGGAGACCAGTTAATTTTATAAATGAGCTATGGATTAGCAAGTTTGTATTACATATAGATTGCTATAGAAGCGTCTGCAAATAATGGTCACTTTTTCTGTTCCTTTTACCATATTAATGTCTTTTTAAGACATCCATGTGCCTTTAAGCTGAATGTTTATGAATTTACTGGAACTTAAAAGTTGAGCACATACTGAAAGAAGAATATCTGTAAATGGATTCGATACAAAGAATTTAGGAAAAAAGTGCTGAGAAGCCCATAGGATCTTGCCAAATGGTTTCAGAAGGGTTAGATCTTACTAGGATAATGTAGTGATTGTCCATACAGAGAGTGAACAGGTGCAGGGAACATTTCCTAAGCTTTTTGCACTTGTTAAAGGGACAACAAGTGTCACTGAGTCCATGGAGCTTGCAGGCTCGTGTAGTTGGAAGCATGTCATATGTCGATAGAAGGCAGAAATGGGTCCTTCCTCATTGCTCAACAGCTTGTGCTTGGAGACTAGTCAAATGTTAATTTTCAGCAAGTTGTCCCCAGCACCCTTAAGTGCATCCCCACATGTAGGGGCATGCATTTGCTGTGGTAAAAATAGCAGCCACACGTTTGTGCCACTACTTTTTGCTGCTTTGCATGCCCCTGCACGTGGGGTTTGGTAAAATGGTAAACTGTCCTGCTTCAGGGAAATGGCCATTTTCCCACTCCTCCCAGCCCCTGGCGATGAGGTGAAGGACAACTAGAGGAGAGGAGACGTTCTTGCCGGCAGCCAGAGCATCTCCCTGGAGGACTCAGCCTTTGTGCCTGCCAGCGCATGCTCCTGGAGTGTGCACTATGCTGCTTTTTCAGCAGTTTTTTCTGATGCTGGGAGTTCTTGGTATCAAATTTTGGCATTGGACTGCAAATTTGCAGTGTGATGAGTGGTTGCACATGTGCTGCATGTGGTTTCTGGTGCCTCAAACAGCTTTGGGGTGCTGCAAACTGTACATGTGTGCTTGTCTGGATGCACAACCAGTGTCTAGATAAGTATGGACATTTGCTTCCCTGGGGACAAGTAGCAGGAAAACACCTTGCGCCACTGCTATTTGTCCCTGAGGATCGCCTGTGCCAGATGTACTCTGGCACGTGGCAAGTTACTCTGGATGGGGCAGGGGAGGCTGAGGCCAGCAACTGTGCTAGCCCCAGCAGCCTTACCTGTGGTTCTGGGGGCCTCCTGGGGCTGCAGCCATGGCAGGAAGCCTGGCCGGCAGCCGGACTATGGCTCTGGCCAGTCAGGCTCTGGTTTTAGGTGGTACGCACTGCCCTGCTTTTTTTCGGTGTGGGTTTTTCTGACTCTGGGATCTCCTGGGGTCAACCCCCTACAGCGCTGCAAGGTAGCAGTGCAGGGAATGCCCACATGTGTGGTGTGTGGCATTACAGGCAGGTTTGTACACCATATGCTGCACATCTGTGCTCATCTGGATGTGGCCCTTGAGTCTACCTTTGTGTTTGCCAGGTAGAATGTCTCTAGGTACAGTTGCTAGGTTGCTACACTTCCATTGTACCCTCTCTCCTCGTCAGCACAGAGTCCAGCCTGTAGCTGGCTGTTGAAATCAGTAGAGCCCGTAGCTGACAACATTGTGAAATTTTCATAAAGCTTGTTATTGTCAATGATAGAATTAAAGCTCCATAAATGATCAATACAACTTTTGTTATTCTTCTTCTTAACTGGCCTAGTATTAACTGCTTTTATCTTGAATAGCCATATGCATGTTACAATGTTTTGTGAACCACATGTTTAAAGGAAAACTCATCTTCACATGTTTGGTTAACTTTTATATAATGGATGGATCAATGAAGATGGATCAATGCCAACTCTCTCAACCAGAACATATAGCATTTCTGGATCTGTGGACCTGAACTGGCACGTAGGTTTATCCAAGATTTAGCATTTAATGTACTTGTCTCCCACTAATGCCAATTTGAATTCCCCTTGTGCACGATTACTTAATATCATATGGTATTCTGAAATATTTGGGGCAGAAACATAGTTTTGTACAATGAAACCTATAGTGTTTAAATAAGAACTGACTGAACCACAGAATAAAGTGGCATTGTCACTGCAGCCATATCTTCCATAGTAAGACTAATCTGTTTTAAAGGAAACAAGAGGTATACCCCTCTAAAATGTTCTATGTGTGTGTATGCTGTTACAGGTAGCTTTCAGGCAAAGCAGAGCTAGGCATGTTTGGTCAGGCACCCTGAGCCAACCACTTGGACTTTTGCTGCTGGCTTTAGCTAAGGACCCGCTGTTCAGGGTCCTTGCCTCCGCTGCAGCTGAATTAGTCTGTAGCACCACAAGGCCACCCTGGGTTTGTAAGCAATGCAAAACAAATACAGTTCAACAAATAAACTGCCACTTAGCTTTTTTGCTGGCCCCAAGTCTCTGGCCTGCTAGGCTTTCCCAGGCCTCTTATCTTCAAGAGGCTTTGAAGAGAACTCTGTGCAAACAAAATGGACAAATAAAGAAACAAAAGAGAAGCCTTGCTCGCAGCCCCTCCTGGCAGCCGCCTGACCTAGACTTCCCGCAGGCTCAGGGTAGCTCTCTCTCCGTCTCTGCCATCCTGAGGTTGCTTTTAGCCTCCTTTTTTTCCCCTCCTTCCTGCTGGTTCCTGTAGGCTGGTTCTTCTTCCTTCCCCACACCTGGGTTAGCTCCCTCACTTGGGAGGCTTGCTGCATTCCCGGACCTGGATCCTCAGACTCTGGCAATGTTTCCAGGGTGTGGGGCCCTTCCAGCTCCTCCACACCCCTGGTAACAGGGCTGGCTCCTGTTACAGTATGCAACTAAAGTTGCATATCTTATTTTCTCCAGTTTTGCCCATAAAAAAATACCAATCAGTTGCTGTAGGATTCATGTTCTTTTTCATTTTGTTTTTTTGTACACTTTAATTTTGATCATGAATTTGATTATTCACTACTCATCTTAATTTTTTTGCAGATATTGGTTTCCTGTCTTTTAAAAATTGTAAGAACCATAACATAGCAAAATTCTAATTAAAATACTTCAGAGGGTACAGTGATATAAAATGTTACATATTTATCTGAAATTCATTTCAAGGAGAAAAATGAAGGAATGGATATTTTATTTATTTTACAAAGTTTTATTGGTTTAGTACCTGAACATGTAATGCATTATTACTGGTTTTGTACATGGATGACTATCACCCAGGATCACCCCAAATGGAGGAAGAGTCTGCTGCAAGGATCTTAATGCTCTGAAATCTTATGATGACTACAGGAGGCGGAAAAGGGGGAGTATCAGAAGCCGTGTGTCACAGATTGAATCACGAATCTGGAGCCACCCGCCCCGCATGGAAACATGTGCCCAAATTGCAACAGAATCTGTTGATCCCAGATTGGTTTTATCAGCCATCTTTGAACACACAGATAAGACATTCATGGAATACAATCATCCTGGACTGGAGGGATTGCTGAAGAATAAGATGTGGATGTAAATCATGAGTGCATAGAAAAACAGCTTTTTCAGCATAGCTTCTATGACTTTACCTCACCACTAGATAGCAGAAGATCACATAACAACCTGTTTATCTTGAGCAAATTCCTGTTGTGGACATGTATTTAGACTGATGTAGTTTTACCCAAGTAATTTTGCACTGGACTTAAGTACATTATACTGTTGCAGGGCTATGCTATACCTTGGCTACTCTTTTACATTGGAACAACTGATTACATTCTTAGCTGAGATTCTTTACTTCCACATTGCCTGTATTTTTTGATGTAGGCTACCAAGCACTTTTGTGGATTATGTGAGAATATATGCAGGTGGAATTTTTGCATAAGGCTACATGAGGAAAAAGTATTTTATGAATCTAAAACCTCAACACAGTGAAGTTCTTATTATAACTTCCCCAGCAGTTCACGAAACCCATTAGCTCCAGCACAAGTGGACGTGACTCACTGAAGACACTGGAAGTCAGGCTCATTATGCCAAAACTGATTTTTTTTTTTCTACTTTCTAAGAAAACAAAGCAACATACCATGTGCCATTTGGGTGTCTTTGAACTGCTGTTAACTGAGTGGGAGTCATGTATTCAACTTCCAGCTGTATAAACTATTGTCAGGCTAGGACAATCATCTTAAAGTTTCAGTCCTGTTGCCTTTAATTTGTCATTTTGTGGGAAAATGCTCTATAGATGGCAGCATTAATGATGCTTCATTGAATTATCTATAAAAAGTCAAATGCAATAAAAGAATGGTTAACTTAAACCTTTACTATCCAGCTTTTTTTAAAAGCATGTCACTTGCATAACAGCATCTTAAATTACTTTATTATCCAGTGATTTAATGTTTGTTTAAACTTACTTAATATAGGCAGAATTTTTTTGGACAATTTATGTCTTCCATTCTTCAGCAAGAGGCCTCTCTCTTAAATATTCGTTATTCTGTACTTTTATCTGAGAAGCTATTTGGAAACAAGAATTAGCAAGATGCATTATTGATCACCTCATCTGTTTAGCTATAGCACAAAATGTTTTCCAATTTAAATTCTTGAAGTAGGTCAAGTTACTGCATAATAACATGCATAATTAGTTTTTGCTTATGAAAGCTGAATTCTCTGGTAACTATATTTTTAGCTGTACAACTGGTGCTATGGACAGAGAGACGGAGGGTGCGGAATTCATTCTGTATACCTAGACTAGAGATTCTCAACTGAGAAGGCACTGCACTCCAGGGTTCCTTTAGGTCCTATCAGGGGTGTTCAGGGGGTACCACACAATGTTAACCTTTGGGCTTATCTTGTGAATCATGAAAACATGATTCACAAGATAAGCCCAAAGATTTCCAAAAGGAATTCATTGTATTAAAAACTGTCTGCCTTGTAGTCTTCTCAGTTCTTGGCCACAAAATAATTACTCTTTTTCCCCCCATTTACTTAAGAAAAACAATATAGTGAAAACAAAGGGCTGGAATTTTCCAACAGCTGCCTTGAGTCTAATGAGGGGTGCCTCACGGTATAAAGGTGTATCTCAGCGTAAATTTCTTGAGCCCCAGCAGCAACTGTGCAGCCACATTATGCATTAGCCATAGCATTGTATGATAAGATTGCTTTACTTTACTTTTCAGTGTTTCTCTATGTGACACCTCTCTTGATGCAAGTTTGCCCACTAGACTTTTGCTTGGTTTTGCTGATAAAAGAAAGCATCATCTCAGTGTCTATCACTTCCTGGCACAAGTAGCTTCATGCTTTCGTTTATGGTCTCTTGGACATGTGGAGTCCTTTATTTGTGCTTTTAAGCATCTTTCTTTCTTAAAAATTATATTCCAGAGTCCAGGTCTTTTCCACTACCTGTAAGAACTCATTTATCTAATAACAGATCAGTTGAAGGAGTGGTATTTTTAAAGCTGTTGATAAGAACTACACAAACAAATATCACAAAGCAAGAAAGCAAAAGCACATCAATATGTTGCATTTGTTGACTGTTCCCTGCTCTCTGCCCAATTTTAGTATGCCACTAGTTTTTTCTAGACTGCAAGCTAGTTAGGGAAGGGAACCACAGTTTGTGTGTTTGTAAAGAACCTTGATAATAATGAAGTCCTCTGGACACTACTGCAGTATGTACATTTAGTCTTATCCTGGGGCAATGCTTCCAACATGAGATGAAGAGGAGCGTTCAGGTACTGTGGCCATTTTGGTTCAGAGCGTTTACTGCAATTTTTCATTTGTGCTCCCCACAAGATTTCTATGATTCACAGAAGGGGTGCAAATACTTGCAGTTTGATGTTTACAGACTCTGGTGATGGTGCTTTATCTTGCCCAGGTTCAGATGGAAACATCAGATATTCTTTATCAAGAGTAGACCCACTGTCCAGTTTGTTGGTTTTCACCTAGATCTCTAGTTGACTCAGTTGTCTCTCAATGAGTTTAGTAAAAGCTTCTGACTTGAAATACAATGTAAGATCACTGGTTCAGTTATGTAGTGAAACTTTTTGCATACTTTTGACACCCTGAAGATAGGGCAGAGTAGCACCTTAGCTCTATCCTCTCTTGCTTTTTGCCTGACTTTGGGCTAACTACCCTTCCCTTGATCCCCGATGAGTAAGAGTGACAAAAACCAGCACCTTGTAAGAAAAGCAGTTAAGAGCACAAAAACTGCTCTAAGAAATGTATTTAGATCATTTTGGTTAATGTCAGAGGAGCTAAGCACTATTTTTTAAAATAAAAAGATAGTGAGCAAATGTTGACCTCCGTGATTGTATTTGACCTTACTGACTGCATCCAGATGAGCACGCCTGTGTGGTATGTGGTGCTACAGACGCATCTGCGGCACCACATACCACATGTTCAGCTGTTCTCTGCTCTGTAGGTCAAAAAGCCCACGGGGAAAAAAAGCGGAGCAGCGCAGTTGGTGGTAGTGTGCCCCACCCAAAGCCGGAGCTTGGCTGGCTGGAGCTGCAGTCAGTTGCCATCCAGGCTCCACGCAGCAGGATTGCTGCTGCTGCATCCGTGGGAGGCTCCCAGGACCCAGTGCTGGCCCCAGCCTCCCTTACCCCACCTGGGTTAACTTGGGGAGCACCAGTGCACGCATGGGACAGGTATTCCCTGGAGACAGCTAGCAGCAGCACAAGGTACGCCACTGCTAGTTGTCCCTGGGGAACCAAATGTCCATGGGCATCTGGACACAGCCATTTAGATGCAAAATTCAGCTGTAGTGTAAGAAATAAATTGGATTTTCAAGGTTTGACCTAATAAAAAAGCTTGCTTTACAAAAATGTTGGATGTGTCCCTGCTTTCTAACTATTTTAAATGGAAAATAAAATTTCCCCTGGTCTACTGAATCAGGCTGTCAAAATGCTCCTATTTTAATGCACTTAAAATATACAGTGACTTATTCTCTGTAATTGGATGTATTAGAATACAGTTTAATTATATTGTTTCATAAATAGATTTAGAAATATAATTAAACTTGTAAGGATTGTATTTGTGTTTAAAATTTCTAAAGCCAGAAGATTTAAAATATGTAAATTTAGGGCATGCTGCATTACTTGGAAAGCTAAAGACTAGGTGGATCTTTTTTATTCCAATATTGACTAGCAACCAGGTTTATTAAAATAGGATTGAGACTTATTGGAAACTGATGTGTGTGTACGCTTGATTCAGTTGCAGGACATTTCATCATTGTCTCTTTTAAGAGTTTTTATAATCCCTGCTTGAATTTCAGCTGTGGTCCTAATTCTTAAAGTTTATTTACTATTGAGCTGAATAATCAAGTTCTTTGCTGAGAGCATAAGCCAGCCCTAGGAATGGGCAGACATGGACACAGCCATGGGACAGTGTTATCTCTCAGAACAAGAAGAGCACAATTTTGCTACATAATAACAATTAAAAAAAATCATTTGAATTTGATCGAAATTAAGAATTATTTCCCTAATCTCACTCTTTCCCCCTGAAGCACTGCAATTCCATTAAGGCATCCATCTGTGTTCATGCAGCTGCAACATCCTTAAACAGTTATTTTTGTTAATCTTTTTTACTACTCTGCTTGGTGAAATGAGCTAGATTTCTGCTTTAATCCACCTTGGTCAAGGCTGCCTATCTGCAAAAATAAATAAATAAAATAAAATAAAATAAAATAAAAAGCTTGAGAAAGGTGGTGGGGGTAGAGATTTGGAAGCCTTTTCCTGATAAAGGAGAGTTAATATTTGGGTTGCATGTATTGCTTGAGAAGACAATTTATTATGTCCACTCAGAAAGAAATCTGGCACTTTATTGCACAACAGATGTTGTATTTGCTCCTGGGTTTACCTGGACAGAAATATCCTGGAATTGGTGTGTGTACACATCACCCTTTTAATCAGGGTTTAGTGAGTAGTTAAATGCACTGCAACATTTCTGCCATTTTTTCAGTGTTGCAGTCCTAGGAGAGCCATCCAGGTGCACTTTGCAATGTCCCTGGAAAAAGTGTTAGTACTTTTTTCCAAAGTGAAAGCCTCCATTTTCAACCCTGCTGAAGTTTTGGTTCTTTTGGTCCTGTGCAAGGCTGTCTGCTTACTACAAATGTTCCATATACAAATGTCCCATTTAACAATTACAACATAGATTGAAAAAAAGTAGGTTATAGCCTTCTCTGGTGCAGTGGATGCAAACTTTGCAACATCCTTGATGGACTGGCCCAGGCTAACATTCTAAGGGATAGCCAGAATGGGTTTGTTGCGGGTAGGTCTTGTTTGACCAATCTCATTTCCTTCTATGACCAGGTGACCTATCACCTGGACAAGGGAGGAGATTGATATCATATATCTTGACTTCAAAAAAGCTTTTGATCTGGTATCCCATGATCACCTCTTGGCCAAACTGCCCAGTTGTGGCCTTGGCTCCAC
>NW_017728923.1:14669018-14683460 GCF_001723895.1 Crocodylus porosus | reverse complement strand
CACCTTCAAGAGTAAATTGGATGCTTATCTTGCTGGGATCCTATGACCCCAGCTGACTTCCTGCCCTTTGGGCGGGGGGCTGGACTCGATGATCTCCCGAGGTCCCTTCCAGCCCTAATGTCTACGAAATCTATGAAATTTCTACACAAGAGATCAAGTCTGCCTTGGCCATTTATATATAATATAAATAAATAAATATTCATTGAATACTTATTTCATAATGGTGTAAAATAAATCAGCCATCTAAACGATTAATTCATGCTTCAGTGGCTTTAGTGCAGCTTCATCCTTAATATTTTATCAGCTGAATATTCAATTTGGGATGTAAGTAGTACTAGGAACTCTTGTGGCCCAATAATACCAGCATTATAAAAGATGCCCATGAAGTTTTACTTGTAACGTGATCATAATGATGTGAGAGACTTGATCATAGTAATTCAGTCTGAACAGTACTAGCACTTGCTTCATTACTATCATGGATGAGAATCCAATGCAGTATAATAACATTTAATATCAGAGGTTCTGGACATGGTAAAGCAGCTGTTATGCTAATGGTTGAAATGTTGTTTCTGATTCTACCATGATATCCTGTTTTGTATTGGATAAATTCTTTAGGTTCATATTTTCAACAGAGGATTTCAAGTCTGGGTGTTTTTTGGCTACGTGCTTGACTAGACACTTAGGGTGTATGCACACATGCAGGCACGTGCATTTGCAGCACCTCAAATAGGAGCGGCACAAATTTGTGCTGATGATTTTTGCCTCAGCGCACCTGCCTGGACATGCACTTTGGTGTGGGGCAAGTTTTGCCGCTTGGGGCAAAAAAACCCTGCCCAGGTCCTCCCGGATCTGCAGCCAGGGGAAGCTAGAGGCTGGGGCCAGTACAGGTGCTGGACCCAGCAGTATAAAAACCTGCCCTGATGAACAGCGCAGGGAGCTTCCAAGGCCCAGCCAATTGATATCTGGAGACACTAGCTCCTTGTGCCAGCTGGACTGCTGAAGCAGCCCTTAGAGTGGCCCCTGCACCCTCTACCCACTGCAGCAGTTTGGCAGTGGGGGCTGCTGCCTGGCTGTGACCTGCTGCCACCTGTGACAGCATCCTCTCTCTTGTACCTGCAGCCCTATGGCTGCATGCCACCAGACCCGGATGGGGTGCCCCAGCTCTGCCATCTGGGCAGCTATTGTCTAGAAGATATGTTCCTTGCAGTGGCCCACTTTGAATTGTCAAAGAGTGTCCTCTCGGCCATTTGGGGCTAAGGGGTCAGTCACTTCTTCTGCCCTCCAGCTGGGTCCCCAGTGCTCAAGCCTGCAGCAGCAGTGGTTGTGGGGCATTCAGGGCCTGCTGCTGTCAGATCCCCCTGTGGCATGGCACACCTCTGGCCAGCTTAGAGCTGCCGCCACATGTGCCACTTATTGTGGGTCCAGCTTGGTGTGGCATGGCACAGGGCCATGCACCTTCAGGCAGCCCTGGCCCACTTAGGCTGTCACCCAGGGCCCAGCCCCACTCACAGGTACAGCGTGTCATGCTGGACTGAGTCCTGTGGGCATGGGCCCCACATGCTGTTGGGCTGGACCTGTTCCATGGAGACAGAACCCAGCCTGGCAAGACACGTGGTCCCTGTGAGCGGGGCCAGGCCCCAGGTGACAGCCCAAGCAGCCCAGGGCTGCCAAAAAGTGCACTGTGACACACTGGGCTGGACCCACAACAAGCAGCACAGGTAGTGCCGGCTCTGAGGTGGTCTGGGCCACATCATGCCGCACCATGGGGAGGCACTGGCTGCAGTGGGCCCTGAACAACCCATGGCCACCGCTGCTGCAATGGGAGGGGGAGAGGCATGGGCCTCTGGGTCACAGCCTTGCTCTGATCCTACTTGCCCCGCACATGAGTGCAGCATGCTAGGGCAGCAGGGGCCGCCATAGAGGGACCAGATGCCAGAGCATCTCTGCAGGTCTGAGCCCCAGCTTGCCTCAGGCTTTGGTGGGGAACCGTGCCCTGCTCTGCTTTTCTCTGTGGTGTTTTTATTTGATACCTGGAAATACAGGTTTCAAATTTTGAACCTGTGCTGCAAATATGCAGATATGCAGTGTGGGGAACATTTTTTCATTCTCAGTGTGCCCCTTGCAGCATCTCAGACTGGTTTGAGACACCCCAAGAGGCATGCGCACGCTTGTCTGGACGTGCCCTTAGGGCCTGATATCCAGGAGTGCTGACCACATGCTGATGATTTCAGACAGAGCAGCTGGCTACTCAGCTTCTCTGGAACTATTGCTAATGTAGTCAGTGCCTCATTTTTCCCCAGCTGAAAAATATATATTTTTTACTTCATAGGGGGTTTTTTTTGGAGATGCATTTGCTATTTAACGAGAAGCATTAATATCTTTATTACTCATAAAAAGTTTGGAAAATATGGAAAAGACTGCTTGGGTACAAAGGAGGGCCTGTCTCAGTTTACTACCACATGAAAATGTAAACCGTTTTGTTTATCCTGTCATTTGTATTAATTTAAATAAGCATAAACATTAGGTCTGTGAAAAGTGACCAGTATTCGATTCGGATTGAGAGCTGGCCAATTCAGAGGGGACAGCTATTCGATTAGGTGATTCGAATCACTGTCCTGATTCAATTTGGACCCAAAGATTTGGTGCTGATTTGGAGATTCAGCCATAGACTAAATAGGCAGCAGTCATCGAGGATGCTGGACACGGCTGCCTCCAGCTAGTTAGTTTGTTACAGTGGGTGGAGGGGGAAAGGAAGGGGCATGGTGGGGTAGATCAACACCCCTAGAGCAGGGAGGGATTGGGGCTGGGACAAGCTGCCTAGCCATGGTGTGGGGGCCTGGGACTCTGGGAGGGGGGCTCCTGCTACTGCGTGCTGCCGCATGCCACCGGGACAGGATGGCATGGGAGTGGGCATGTGTCCCTGGATCTGCGTCGGGTGGGCTGAGCTGGGCTGTGCTCCGGAAGGATAGTGGAAGGTGCTGGGAGTGGGGGCTATTTCCTCCCAGCACTCGCTCAGCCTCCCCATGTCTCCCAGACAAGCCATGGCTTTGCCCCAGCTGGGCAAGCAGTGGCAGGGCATGGGGGCAGGCGCGCACACCCCGATCGGAGCAGGGCCAGCACCAGGGGCTATGGGGAATTTTAGGGTGGCTGCAGCTTCCCTATAGCCCCCGCTCCACTGTGTTCTGCGGGGTGGATGGAGCCAGGGCTGAGCTCCAGGCTGTGGCTGGGGCTAGCTGCCCAGAGCACAGCCCAGGCTTCACCTGCCCCACAGAGCACAGCCCAGTGGCAGGCGGCTGGGGATAGCCTCCCAGCGTGCAGTCCGGCCCAGCCCGCCCCACACAGATCTGGGGCACATGGCTGCTCCCATGCCGTCCCAGACCAGGGGCACGTGGCAGTGCACACTTGTGGAAGCCCCCTTCCCCAAGTCCTGTGCCTCCCTGCCCCAGCTGGACAGCTTCTCCCAGCCCCAGCCTCAGACTCAATCCCTCCCTTGCAGAGGCACAGATCAACGTCCCCACAGCAAACCTTTTCCCTCCCCCCTCCACCTACCACAACAGACTTACCAGCTGGAGACAGCTGCGTCCAGTGTTTTCAAGCCTCTCCTCTGAATCAAATCAGCTACCAAAGCTTCGCACAGCCCTAGTAAACATGGCTTGGCAAAAGCTCATTCAGTCAGTGAGAGGAAAATATAGAAACAAGCAAAATCAATAATGTAGAAATAGTTGCTGTCATACTACCACAAATATGGACAAATGGCAATGCTGTAAAGGCCTGGTATTTCTATCAGTGCTGTACAGAGATTAAAATAAGAGGTGTGTTAAAGTGTGAAAAATCACTGTTACAATTATTGGTACTGAAAACTATATTAACAGGAAATGTTGACCTAATGTTGTGATGCCTAGGTGGGCCTCTAATAATCATTTTGAAATAAAATTTGCTATTTAGTGTGGGGGGGGAGGGGATTAGCCAAATTACCCAAATATAATTGGGAGTTCTTGAACACAGCATCTTTTAGTTCAAGAAGGATATTAGGTGGATACTTTATTCACTGCTCCATTTCTATCAATTATAATGAAGTCATATTGCTACTTTCAGTAGCTTTTTTATGCTTTTAGTATCTGCATTATGCAAACTACTGAAAAGCTACATGAATAAGGGAAAGACCTTTTAAGTGTAGATGAGGTGACACAAATGCACAGTCCAAAAATAAATGTACAGTAGCTGTTTATGCCATATTAACTTTTCTGTATTCATAATTAAGCTCTGAAATGTTATATTCATTATATTAGCCCTTATTCTTGCTAGGCTGTTGTTTTCATTTTAAATAACATTAGGTTTTCTTGCTTGGAAAAGTGCATATTTTGTTCTTTATTGCAGATAGCTGGAGCAGAGCTTCTGTGCTCAGAGTTTGTACTTTCTTAACTATGTTTTAATGCACATATTTAAGTGCTGGATTCGTCAGCTGAAACATGATCTTCTCTTGTATGTTATGCATAGTGAAGTCCTCTGTGGGTGCACATGCTATTAGCACATGCTGTTAGCACAGAACAATAAACTCCGGTGCATATCATGCCAGACTTCATTGCTCCTGGTGCACTGTTTGCATCTGCAATTGGGACCTCAGCACTATGATGCAGATTGGAGCAGCCCTAGCCAGCAGGGGCCCAGGGTGGTCTGCCAGCCTGGGGCTGCTCCAACCTGGTACAGTGTGTGGAAGAGGAGCTAGCTGGTGCAGGACTGTGCTGCAGTGCCAGGGTAGCTGGCAGGCAGTCCCAGCACTGAAGCACCCACGTGTCCTGGACAACTCTGTCAGCATGTGCTTTGCTGTGCAGTAAATAGCGCTGCTCCAATACAGTACTTGTATTTGGAAGTATGAACCTATGGCAGTGTTTAATTGTTTACAAGTTTCCCTTGATTTATGTTGTACATGCATTCCTAGAGAATGATGCATAAAGCGAACCCACTTTACAATGTAACAAATAGGGATAGGTTCCCATGGCAGTGAGGGAGGGAGTGAGGCTGGGACTAGGGAAGGGGTGGAGGGAGGGGTGCCACTCCTGGGGCTACACAAGGCAGCAAAGCAGAGGGAACAGCAGCACTCACCCCATCCTTGACTGCAGTGGCCCTACAAGCGGCCGGCACCTGCTGCCTGCAGCTGCTGGGCTGCACCATGCTCCACCTGTCCCCAATCAGCTCTGCTCCTGGGCTGTGCTGTGCCCTGGTGCAGGAAGGTGGTGTTGGCTACTCCTGGGGCCACTGCAGCTGGGGCTGGTGTGAGTGCTATGCCCTGTGCCACCTGCGGTTCCGCTTGTTTGCACTCACCTCAGCCCATGCTGGAGCAGCCCTGGGAGCAACTGATACCAGCTGCCTGCACCAGAGCATAGCCCAGCCCAGGAGCAGGGGTGAGCCCAGGTGTGGGGGGACAGGCAGAGCACAGTGGAGTTCAGTGGCTGCAGGCAACTGGCACCAGCTGCTGCAGGCAGGGCTGGGGTGAGTGGGGCCATGGGCCTTTCCCCGTCCCCCACAGACTTACCTGCTTGGGGGGCGCATCTGTGCTGGCTGCATAAGAGCAAATTTGCATATAAAGAACTCGCATAAATCAAGGGAAACCTGTACTGCAATTTAAAAGGGCCATGCATCTAGATGGAGACAGCTATTTAGGCAGCTCCACAGTAAATGTTTTGTGTAGATGTGTCCTGTTAATTACAAAATTGATATGGAATAAACAGAGGCAGGAAGATTAAACAGGTATGTTTAAGCATGTGAATTAGCTACTCCAGTGAGCTTCCACATCTTGTGTATCAGCATCCCCATGCTTCGATATGGTGGTAGGGACACTTTGACTAAAGCTTGTTCAACAAGTTTCAGATGGAGCACCCCCACTTCTGTTTTGAAGCATGGGGATGCTGATACATGAGACACTGTAGGCACTTTAATTAGAATGACTCTCAGAACTAATTAAAGTGCTCCCCCCACTCTCCCCGCTACTCCTGGAGCACATGTAAAAACCTCCTGGGGGTGTAGGCACGTGCTGTCACAGCAGCTCAAGTACAAGTGACACAGATTTGTGCTAGAGATTTGTACCTCAGCACACATGCCTGAACATGCACTTTGCTGTGGGACGTATTGTACCATTTGGGGCAAACTGACTCTGCCCAGAAGTGGATGGACCCCTGTAACAGGTTGCCCTCCCCAGCGCCATCTTCCTGGTAATCCGCGCCTTACATGGGGCCCGCCCTTGGAGCCTTCTTTGGAGATCTTATGTCCCACCCTATACTCTCCTGCCACATCTTGATGGAAATTATTATGATGATGTTCTTGTGAGCAGGAGACTGACTATTGTATTGTGTATGTTGGGGCCTTTACCTTTTCCAGGCCTGACCCCTGTTTTTCTCTAGCTAGGCCTCCCCATCTAAACCCACTAAACAGGGTTTGACTCTGAGGCTCTAGCCTTTTCCGGTGTCTTGAGGCTCGTTGCCCCCTTTCCTGCTCCAATCTGGGCCCTAGTCCCCCTGGCCCAGAGGTCCTGGCACTAGCCCCACAGCCAGGGGGCCACAAACTCACACCCTCTCAGTCCAAAAAAACCCATGAAATAAAATTGTACCTCGGGTGCACCAGTCCTCCCTGTCCTTTGCAAGACTGTGCCTTCAGGTGCTGGCATCTGTGCCCCCAAAAAGCTGATGCCTTGCTGTTGCTGGGGTCCCCACTCTGTAGTGGGTCCCCCAAAATGAGGCCACCTCCTTCCCCTAATTGTCTCACCCAAACTGCTGGTCTTATTAATCAAAAAGAAAAAAAAGATAAACAGTCCTGTCCATGGGTAATAACTGCCATCAGCTAATGTGATAAAGAAAAGCAGCATGCCGGCTTACATTCAGAGGGTTCGTGCTTTGGCTCCCCACCATTGGCTCATGTCCTTGCTGTGATGTGGCTGCTGTCTCTCTGGGGCTTCTGTGGCTCCCCTCTTCCTGCCTTTGGACTGGTCTTCCATGGAGCTCTCTGATGCACTCCTTTCCCCTTTGGCTGCTCCCCCCTTCCCACTGCCCAGGGTTTTTATAGTTCTGCTCCTTCCGGTCAGCTGACTAGCTGGCCAGGCTCAGCATTTAACCCTTCCTTTCCCAGCACTCCATGCCTAGGAAGTTCTGGCTTTAAAGGGGTGGGCATGCTTTCTGGTGACAGGGCTAGGGTCCCCTGTTACACCCCCCCTTCTCTTTTGTCTGGGGTCTTCCCTTCTCCTCTGGACCCTTTTCCTCTTCATATTGTCTTGACAAAAAATCAGCACTTACATTCTTAGTCCCGGGATGATGCTCCACCTCAGAGCAGTATGGTTGGAGACTAAGGGCCCATCTCATCAGCCTAACGTTATCCGTCTTCATATTCTGTAGCCATCACAGCGGAGTGTGGTCCATGATTAACATTGAATTTCGTCCCCCACCTTTTTGTTTTTGGTCACCTCATCTGTGGTCCCACAAAGTCCTGGGACCTCCTGGTCAACCTCCTCCTGGCCCTGGCCAAATGGGCCCTGTACTTGACCAGGAAGAAGGCTTCTGGGAAGATACCCAGAAACTGTGGAGCCACTTTCCTCTCTCTTGTCTGTGCATGCAGGTTTTGTTTTAGGAATCTGAACAAGAGATGTAATAATGTTAATTATAATGCCTACAGAATGAGTGACACAATATTTTTGATTATTTTGACTGTTTTGCTTAGATTGCTGTATTTTTTTAAAAGCTTATATGTTTATATATAAATGTACAAAATAGTGCACATTCCAATACTTGTTTTTGCCTTGATCCTAAACTAAGTAATATAGTGCTAGCCCCTTAGCATATTAATAAAGCTTCTAGTTTCTCTTTGACTGGAGAAGAATGTGCTGTGTTATATTTGAAAATGAGCCAAATTAGCTTCTCCCCCTTTTCAAAATCCTAGATTTTCCCTTGAGGTCACATACAGTGGCCATAAATTATTACAGAGCAGTACATTTGTCATACTGATATCGTAAACAGTCTGAACTTCCAAACAGAAGGATATTGGAAGCCTGCTCTGATGCACTGGAAATTCAGTGCATCGGAGCAGACTCAATTAATCAAATCTGCTGGAGCACATAAATTGATGTGCTCTGGCAGCCTTATACCTCTCGTGTATCAGTGGCGCAGTGTGCCTCCACACTGAGAAAATGGTAGTAGTGAGTTTTAAACTAAAACACTTTCAATGTGCTTCATTTCAAAGCACACCACCACCATTTTCTCAGTGTGGAGGCGTGCTGGAGCACTGTCACATGTGATGCACGGGTGCTTTTAATTAGCATGGCTTAAAAGTGCCTGGCATCACATCAGAGACGCATGTAAAAATGCCCTAACTCCACTAAACTTCTCTTGTAAAAAGTAATGGAAGTATGAGTACTTGAGAAGAATGTATTAGGAATATCAGTTGTCTTGGATATATAGGTAATGCTTTGTAGCCACATTGTTCTGTGGGATGGATTGCTATCACTAGTTTGAATAGCGATGTTGCAGATGGAAATTTGCACAAGAGCTACCACGCTGCTCTAACTACACATCTTGAGTTGCATTTGTTTTCTTATCAATGTCTTATGTTTAGTCATAGATCATGCCCCTTCCTGAAATGTTTGGTGATTTTTGTGAAAATGCAGAAATCCACATGCAGAAAGAAAATTTCCTGTTGTCAGATAATCAGAATTGGAAATGACATTTGTAATTGAATGGCCCAGCTTCTAATTCCCTTTCTTCAAATATCACATACAATAGCTATGTGGTAGAAAGCAAGACAATTAAATGAACTGATATTTTTTAGTGATTTCCATTCTGCTCTTGTTTGCACTGTCTGTTAATGGAGAATGCACATTATGGATAAGATGGCAGTGAAGAAAAGGGGAACAATTGAAAAAGATGAGGCAGAAGCAGGAAGTGGAAAAAGCTTTTTAATGAACACTTTTTTTCTCTCTCAGGTTTTCACACTCCTGTAAAGCATCTGTCACTCAATATGACATCCTTCTTTTTCCATTGAGTAAAAGCAACTGAGAGAGAATCCATAAACTTCAAAGGAGAAGAAATCTGACACAGTGCAAGTAAACACTAGAGCAGAAGCAATGGCTTTCCCTAATGCCTGTTGCCATCTCTAAAATAAACACACACACAAAATTACAGAAGCCTCAAGAGTGCATTGTACTTTTGGCAGCCACAGAGTATGCTCAGCAAGCTGAGAGCTGAACTAATTCACTGACAACCAAGCTAAGTGTTGGAACAGTACCGTCATTTGTTAAGTAAAGCAGGGTTGACTGTGATTGTTTTTTCACAGCCCTTACTATGTTGACTTAAAATTTCCCTGGCCTGAATATTTGTGTTCATTGGGTTGCTTTAAAAGAAGTATTGCTTCCAGTCAATGAAGAATATGTAGTATGCGGATAGTTGAGCATCTCATTTAAGTGCAAATAAATCTCAGAAGTCTCTTATTATGCTGCCTGTGCAGATTTTACTTTTTTTCCTGGAGGATGTGTTAAGTCTGCATAGCAGTTAGAGACTGATATTATGCTGGTAAATGGACTGACTTTGCAAACTTCCTTTTTTGCTGATGAACAGTGCCAAGTGTTGTGTTGAAAAATAATAATTAAAGAGGATGTTGTGAAATATTAAAATATTATTGTGCTGCTTGAAAATCATTTTGGGGAAATCCAGTCAAATTAATTAGCAGATGAAAATGATACTTCAGGCGATGGTAAGTGTTTGGGTTTTTTTGTTTTTTTGTTTTTTTAAAGTAAGATTGTTTTCCCCACTCTGCACTTTGAAGAGTAGAAAAGTGACTTCTGTGACCTGTAACGTTTCAGTGCCAAAAAGGGAGAAATTATTGTTTCAAAAGAAGCCAGTATGGGAGCTTACACTGTAGTGTAGTCAGTAGCAAGGCACTGGAGTGTTCCTGGCAGGCCTTTCCTGGAAGCTGAAACCAAGTCTACGCTACAGCTTTTGCCGGCATTACTATTATGTCTGTCTGAGGAGTTCTGGCTGTGGTTTTTGATCAGTATAGCTGTGGCCACAATGTTCCTGATGTAGATGCAGTTATATTGACAACAGTGCCCTTTGGCTAATTTAGTGATACCTTATTTTCCTTGAGGGGGCCTCAGAGTGAGGTCTGAAATAGAAAGCTATATCAGCAAAAGCATTGATTTATGCTACGATTATTTTACTTGTTGCTGCATTGATATAGTAGTGAAGTTACTGGTATGGTCAGGCTGGAAGAGCACTGATGGTATAGAAATAGACTAAAATTTTTTGGGGAAAATCCTTTAGACTTTGTCAAAGTCCAACACTTGCTGTTTGCTGGGCTTATTCATCTCAGTGCCTAATGGCTCCATTAATATTGCAAATGTTTTTTCTGTGAGATGCATCTTTCTTTCCTGGACACCTGCATTTGGATTCACACTAGGAGCAATATTGCCTTTTCCAATTCCTGTTAACACTGATAGAAAGGGGTAAACTCCTCAGCTCCTGCTAAAAGCAATGTTTCAAAATGTAGGCTAACATATTATATTCTGCATATTTGCTACTCCCTCAATGTCCTTCTCAGACCAGCTGCAGCATGAAGTTCTTTATGGATTTCAATTAATTTCACTTTGGGACTTCCTTCTCTAGAAAAGGTGATCTAGATCGCCTGCAGGGTTTCAGATGTATTCATATGGTTTGATAGGTTAATCCAAATTAATTGACATTAGGCGGATCTACAAGTGTCTATTTCAGATGCTTTAGCCTAATTTAAGGTGCATTAAGGGCACATGCCTACACATGTGCACCCTTAATGCACCTTAAAAGCAGCGACTGTAGGCTCTTCATGCCTAAATTTGATACCTGCAAAAGGCTGGAATAGCTAAAGCACATGTAGACGCATCAAGCTGTATTCATGCCATGTCTGTGTTAACTTGGGACTAACATGAGCTCTACATCAGTCTGCACACATGGTGTTAATGTGCTTTAATGCATGCACATGTAGATGTGAACCTAAATTACCTTAATGCACATTAAATTTAGGCACATCTAAATGCATGTATAGACATGTCCATTGTTCATCTGAAAATTAACAGAGCAGATAAACCACCTTCCTTCAGGTTCATTCTGTCCTGTAGGGAAAGAATGCAGAAACTTGTGTGCCTCTGTCCCAGAAGCCCATGTCTGGCCTGTTCACAGCAGGTTATGTGAATCTATGGCGACAGTGGCTTGACCTCCAGACTTATTTTCTTTTGCTGAACTTCAGTTAATCTAGATAAGTGCTACATGAGAGCTTTGACATTTTCTTACCTTATATGTGTGAGAAGGGGAAGTGAGGGTCTCTCTCCCAGATAGTAACAGAGAGTAAGCTCCTATTCAAGAGGGAGATGCATTGACCTTTCAAGGCTATTTTGGCTTGTCCAGGGTCATAAAAGACCCTTAGGTCCCTGTTCTTTTGGACAATTGTGACAAGGGGCATGCTTGGGGCAAGGTCTCATGCTGGCCCACCCACCTGTCTCGATGGGGCAGTCTACTCAGTCTTTCCTGCCATGACTTTGCTGCCATGACTTTCCATAAACTCGTGGAAAATGCAGGAGGCTACCTGTTACATGCCCTGATGCCAGGGGGTGCTATTTGCAGCTCCAGACTTTCCCTACACTGCAGCCCATACCTCGCAGATGGCATCTAAGTTCTTAATGTCTTCAGCCCCACACTGGGCCCCATAACTTTCTAGCCTGGACTCCAACCGGATCCCTCATTTGAGAAGAGAGAGAAGCCAGAGAGACAATACATTGACTAGTTAGTCCCCTGGCTAGTGTTCAAGTGAAGAAAACAGGCATAAAATTTTTCACAGGGTCATTCTTTTTGAGTATCTTGCCTGATCCCTGAGTTCTGTGATGTGGATAATCACAGATATTATTAATGTATAATGCCATTCAGTAATCTGGTTTGCATATCAACAGATGCAACTGAACAGAACACATTGTGGAAGGTATTTCCAAACAGTATTAACCACCAGGTTACATTTCCAAGGACACTGACAGGCAGCCACACATTGCTCTCTTCTTCTCTGTAGGCATTGCAGTTCCATCACTCTTATCTATATAGAGTACATACTTTCACCTGCAATATGGCATTCTATTCTGGACACCAAACAACCCTGTGCCAAGGAAACACTGACAGATTGGAGGATATTTGAGGGAGGCAGCAAAAAGGATTACATAAATGAACTGGCTTATTCTGGAAGAGTAAGACCTGTTTCAGCAGCTAAGAATTATCCTGGGAAACTGGAGCATAATTGTGTTTTAAGTTTTTTTGCAGAATATAGAGAATTGGCAAAAAAAGATGTATGAGACTGAGTAACTAGTAGCCAGGGACAGAATTAATATGGATGTATACATGTAGAAAGAGTAACTAAGAAATGCATTATTGTATATGTATTTAACTACTCAAATAAATAAATAGTAGGAATTGGGGAGGTGAGGCTTTATATATTATAGGGTGTGTGTTTGTGTGTGCATGAGTGACAGAGAAAGAGTGTATATATATTCCTGCGATTATTTATTTATTTATTTGAGTAGTTAAATGCATATGATGCATTTCTTAGTTACTCCTTCTACATATATACATCCATATTCATTCTATCCCTGGCTCTATATATATTCTTTCTCTGTCACTCATGCGCACACAAACACACACACTATAATTAGTTGCTCCTATATATTCATCTATCAGGATGGTTTTCAATTATCTTTTCATATATGTAGAAAAGTGTTATATCTGTAGTGCTACAAAAGCATTTCTAAACTTACAAAGCATAGCAAAGGAGTAGCTGCTTTAGGTAATGTATTAATTATTAAATGAATAAAATAACCTAGGAAGTCCAATCACTTAAAGAGGTTTAACACTTGAGTAGGTAAATTACTGCTGAGGGAATGTAATAAGGGAGAATCTTCTGCTTACTGCAGGGCAGGGTAGGCTATGTACCAAAGCTATTCTCCAGTTTCTCTTACCTCTAGAAACCATTGGATATAAATATGGGTGGAGAGTCAGCTTCATTTGTAGGAAATGAGGAAGGTAATTAGAAATCTGTTGTCTAGGAAAATGAGAACTCTTGGTTCTGATCCAGGAATATGTTCTGGCAGCCAAGCTATGCTTCTGAGATCAAAATCATAGAATTTTTAATCTCTGCTGATTTGAGCTTTTCAACATTATTTTTTTCATTTTTGTATGTCCAAAATATTCATTCACTAAAGCTAGTTTGCAATTGGCAGACACGTACTATGAATGAGATTTAAGGAAACAAATATTTTAACATATAAGCTACTTAAATAGATGACCCTGATTATAAGGTGACACCCCCCAGTTAGATTTTATATATGGAAAATTTATAAATTTGTTATAAATTTGTTATAATTCTTGGACGTTTGCCCTGAATTTTTCTACCTCCCATAGAAGGGAAAATAAATCTGGGAGTCAGGTAGCCCTTTTGCTCTATGCTTCCACCCAACTTTTTCCCCTAGAAGCCCTTTCCCCCTGTCTTAACTGTCAGACCCATGCTCTCCTTGGCTGAGTCCAGACAAGCTCGTGCTTGTGGTATGTGACACCACAGACCCATATGCAGTGCTGCACGCCGCACATGCAGGCATTCCCCATGCTGCTAATTTGCATTGTGGAGGGTTTTTGAACTCTGGGATTTCCTGGTGTCAAACAAATGCATGGTAAAAAAAAAAGCAGGGTGATGCATGTGGCAGCAGCATCTGATGCCCAAAACCAGAGCCTGGGCAGCCAAAGCCATGCTTTGGCTGCTGGCCAGGCTCCTTGCTACTGGATTCTAGGCCTGTGCAAAGCGGCTAGTATTCACCTTGGATTCAGCTGATTCAGAGGATAGTGATTCAATTTGGTGATTTGAATCACTGTCCTGATTCAATTTAGCCAAATGTGATTCCGAGATTTGGCTGCTGCCGAATCTCTGAATCACTCAGGTCAGGCCTATCCCCTGCTCGCCTTCTCAGCCTGGGAATGACTGCCCCATCTGCCCTAACTCCTGGCACTTTGGAAAGGAACCCTCCCCCCCCCATGACTCACTGGGTTCTGCTGGGCAGGGGGTAATCTCCACTGCCCCCCACTGCCCCATGCTGTGTGAAGGGCTCTGCACAAGCCCCCCAACCCTTCCCTGTTTTCTCAGCTTCCCATGGCTTCCCCACCCAGCACAGCTCCAGCCTTTTTTGGGGGAAAAAAACCTGAGAAAACCCCTGCACTCACCAGTTCCTGCCAGTGGTGAGGCAATTCCCACTGCCCCTCTTGCCCCACACCACATGGGGGAGGGGCTCTGCATGAGCTTCCTAAAGCCCTGAGGCCACTGCAGGAGCTGGTGAGTTCAGGGGCTTTTCTCCTTTCTTTTTTTTTCTTAAAGAGTTGGAGCTGTGGTGGGCAGGGCAGCCATGGGGGA
>NW_017728923.1:14666197-14668918 GCF_001723895.1 Crocodylus porosus | reverse complement strand
GGTCGGGGGGCTTGTGCAGAGCCCCCCATGCAGTGAGGAGCAGCAGGGATTCACTGTTGCCCACCCAGCAGCACCCAGTGGACCAGGGCTTTTTTTTTTAAAGGGCCAGGAGCTGGGGCAGGCAGGGCAGCCATGTGGGGGCTGGGGGAGTGGGCAGAGGTTGGGGGAACTAGAGGAGCAGGCAGGGGATGCAGCCTGTCAGGGGTCCACCCATAGTCCCCTTGTCCATCCTCCAGTCCCCCCTCCCCTGCCCCTACTTACCAGTAAGCTTGTGGTTTACTAAATAGTTCATTGAGCTGGGCCCCACCAGCCAACAGCATTTCAAGTCATGTTGACTCTGCAGCCTACCATAGCTCAGTATGTGTGTGTACTCCAGATACCTACCCTCCCTCCTGCACCCTCCAAAGGAGACATGTGCTAATTAGCCCCCACTCATGACTAGAGCTGAGGTTTTTGTCGTGAGTCCTGAGATGCTCCAAAAATGTATATTCAGATGAGGCACAGGGAAATCTGGTCTGAATTCACCTCTTGGAGGGCAGGGCCACACTAATCATGTAGTAGGTTGAGACAGGGGCTACAGAGGGATTCTGGGTGAATTGTTTGGGGCCACATTTGATGATGTTTGCCAGGCGTTTAAGGCTGGTGAAGAAGCAGGGACATTTGGAAATGGGAAAGAAAGGCACAATTCAGCTATGGGAGTGAAGAGGGAGTAAAAATTATATGAATTGTAATGGTTCACCATGACTTAAAAAAGCCAGCGGTAGGGGGGATTGCTCTTAATGGGCACTACCATATGTCTTATTCAGATGGACCTGTCCTTGTGCAAGGTTCCCATCAGCATGTTTGCCCAATGTGGAACATTTGTTTTATAGTTATGCTCAGTGTGGGCTACATTTAAACAATCTCAGTTAATCTGCCTCAGGCAAACCAGTTAGTGGAAGGAGGAAACAATCGATCACCTCCTTTGGAACTGCCCATACACTAGGGAGGTATGGAGAAGGGTAATCCCACTCTTCATGATAGCGACAGGAGTCAAGACCCTGACCAGAGAGGCGGTACTGTTTGGATACCTAACAAAGCAGCAAGGGATCCTGACAGCCTACTTTTACCAGTTCATTACCTGTATCAGGAGTGCCCTGTGGAAGACCAGGATGTTGCTCATGACCCTGTCAGTCAAGGACTGCATCAGGATGGTAGTAAGTGAGCTGTAGGTATACTACAGGAAGATGAAAGAAGATGAGGAGGAGATGGCAGTAGACATATGAAAGAGAAAAAACTGGTACAGATTGTTCAGAGACAGAACCACTAGAGAGAGGAATGACAATGAGGATGACAACGATGACAAAGATGAGAGAGACAGAGAGATTTACTAATACATATTTTATATATAATACACACTAGTGTAAAAGACTGTTAAAAATTCTGGGCAAAAATAGGCTACTTGTTATAGAGTACTATGTTTCTGTTATCCACTGTGTTACGATCAACTTGAGCTGTTTTGCCTGGTCTTTTATACAACAGGTATCCATCAACATTTCCAAGTGTCTCCTCTGTAAACTCCTTCAGATATTTCTTCAGACACTGATGATTTTCCCTGCATGGTGCATTTGGATCCAATCCTCCACACAGTCCATGAAGCATACATCTCATCACAATGATCTTTGCTCAACAGATAATGAACTGTTGTATGATCGAATGTTCAGTGACCGGAGGGGGGGCCCCCCATGGCAAAACTCACTGACCGGGAAGCTGCCACCATGCTCCCGGAAGCAGTCGTGGTGCTACATCTGACGGTCTCACTCACTGTCCGGCGCTCACAGGCAGGGCACTGATGCTGTCACCTGCCTCCCCACCCATCACCTAAGCAGGGAGCACAGCCTCTCATGCACCCCCTACACATTGCCACTGTTTAAAGAGTTACAAAATTGGCACACCATGTTCGTCAATCCACAACTATGTTCCTCAATCTCATCTTCAGTGAATCTGTTGTTGCCTACTCTTTCAGCCTGTCTTCTATTGTCCCTGTGAACCCTTTGCCTTTACATTGCATCTCTTCTATGACATCTTCTTTCCTCATTTATTTCATTTTGTCTTACTTTTGCCGTTCTTTCTGCATTCAATTGCCGTCTATTCTCTATTTCACTTTGGTAATGGTGTTCAGGGTTAAAGTTAAAGTAAGGCTGTTAAGGGACAATTTTTGCTGGGATACTGAGAGTACTAACTGAAATCAATTACTAAAAGTTCAGAAAAGTGAACGCAAAATGTTTTTTGAGCATGACAGACAGAATGACAGCCATAAAGCAAATTATTATAGAGGATATCGTCATCGTCATCATTTCTGACACTGGAGTTCATCATCATGTCTGTTCACTTGCTTATTAACTCAGTCTATGCAGTTTAGACTTACCTGTGAAGGTTGAATCCACTCAGCCTCAGGCTGTTTGTCTGAACTTAGCAAAAATATTGTGTTTTATAGGCATGCTCAGTGTTGGCTGCATTTAATTCTACTGCCCCTGCTGGCCCTTGCAAAGCCAGCGGATCAAGGCACTTAAGGGGGCACTTAAGGGAGCCGACCGGCATGGACAGCTAGAGACCCTCTGGGTAAAAATTCGTGGGGAATTCGGCACAGGGGACACAACGGTGGCAGTCTACTACAGACCTCCCACTCAAAGTCCTGAGCTTGACCAGGAGTTCTCCCGGGAACTGACTGAGGCCGCTTGC
>NW_017728923.1:14635574-14665237 GCF_001723895.1 Crocodylus porosus | reverse complement strand
GACTTCAAAAAAGCTTTTGATCTGGTATCCCATGATCACCTCTTGGCCAAACTGGCCAGTTGTGGCCTTGGCTCCACCACTCTCTGTGCCACTGGCAGGGACCCAAGCTGGGCCTGCCCTACTCCCCCCTTGCTGCTGCAGCGGCAGGGGGCACCATGCCTTCTGAGGCAGAGGGGGGCAGGGAGCAGAGTCAGTTTCCCTTCTACCTCACTGGTAGCTGGGTGGTTCCTTGGCTGGAATAGGTCCCCATCTGTCCCCTCTGCCAGAGGCTGGAGGAATAAACCCATCCCTGCCCCCACCAGGGGCTCTGCCTGGCTGTGCCTCCTCCCCACTGCTGCAGCGGGAGGGGCAGAGCCCTTACTGGGGACGGCAGCCCCTGTCACACTGTGGGGGAGCATGAGCCCCTTCCCAGTGAAGGGCTGTGCTGCAGCCTCAGGCAGTGAGCAGCAGCACCGGGGTGTGGAGCAGGCCAGAGCCCTGCAATCCCCCACAGCACCGCTATACTCCACAGCTACTCTGCTGGCCCCACAGCGCAGCCCCCTCTGGGAAACCATGGTGGGCTCCTGCACATTGGGCACTCACTGCTCACCACTACAGTTGCCGGGTGGGAGCAAGGCCAGCCCTGCTGCTCATTCTGTGCTGGGTCAAGTCACTGAGGAGACTTATTTAGCCCCCATTATTCCCTGCTGAGCTTCAGCTGCAGCCCAGCTAGGCAGACCCCATGGCCAGCAGCTGAATAAGTCTCTTCCTGCCAGGAGGGGGCTTGCTCCAAGCACAGAGGGGCCACTTGCATCTCAGCCAGGTCTGTTGGCCCAGTCGCTGCTGCCCTGTGTCCAGAGACAGCAGCTGAATAAGCCCTCTCTTGCTGGCAGGGAGCTGTCTCTGAGCATAGGGAAGCAACAGACAGGCAGGGCAGACCCAGCTGTGATGTGAGTGGCCCCTTTGTGCTTGTAGCAAGCCCCCTCCCAGCAGGAATTGGCTTATTCAGCTGCTGTCTCTGAGCACAGGGCAGCAGTGGTCCGGCCAGGCAGACCCGGCTGGGCAGATCTGGCTGCAGTGCGGGTGGCCCCTATGTGCTTGGACCAGGCCCACTCCCAGCAGGAAGGGGCTTTTTCAGCTGCTGGCCATGGGGTCTGCTTGGCCGGGCTACAGCTGAAGCTCAGTGGGGAATAATGGGGGCTGAATAAGCCCCCTCAGTGGCTTGCCCTGGCACAGAATGAGCCGCGGGGCCAACCCCATTCCTGTCTGGCAGCTGGAGCAGTGAGTGAGTCCCCGATTGGGCAGGAGCCCATCCTGGCTTCCCAGCAGGAGCTGCGCTGTGGGGCCAGCAGAGCGACTGTGGAGCATGGCAGTGCTGCAGGGGCTTGCAGGGTTCTGGTCTGCTCCACACCCTGGCACTGCTCCATGCAGCCCAAGCCCCCAGTGCAGCCCCTCACCAGGAAGGGGCTCACATTCCCCCACCCTGTGCCACCCCCAGTAAGGGCTTTGCCCGTCCTGTCGCAGAGGTAGGGAGGTGGCACAGACGTGCAGGGCCCCTGGGTGGGATGGGGGCAGGGATATTCCTCCTCCCTCCAGCCTCTGGCAGAGGAGACAGCCAGGGCGTATTCTGGGCAGGAAGCCACCTGGCTGCCAGGGTGGTAGGGGGAAACTAACTCTGCTCCCTACCCCGTTCTGCCTCAGGTGCCTGGTACTGCAGCAGTGAGTGGGGCATGTGGGCAGACCTGGACTGGGTCCCTGCCAGTGGCACAGGGAGGGGGAATTAAACCTCTCTCTGTCCAGTTCAGCCTGCGTTGCCCATGCCCCCCCACCCCCAAGCACAGATTTCCTGCAGCTGAGAGCCAGCTCTAGCTGCCCCTGGTTCCTGACCTGAGCAACTGGAGACATGTGCCCACATTGTCTCTGTCAGAGAGCATGTTAGAATCAGTTCAGACTCTGGCTTTTTGAATGTCTGTCCGTAGTATTTATGGTAAAATGTATCCTCAGTACTTAGTTTTATAATACTCTAACTTCACTTTGTAAAACATAAGGGTAAAAAGCACTACTGAGGAAATAAGGTGTTAGTAATTTGTGTATAAATTTTTAATTCATTGGAATAAATATGGCCAGAACTTAACCCCTGATTGCTTTAATTCTTTGGGATATTTTGGCAAATGCCTTTTCAAATTATTTTTAAAATAGAGTGTTTTATTGGCTATGATTGACCAGATAATTTAAAAGGTATTTTTCTGTTCCCTAGGTGAGTGAGTGCACAAGCATGCTCTCTGATTCTTTAGTTTGTGAACTTGTTTCCCACAAGCAGTATTCCATGTTCCTGAAAAATAAATGTAAACATGGATATAAGCTATTTACTAATTGTGAGATTATTTGTACACATAGTGTCAAAAATTGTGTTGTTGTCCCAGCTTTAATATGATTTTTTTTTAATTATGAGACATTTACACCATGTATTAAGGGCATAAAATCTTAAAGCTGACCACCTCCATGCAAAAGGAAACTGTGATGGTTCAGTGACATTTCTCCCCTGCTTGCTTCATTCTGCAAGATCCTTTAGGATTAAATAAAAGAACTGAGACACTAATTCTTGGAACTGAATGCCTATTTCTTACCCTACACAGGTGATTGCTCACAACTTTTTGCAGACTACAGAAAAAGGTTACTGATGCTATCTATTTTAGATGTTCATATTTCACCCATCATCACAGTCTCTGAGCACCTTACAAAAATCAATTACCAATCAATGAGCAGTCTGCTTAATGGGGCAAGTGTGTTCTCTTATTTTTAGCATTATGATCAATTTTCAGGGACTTAATTTCACTGATTTTTCACTGGAATTCTCATTTTCTTTTCCCAATTTTTATGAGACAAATGATAGGTTTATTTTTTAAAAGTATAATTTCCAGTAGAATTAAGAACAGACTATGGCAGGGAGATGAAGCCTGCGGTTTTCCCTGATTGTGGTGAAGTAGTTGATTTTTCCTTCACCCCGCTCCAACTCTGTTTGATGCGAGTGTCGGTATGTTTGGCTGACTTTCTCTATTTAACATAGAAGTGGTTCTGTTGCTTGTAGTGGTTCAGGCTTTTGGTAGTGTTTGTAGCATTTCTGTTCTCACAAGACAAGTACTGTAAAGCAAGCTAGGCTTGTGTATGTATGTCTATCAGTTCTTGAGACTGGAAGGGTGGTGCAGAATCGAGTATGCACTATACAAGCACATTCCTCTTAGCAGGTAGTAAGACTCAAGCACATTCTGGCTTGACTATTTTGATAGTTCTCTTGTGCATGACCTAGTAATAGCAATGGTAGAGGACAGGATAAAGGTATTGCCTTTCTGTGGAAAAAAAGTTTGGAAGTATAGGAATTTCTTGCATCTATTTCAGGTCAGAAGAACCTGTAACACTTTTGACCAGCAGCAGTATAGCTAGTCTTTCATGTTTCTTTTGGTGAAATCATATAAGAACCACGTTGACCCTTGGTAGTGCTAGTGCATTGATCACTATGAAGTTATAACATTCAGCAGTTTTTCACCTCTCTGGACCTTTATTTTAATAGTTAGTGGGAGCTGTCTGTTAGTCAGTCATTTTTAAGGGTGTCTTGTATTTCCACGTAAGTGAAGCTCTGATTAGTGTGAGGGAAGTAGGTGTCTGATCTGCAGAGAAGTGTTTTAGTTTTATCCTTGATCTGTTTTAAAGTCGATGATTGTCTAATCAGAATTGCTGCTTTGATCAAGTTTTCAATATTTGTTCATAATAATCTAGAGAAGAAGATTGTGACATGAAGCTTATTAAACGTTGATCTAAAATCACAGAATATGACTTTTTTACACATGTCATTGTAGCATTTTTTTAAAATCTTGAATCCTTAATAAATTGAACAGTGAGTTCCAGAAAGACCAAAGAATTGGATTACCAAATTGATGCCCTACATTGCACCACTTCAACATTGAATTCATTAGAGATGGTCTGTAGCAGAGCCACTGCCTGGATTACTTGAAACTGAATACAAGCAAGTTGGTATTTAGACCTTGATCAACACTGTTTTTTGAATCCTTTTAAATATTAAACCCATGTTACCACATATACTGATTGTTTTGTATGTTTGTAGCGCCATATACTGTTACACAACAGTGGGAGCATCTACACGAGATGCTAACTGCGCAGTAGCCTAATAATACTTTGCAGTAGTGCATCGTAGCACAAACAGCGCTAATATGCTACTGCAGAGGATTATTATAGACTACTGCACAGCAGAATAACTAAAAAGTTGTGTGTTGGCACTCCTTTTAGTAACACTGCTTACTGCACATTAATTTAGTACTTGATTATACAAGTACTAAATTTAATCTGCTGGAACTAAAGCGTGTTAATAAATGTGTAGTGAGAATGAAGACTGAGAATGAAATAGCCCAATGCATGGTTTCTTCCCGCTTGGTGGTTTCTTACTCTCCAGTGACTAACTCCTTTGTAACTGCTCTTTCAGTATTGAGAGCTGGTAACTTCAGGTTTTTTGATGTCAGCATTAGCCTTCCACATCAGTGAGTCCTGACAGGAACTTTGCTGAAAGCTAAGACTGCTGAATCACTTCCAATTACAAATGATATGATGTTAATTAGCCTGATGCTGCTGGGTAAGCTCTTTAGCACATATTATAGGTGAGAGACAACAGTGCTAGGGAATTGCAATTTCTTCCTTTGCGTGAAAGTCTCAGAAAGTGATAAATCTGCCCTGAGATCTACCATGGAATCACGCTGGCCAAATCTCTGCTCACTGGATTCCTTGCCCAGATAGAGCTGTGTGCCACAGCAGAATGATTCTCTTGATTATAATCTAAATCAGGTGAAAAAGAATAAACACTGTTTAAAGCCTTTGTTAGTGACACAGGAGTGCAGCCAACAGTGCAGAATCTCTCTCACAGTTTACAAAATTTCTCAAAAATACGTGCATATATCTGACAGGAGGTCTCTGTGAACTATGTCATCAGGGAGCAACTCTGTCTGCCCACATGATAATTTTCAACAAGAACACTTTTGGCTGTCTTCCAGCAAAAGGAGGATGATGTCTGAATTCAAGCTGTATTGTTACACTTTTTAAATGAAGGAGCCAAAAAAAATCTCATTTTCTCACTTTGTCAGTGAAGGGCTCTCCTCTCCATCTCAGTGAAAACTTAATTTTCAACAAAGATCCCTTTTAGTTCCTTGTGGTATAAATTTTGTCTATACTTCCCACACAACTTGTAAAGCAATTATGCCCTTTAAAAATAAATAATTATGTTTGAATATTTGTTCCATGGTTTCCTGAACAAGACCTGGTGGGCTCATAACTCTTAATTGACTGAACATCTCAAAGGATAAATTTGTTGCTCCCTTGAGTTTTATTGGTCAATTCCTCCAATTTCAGTGAGCAGAGACATTCTGTATCCAGCCTGTCTGCTTCTGGACGCTTAAGTAGTCATCACTCAGGACTTTGGCTTCGTTAACTGAATTGTTTTTTGATTGTGAGACTTTAAAAGCAAAATTGTATCTCTTGGCATTTGTATAATATGTTGGCACCTGTATATTAACCTCTTGATTGTTATACTGAATACATTGTTGATGACGGTGGGTCATCTTGCCTGGTACTTAGCATCTGAATTGTTTTCCTGATACCATCTGCATTATTGATGCGCCCAACACTCTCTCTTCTAGGTTTTGCTCCAATACTATTGAAGATTTTTGCGTTTGTTTTGACTGTTGGTATCATTTGCTTTTATCGTTTCAAGTACATTCATTGGCAGTGCTGTTAGGCTTCTAGATCCAGTTGCTTCCAAAGTCCTTGCGCTGTCTGTGCAGTCACAACTAATATCCCAAGTTGCTGTCTTCCTTTATTTAGTATATGTGGCAGTGCATCTTTGGGTGACTGCCACTTTAAGGTCTGGAGACAGGCAGCCAGCAGGTGCTTGATTAAGGTGGCTGTTTTCAAACTTAGGCAAGACAAGCAGAGGCAGCAGCAGGCCAGCTCCTGAAACTTCTTGGAGGTAAGGGCAGGAGTCATTGAGATGGTCGGAGGCTCCTGATCCTGGGTATGACTTAAAACTGCACTGCTGAAGGTGGGGTCTGGCAGGGCTGTCTGTGGTGGGACAGGCCCCAACTAATACTAGACCGATTACTCCCCTCGGTTAAAGGCGGGTAGCAGTGCCTTAACCCCAGCCCCCACTATCTGGTGGGTGAGTGTTCAGAGTGAGAAGAGCCAGGCATGCCTGGAGAGGCAAATGAACCCTGCAGAGGTGTGAGACCTGGAGGCCCTAGAGGGGGCAGTGGTGATACTGGGGCCCAATCAAAGTAGGATGTAATTAGAGGCACCTGAAGGACTGAGCATGTGGGGTGCAGAGTAGGACTGCTGAAGGTGGCCTGAAGGGCTGCGCCAGGGTTGTATTGAGTACAGCTGCAAGAGTGGTTTGAAGGGCAATACATGGGCCGACCCCAAATGTGAAAAGAGGAGCAAGTTGTCCGGTGAAGGGCTCTGGGTACAATCAGCCTAGTGTTCAGCACCATGTAGAGTAGGGGAGCATGAGAAACCAAAGGTGCTGTGTGGGCTGTGCCAGGGAATTAGTAGGCAATCCTGATGGCCAGGAGGCCACTGAAGGGAACAGGGAAGGTTGTATGTGGCCCAGTCAGGGACGGAGCGCAAAAGGCTCCTGTGGCAGGGGGGCGGAGTGAATGCAAGTGTAGAAGAGGCCCAACAATGAACTGAGTCTGGCCTGTCCTGAAGCCAGGAAGCAATAATAATATTCTGGATGCCATATGTGAGTCATGGGCCACTATAGGACTAATGAGACAGCATCTTATTATTATTATTTTGCCTAGTGTGTTGTGTTTTGATAAATAATATATGATATAGAACAATTAAATACACATTCAAATAAAATTGCTTCTCTTGCTTCGATGTTAAATTGAATAATATAGCTGTAGGCCCCTAGTATATTAGTAAAAAAATAAGTTCTTTTTAACTTGAATAAAATGGGTGTTGTGTTATATGTGATGATGCACCACACCATCTACACCTTCCCCCCTTTTCAGAATTCTAGATCTGCCCATGGGAAGGGCCATCTATTGTTTCTCCCTGACATGGCTCCCACTGTTCCTGGCTGACCTGGGATGGGGTGTATGAATAAATTCCCTCCCCCTCTCTCTGCCCCTCAGTTGGGTCAGCCCAAGCGACTCCTCCCTCTCCTAGTTTTCTTCTTGGTGCAGGCTGGTCAGTCAGCTGACCTGGCCAGATAAATTCCTAGGAGTGGGGGGAGCACGTTCTTCCTTCTGGTGGGCATTTTGAAACCCTCAAGCAAAGACACCAGGCTGCTCCCTGGAGATTTTCTATAAGTAAAAACCTGGAAACTAGCCAGGAAATAGGAATTATGTGTAGGCCAGTTACATTGTAAAAAGATCACCATGTCCAATCATTGTACAGACTCACGTTGCTTATGTTTGCTGAAGGTGTATTCTGACTTTCTCATTCTACCCTCCGCCCCACAATCAATAAAGATGTCAGGTTACAGCTTGGCTTCCTATGTTACTGAGGAGGAGGGGAGAGAAGCTTTCCACTCCCAGCTTGCCCAGTGAAGTTTGTCTTTTTATTTACCATCAGTTCTACCTGATGCTACTTTGGGATGCTTCAGGCTGAAAGAAGCATCCAGAAGTATTACCGAGAACAAAGTACCCCCAAGGTTCTCAGGCAGTGGCAATGTTTAGGGGGTAGACAGGAGTGCATGTGCACCCCCTGAGAGTGCTAGTGCACCCCCTGATAGCCACAATTCTTGGGCAAGCAGGGGAGGCAAGAGTGCTGTTGCTTCCCTTTTGAGTGCCAGCGTGGGAGTGGGGGTGCCAGGAGAAGTGACCCCCCTGCAGTTGATCATGCTCATCTGGAAGTGCCAGTGGAGCGCCACTGCCACTTGCAGGTTGGCAGGATCAGCTGGGGGAGGCCCTCCCCGTCGGCCGGTGGGATCAGCTGCATGGGGACAAACCCCAGTTGGCAAGATTAGCTGTGGGGGGACCCCCCAAGTTGCTGACTGTCCACTGGGGGGGCAAGTGCCCCTTGACTAAGAAGGCACCCATATTCATAGGGTCTGTGTATGCTGAGCTGCACAGAGCCTTACCACAAACCAGTGCCTGGGTGGTGGCAACGTTACCCCAGGCTTGTGGGTGTTCTCCAGGAAGCAGGACAGTCAGCTCTAGGCTCCCCAAGGGAGACTTCAGAAGTGTGGTTTTGGGCCTGACAGACTGAGGTGGGTGGCTCGGCATAGTAGCACCCCCTAGTGTGCACACTACATGGTGCATAGTGGCTCATTACCCAACCCTGCTTCACACTGCAGGCAGTGCCTGTACCGGGATCTGGGTTTACCCTGGGACAGTGGCAAAAGTGTACACTTTCTTCTTTCCAGCACCTGCTCCCTGCTTGCCCTATTCCCTCTTGCCCTGCCCTGTGTCCCCTTCTGGCCAGGAGCAGGTGCTGGAAAAAGGAACCTGTGCACCACTGTCACTGTACCTGGCTGAGCCCAGCTCTCTGTACAGCCATTTCCTACAGCTCAGGGAAGGGGCTGGTCAGAGTAGTTCTGGGGCTCTCCCTGTTCCTGTGCCCTTAGGGACAGTGGTAGCGGCACACAAATTTCTTCTTCCAGAGCCTGTTCCTGGAGGACACTTACAGGGGAGGGGAAGGCAGGGAGCAGGTACTGGAAGGAGGAATCTGTCTGCCATTGGTACTGTCCTCTGCCAAGCCTGGTACCCCCCACAGCCACAGCCTAAAGCCAAAGCAGGACAGAAGCTGCTCTGGGGCTGCCTTGCACCTGGACTACCTAAGGACAGCAGCAGCAGAAGGGTGGTGTGTCTGTGTGGCTGTGTCCTCCTGGATGCATTTGATGTCCCTTAGATATACACTGCTGTATCATATGACCTGTAAAGATCATGGACAGTGGAAGCATCTAATCTGTTCAACCTATGGCTCCAATTAATGAGTTCTCATATAAATTGAAGGTGGTTCTAGGCTGCAGGTTCCTGGCAGTGGTGGCCTCAAAAGTTTTGTCTGGGCATCCCTAACTGGAAGCAGTGTAGTTACCTCTGCAGTACTGTAGGTAGGCTGATGGGTACTAGTAAACAGCCTGACTTATTCTTCTGACATGAGCAGCAAGTGGTTCCTCACTCACAAAGTGTCCTAAACACTTGAAAACATTGTGCTGTATATGCTGAAACTCACTATGCAAAATATAGGTTGAGATGCTATAAAGCATACTGATAAGTAGCTTAGTTCTCTGATCCTATTTCTTCTTGTCTTCTCTCCTGGAAAGACTTTTAGAGTAGAAAATATGTATTATTATATGTTTACTTCTTTTAAATTTCTCTCTAATTAACGGAAATGGGCTTAATTATAGTTTGGTAATAGATCTCATCTCCAGTTTCTGCACTAAAGGAACTGTAATGCTGATAATAAAGGCTATTGCCAGCTTAGAAAAGGATTGACAAACTAGATTACCAGTGAATAATTTACATTTCATAGACATTAACTAAGATGTATAGTAATGTGAGCACCAGAATTTTGTCTGAAAATAAATTTTATATATAATAATTTATTGAATACATCAGCATTCAGAAATGCATAAAAATGTAGTTGAAATGTGAGGTATGAATGCACAAAAATGAGTTAAATGTTAGAATTTCTTTTATCTTCCTTAAAGCTAGCAACAAATTATATGCTACTGTAGGGGAACATTTGATGTCAGAACAGTATTTCTTTAATTTTGTAAATTTCAGTCTTAAGTAGCCATTGAATCATGTCATACTGACTGTATTTTTTTTTTTGTTCACAATACGCTAGATCAGAAACAGAAGTATATGAGTTGTTCAGTGTCTTCAGTTAGTGCATTACACTATTTATATATTAATTGCAAAAATATACTTTTAAGCTTAAAGCTCATCTGAACCTGAGAAATGCTAGTTACATTTTCAACAGTAATATTAGCTTATCTACTGAAAATCCTGTATGTTTCATCCCCAAAATTAACATAATCTGCTACACATTTAACCAGAAGATGAAAGGAAACTCTGTGAAAACTGAATGAAAAAAGCTGTTGCAGTCTTAACTTTTTATTATATGATTTTGTGCTTTTTACTATGTGAATTTAATTATGGCATTAACTGTTTTACATGCATTTGACTAGGTCTTTTTCAAAGGAAAAGAATATCCTGAAGGTGGCATTACTACTTTGTACTTAAGATATTTCTATCTTGCTGAGAAAATGTAACCTGTTGAATGCCTTAAATATTTATATTATGAGTGTTTAAGTGTCTTACTGCAGCATAAGCACTTAAACTGCCTGATACCCTTCCACAGTACAGGTTTTAAGGTACATGAAATCCTTAGAGGCATAAGCACCTGGGCCATTTCAACTCCTACAGTTGACGCAACCTTTTAAAATGGCTTAAATACTCAGGACTGAATAAATGCTTAAACTGCTAATTTATTAATTTTAAGGGGGCTTGTTGCATGGTCTCCAGGTGCTATGTTACTTGTTGATCAGCACTGAAAGACTTGTTGCCGTTAGGTAAAGAACGTGGCTAAGAAAAAATAAGCTTCATATGTAAGCCAACAAACTCAGGCTTTCAAAATTCAGCAAATATGTCAGATGCATCAAAGGGGGGGGGAGTGTAATGAGATTTTCCTCAAATTCTCAAACTTAACCAGGAGACTGAGAGGACATGGAAATGTCAACTCTAGAAAGGAAGTTTTTATTTTTAGAAAAGTATGCATATGCAACAGAAAAGAAGTTCTACTAAAACCTGACTTGTAACTTTGAACTTAGTAGGTGCTACCAGGGGCATAGTAATCTTTGTGTATATACACATATGGAGAGGGAGTATACTTTGATGCTTTACTAGTTTGTCTTTCTGTATAATTTGAGGATGGACGTTAGGTTTCATCAATGAAAGAGACATTTTTATCCTTTTGCATGCACTTAAGACCTATCCTATGTCAACTACTAATCTGTGGTGAATTTAATTTAATTAGCTTCCAAACGTCTTTGTCACAAGGAACTACATAAGAATTGCAATATTTTTTGTTTCATAGAGTTGATGAACCTCTAATGAAAAGGCATAGCTGCTAAAACAACATTCATTAATGTACAATAGGGAACAATTGTATAAAACTGAGAACTCACATGTTGGTATGTTTACATAATTTGTGTCATTTTATTGTTAATATCTTGAAATAGATTATCTGTCAATTTTTCAATTCTATCCAATGCTTTGATTTTACATGACCATACTGATAGTTACAATACAGTAAATGAAAGATTTCAACACTGATTCTCTGAATAATAGAATCATAAGTTTGAAAAAGATCTCCATGGATCATCTAGTCCAACCCCCTGTCTGAGGCAGGATCAGCACTTTCCAAACCACCCCATAGAAACCATAATCTAAACTCTACATAAGATTATTGTCACCCTGACACAATACAGACCTAACACCTTGACCTGCCACAGCTAAAGCAGGGGAACCAGGGCAGCCAATGTCCTGTTTCTATAAAATGTTGTCAATATATGCTCAAAGAGATCCTGGGTAGAGGATCACACTCCCTGCTACAGAAGAAGGCAAAAACCCTCCACAGTCCCTACCAATCTGATCATGGGGTAAGATTCCTTCCTGACCCCAAATATGGTGATAGGTCTAACCTTAAGCAGCAGCGCAAAACCCCCTAGCCGGGAACCTCCAGCTTTGGTCCTAGCCTTGTTGATAGCCAACACCCAGTATCTCTGAGGAAGACTTAAAAATATTCTGAAACATATAGCAGAAGGTGTGTGTGTGTGTGGGGGGGGTGCATAGGGGAAACCAGAAAAGTCCCGAATCATGGGAAACACCCATTGTAGAACATAAACGTTGATACACCTAGATTGTCCTCAACCAGTGTCTGTCCAACCTCTTCTTAAATGCCTCCACAACTTCCCTAGGCAGTTTATTCCACTGCTTCACTATTCTAACAGTAAGTTCCCAGCTATTCAGTCTGAATTTACATTGCTGAAACTTCATGTCATTGGTCTTCATCCTCCTCTCTGTAGCAAGAGAGAAGAGATACTTTCCTTCTTTATGGCAGCCCTTCAAGTATTTGAAAACTGCTATATCACATCCCTTAAGTGCTTTTCTGCAAGCTGAACTTGCCTAGCTCCTTCAGCCTCTCTTCATATAACTTTGTTTCCAAGCCCTTTATCATCACGCATGATCAGAGGTCAGGAAAGCAGACCTTACGACGACAGGCTGAGAGCCATGGGGCTCTTTAGCCTGGAAAAGCACAGGCTCAGGGGTGATCTGATGGCCACCTATAAGTTTATCAGGGGTGACCGCCAGGATCTGGGGGAACGTTTGTTCACCAGAGCGCCCCAAGGGATGACGAGGTCAAATGGTCATAAACTACTACAAGACTGTTTCAGGCTGGACATAAGGAAGAATTTCTTTACTGTCCGAGGTCTGCAACAGCCTGCCATCAGAGGTGGTTCAAGCACATACACTGAACACCTTCAAGAGCAAATTGGATGCTTATCTTGCTGGGAACCTATGACCCCAGCTGACTTACTGCCCTTTGGGCAGGGGGCTGGACCTGATGATCTTCCGAGGTCCCTTCCAGTCCTAATGTCTATGAAATCTATTAAATCTTTGTTAATGGCCTCTGGACCCTCTCTAACTTCTCTATGTCCTTTTAAAAATGTGAAGGCCAGAACTCCACACACTACTCCAGATGAGGCCTAACCAATACTCCAAATGATGCCTAATAGAGATGCACTGTCACCTCCCATGTCTTGCACTTAATGCTTGTATTGATGCATCCCAAACCATTTTGTGAAAGGGGTAAAAACACAGAGTAGTACATCACTTAAGTATTCAGTATCATCATTTTTATAACAGTAAGTTACTAGTAGTAGGCAATGACTTCAATATTAAAAAAAAAAAAAAAAAGGATTACCTGGGGAAGCCCTAAGGAATAATTCCCTGGCTGGAATTATTGTCACTTGCACACAGTGACTCCACAGCTCCGGCATCAGCTCCATGCTAGCGGCAACTGCACAGGCACCTTGGGGTGGGCTGCACTGCCATGCTGTCTTCCCCAAAGAGCGCAGGGTCTTTGGCTGGGGGGCAAAGGGCATCAGGGCGGGGGGCAAGGGGCAGCAGGGCTGGGGGGCAAGGGCTTTGGGTGGAGGGCAAGGGGCACATGCAGGGCATTCTGCCATGTACCCCCTGCCCTCATTTTGTTTTTCTGGTATGCTGGCACTCCAGAACCTTCCAGGGTAGGCATTGTGGTGTTTTTTGGCACTCTAGCCAAAAGACGTTGCCTACCTCTGGGCTAGGAAACTTTTTTAGTTGGCATTGGATATGGGCAGAGGGTAGGGTGGGAAGGGTCTGCAAGCTGAATGAAGTTTCTAAGTCTTAAAGACTGGTTCTGTCTGGTCAGATTGTCATGCAAGGGAACAAAAACAAATTTTAGCTATACTCTAGATAGCAAAACAGAAAATAGGACAGCGATCACGCTGATTTAGCTATATGATTAGAACTCTTTGGAAGACCGAAGTTCGGTTTTGTGAAGGATGAAGATTTTTAAATTTGATTTCATTTTGAATTGGAAGAAAATAAAGGTTTCAAAATTCTTGGAGCATCTTTTGAAAAAATGACTTTGGGTTGCATTTTGCTTTTCTGTTGCTGTTTTTTATTATGCTGTGGCTTATAACACAAATTAAAAACATTTTTAAAACTGGGTAATCATTTCAAAATTGAAATCAGTGTATGTTCTCCAAGTCTCAAGGGAGAGGTTTTCAATTTCTATCTGCTGTCAGCAATTCTGCTTCTTGGTTACAGCCAGTCACATCTGTATTGCTAGATGCCTATCTCTGCAGGATAGAACCAAATTAGTTTGGCTGTTGGAAGTAACCTCTATAATCATGGTCAAAGCACAATTGCTAAGTATGACTGAGCTGAGAAAAGATAAGAAAAGGCCCCATAGCAAAGCATTATTTTTCATGAAATTGGAGTGATTAGAGTGATTTTCCTCCATTGGGTGTAACTGTTTCTTAGACAGCATTCTTATTTTATCAGCACATTGCATGAACAGAATGTCATGTTCTGAACCTTTACTAAAGTGTATTTTTTTTCTCTGACGTCTTGGCTAGGATTTGAAAGGAAAAGTCACATGTTTAGGGAAGGGGAGATTCCAAAGTCATTGCCACAAGCTTAACTGTTGCCGTGCAAATGTATTTTCTCATAGTCAGAGCAAGGGGAATAAAATTAGTCCTCCTGGTTCTTTCATGCCTGTGACACTAAGTTTGAGACCTTAGGCAAATACTTTTACTTAAGCTCTCTGTGCCTCAAGTTATAATGTTTACTTCCTCCACAGGCTTGTGATGAGGCATCCTTTATTGATTTATGTTTTTTCTGAGATCCTCTGACGAAAGGAGTTATATAAGCCAGCGGTGTTGCTGCCTTTCCCCACTCTTTATGCTGAAAATGCAGTATAAAACCATTGAGTCAAATCATCCTGAATAGCATCAGTCCTGTCTCACAGTTGTTGAAAATTCAGAAGTCTACGATAAAATAGGTCTATGTAGGGTCTGTAAAAGCTTGTGCTACGGTAGCAGTTGAATGCACTGCAGGCCTGCAGATCTGTGTTCAAGACAGACTCTCCAGAGCCATCCCTCAGTTCAGCAGGAGAGTGTGTATTGCACGAGGGATGTTAACTTTTACCAGTGACATATGGCCACAACTGCCTTAAAGAATATGAAGCAGAGCACCTTAATAGCAACAATGTGTTATTCCAGGGGTGGATCCAGGATTTCCCAGAGGGGGATGCAGGACTAACTCCCAAGGGGAATATAGGACTACACTGCAAAGGTGGCTGCACTCCTGCTCCCAGTATCCTCTACCCCCACCAATACAGGCAGACCCCTCTCAGGAGTCCTTTCTACAGTTCCTTAAACAGGTTAAAATTCCCCCTATCCTTCTCTTGCACTCTCCCCCTCACCCCCTCTTGTCTGTTGGTATTGCTTTTCCTGTTGTTTTGGGGTTAGGTGAAATGCTGGGCTGTGGCTGGGCTCATCTAGGGAGGGGGACAGTGGTGTCAGAAGGGCTGAAAAGTGGTTCCATCCTCCTCCCTTCCTCACCCCTTGGAGCAGGTGCAGGATAGGGTATTCTTCCATGCATCCCTACTGCCACTTTTCCCATCCCCAGCTGAGCCGAGCTCACATGCAGCCTAGCTGGGGTGGACAAGAAAAACACTGGGGCAAACCTCATCCCTGGGACTGGGGAAAGCAACAGCAGCAGGTGGAGGAAGGCATAGGGAAGAGGAGGAGTGGAGGGACTTCCCCCTTATTTAAGGAATTTAAAAAGTCCTTGAAGGCTTCTGTGGTGTGGTCCAGTCCAAAAGCTGAACCCTCTGAATATGCTGAGGTCAGGAGTGAGGGGCAGGGCCAGGGGGCTGTTTTCTGCTTAAACTATTTACTGGGTCCAGACCAGCCATTGATGTTTACAAATGGTACAAAAAAGTTGAGAACCACGGGCTTAGATGATACTCTAGCCAGGATGCAAATGTGAAGATAGAGACTCTGTAGTGGAATTTTGCAAGAGAATATCAGACTCTTGTCTGCAGTGCTGGGGAAGTTGTAAATGTGACAGAAATTGAAAGTGTCTTATCAGAAACCAGCTGAAGAGTCTTGATGCAAAGAACTTGGAATTTAATAACAGTGAGACAACAAATACATATGTAAGATGAATGCACAGAAAATTTTTAATTGAATTCATCAACATTTCATAACTCAGCAATATGTGAGGAGCAAGTATACTGAGTCAGCAAGCTAGAAAAGAAAACAATACAAATACAAACATCACCACTTTGTTTCAACTTCCATTTTGCCATTTCGATGGAACATTTTTTCATTTTGAGTTTCATTCAGTGTCAAAAGCACTGTTCTGTTTCGTTTTGTCGAAACTGTTTCGCTGTTTGGACTCTGGTTCAACATTTTGTCCATAGGCTATAATGGGGAAGCATGAAGCTGGCTATAACTTTGTCATTTCTTACCTGATTTGGATGAAACTTTGGATGGTAGCCCTTTCTGAGGCCATGAAGTCTGCCAGGTTTCAAGGAGATAGATGCAGGGGTTTCTGGGAAACTGCACCTTAACTTTTTTGAGAGCAAAACTTGTGTCACTTGTAAGTGCAAAGGCACAGAGAAAGCTCTGGTCAAACAATGTTTTTATGCTATTTTTCCATCCCTTCCCTAGAGCACTGGGATTGGAAGGAACCTCAGGGAAAGATCACAGTCACCAGCCAGCTACACAGTCCATATTAGAGCAGTCCTTTCCCCACACCTTTCCCTGTCCCTCTCCTTAGTTTCTCTTTAGCTGCAAGCCAGCCCAGTTTCGAAACCCGAACCATTTCAAAACTTTCAAAATGTTTCAAGTGCACTCATTTAATTTCAAATCTGTTTCAAAGTCTTTCATTTTGATTTCACTGTTTTGAGCTCAAAACAAGTTGAAACAGTGCTGAAACGAAACAGCCGGCAAAATTTCTCACAGCCCTACAAGTCATCTATTTTTACACAGATATAATGGTTTAAATAGTCCGTTAGTGTGCATCAAATGTATTAGATGAACTGAGAGACCACCAGTTAGCATACTGCCCATGCCATATCTCGTTGAAGTGGCACAATAAATTAATTGTTTAACAGAATCAGATTGGAAGAGTATGATTGATGGTCAGCTAGGCATATTTGCATGAGAAGAGGAGGCAACAGAAAATGAAAGGCAAACATAAAAAAGTAACTCTGAGAAAGCCAAGCCAAAATGGAAAGGCTTTTTACATTTTGTACTTTAACTCAGACTTGTGTTTTTGAGTAAGTTTTACAGCAAATGGAATTTCCAGACTGAATTAAAAAAATTAAAACAGGCTGTACGTTTTTGGGGCTTGCATATTTTTTTTTTTTGGTGCCCAACTTCATGGAAGCCAAAGATCCTAGGAAATACCCTGAGAACTTGTTTTGAGAGTTCTAGCTAAGTCTGACATTTTGTCAGATGTCCAATTCAGTTGATTTATCCCTTCAAATATTTCTTGAGAGGGGTGTTTTTTTAATTTAAAATATTTGTTGAAATTGGCACCTTATAAAAGATCTGAGACTTTGGAGTCTATGCACAATAGGAGCTGTATCCCATGTGATTTTTCTTCAGTTTTCTTTCCTTTTTGTATTTCTGTTTGCAATTTGTTGTCAGAAGTAGTTTAGAAATCAGTGCCTGCTTTTTGCAGATTGGACTTTTGCCATTACACAATCCTTTCAGCATTCCCAAGGCTTTTTAAAATTCAGCAACACTTGCAGATTTCTTCTATCAGTGCACACTACTAATTTTGTTGTGAAGAAATAGCCATCAGTCTTCCTGAAGATGATTAAATGTTGCTGTAATTAGCAAAGCTTGGCTTGCAGAGCTACAATATGAAGACTATGTGAAATACTTTGCACCAAAGTGACTTGATGAAATTAGCCTCTCAGCCTATTTTCTTTACTAGACTAAGAAAATGTGTGTGTGTGTGTATATACACACACACACATATATATACATATACACACACACATATATATACATATACACACAGACACACACACACACACATTTTCTTATATATATGAGAGAGAGAGAGAGAATACACACACTCTCTCTACTCTCTATATATGTGTGTGTATGTGTATATATATATATACACACACACACAGAAATATAAAATTATATTCTGTGGGCAGCCATGTGTATAAATTATTGGTTAACCACATAAATAAAAATTGTGGAAATCCTCAGCACAAATCTAAACGTGAAACAAACAGAATTTTTGGACTCAGAAAATTAATTAAGCACTCAATGCATTGTTTATATCAAAGAAGGAAGGTCTCAAAGGAACAGAAGAAAAAGGAGAGCTGGAAAAGGAAGAGATCAAGGTTCCGATTAGTACTCAAGACTGAACTGAACTGCCAAATCCACTGAAGAGGTGATCAAAGCTAAATGTAATCTAAGAGAAGTATGATTTTGATCTGAATGCTATACATTTAGTTTAGCAGAATAAAAGGAATATAGGAACTGCCATACAGGATCAGACTGCACAGGCACCCAGCCCAATATTCTGTCCACAGTACTATGGCTGCTTGAAAATTTTTCTGTGAAAGTTTTGTGTGTCAAAACAGTGTTGTAGAAACCAGAATGTGTTGCAAAAATACTAGCTTTTACAGAATTTAGTTGGGAACGGCCAATCGCTTGGATGGAAGCTCAGGTTCACTCTCTTGTTCTTAATCAGAAGATTTGCTCAAAAAGAAAATTTCAGACCCCCATTTTTTCATGAAACAAAACTGTTGTTTCCCCCCCTGCTCTGAGTAGTGCATGCTTTAGTTAAGCTCTCTGCCACTGGAAGGAGAGCTCAAAGGGAAGGAAAATTCTGTGATTATAGAACTAGGGGTGTAGGTTGTAGCCATGTTGGTCTAAGGACATAGGCAGACAAGGTTCTTTAGGTAAATCTGCTTTTATTAGACCAACTAAACAGTTGTAAAATTTTTTCTTAGCAAGCTTTCAGGTTTAAAAACCCTTCATCAGGCTGAGGAAGCATCTGCAGTTGGTGTGTGCTCTGCCTGGATGGAACGAATAGTAAAGAAGCCAGAGGCTGGCATGCATGCAAGGAAGCCAATCAGTGAAGATGTAAATTGAGGAGTCAGTGGTTGAGAGACAGGCTGGGGGGAGGGGAATCAGTGGGTAAGAGAGATCCCCTGGAAGGGGGATGAATGTAGCGGTGAATAGTGGAGAGGTACCTGAGGAGTCAAAAAAATCCAATGTCTAAATTTAGTTTATGATTTTTTGTATCCAGAAGGTTGATGAAGTGAAGTTCATTGGCTCATTTGTGAAAAGTGTTTTGTAAATTCCCTTTGAGTATTAGAACTGAGAGATTGGAGAGATGGTGGTTTTCTTGTGAGAAATGTGCCCCCACCAGTAATTCCAGAATTACTGGATGATTCCAGAACAGAATTTAAAGGAGGGACAAGTAAATATTAACAGTCACCCTCTTCCCAGTTTCTTAGATCTCAAAGACAGGAAGTAACAGAGGTGGTCTTTTTATGTTGCCTTATGTTAGTGACAATGAAGCTTGCACTGAGGAAGTCCATAAAGGATGGTGGAGAAAAAGGCTCAAGGTACAGTTAGGTCTGCTGCTTAAAACACTGGTGAATAATCATAGGCCCATTTATAACTACTTGGCAGAGTACAGCATGGACCAATGACTTAAGTTACATCAAATTAAGTTTGAATATCAGGAAAAACTTCTTCACTGTTAAAACAGTGAGCCAGTGGAATAGACTGCCTAGGAAATTTGTGGACTCTGAATCACTGAAGGTGTTCAAGAAGAGGTTGGATAGGCATGTGGCAGGGATGATCTAGGTGTACCTGTGCTTGTGCCACTTTATGGCTGTGTGTAAACAATACAGATGTTACTGTAGAGTGCCTAAAAATTTTAAACATAGCTTTTTTTTGGTGCAGTGCATTTTTGCTTGCATGGCTATGGTGTTTATATTTGCACAAACAGCACTTTTGAATGAATTAAGCCTCATGTGTCATTCCCCACAGATTTCAGTAGGGGAGGTCAAATACCAATTTACCCCCTGTAATGTCTTTTTTAATGCATTACAGCAGGAGGCACATGTAGACCACCCCGGCTCCCCAGTTCCTGCCACCGGACTTTCGCTGAGCAGCCCTGACTCTCATTGGGAGTCTCCCCAAACACGATTGTGGTCAACCCCAAAATCCTTGTCACTTGCATACTCCTACACTCAGTCAGTCTGGTCTCTCTTCATCAGTACATAATCGCAAAAACCCCATACCAAAAACAAGCTGCTTGAATCCTCCCCTCCAATTCCTTTACAGTTTCCCATGCTTCTGGGCTCTGCTGGTTGCCAGGAGGAATTTTTCCCCTCCTGCTGCTATGTGTGACCAGCCCAATCACCATATTTGGAACCAGGAAGAAATTTACCACACGGTCATATTCATACAGACTGGATGCATCTACCCATGCACTTTAATGTGCAGTAGACTATTTTACTTCTCATTAAATTATCATGTAAAAAACTGTGACATTATGCTAATGCACAGTAAAATAGTCTTCTGTGCATTAAGCATTACTAAAAAATAGAGGTGCACAAATACATTGGTCCATCTTGTATTGGCACCAATAAAAGGAAAACTGACATTATTGGCAATCGGATTTTTTAGCTGATATGGTTGACAATGTCATGAAAAAATGCTGTGTGTGTGTGCACAGCCACAGCATGCACTTGGCCAGAAATGCAACCCGGCAGCTTGGAGAGTAGTGTCTGGCCAGTAAGTCTGTTGGGGTAAGGGGCAGTGGGGAGGAAGGGTGCATGGGGAGGCAGATTGAGGCCCCTATGGTGAAGGAGGGACTAGGGGTGGGGCTGGGGCAGAGGCAGGTGCCGCCCAGCCTGGGAGGGGTGCAGGACAGAGCCAGTGGCTTATCCAGAGAGCATGGTGAGGCAGCTCCCACTGCAGTGTGCTACCCAGGGGAGGCATGGGGTGAGGGCAGGCTGTCACTGCATATTGGGGCTGAGGGTGGCATCAGGCTCTTCCCAGCAGACAGGTTAGGCCAGGGCTATACTCAGGGTGGATGGTGGTGGTGCTGGGATGGGGAGCTATGGAGTGGGCTACAGACACCTTAGAATTCACCGGAGAACCCCCCCAAGCCCCTCATTGCCACACCACTGCTGCCACCCACACTGAGCACAGCCCTGGCCCAACCCTCCCACTGGGAAGAGCCCATTGCCACCCCAGCTCCAGTCTGCAGTGGCAGCCTACCCTCAACCCATGCACAGGTCCAGGGGGTACATGTCCTCTATACCTCCCCCAGGGTGCATGCAACAGCGGGAGCTCCCCCCCCCCCCCCAGCTTCTTGCACACCCAATGAGTTGTTAAGGGCTCTGTTCCACACCTGATCCTGCCCTGGCTGTGCAGCACCTGCACCTTCCCAGCCCTATCCCCAGCCCTACTCCCTCCCTCATCATAGGGGCCTTGATCACCCCCCTCCCCCATCTACACATGCATTGTGGCAGAGTAAATAACTCCACTGTAGAATAGTATTTGTGTTGGGCAGTACTGTCATTATGGTGGAGTTAATTAGTTTACTCTGGCCTAATAACACCAAATGGTAGATGAGTAGATGGTGACACTTTACTATGAAGCTAATTAGGAAACTCCATAGTAAGTATCTCATATAGATGTGCCCAGTAGGGTATAGAGTTATCACAACTCACTCCCACCTTTTGTTTTCAGACTGTAAGCTTTTCCAGGCAAGGACTCTTCTGCACCATACCTAGCAACTGGTGTTGATTTTTGTTGGGCCTCAGGGAGTTAAAATGGGGGGAAAAGGGTAACTTGATTTGTCATGAAGTGTCAAATGTTCAGTCAGTGTTTTAAAAAAATAAAAAGATCTTTTTGGTACTTGCTATCCTTTATGTGGGTGTTAATCATTTATCCATATTTTCTTGCCCAAACAAAATATTAAAAATAAAGTCTGCCTTATAGTGAATTGAACATCCAATCAGTGGAGAATCATCGCTAGAGAAGGCACTGTACATGAATAATACATTTTATACGTGAAGGCTCAGAAGAGCACACAACAATGGGTTTTACTATTGATTAAAAAACATAGAGTTCAATAACTAAAAAATCTATTTACTACTTTTCTAAACCTAAGGGTCAACCATTTGTTTTGTGACAAAGATAAAAAACTAAAAAAAAAACAAACTAAAAGTCTCTTGTCAAATGAGACAAGAGATGCCTGTGCTACCATTTTTTCTAACACTTACCAAGGAAATTTTATTCTCAACAAATGATTTGCTTAAGAATAGATTTATAACTTATAATCAAAACAAAATGGCATTTATAATAATTTTGTTATATGTGGCTGATGTCCTTCCTATGTCATTATCTGAACATCATTCTCAATTTTTCTTTATTATCATTTCATTGTATTGACTGCAATGACTATCAGCTTTTGAATAGCTGGGGTTGCTACTAGAATGTGACTTCATGTACATAATGCTTATACATGACTCAATGGGGACCCCATTCTGGTTTGGTATCTAGGTGCTACAGATGTAGCAATGTAATTGAACAAGCAAAAGTTTATATTCTGGGCTAGGAAACAAGGTCTATTATTGTTGCTTGGATAAATAAGAATAGTCTCTCTCAGCTGATGCAATTGGAAATAGTTTTCTTGATTTAGCTTTTTCCATGTTCTAACTGTGGCAGAATAGATGAGATTATGTTTGTTTTCTATGTCCCTTCCTTAAACTTATTTTTCCCCTCCTAGGTGGTAGGCTAGGTTGAAACGGAATATGGCTAACAATATATTTACATTTTGTGCAACCTACTAGGGAATGAAATATGTTGCCAATACTATCTGATGCTGTGCAATCTAGAACAGCAAACTTATAGACAATATTCAGAGGTGTTGCTGCAACCTGTGAAGTTGGTATGTTGACAGCAAGAAGATGAATGCTTTCCTACATAAATTCATGTCTGAGATGATTATATTTAGATATGATGAGTGATACATTCTGAATACCTGCACAAAAGGCTGATAAAAAATGCATCATCTGTATAATTCAATCTACATATAATGGGGATAGGAAGAGTATCCTATTAGTAGTATTCCCATATCTTAAAATAACCTTGGAACATGCAGACTCAAGCAGAACAAGGAGGAGTGTTCAGTAAATATTCCTATTCTGTCTTTGGAGAAGAGCCAGAAGAAAGCATTCATATGATGTTGATGATATACTTTCCATTCCTGTAGCAACTCAGGAGGAAGTTAAACAGCAGCTGCTAAAGTTAGATTGTTTTATTTATTTATTCATTTTTAAAGTGGCATGTCCAAATAACTTGCATTCATGAGCTTAAGGTTTATTCAAAGAATTTTATGGAACGTGAATACTAATGTTCAAAGACTTGTCTAAAAATTAGGTACATTCCAGAGGTTTGAAAGCAAGATAATCTATCAACATTTAAACATGTAATATTTAAAAAGGGTAAACAGGATGACTTTGGGAATTTTTGGTCAGTTCAAAGCACAATAACGGAACCACTGATATAGGACTTGACTGATAAAGAATTAAGACATTATGGGATTCATCAGAGTGGCTAGGACACAGGCCCTGGGCCATGTGGGCTGTATGCCATGGGGGCCACAGTTCCCCTTGCTGTGTGCAGTCCTTCATTGCAACTGCCACATAAGCCACCCATTACCACCACTGTGTGGGCAATTTCTCACCTCCCAAATTGCTGCCATGCAAGAAGAGCAAGTACTCCCCCACCAACCCTCAAACACGACTACCACCATGCTGGTGATCATCCATCCCCCATGGGTGCCACAAGCAATGCGAGGACCTCTTCCCCTCCCCCCCCGCCCCGAGCTTGAGCCCTATGGCTGGTATAATCATGTGGGTGATTTTTCCCATTGCCCCAGCTGCCACCATTATGCAGGCAATCTTCCCACCCCTCAACTGCTGTCAAGTGAGCAACATGAGTCTCCTCTTTTCTCCTGCTGCTGTGCGAGCATCCCAACTTCCACTACTATACAGGTGGTCTCTGCCTCACTCCTCATCCCTTGCTGCTGCATGAGTCCCCCTGCTGATGCTGCTGTACAGGCAGTAAGCTCATTGGGCTGCTGTTGCCTCAGTAGTTGGACAACAGAAGCAGTGGTGGCTTAGTGGTAGCTCAGGGGCTTCACATTAGCACCTCACAGACTGGATGCAGCTAGTTGGCTACTGGATGGCACTGGTATACATCTTTTTCAGACTAACTTGCTATTTTTAAAATAAAATTACAGGTTTAATTCATAGACATAGTGTTGCAGCAACTATTTGGACTTCTGTAAGATATTTGACCTGGTTCTACACAATGTTTTAATTCAAGAAACTAATTGTTATGCAGTCAACAGATGAAAAAGTTGTCTAATTGATAGGACTATAACTGTAATTGTAACTGGGGAATCCTGATTGCTTTGGAGTATATCTAATAGTATTCAAGAATTGACACTATGCTTGACACTACACGGACCCTACACTATTTAAAGTTTTTCATAATGACCTTGAACAGGGGGTATCAACCTTTTTGGGTCACTGCATCCCCAGTGACCCAATGCGGGGTGGGAGAGGGCACATGGCTGAACGTGGAGAAGTGGCAGATGCTGTGTACAACCTTCCCCCACCCTCTGCATCTGTCTGGGTGGGCAGTACCTGCACATACTCCCTAGGGCCTTCTCAAATACCCCAGGGGGTATGTGTACCCCCAGTTGGCAACCCCTTATCTAGAAAAAAGCTAAACTATTACTTAGTGTTCCAGTGATGCCAGTTTGCCCATGGAGAATAACAGGTCAGATCCCGATACAGACTTATTTGGATCACTTGGTAAGTTTGGAGCATTCAAACATTTGCATTTGAATGTTACCAAATATTAATTTGTGTATTAGGAACAAAATTTCAGACCATATTAACAAGACAAGAATATCTGATTTTTGAGGGAGGGTTTGGTGGGTCATGGTGAATAGTAAGTTAAATGCACTGGTATTGCCAGGAGGACTAGTGGGATTCTTTAGTATAAAGTGGGAGAGTCTTGACTAGGAGTTAGGGAGATTTGTTACTTCTGTCTTTGGTCCTGATACAGTGAGTCTTGGAATTCTCTGTCCAGTTCTGGTATTCACAATTCAAGAAATTGGCTGAAAAAGTGTGCAAGGTTGAGAGGAAAGCCACAAGAAGAATTAAAGAGCTGGAAAAGACATCTTTCAAAAAGTTGACTCTCATTCTGACTGGCTTTGACATTGACCTCTACACTCTCCTGTTAGATTTTTAAATAAATACCTTCACTCTTACTTCTGTGCTGCCATTCACACTTGGGAGGAGCTAACTCTTATAAGCAGCTGGAGAGTTGCCTCATTATCCACCTTCAATTCCCTCCTCAAAATTCTCCATTTCTGTGATGCTAACAGGGAAGTGAAGCAGGGCTGCCAGTGGACTATGTTTTCAGCTCTTCCTGCTAAGTGATATTACCTTACTTTCTTGTGCTCATACTCTGAATATTTGGCTGTGAACCGGTGTTCATTTCTAGGGGTAGGAATTTCTGAGAAATGTCCTCTGCTTGAAATGTTTCCAGGAGAGGAAGCAGTATAGGCATGCAACTGTGCCCTCTTCCTGCTCTGTGATCCACCCTTGGGAGAGCCACCCAAGCCCAGTCCCCAGACCTGTCACTGATCCCCTTCCCCCCTGTACCCTACCTCCTGCTGCTGCCCAGCTGGCCTCTCCAGTTTCGGGAAGAGGCAGGGAGCAGTGGCCACCAGATCAGGAAGGGAGGGGAGCAGTGAGGTAAAGCCCCCAGCCCCTTCTTTAAATGGGGCAGTTCCTGGTCTGGGGAAGAGGTGGGGAGTAGGAGGTAGACCAGACTGGAAGGGGATGCTACAAGCTTTCATTCTTATAGGAGACTTTTTTCTTGCAAAGGAGATTTTACAGGTTAATACCTGGAAGACCTTTCTCCTGGAAGGGGGTATAGTCCCTTGGGAGAAGTGCTTCAGCCTTTGTTTTTTCTTGTCTTAGAATGAGATAGTAAGTTTTCTGGGTCAGGGATTATTTTGTTTGTATGTGTGTTTTAATGGTGCCTAACAGAATGTGGTTTTGTCCTTTACTTGGTTTCCTAGGCACGAAGGTAATACAAATAATAACTCTAATATTTTCCACTGAATTGGTCTGAATATAAAAAGGAATGAACCTCCAATGAACATTAGAGCATACTGCTATATTCATTCTGTGTGATGTTAAGCTGAAAATGTTTCATTACTCCTCTTAAAAAAAAAAAAAAAAAAAAAGAGCTAACAAAAATCAACTATCTGTGCATGAGTTCATAAAAACCTATTGCTTTTATTAACACACAGAAGCTAGATGGCCATTAGACTTTGTCTAAAATTGTGAATGTTCTTTAAAATATCCTGAGTACAGAAAAAGTTCTCATCAGTGCATTGCTGACATGGCTTAAACTGGCTTTATAGTGCAGAGTGACAGTGTCTTGTCAGCACCATCCTATTTCTGCAGGATTTCAAACTTCTTCCTTAATCTATCAGGAATAGTGCACAACACTAGGCAATGAATCAAATAGCAGCTAATTCATCTGGCAGTTTCACTGTTCCAAAGGGATATGTTCTCTTGAGGGTGACGGTCCCAGCATACTGGAAAACAGTTACAAATGTCCATGCTTTAAAAAACAACAGACAACCTGTAATAGAGACCTTGTCATCATAATAAGTGATGTCTCTGGTTTGTGCTATTGCTTAAATTATTTCTTTGCAGAAATCAACTTAACGTTTAGCTTGACTTTCCAGATCTCATCTGGGGAGGTAGTGGTTTGGTTTTTTTTTCAATTCAGAATTGATTGTTATTTCTTTAACTAGTCTCAGCCTTATCTGACCTTTTTGATGATCAGTTTAGTATAAATTTACAGTGCTTACCAGTGTGGCTAACATGAGATTTGATCAGACACAGAAGGCAATACACTTGTGGATGTAACCCTTTAATTTGGAACAACATGGAGGAGGCTTTCCCTTACTGTTCTTATCTATTTATGTTTTCACCCCATTTTCCACTACAGTGAGCATTTTTCTTATAAATAACATATTAAAATCCTTATGTATCCTCCCACACACCTAAAAACTCATTTGGCAGAGTGTAAACAGCTTGACAGCTGGCTTTTTGGGTCAATTAAAAATAATGCTGCATTGCTGATGAGAATTTTCTCCTTAATGTGTCTGGTGGAATTTAAGGATGCTTAGGAGACCGATGCTTTTTGTTAGTAGTGCGTTGATACGTATGGTATCTAGGGTAACTTTGCTATGCAGCTATAAAGCTATTTTGACTAATTTTGCCTCCTTGTTGTTTGGCAGACAGTGGGCGCATCTACACGTGCTCTTTAATGCACATTAGCCTATTTGAATGCACATTAAAGCATCACAGAAAGCATAGGGCATTTTTACATGTGCTCTGGGGGTGGAAGGGCTGGTGCTTTAATTAGAGTGGCTCCCAGAACTTTAGTTCAATTGCCCTGCCACCATTTTTAAGCATGGAGATGCTGATACACAAGACACAGAAGGCTGCTGGAATGTGGCAAGATTAATCAAGTCTCCTCTAATACGCTGGAGGCTGTGTCGGAGCACCCTTGGCACTCATATAGATGTACCCATGCTCTTTAACTAACGCCCGTTAAAATAGGCTAATGAGCCTTTTACTAATTCCTCACAATGGACGTACTACTTAAAGCACATTAATAAACATGTAAACACACCCAGGGTGCATCTACAGATGCAAATACTGTGGGGTGGGTTTACCCAATCTCGGGCAGGAACCTGCCCCTCCCCTTCAGCTCTTTCCAAGCCCCATGCTTTAATTACTCAGTTTGGGCAGCAGGTCCCAGCCCTGTGCCAACTGGGATAGTTCCCAGCCCCTACACTGTGATTACAGGGCGGGGAGTGGGGAGCTTGTTCCCAGCCCCAGTTCTATGATCACGAGGCAGGGACTTGGAACAGGTTGGGGAGACTGTCCCAATCTCTGAGCAGGCACTGGGAGCTCCTTGCTTTCGGGGCATGGGGATATTGTTCTTGCCTAGGCTTTTCACACCCAGCAGCAGGCAGCTCCTGAGGGCAGGGAGCAATCTCCTGTCCCCTGCTGCCTGGCGGACAGGGAGCAAGTTTGCTCCCAGTCAGCTGTCTACATATGCTCTACGACACAACAAGTAATTGTGAGTAAATTTGCTACTTGTAGTTACAGGTAGCAAATTTACTCATGATTAGAGCAAGCAAATACTGTGCAGTAAATGTCTGCATGTGCAGACAATGATGCATACTGTGCAGTACTTTGTTCTAATTATGAGTAAAATGTCTTGAGTACACACCAGTTTTCATGTCAGGCTGTGCAACTCATTGAAGAGCAGCAAGGCTACCTTGTCCATTTTGTCTTTGTTTTTTTAAACAAAATTATATTATCTAACTGAATTCCCAATAGTTTAGGCCTGTGCACTTACTTTAGAATACTTTTTACAACAATGTTTCAAAAAACTTTTGTCCCCAAATTTCATAGCAGAGGTATCTGCTTTGCTCACAACTTTTTCTTTTCCACCCTGTGAGTACATGTACATATGCTATTAATGCTATAAAGGTAGTAAAATACGCTGCAGTGAGCCTTGCCTTGGAACACATATACACATGCTCCCTATTGGGAGTAAATCTGCTGCCACCAGGAGCACCCTGGTACAAGGCTGCTCCTACCCTGCTCTGGCTCCCTGCAGCTAGGGTGCTAGCCTCAGGGCTGGCAAGGAGCATGGGGGATAGTCCTGATGCGCGTGCAGGTAGAAGAGCTCTCTCAGCTGCAGCAGCATCTGTCTTAAGGCTCCGTGCACATTGGGGGGTGTCCTGACATTCACAGGGTTGGGAGACAGCTGCTGCTGCAGAGATCTTCTAGTTCTGTGTCTATCAGGGCTTCCCCACACAGCTGGAGTTTGGCTGGGAGCTCTCTTGCTCCTGGAGCATCTCCCAGCCAGCTCCCAGCTGAACAGAGAGATCCCTCGGCTGCCCAGGGACCAGCTGTCCCACTTCTGGGGCAGCTCCCAGCTGGGCAGGGAAATTTTCTCTGTCAGTGCTCCTTCTATTTGCCCCATTGTACTTTTTTCCTCCAACGCAGTTCCATTGTGTATTGCACCATTTTGTGCCATTTAGCATAATGCTCACTCGGTATCTGTTTTGAACTATTATGAAACATTTTCCTCATCCTTTGCTGCATTTTGGAATTCAACAAACATTCTTATTACTATTACAGACTTTAAAATAGAACTTATGCCCCTATTATATAACATAGCTATCTGGAACCTCCAGGGCAAGGGTGGGCAAAAGATGGCCCATGGGCCTTTAAAATAGAACTTATGCCCCTATTATATAACATAGCTATCTGGAACCTCCAGGGCAAGGGTGGGCAAAAGATGGCCCATGGGCCAAATCCATCCATAGAGGGATTTTGTTCGGCATGCAGTGGGTCCTTCAGTCCTGCCTGGCCCAGGCACTGTCAGGCATGTCCTGCCAACCGCCAGGCACACAGACCAGACAGTGGCAGATTCTTCCATCTGCTGCTGCCACTGGCCCCAGCCCATGGTACCGGTGGGGACCTATGCCACAGTCCTGACCCGGCACACCCCGTGTCTGCTGCAGACGCACCTGCTCATGCTAAACAGCAGGAGCAGTGGTGCTGGCTGGGCAGAAACTGTTGTTCAGTGTGGGGGAAAAGTGGCCCCTCCCCCATGCTCTTGCCAGTGCTCCTTGCTGCAGCTGCCCGGAGCCTGCACTGGGCTGTCTTGTGGCTCCACCGCCATCACAACTGCCTCCAGGCTGCCCTGTGGGTCAGCAGGGGCAATGCAGAGCAGACACAGGGCAACCCATTATGGGCTCTGGGCAGCTCCAGCAGAGAACTAGGGGGTCAGTGGGCACAACCGTTGGAGGCCTCAAATGCCTCTACACGAATGCTCGAAGTATGGGGAAGAAGCAGGAGGAACT
>NW_017728923.1:14600733-14635563 GCF_001723895.1 Crocodylus porosus | reverse complement strand
CGGACTAGATGATCTACCTAGGTCCCTTCCGACTCTAGCTACTATGAAACTATGAAGAGCAGGCGGGGGGGGGGGCATACCAGGTTGGGACTGGCATGGGTCCCCACCAGTACCACAGGGCTTGGGCCAGTGGTGGCAGCAAATGGAAGAAGCTGCCACCACTTGGTCTGCCTAGAAAGCCAGTCCAGCAGTGGAGCTGCCCCAGTCCTGCTGTGGGCAGCAGGATGTGCCATGTTCAGGTGATGGAGAGCAGGTGCAGGGCATAATGGATTGGGGCTGTGTCTGGGTTTTGGCTGATCTGCTCTCACCGGGATGCATCTGGAGTGGGCATGGTGCAGGGCAGGGGCTGCACACTGTTGGCAGTGGTAGGGACAGGCTACAGGGCACGCTCCAAGCTGTTGTGAGGTGTGGGCAAGGATGGGTGCTGATCAATTTAGGGGCCCCCCCATGCACACCCCACCATAACCACACTCTCCCCCCCCCCAATAAATAAATAAATAAATAAATCACACCCCTCACAAACACTGCACACACCCACACCCTCTCCAACAAACACTATACCTATCCCCACATTGACTCCCCCCCACACACACACCTGATTGCCTTCTACAATCAGGTCACAAAAGCATTGGCCGCAGGTGTCATGGTGGATGTAGTCTTTCTGGACTTCAGCAAGGCCTTTGACACTGTCTCCCACCCCATTCTCATTAAAAACTAGGTGACTGTGGCATTGATGCCTCCACAGTCAGATGGACTGCAAATTGGCTGAAGGGTCGTAATCAGAGGGTAGTGATGGACAGGTCTTTTTCAACCTGGAGGGAAGTGGGCAGTGGAGTCCCCCAGGACTCAGTCCTTGGGCCTGCACTATTCAATTTCTTTATTAGTGACTTGGATGACGGGGTGAAAAGCAGCCTGTTTAAATTTGCCGATGATACCAAGATTTGGGGTGAGATGGGAAAGCTAGTAGGGAAGGACAGATTACAGCAGGACCTGGACAGGTTACAGGGGTGGGCTAATGAAAACAGAATGGGTTTAAATACTACAAGTGCACGGTGCTGCACTTGGGCAGTAGGAACGAGCAACACACTTAAAGCTGGGAAACTCCCTTCTTGAGAGCATGGTGGCAGAAAGAGATCTCAGAGTCGTCGTTGACTCCAAGATGAACATGGGCCAATAATGCAAGGTCACAGTCAGTAGGGTTAACTGTACCTTGTTGTGCAGCCACAGATGCATCTCAAGCAGGGCCAAGGGGGTGATCCTCCCCCTGTATGCGACACTGTTCAGGCTGCAGCTGGAGTACTGCATCCAGTTCTGGGCACTGCACTTCAAAAGGGATGTGGACAGCATTGAGAGGGTCCAGAGGAGGCCCACCCACATGATCCGGGGACAGCAGGGCAGGCCCTATGAGGAGAGGCTACGGGACTGAACCTGTTCAGACTTCACAAGAGAAGGCTGAGAGGGGACCTGGTGGCCATCTATAAACTCACTGGGGGGGACCAGCAGGGTTTGGGAGAGACCTTGTTCCCCCTAGCATCCCCCGGGGTAACAAGGAATAACGGCCACAAGTTGTTAGAGAGTAGGTTTAGACTAGACAGCTGAAGACACTACTTCACAGTCAGGGTGGCTAGGATCTGGAACCAACTTCCAAGGGTAGTGGTGATGGCTCTTACCCTGGGGTTCTTTTAAGAGAAGGCTTGATGTCTACCTGGCTGGGGTCATTTGAGCCCAGTTTCTCTCTCCTGCCCAGGGCAGGGGGTCGGACCTGATGATCTACAAGGTCCCTTCTAACCCTACTTCTATAAATCTATGAATCACACCCATGTTCCTCTGTGGGGAGACATCTACTCACTGCTACATGCATATACACCACCATACAAGCACACACTTCTCTCACTCCTACACTCCCCCTTATGCCCCCAGCCACCCTCCCCTCCACAGACCCCCACAAATCCCATACCTACACACCCACCCAAACATCCCCACAAATACCCCCCATAAACCACCCACATCCATGCACCCCCCCACACTCCAGACACAACCACTCCCACAAACCTCATACCCACCAACCCATACTTCCACCCACACTATACAAGAGTAGAGCTTAATTTTGAGTTATTAGGCAATCACCTCTATATACACAATGCAAACACGTGCAGATCAGGACAAAAATATTTTTAAAACATACAGTTAAAATATGTTATTGTGGATATTTGATTTTTAGTATACAATAAGGTTTGGGTTTTTTTCAGTTCCAAGATGGCAACCCCCCTTCACAAACAGAGTACTTCTAAGACAAGGGTCACAGGTTAGAGGTGCAGAACTTCCAGTCCCAAGACAGTGAACAGGGGACAGGACTTCTGTCAGCTTGACAGCTTGACTCCTGGCCCTTGACAGCTCACCAAAAGTTGTCAAGTGGCCCTCCAGCTGAAATAATTGCCCACCCCTGCTCTAGGAACTGTGACTAAGGATTTAGGCTTTGGCTTAGCTTCTGAACCACATTGATATCGTTTGGACTGAACCAATTTTTATTTCAATTTTTCTTCCTAAAAAAAAGAAACTGAAATCTGATTGAACTGAAACAAAAATTGGTATGTGTGTATTGAACACAAACCATTCTAGTCAACCTAAGATTAACTTTTTTTTTTCCCCTTGAAAGAAATGGAAAAGAGATTAAGAGTTAGGTTTTCAGCGCTGCTGATACTTTTTACTCAACAGCTTGGTGGTTAGAGCATTCACCTAGCATGTTAGGGCATCTATACCTATGCTTGGGAGTGGCAGGGTAGAGGCACTTTAATTAGAGCAGCCCTCAGAGAGCCACTCTAATTGAAGTGCCTGCAGCATCACATGTATTTAGCATCCTGCATTTCAAAATGGCAGTGGGGGTGCTTTAAAGCTCATTCGATGAGCTTTAGTTAAAGCGTCCCCGCTGCCATTTTGAAATGCAGGGATGCTGATGTAGCTGCTATGTGCAGATTCTGGGCAAGTCACAGCACAGCATGTTTGGTCAGGCTAGTGAAGCCTGACCATTTTTACTTGTGCTGCTAGCATTGGCTAAGGACCCACTATTCAGGGGCCTAGCCTGTGCTGCAGCCAGGATAGTAGATGACACTCCAGGGCCACCCCAGGCTTGTCAGAAATGCAAAACAAGCAAAGAAAGATAAACAAATAAACTAGCACTGATCTGTCTTCCAGCAGGTCTTTAGAGGCTTCTTTCTGGCCACCTCTTATCTCTCAGAGACTTTGCAGAGCCTGCCAGCTTGTGCAAACAAACAAAATGAACAAGCAAACCAACAAAGGAACAGGTAGGGGCCCTGCTCTCGGGCCACTCCTGGCAGCTGCCTGAACCCTGGGGACCCCAGGCTCCAGACAGCCCGCTCCAGCCAGGTGCAGCCCCTTGAGGCTGTTTTCTGCCTCTTTTATTCTTCCCCCTGCTGGTGCTGACCCACACGGGTGACTCTTCCTTGTTCACCACACCTGTGTCAGCTCCCTTGCTGGGAGACTCACTGCATCCCTGGATCTGGTTCCCCAGCCTTTGGTGAGTCCTTCCAGGTCTGGGATAGGCATGAGGAGGTGCTTCAAGGGTGTGAGGTTGCTCAGACTGCCCCACATCCCTAGTAAAAGTGCCCTGCCCTGTTACAGCTGAATACATGTGATGTGAAGGCTTCTGGAGCACACTAATTAGCACAGTCCAGCAGACTTGATTAATCAAATCTGCTCTGACACATGTTAATTAGCATGTGTAGCAGCAGAGCTCCGTCACATGTATAGGAGCCCTTAAAGACTTAGCTTGTATTACTTTGCTGAATCTCTTTATAGAGTTTCCTGTAGAGGGATACTTGGATTCTCTTCTTCACAGTACTCTTATCTGAACTAACGTTCATTGAACCAAGGATTTAGAGCCAGGTGTATAACTTTACAAATGATTAGCCGTTTACTGTTTAGAGTCATTTGTGTTATCCTGCCCTTTGGCTATTTAAGTGGTCCATGAAAGTGAAAGAGCTTCAAAGGGAAGGAATAAGGGAAACCTCCCTCCAAATCCCATATGGGCTAGTGGTTAGAATATTTGTGTGGGAGTTGGGAGAATTAATTACAACTTTTGCCTTAAGTGAGCAGAGATTACAATCAGTCTCCCATCAACACTTCCTTCTATAGGAGTAAAACTATTCACTGGGGAAAAGATGTTACTTTATTTGGTTGCTAGTGACTTTGAATTCCTCCATCCCCAAATACCAGCATGAGATGCTGCCAGTTGTCAAACATCATAGGCACTTAGACAAATTAGAAATATTTGATGCTGTTGGGATACCTGCTACACCCTTTTGTTCTATTTATTTTTAGTTTCTTGAATAGAAGGTGAGAGGGAATTGATGCTACCCTGCTATGCTCTGTTGAGTTTTGGTGCTGCATATGCAAAACTTGCCCATCAAAAGATAGCAGAATGATTTTTTTCTAAACAACTAATAAAGATTGAATTTGTGAGTTGTGTTGTTATTACTGATACTGGAAGAAATCTGCCTATTTTATATTCTCTTCACAGAGGTCTTTAGCAGTAGGGCTGTTATTCAGGGAAATGTATCTGAAGATTCAGTGTTAACTGCTTTGGCCTCTGCAGTATATTAGCTGCCCAGGAAGAATCTGATTAAACTAGCTCTTGAAGATTTTTTTTCCCCCACCAATCAGTCTCTGGATCACTGGAATGCTCATTTAAGTCTTCACCAAATAAGAGTAGCTCTGTTACTGTAGGCCAGTGAACTTGAATACAACAGGAAGATGTTTCTACAGGACTCTGAATATACATAGGGAAATATAGTATTTACATTTTGTTCAGTGATGTCTGAAACCAAATACCAGATTATAAACCCCTAGAGCCTATTGTTCCCAGCAGACTGCACTCTCTACATTACATTTTTGTATTCAGATTATTTGCTGTTCATATCAGTTGGAGGAGCTGAAACACGCAGTACTGAAGAGAAGCAGTCAAGGTTAATTTTAACATCTCTTTCAGTTTTAGGAATGGTTGCCTGGTGAGGAGCTCCCTATAGGAATTTGGGACACATAGGGAGTGTGTAAGCATTCAAGTAACTGGTGGAAGTTTAGCAATTCAGTTTAAGCAGTTGGAAACCCTACCAGTAGTACAAATGTTCAGAGGCCAGTTGCATGTTCTGCTGACAGACCGTGCTGCTGATGTCCCCAGCCAGGGGACTCTATAGCGTGCATCCCAGCATGCTTTGTAGGCTCCTCAGTCTTCCTCGAAACAATTAACAGCACACAAGAACAAGACAGGCCTGACTGGATGACCTCCCTGGGGGACCATGCCCCCACACCTCCCTCCTCACAACACCTCCCCTTGCTCTTTCAGTTTTCATGTGTTCAGATAGGAAAGTCTGTTATTGTCCTCTCCAGCAGCTCATAAGGGAATCCTATATATCTGGCACCAGCCAACAGACTCAATTCCAGAGAAGGTCAGGTGAGTCTGTCTGAGGTTGGATGCTGGTGGACTGGGGTCAGGAGCTGGTGGGTTGGTGCTGCCTTGGGGGTTGCCTGGAAGCTCTGTTCCTGGTGAAGGCCAGGTTAGGCCAGTCCATATTGATAAGAGGGGGGAGGAGCAGTGGCAGAGCTTTTCCTGTGGGGCTTCCAGTACCCCAGCTCTTTGGTGCATACTGCCACCATGGCCAGAGCCCAAGAGATCTAGTTATGGCCCACACACACCTACAGGCCCATGTGCATGTATGTGCACACACACACTTACTTTGTGTCCCAGCAGGATTCGGTTGAAGGGTGCTTGGGGGTCAGGTACTGGCTGATGGGGTTGCACCATCTGCTCCGGGTGGCAGAACAGAGCTTCACAGCCCAAAGGCTCTGGAAAAGGGCTGGGAGGTTGCTGTATCTTGGACTGCAGGAGTAAAGTGCAGCCCAAGTCACAGATTGCCCCTCTGAAGGGGAAGAAGACCTGGAATAATGTATGTTGGGATGATGGAGGACAGCATGGAGGCTTCTATCAATAGGGTAAGTGTACAAGCACTCATTTAACCACTAGAAGGTTCCCTGGAAACAACTTTTACCTCATCCAATGAAGCAGAAGGTTTACTGGACCTGCTAGTTGTGGTGTGGTAGCAACTGCTTCAACACTTGTACACCTAGAGTTTCTACCCGTGGAACTGCTTTTATGTACCCATACATTTCCAGTTTTAATTTTGTGGCAAAGTGGGACTCCCTGACTAGCCACAGTGCTAGATTCCCCTCCCCACCTGTCTCACCTGCCATGCCTTGTTGTTAATTAGGATATAAATTAAGGTGGGAGGCTGCCCATTTCTGCCCTGATGCCAGGGGGTGCTATCTGCAGCTCTGTTCCTCCCCTACACTGTAGCCCAAGTCTTGCAGATGGCATCCAGATGACACAGTTCTTCTGGCCTACAGCCAGACCAAGCTTAGGCCTCGTTGTCAGGCCTCAGTCACGCACACATTCATACCACCCTCCTCTCACTAGGGCCTCTCACACTCCACCCTCTTTCACAGGATCTCTTTCACATGTCAACAACTTATAGTGCCTTGCTCTATCTTGGAGCAGGCCCCTTAGGTGATAGCCTTAACTAGCTCATACCTTGGGAGGCAGATGTACCATCTTTTGGGCTTCTCCCATGACCCTCACCGGGGTAGTGGCCAGCCAATTACACAACCGGGTCTAAGTTTGCCCTGGCCCCTTCCGGGGGCAACTCTACACATATAAATGTACTGGGCTCTCAGCCCTTTGGTTTTCCCCACCTTCACTGGGGCTCCTCATCTCTGCCCCCTTACTGGGGCTCCACATCTCTCCCTCACTGGGGCTATGGGGCTTCCCTCCCCGGTGGGTTCAGGTGGCCATAGCCATGCCTGGCCCCCATTCTCATTCCTCAGGGTCTTGCACCCCACAGGGTGGCTGCAGCCATGCCTGGCCCCAACTACCTCCGATGTTACCTAACCTACCTGAAGGTGAGGGCTAGGGTTAAGGCACCCCAACCAACTTTCACCAGGGTAGTAACTGGCCTGGCATTTCCTAAAAACTCCCATGCCACTGAGAGCCTGACCAGACCACCCACTCCCAGCAGGGTGCAGTTTTAGGTCATGCCCAGGACCAGAAGCCTCCAAGCCATCCCCTACAGCTCCTGTCCTTACCTCCAGAAAGATACAAGACGCCTTACAGGCAGGCAGTGTTGCTGCCTGACCCCCCAGCAGGGGACTGCTTTGTTTATATAGGTGGCCAAAGGTCTAAAATGACTGCTGCAATCAAGCACCTGCTGGCTGCTTGGCTCTGCTCTTGAAGTGGCAGGCACCAACAGTGCCCTACCACGAATTTCCACACACTACACAACTTGCTTTTCTTAAACAACTGTTTTATAAACTGGCAAGTAGGCAAATAAGAGGAGTTATGGGTTGATACAATAGTTTTTATGTTAATAGGCATTCACCTAATCATAAACAGATTCAACTAGTAGTGGAACATTTAGAGCAGTGTCTTGAAGCAGCTGATGAAGTGCATTTCAGCCTACGAAATCTTGTGCTATAAATATATCTGGTACAAACCTGATATATATAAAGGTGAAAAATGTACCCTGCCTTCTAGCTGAAGTTTTCTACCTTCAGCAGTTGCATTTTGTTCTAATGGTAAAAATGGCTTTTAGCTTTCATGCGTTGACAACTTATAGTGCCTTGCTCCCTCTTGGAGCAGGCCCCTTAGGCCATAGGCTTTAGCTAGTGTCAATGATTTGAATTTCTAGTATTGTGTCATATGTAAAACTTTAACTTTTTTCTTTTATTAGAGTCTCTGTAAAGTACTTCTCCTAGACAGTTAGCAAAGGTGTGCCTTTTATGTAACTGTCTGTTGCTATTTCATAATAAGTGAAGCTAAACTTCAGTGATTTACCCCTGGGTGAAACAGATGGTAAAGTATTGTGGTTTAGCTTTCACTTACCATAGGACGGATTGGAGAGACAATTCAGTTGAAATGCATAAGTTTTCCCCCCTACCTCCTATTTGAAGCAGTATAATTGTTGTGTCTGTCCACACACATACACGCGCACACACACACTCTGATATCATAGAGGCTTACAGTTTCATTGAAAGATCAAGCAAAAAAACAAAACAAAAAAACCAGGGGTGAGAGTCAGTTGTGCTTTAAAACACAAATATTTGGGGGCTGGAAAGATGTGTGTCAAGAAAATTAAATTGCTTTTCACATGAAGTCTTTTATTCACCTTTTTATTTTACCCTAAAGAGCCTCTTTAAAACATATTTAGAACCACACTGCTATATTCTTGCTCAATTTATCATACTGAGGTTAATGCAATTTAACAACTTGAAATGTATATGAAGAAGAGAGGAAAAATGTATAATCTGCACAGTCAGCAAACATTTGAAACCTATATTGCAATAAATTAGCTGCATTGTGCTGTTCTCCTTACTGGCAGGCCATGAAGAAACAGGTCAAGAGCTTTTTGGCAGCAAACATGATCTTTTGGATGCAGCTAGCTGGCAGCATAGTGCCTTGATTCTTTTATTCTTGCCAGTGAAAGAGAGAGAGAGTTCAGTACTATAGTTGATTTGCTGTGAGGTTAAGGTTCTCTCATTTCTGATGAGTGCACAGAATCTCCACTTTTTGCTACTGTTTGCTACAGCTTGGGAGTAAGTGCAACTACCAACATTTAGAAGTGTGAGATTTTCATGTTTGTTTCTCATGAAAGTACTATGTATTGTGCCTCCCTGTTGCATTTGAATAATAAGCCTTAAAACTCCTCCTTTTATTTTTACAGTATAAAATCTTATGAAAATATACATGTTAAAATTAATTTTATTTATTTAGAATCGATATCTATATCCAGAACCTGTTAAAGATTAATTAATGCAAAAATTAATTGGGATTGGATGACTATGAGTAGATATTTTTCTGTCAGACATGCTGCTCTTATACAATTTTGTCCTCATCCTCTGCTTCATTTCTAAAAGTCCTCACACAGATGGGACTCTGTGTAGTATGACGGCAGTCCTAAGGGGCATATTCTGGACAGCACATTCTCCCCTCACCCATATGCTTTGTTTGTGTTGACAAGTAGGAGTGAGGAAATAGTGTTAAAGACTGTGGATTATTTCAGTGTGCAGACCTGGGCTCAGTTTCAAAACGTTCCAGGTGTGATTTCAGTGGGAGTTTGGCACCTTTTGAGTAGTTGAACCAAACCGCTAGTATGATTATTTACTCTTGCTATACATACAGTAACAGGAACACTTATAGTTTGTCAGGGAATTCATCAGGGTGAATTCCCCTCCTTCCAGGGAAAGGAACTGAAAGTATTTAGTAGTGTAAAATATAAGGGCTAGATCCACCAAAAGGAAAGAATTGGTCAAAAAATCTGTTTGACAGTTCTACTGGAGGAGATCAAAGTGACTAGTAACAGCCAAAATGGATTTACTAAGAAGCTCTGTGGATGTGGGGAGAGCAGTGGGCAGTGGTGGTGCGTACACGGTGCACAGGGATTCATATGCACCCCCTGAGAGCGCCACTGCACCCCCTGACTGGCTGCATTTACTGCTTGGCCGACGGGCGGGGGGGGGCAGGCAGGAGTGCCAGTGCCCCCCCTGCAAGCACCGGCCAATTGCTGCAATCGCTGTCGCTGCTTCTGCAAGTTTGGCACCCTGAGTCAGCAGGATCGCCTCCTGGGGACCCCCCCTCCACCTGGTCGGTGAGACTGGTTGCAGGGGAGTGGGGGGTACACATGCCTTCCCTAAGGCAGCGCCAGTCACCCACGGTAGTGGGTATGATATACCTTGACTTCAGCAAGGCTTTTGACACAGTCTGCCATGACACACTCTCATTATTGTATTTACCCAAACCCAAGACAACTTTCATTTTAAGACAGTACCTTATTAATTAGATTCTGTATATGGAAAGTTATATTTTAAAATAATTTTTCCATGTATAGAACCTAATTTATTGGAGAGATGTCTTAAATTTGTCCCTTCAAAGCCATGGTGGGGAGCAAGGGACAAGACTCCCGCACCTTGCCTTCCCTACTTGCCCCACTGTCCTTTGCTCCCCTGCTGATTGCTGTGCTTCTCATCCTCCTGGCCTTTGCCCCCTGTCCCACCTTGCTGCCTGACTCTTCCCCATTGCATGAACCATCTAAGCCTGGAGCCAAAGCTGGAGCTGAGTTTCTGCTCACCATGGGGTGGTACTGAAACCTAAGACAAGGCTTTTTCCCCCTTCATATTGATGCAAGGTTGGGGCAGGGAAATGGGGACAGGACCTTGCCATAGATCCAAGTAAATATGGTAGGTAATAAATTAACGACTTATGAACTAAGTGAAAGTACTGTATGGTGGATACAAAATTGGTTGGATCATTATGCTCAATGAATAGTCATCAGTAGTTCAATATCTAGTTGGGAGGAAGTATTTATTGGGTTTCCCCAAGGGCCTGTCCTGAGTCTAGTATTGTTTAACAACTTCATTAATGATTTTGATGATGGAATTGACTGTATACTTACTAAGCTTGCAAATGATGCCAAGTCGGGTGGAGAGTCAGACACTTTGGAGGGTATGGTGAGGATCCAGAATGACTTAGATAAACTAGAGAAAACTCAAAGACAAGCACAAAGTTCTGCATGTAGAATAATTGCATTCACAAATACCGGCTTAGAAATAATTGGCTAGACTGCAGTATAAGGAACTGGGGGCATGTCTACACAAGGCATGTACTGTTTAGATAACTAATTAACTGTGCAGTAAACATCTTAGCATCTACCCATGTGCCTCTATTAGGATGCACAAATCTAATAAACTGTAGCAGTATAGAAATTGTAATTTTTTTTTTTGTGTGCAGCAACGCATGTGTAGGTGCTGAGCTGGCTGGCTGGGGCACAAGGGTGCTTTAGTGAGGGGACTGCCTACCAGCCAGCTCTACACTGAAGCACCCTTGTGCCCATCCAGGTCCTCTGTGGTACACTGAGCCTGGTCAGAGCAGACCTGGTGTAACAGGTCGCCCTCCCTGGTGCCATCTTCTGCGTTATCAGTGCCCTATGTGGGGCACCCTTAGAATCCCCTTAAGGTATCTCATGTCCTGCTCTCTACTTGTCTGCCGTGTCTTGATGGAAATAATATACTGATGTTCTTATAAGCAGGAGACTGCCTATTGTGTTTTGTATGTTGGGATCTTCCGCCTCCATGGGCCTTGACCCCTATCTTTCTCTAGCTAGGCCTCCCCATCTACACTCACAAGACAGGGTTTGACTGAGGCTCTAGATTTTTTTTTCTCTTTGTTTTGAGGCTTGTGGCCCTCCTTTCTGCTCCAATCTGGAGCCCACCCTCCCTGTCCCAGAAGCCTGACCACCAGCCCCACCTCCAGGGGGTTGCAAGTTCAAGGCCGGGGAACAACCCTGGATCTGTGCTGTTCCAGTCTAACCCCCCCCCCCCCAACAAAACTGCACCTCAGGTGTACCGGACCACCCTGGCCTTTTAGGACTACACCCTCTGGTGCCAGGGTCCAAATCCTGTGCCCACACTGGCACTGGGGCCTCTGTACCCCAAATACTGCACCTTCTCTAGTGCCAGGGTCAGTACACCCCAAATCCTGCACCCACACTGGTACTGGGTCCCCGTGCTGTAGTGGGGTCCCAATCAGGCCTTCTCCTTCCCCAATAGCCTCACCCAAACCACCAGTCTTATTCAATAACAAAAAAAAAAAAAGAACAACAACAACAACAAAATCTGAGCAGTTCTGTCTACAGGCTATAACCGCCACCAAGAAAATATAATTAAATAAGGCAGCATGACAGCTTACAGTTTCTCAGGGGTTCATGCTTCTGCTCCCCCACTGTCTGCTACAGCCCTTCTTCTGGGGATGCTGCCACTTCTCTGGGAGTCCTCAGCAGTTCCCCTCATACAACCACTGGACCGCTCTCCAGGGAACTCTGGGACACACTCCTTCCCCTTTGGCTGCTGGCCCCTACTGCCACCCAGCCCAGAGTTTTTATAGCCCTGGCCTGCCCCCTTCTGGTCACCTGACTAGCTCAGCCTTTAACCTCCCTCTTCCCAGCATGCTGTGCCCGGAAAGTTCTGATTTTAAAGGGGCTGACCTGCCTTCTGGTAACAGGGCTAGGGTTCCCTGTTACACCCAGGCTGGCAGGCATATCACCCAGGCCTCCTGCTAGCTGGGGCTGCTGTGACGCAGCTCAATGTGCTGCAGTCTGGGGTGTGCTCCTGGTAGCTTCCTGGGGGCAATAAACTTTGCAGCAATAAGTCCTGCAGTTTATTGCTACCCCTTAATGGCATGTGTAGACATGCCTTGAAGGTTATAGTAGACCATAAACTGAATATAAGCTAACAGTGTGCTTTCTTGGCAAAACAAAAAAAAAAAAAGCATTCTGTGTTTTATTAACAGGTGTATCAAGGCAAATCAAGGGAAGTTATTCTCTCCCTGGCACAGGTGAGGCCTCACCTGAAGCACTGTGTCCAGTTCTGGCCTCACACTTCATGAAAGATGTTGACAGATTGGAAGGAGTCGAGTGGAGGGCAAGAAGAATGATTTAGAGGCCTGGGAAATATGACTTGAATGAAAAAAGACTGAAAGACCTTGGAGAAGAGACAACTGAGTAGGGATTTGATAAGAATTTTCAAATACCTGAAGGAAGATACAAAGAGGATAGACTATTCACTGTGGTTGTAGGGAATAGGACTGGGCCCCCAGGTATAGCTTCAGCTATACTTGGGGGCCCATCTGCCATAGTGCTGGCACTGCAGGTAAAACTTGCTGGGCATGTTGCTCCAGAAATCTTTTAAAATTAAAGCAGTGTAGAATAGGGAGACTGAGAAGATGATGATAAGGATTCACTATGGTGTTACTGTGTTATGCCATACTACTATGTACTATCCTCAGTCCATGCCCTGGTTGATCCTACCTTGCCTTCACTCAAAATACAGAGTCCAGAGATAATAGGACCTTCTGAGGTTTGGCCCAGGTGACTTGCTTCAGATCTCGGCCTCTCCTCAGGCTAACAAAGCTGTGGATCTGAAAGAGGATAGGGGAGGGTAAAACACTGAATATCTGATGCACCAGATATACCAACAAGTATCTTCCTGGTCTACAACATAATTCTCAATCATGGCTGCTAGCATGGGGCTTTATTTTGCCAGATCAACTTCCCTTCTTTCTATGTTTGTATCCTTGTGTGTTCTGATCTGTCATCAAACAACTTTTTCTTTCTGACAAATCTTACCTCTAGTAGGTCCTTGGGTTATCCTTTGTTGGAAAGAAAACAACTCACACTGGGTCATGCACAGAAGCGTTTGAGGTAGTTAGTTGTGTTAGTCTGAAGCCAGTCAGAAGGCAGGATTGAGGTATACCTTATATAATAACATAATCAGAGCTGTATAGCTCCCTTCATCAGATGCTGTGAACAGGCAGGGAGAGAGCAGGCCATAAAATAGAGGGAGTGATTTAAATACAAGAGACAGGGAAGGAGGAAAGGAGTTGGTGGGGGAAGAAGGAAAGAGGGTGATGTTGAGAGGTGCGGGCAGCGGGGCAGTTACTTGATTTTCAGATTGAATAAGTGGCGTTCCAAATCAGCCTTTGAAATGATAAAAAATAACATTATAAGTTCTGGCTTCATTATCTTGGAGATAGACTTTTACTCCATGACTCTCCAACACACTTTAAAATATTTGTCTGAATTACTTTTTAGAAATGTGTTCTTTTCATTCTGATACTGTTTAAATTACCACTTTAATATGAAAATAATTTGCTTATTAATTTGTTGTTTTGCTAATCCATGTTTCAAAAGAAATTGTTACTGGCATAAGATCTCTGTCTCTTATCAATGCAGAAAGTAATTATTTACTTTAAACAGAGATGCTATAGACATAATCAGTCGTCGGTTGGGCTAGATTTATTTAAACAATTGTATTTCAAAAGGCTTATTCTTTACTTACTTTTAAATGCTAGTTATTTGGATTGACACTTTTATGAACTTTATTTTAGAGTTATCTATTAATTTTACTATTGGTCCTAAAGTGCAATTCAGTTGTGTTACTGCTTTGTAATATTATAGTTATTATATATTAAAATATGTATTTGTGTATTCAAATTGTAAGTCTACTATTAGCAATTCACAGTAGAAGGTGCCTCTACATTATGGTAAATCTACAATCTAATTACAATGCTTTCTTCCATATAACTATCTAGCTTGAAAAATGCTAAATTCAGCACTTATGCCTGGAATAGTAAATTGTTCCATTTTTATTGATCTGTACAGTGTTAGGTTAGACTAGCATCACATTAAAGTCTGGCATTATGCTGCATCAGTGTAGTGTTTTGCTGAATTATAGATAAATATGTAGCTGCTTCTTGATATTCTGATAAATTATTTTCCAAGTCATTTTTCAAACCTTTCCCAATTAATTTACCCAGTCATCAAATTTCTTGTATTTGTGATATTTTTTGGTAAAGATTATGGGAGAAGTTTCAAAAGCACAAAGGTGCTTAACTCTGCCTTTCGCTTCTCAAAATGTACTCCTGGCTGTTAAAATATTTTCAGTCGGTAAGAAGAGTATGTAATTTTTTTTGCATGGAATGAATACATATGTTGTTCTGAACTTAAGCTGGTAGTCTGGCTGTAACAGTTATTATTTACAAGCATCTGGACCCAAATTTAATTTGGAAATGATAGCTTCTTCATTATGAGTTTGGGCCGGTAAAAGAACAGGTTGCAACAGTAGGTATTTGAATCTAGAAATTTGAGACATTATGAACTCTCAAGCTGATATAGTCATGGCCAGGTCAAGTAGTGTGATGCCATCTATAGATACATCTGCTGGTATTCTCATTACAACAGTTGGATTCAGTACAATAAAACCTGTGTGCATGCTCCCATAATTTCTAAGGCTGATTATAAAAAAACTTTTGTTTTTATTACATTTTGATGATATGAAAAATGCTGCTTATTGGTCATGACTTTTAAAAGATTATTACTTTGTTAAAATATATTATTCCCAGTGATTTGTACATTGATAAATTGGTAACATTTGCTTATGGTTTTGGATGACCTAATAGGGTGCACACTCATGGAAGATATTTAATTATACTGAATATAATGCAAAACAGCATGGAACTGAGCCAGGAAAATTATCCACCAGCTGGATGCCATGCAAGCAAATGGAATTGCAAAGAGCTTTTGTAGCAAGATCCTATTGCAGATCTTGTCAGTGTATGAATTTTAGGAAAGTATACTGAATTGCTCCACCTCACAATATAAACTATAAAATGTTTTGAATTCTGAGACAAAATTGTCTGAACATGTGACTGAAAGGCAATGTAAGCAATGCAGAAACCAACTGTACATTTTTAATATAATAATATAGAAAATAAGTATTGCATGAAATGCATGGGTGTCGGGGGTGGGGAGAAGCATTTAGCAGGTTCATGCTAAACTTGCTATTATTATTTTTTTTTGAGTGGCGGTCAGGTGATCCAATTTGTACTAATATCAGGGAATTTTAGTGGATTGGACCTCAGATGCATCATGGAGGATTTACTCGTTCTAAACAGTGATTCTAGAATTTTACAGGTTGAATTGCGTTGCATACTTTGAAATCTGGAAATGGCACAGAGGTGAGAGGGAGACTAGTTCATGGAGAGAAAGGAATTAGCAAAGACCAGCCCAAGTAGAATTAATTAAAATAGCCTATATAACGCCCTTATCGTTGACTAAGCAGACAAAAACAAAAACACTAAAAGATCTCTGTTAGCCAACAGGCATATTTTGGTTGCTCTTTTTGAAAGCATTTTATTAACTGCTTGGTTACTGAGAGGCCCAGCAAAATATAATCAGTTGCACAGGAAAAGCACGAGGTGACTTACTCAGCAGCAGAGAAAGGAGGAAACTTGACAAACTCTTTGGCATTCTAAAAGACAGCAAATCATTGTGTCTGTACAGTGCTAATCATATTGATGAATCTGAGATAAACTGGTAATAATACCACTATATACATATCATGGAGGTAAGGTAGAGTGGTGTGATTGGGGGAGGGGCCAAATCAATGAGGGGATACCCAATATGTCTTCTAATATTGTGCATAATATTCATAACTTTTCATTCTTTCCTTGTTTCAGTTTCTTTTTGCAAGTCTAGCCATCTACAGGTAGAAAGAGTGAGCAGGAGAGAAGAAAAATATAGTGTATTCATCCAGTCATCTTGCAGTAGTTGCCATTGCTCATTGATTATGAGATAAATATGTTGGATTTGTAGCTTTCCAGTAAAACAGAACAGGCAGTTTTTCCAAAGCTTCAAAACCAGTTGACACCATGGTAACATACAACACACACTGTTCTAGGTTGTAGGACTTGGATAGTCTGCACCTTTTGAGATATTTATGCTTTCTTCTTTGGATATGGAAAAGGAGTTCTGAATGCTCATGCAACCACCAACAAATATCTAGGGGGTTTAAGTACAGTCAAAAGTAGGTGTGAAGGGCATGAAATTTTAGAACAGCAACATTTGCGATGGAAATTTCTGGATTATCTAGAGGAACTGGAGCATTTGAGAATGTTTTTTTTCTACCTGTTCCTAATTTCAAACATTTCATTAACAAAACAAAACAACAACTTACAGACTTGCAGTATTTTGCATGAATATACAGCCTTCACTTAGATTGCTTTCCAGCATATATCAGTTTTTTCTGGTCCCAGTTTGCAGGTGGTCTCTTTAAAAGCAATTGTCAAGCTGTTCTACCTACAATGCAGCTGTACATTCCTCGAATTTAAGAGTGAAGACAACATCTCACACTGATGTATTTCTAGCACTTTCTCTTGCAAAGGTAACCCTTAGCTAGAAAACCAATGCCAAGGGTTGAAGTGAACAAAGCCTTTTTGCTCCAAGTCTGCAGGAATAGGAGAATACATGTTAATGGAAGTCTTAAATAGCCTTTTAGCCTTCTTTAATCTCTCATTTTAAGTAAAATGAGCCCTTTACATTTGAGAAATATTCTGGAGAACCATCTCACTAAGAGGCCCTCCCTAGAAAAACATCCTGATGCTGGTGCTGTGCAGTGTGGCATGTTGGCTACCAGGATAATTTTTTCTTAATTGAGAACTCTCTTAGTTTTGTTTCTGGCAGATGGCAACAATTGACAGGACTTGGGGCATGTTGGTCTAGACAGCCTATCTTAATACAATTGTGATGACGACAGCCTTGTGTCGCCACAGAAAATATGTCTTGAGATGAGTTACTTTCATGATCAGTATCCTCAAATCAGTGTCACTGTTTCATTTGAGATAAATAGAATGCTGAAGGGCTCTGTTTGCTAAACAATGTGATTCTATTTGGCAAGCAGGTTGGATATTTTATCTTAATTTGCAAGAAATAGATATCCTTTCCTGCCCCTGCTGTTGTTAAATTAGCATTATCTATCTTTTTATTGCAATATTGATCAAGCAAAAATGCTGCTCTGTTGTATATTATAGGCTGTGGAGCCATATCATCTAGGCCCCAATGCTGCCTGTAGGTCTCCGAGTGACCCACAGTCAGCATGTGGGGCACACAAATAGCCCTGCATGCCACACACGGTGCCAACTTCAGTTCTTGTCCTGGAGTATCAGAGTGGCTGCCACATCCAGCACAGCCCTGGAGTGGCTGTGTGCTGCTTTGGGCCTTGGTTGCACCCTCACAGCAGTGGCTGCAGCTCCAGAGCTATGCACCATAGCCTTGCAACAGCCCTGGAGCACCTGGAGCAGAACCCAGCCACACCCCGTTCCCCCTCTGGCTCCTCCAGGATAAGCACTGGATCCAGAATGCAGGGCCAGTCTGTGGGTCCTGTCCAGCCTGCAGACTGGCCCTGCACCACTCATCCAGCCTGTGGGGCTGGATGAGTTTGACATCCTTGCTATAGTCATAGCTTCTACAAAAAAGTGTGTAAATAAGCTTAAGTGATTATGTGCTGCTCCAAAAACCACTTCTAAAGCTCACTGGACATGAGGTGCACCTGCAAAGAAAAGTATTGCACCAAAAGCTACCTAGCAGATTTCTCCTGCTGTCATTGGCTGTTTGGTTGGTTGGTTGTTTCAAAGGAGGCTCTGACCCATGAAACATGAATCACTCGGGAGCTATGACTCTTTCCCATTTCTAATTAAAACAACTCATTTAAAAGAGTAGGAATTTAATTTCCTCTTCATTATTGGTAAAAGCCCAAAAGTGGTTTCTATGCATGGCCTTTTAATGACAGAAGAAAATGCATTTCACAAATCAGCAAAATGTGAGAGAAACTATTCTTACAGCCCATTAATGTAAAAGTAATTTTCCTAATAAGATTTAGTTTCAAGTAGCTCATTCCTCACCCACAAAAGTGTCATGCCATGAGCTTTCTAATGGGGTCCCTCTCAGATCTAGAAATTAATGAGTCACTTAAATTAAAGTCTCGTGGAAGAAGTTTGCATCATTTATATCATGTAGTAGAGATGGACACTTGCTTTCATTCCATTATCAGTAGTGGATGGTTTACAGTGATGGGTTTCCATTGGTTCACTGCTTAAGGTGCTGTGAGCCTTTAATTAAAAGCTAAATTTAGTATGAATCTCATTCTTTGACAAATCTGGGTTTGTCAAATATCTAACAGTGGGGTGTGCTAGGCCTAACAACATGTATGGGGAGAAATTGTTGACAATTCTTGTTCAAAGACAGTATACCAAAATGTACAACACAGGAAATTATTCATATTTACTAGAGCTAACAAGCAAATGAGTGGTCTATGGCTTTATTCGTCTGATAAATAATCCCAAGAGTTCCAAGGCCTGCTTTGGTTAATCTGATGTATTCAATCAAACCTAGACAACATGTGTTTAAGCCAATAATCTCTGTCATTTATAGAATTAGGTGAATCTAACTGTCATAACGTCAGGTACTCATTGGGCACGTCTACACAAGACACTTAATGCTCAGTAGCCTAATAACACTGTGCAGTAGTGTGCCAGGCAAAGGCCCTGCTGATATGCTAATGCACAGTAGTATTAGGTCAATGTGCAGTAAGCATCACAAAAAAACAACGCACTGATGCTACTGCAGAGTAACCGTAGTTACGGCACATTTAGTTAGTACTTCATTAAGCGAGTACTAAATTAAATGTGAGGAAAATACTGTGCATTAATGAATGTGTAGATGCGCCCATTTTGTACAACAATCAATTCCTTTTAAGGACTGTAGGCAGGTGGATAGTGGTAATCTGACCATGAGAATCTGCCCACTAATCCCAAGAAAAGGTCTCACAATTTTAGAGGAACTGATTCAAACCTACTGGCTTTTGCTGCAGTTTGATTTGGAACCTGTTCTAGTCCCACATGTTCTAGAGGGTCTTTCTAATAAACCATTCCTTGTTGACAATAAAATCTTGTAGGTAAGGAAAACACAATCTCTGAAATTGATGAAGCATTTATTTTCTGGTAGTATTTAAGAACAAACCATCTCTGGATTCTTGCATTGGTACTATATGCTTCATCTACCTGATCTGTTATGCAATTCACTATTTTTTTCTGTAATATTTCATTAATCTACCTATGTGTAAATGGAGTAAAATGAAGGTGAAATTCATTCAGTACATAGAGTATTGCTGACATGAGGAAAGTATTGTGGAAGAACTGTAGCCTGAAGAAAATTTCAGCCCATCCACCTTTGTTAACTGAAATAGTCCTGGCAAGTCTGAGGTGAAAGTTTCAAGGAAATGATGAAAGCAGTGAACTAAATGCTATACATGGAGGAGAATTTGAGGTTCCTACTAAAAACAGAATACATATTAAACTGGGACTGTCATCTGGGGATTGGGAGGAAAAAAAACTTTGAAAGGGTTGTCACCAATTGCCTTTATTAGAAGTACTGAAACATTAGTGTAGCTCATTTTTCTATCAGCACTTTAATTGGAGCTGATGGTAAACTACGAGTGATGTAAGTTCTTATGATTAATGTGCCATATGAACTAGAAAAAATCATTCCCTCCCCTACCTGAATGGTAATGGAAATAGTTTCGCACATAACTTTTTATTTGAATAAAGGGAATTTTGTAATACCAATAAAATCTGCCATCCAAGCTTTTAATGAAAGACCATAATCCTTGGTATGTCTTAGGTTCTTAGTTCTTTCAATAAGTCATTTGCTACCTAGTAAGGCATCATTTACTACATGGGAGTCAGTAGTGCATGATAAAACTTTTCCAAAGATTCATTCAGGAAGAGAAGAATTTGCTTCCATTCTGTTTTTTTTTAATGGAAGGTTTAGCTCCCTGATGCAATAAAAATAAAGACCTATGATCCTTTATGAAGAAGATAAGATTGAAAAGAGATTGTGTATTATTTACATCTCTTTTATACTTGTGGGTTCAGTAAGAGAAGAACTTGATCAAAGAACAGATAATTCACAGAGACTTGGATAACTGCACAATCTTACAGCATCAGCATTTGACTCAGAATATATCCTTAATGATTCTTCAATTCACCTCATTGTTTCAGGGGTGGGTAAAAAAGTCTCACAGAGACACTAGATCCAGCATGTGGAGCTGGAGGACTTTAGCAGAGTTCTGGCAGTGAGGGGGTTTCATGTGCTGGGGCTGCTACACACCAGGGAAAACTGGCACCGTGGTGGCAGCAACTTGGACAGAACATGACCTTCCCTTGAATGTGAGCGGGGTTGTTCTGGCCCTCAACTCCAAATTGCTGACAGCTGGTTTAGATGATTACTGGCCATTCTACTGGTTTAAGAAAAATAACAAAATAGTATATACCGAAGTGACCCAACTACATTGCACATTCCCAATTTTTGTTTAGGAAATGGTATCTATCTTGCAGTCTACCTATCTTAATATGGCAATGGCAGTTATAATGCTTTGGTACTTTCTTGATTTGTTTACAGTAAATGCATTTTATTTTGCATGTATGTATGTGCGCCTTTAGTGTTTGTTCTGAGAAACCACTGTTATGTATCTTTTACAAAGAAACTGACAGTTTTTTTTAACCGTTTTATAAAAGTCCACATTGCCCAACATTTCCCTGGCCTTCCTTGTCGTGTACCTTAATCAAAAAGAAAGACAATGAAAGAGAACTGCATGCTTTTACTGGTGCAGCGGTGTTTCTTGTGCTGCTTCTTTAAAGGATGCAAGGAGTATTTCATGTCTATTTTCTCATTAGGGGAAAAAACAGTGTTAGCAGCCATGGGCCCATATCTCAATGAGAGGCCAAGACTGTTACTGCATCTTGGAGGTAAGGGCAGGAGCTATGGGGACAGCAGGAGGCACCTGGTCCTGGTTATGACCAAAAATGACACCCTGCTGGGGAAGGATGGCCTGGTGGTGGGGTAGTTCCCCAGAAATGACAGACCAGTTGCTTCTCCAGTGAAGGCAGGTATGTGTGCCTTTTAACCCCAGCTCCCACTACCCAGTGGATGATCTTAGAGCTGGAACTGGTGGTGGGGCCAGGCACATTTGAGAACACCTGAGCCCATGGGTTGTAAGACCCTGACCCCAGTGAGTTGGTGTAGAGTTGGCCCCAGTGAGGAGGTAGAAAGGGACCATCTTGAGGGGGTGGAAGTTTGTGTGGAAGCCCACTCAGAGAAGGGTGAATGGTGGCACTTGAAGGACTGTGCATGTTGGGTGCAGAGTAGGGTTGTAGGGGTGGCCCGAAGGGTACTACATGGGCCAACCCCCACGTGAGTGTCAATAGGAGTGAGTTGCCCAGTAAGGGGCTAGGGGTGGAGCTCAGCCCAGTGTGAGGCATAAGGCGAGTCTGTGTAGAGTAGGGTTGCTTGAGCAATGCGAAGGGCTGCATGGGGACTGGCCAGAGTCAGAGTAGCTAAGCCTGATGGCCCAAGCGGGCTGCTCATGGAGGAGGGCAGGTTGCAAGTGGCCCAGAGAGGGGGCAGTATGAAAGAGGCCCTGGGAGAGGGGAAAGAACGTGTAAGTAAAATACTAGAGGCCCAGCAAGGGGCAGAGTTTAGCCCGGCCTTGAGCTGGAGGTATTATCAATTTGTGATGCCATCTGTGAGTCATGGGACATGGTGTAGGGATGGTACAGAGCCATGTACAATACCTAGGCATCGGAGCATTTTATGGGCAGCCTCCTGCATTCAGCATCTAATTTATTATAGTAAATTGTGGCAGGCATAACAGGGCAGACTGCCTCAGACAGGTGGGCAGGCTGACATTAAGATCTGGTCTTGAGATGGCCTCCTGTCACACCATGTGTAACAAACAACTGACAAAAAAAAGTGTGAAATCCGGTAACAAATGGTTCACCCATGCTCTGAATGTTTAGCTACTTTTAAATAGATCCAAACAGGCCCCTAATCTCACAGATTTGAGGCCTGGAAGGAGAATGGCATGGGTTGATCACTAAGAAGATAATGATGCTAGTCTTTTTAAATGTCTCCTTTCCTGCGTTAGGGCAAGGGGCTACTGAGGGAAGCTAGAGTCTGACCTGGAAAGGCAAAGTAGATCATCAGCCCCTACTATGTCCACCTTCTCCCAGGGACCTATATATAACATATATGTCTCCCTATTCTGACACAGGGTTATTTGTAGCTCAAATTTGCTGTGGGCAGACGGTAGCTGTATTTTCTGGGACTGTGAAGAAATGTTTCCATTTCAACCATCAATGGCCTTTTGCACCATGAGCAGAGAAGTAGGATTGACCCTAAGGTTTAGAAGGATGCAATACTATATCTTTATACAATGACATGGTGTAAGCTGTCATATTATAAAAGTGATACAAATAACCCAGGCTAACTGAAATCTTGCCTTGTAATTACTATCCAAAAATTTGCAAGATTCACAATGTCACCAATTTACAATCAAGTCTGGTACATCCCATGGACATTTCTGTAAATAATGTTTGTTGTTGCTATATTCCTACAGTGCTTTTGTATTAGCTGTACTTCTCTTGACAAGGATAACTGCAAAAAACCCTTTTGCAATTTTACTTATTTTTATCACGATCTCCTTAACAAATGATTTGTACTTAAGCCTACTATGACCATAATCCAAAATCATCAGCTATAGACAGAGGTAAATTTAACTGCTTTAGAAGGGAAAGGGGAGTTGTCACTAGGGATTGCACATCAGCTGCTGTGATATAACTTTTATCTCTGCATTTTCCTATGGCAATATAAGGATTTTGCCAGAAGTGACAATCTGAATGCAAGTCAGTTGAAGAAATAGACTCATTAAGAATGGTTGAGAGAAACATTTTGCATACCAATAATTTTCCTGCAGTGCATCCCTTAAAAAAGGACCCATTTAACATCCTGACAGTATCTTAAGCTAGATAAGTCTCTGAAGCTAATACAAGTTACTAACCTAATTTACACTCTTCTTTTATAAATAAGCCAATTTTTGAAGAGAGACCATTTATCTGATCTCTCCAGGTTGTTCCTGTGGTAGTAATGTAGATTTGAGCTTTGTAATAGATTCAGGTACTCCTGCTTACACAGTGTCAAAAATTTTGAAGAAACTTAAGTCTAGAGTCTGGTTAGAGTTAAGGAATTCTGGATCACATTATAATTATGGAATAACTGTCTCCCATGCTCTGAAAAGAATACACATATTGCACCATATAATGGCCACAACTGTGCAATTTCTTTATTATGTTGGTGACCACTTTTCATGGTGGTCTCACAGAAACCAAAGGGACCTCTGAAATCATCCTCACTAATCTGAGAAAAGGTTCAGCAAATGTGGGACTTGTGTTCTTGTTTGCAGTGTAAACTGCAGTTACATTCAGTCTTTTGACTGCTTATACTCATCTGCTCATTTGTCTGTCTGTTAATTTATATGAATGAGTTAATGGGAGCATCTCAGAGGCATACATTTAATCTTCAAAAGCTCAGATCTATTGCACCAGCATGATAGCTCAGTTGGGCCCTCATGCTGATTTAGCTGTTTCATTTTCAAATCATAATTTGAATCCCTTTTCATGGGTTGACATTTGTATTTCCCAATATGTTTATTCCTAGCACAACTCTAAAACTTTAAGTGCTGTTTTTATATTGCCTTTTATATTTATACTTCAGTCTATGCTTATTGTTAAGTTTTGGTCATGGCTAGGTAAGGAAATTCGTCATTTTTTTCTTGGAGGTTTAAATGAAACTACAGGAAAAACAATTCTCTCTGGGATGAAACAAATGGAATATTTCAGCCAGATTCCATAAATGGTTTGATGTTTCCATGATAAATAAGATAATGTGGCTGGTTCAGAGTCCTTTGTTTCTGAGGACGGAATGGGAAATGATAAATACAACTCACTTGAGATGATAAATTGGCTAATGCATGAATTAAAGGGAAAAAATGCTGCCCATCTATTGGTGAGAATTCTATCACCTATCTCCCCAGTGATGAACCAGCTAGAATGCAGAACAAGAAATACTTAGTACTAAGCTGTTTTGAATTTTTTGTCACATAGGATAATAAAAGATGCAGTTTCTCAGTTGTAGGAGATCTTTCTTCTGGGCAAATGGAGCTGCAACTAGGAACTTGGTGTCAGTGCAATAACTGTTTTTAAATGTCAGTGTTATCTGCACCCATTCTCATGCTGCCTTCTTCATTCGGGAACCAAATCACATTTTAGCACTTGATTCAATGAGAGAATGGGCATAGATTGCATTCTAAAAATCCATGTTTATAGCAGGGTAATGTTATTCAGATACTGGAGTGGAATAGCCACTCTTAGATTTTAGTGATCTAAAGAGGTGGCTGGAGCTTCTTGCAGTAGCAATATTTTCACAGTCTCTTTTACTGAGGTCAGTCCTAACAGAATTAACTGTATCAGATTGATATATTGACGTTGCATAATTCAGATAAATAACCTAGTAAGAAGGTTATATTTTAAAAGTATACTAGTGATGCCTGTTTGTTCTGAGGCTATCTAATGTATTGCAACTAAAATACTTTTGTTTTAAATTTGATAAATAGATAGTTATGGAAAACTTACCAGGATTTCAGGTGACATATATGAATATCATCTATTGTGTAAATACAGTCAGGTGTTACGTAGACGTAATGACAAAAATTGATTGAGACATGCTGTAGTTACTTATTGCCATATTTGGTTAGTGAAACTTCTGATAAACAACACTGATTTTCTTGAAAATTATTTGTTGTTCATATGTATTTGCTCAGTATTTTGGATAATTATATTTTAGCCTATAGACAATTTATTTGTGATACTCACGTCAGATGGCATTCTTTCTGTTCATTGATTAAATACTATAATATTTTTAAACATAATAATAAAAACTAACAGAGAATGGAATGCATTCATGCTAACATTGAAAACATTCTCAGAATCAGTTTTTATGAATACCCAGAAATTAGCCAAATATTTGTGAAAAGTAACTGACTCAAATGAATCTAAACTTGTGCTTTTATTTGTGAGAAGATCTTACTACTTTTTGCCATCTACCTAGTTGTAATGGTATCCCCATGTCTGTGTGAGCTCTTCCAAGCAGAACATCCCAGAACTATATGTCAGAGCTAGCTGACTGCAGTCTGAACTAACATTTTTCAGAGAGAGTATTTTGTTTTAAATCATATTTGCAGTAAGCTGGACAAGGTGTTTGTGATAGGGAGTGGGGCAGGAAGATCAAGTCATGGGTCAGAGGAAGCTTTCATATTTCACATCATGGGTGTTACTTTATAAGATCTGCCCTCTTTGCAGGCATTCTGATAATGATGAATATGAATGTGTGTGTCCATATTTCAGCTGACGTTTGTTCTCAGTCCCACCCAATATTATTGTCTTCAGCTTCTTATGTTGTAGTGCTGTATCCCACTGTCTGCGGGATCTCCCCCCCCCCGCCCCAGTTATATTGTTAGTTGCTTTTTTGTGTCTGTTTTGGTGACCCCATCTTCATGGTTCTAACCCCAAATGTTAGTTCAGTCAGCAAGAACAGAATAGGCTATTTTCTAGATGGTCTGTTCTTTGCCCATTTCACTGAGCCTTCCAGCAGACTCATGTTGCATAGAGCTAACTGTGATGATAAGTGCCTGTTTGCTGAGAACTCAACTGAGAAGAACCTACATTGACTTTTATTTTAAAAATATCATTTTCCTAATCATCCCAGAATGAGCAAGATTTATTATAAGAACGAGAGCAATCAGAAGGAATTAGTAATGGTATGTTGGGATACAAAGAGAGAGAGAGATGATTAAACAAAGAAAATATCAGAACAGTGATTCAACATTATCTCTGCGTCTTAGTCCTGAGCTATGAGAATGCAGATACCGCTTCCAACCTCTTGAGCTGAGGACGCGGCTGCTGCAGGGATTTCTGCAGTTTCTTCTGTCAGCCAGAACACTTATCCCACTAGCTGAGGGGCTATAACCATTCCCTTTTCCTAGGAAAACTAAAGACAAACACTTGCTCCCATGACAAAGCTTAACAATGGTTTCTTTTTTTGGCCATTTACATACATTAACTATTGGATTCTTGGGGAGGCCATGCACTGCATATAACTTCCTGCCCTCCTGCAACCATGTATCTGTTTACCAGACCAGTCTTTCCAATTATGACACAGAGTACTTACATCCTATAGTGACACTGTCTCACTTCTCCAACTGAATAAAGTTCAGCCTCTCTTGCTGGGCTTGCATCCATTCTTGCCTCCCTAGAGGGCTCCATTCCTCTCTGCTACAGGAGCAGTCCTCCTGTCTCCTGTAGTAGAGGAATGGAGCCCTCTAGGGAGGCAAGAATGAATGCAAGCCCAGCAAGAGGGGCTGTGGCCTGAGAGGAGGAGCTCCTGATGATGGAAAGAGAGTGAGTACACCCTGAAGGCCGGGGGCTGTTTATATGAACCGGGGGGCCCTGGGGATTAGGGACTGTTCATGGTGGCCCAGGAGAGGGGAGAGCTCCAAGGACTGGTTATGTTGATCCAAGAGGGGTTTGCTTTCATCTTTTTCTGTAGTCATTTGTTGGTAACATCTGATGGACCAGAGCACCTGTGAGGAGAGGTTGCAGAGGAAGCTGTGGAGCAGAGTGCCTGGAAACCCTGATTTTTCCCTGTGGACTTTTCTCTTTGGTTTACACCTCCCCACCACCACCTTTTATGTCCTTGTTGGTCTCAGAGAGGAAGGTAGGCAGCTGCCTCTGTCAGGCCCAGGAGGAGGTTGAAACCCTGGAGGGACTAGTCTCAGAATTAGGTTAGGTGGGCAGGAACCCAACATGCCTGGAGCCCCAACCAAAGCTAGAGGGGGAGAGCAAGGGAGAAGGGCATCCATACACTACCCAGGAGGCTCCATAGCCAGGGAAGGAGAAGGGGTGACAAGGCACCCTTACCTAGACTCTCTTCACCTAGAAGCAGCCTCTGACACATAACATACTAAACATAACATCAAGGTGTGGCAGGTGGGAGAAAGGATCCAGCCAAGGGGAGCAGAGTAGGTAGAGAGCTGCCAGGGGGTGTCACAACCATCCCTGGAGGTGCCCCCTGTTACAGGTGTCAAAGAAAAATCCTTGATTTCAGATGCCGATGGCAAAAAGGTCAAAAGGTTAACATAACATATTTCGTCATCATAGTTCCGTATTCAGCCCTCCCCCAGCTTAAATGTAAAATACGTGTGCAGTTAATCTCGCATGAAACCTAAGAACACACAAAGTCTGCTCACAGTCATAATTGGCAGTCCTGTAATTATTCAAGCCTGGTGTGTTGTGATTGGCTACCTGAAAACCTTTAATTTTGGAAAGAGACCTCCACGCACACCCAGGAGACATAGTCAGCGATCTGGCCAGTCGCTGACCCCTCCCCACCTGTGGCGAAAATTTTCAGGTGTATACGATTTTGTCGACTTGTCCGTTCTCACCAAGAGCTCACGAACGTCTTTAAACCGAAGTTACGTGTATGCTTTGCTGAAAATCTGCACCAAGCAGTTTATGATCTGTGCAACGAAAAAGCATCTGTAAGCTGAACTGAACTTCTCCTTTCTTACTGTGTAACCATGACTTCCTTCCTATGCCACAACTCTTCTGTGGTGTAAGTAATAATAAATCTTTAACCAAAACGCATTTAAACTCCCTGACTCCTCTCGCTTTTCCACCTGTACGACCACCAGGTCAAGGGTGCACCGGTCCTCGGACGCGACAACAGGCATTTCACAAACACCGCCGACAACTGTGGACTCATGACAGGGAGCAATTGTTTCTGCTTCAGGAGAATTGATGCAGTCGGGATGTGAAGGGGATAAGCGTTGGACTTTTCAAAGACTGGATTTTTTTAACTTTCCCATTCAGTACAGTACATTGAGCAGTGATGCCTTTACACTGAAAATAAAATTAAAAACACAATTGCCACACTAAGGAGTTGAGTGGCAGCCAATGCTATTCATGGGGAATCTCTGCTGTATGCTCATGCTATTTTGGCATGCCTTTCTTTAGAAGAAAATCAACTTCTTTCCATGCTCACCTGATGACACTGTTCTCAGTATTTGATTAATAGCAGTTACATGAAGTTGAAAATTGCACTGGACTGAACTAGAGTTCCCCCTTTGTGCACAGAAGTGGATGGATCTTCTGTGCCTAGGAACAGTAGAGAAATATCACAGTATAGAGAAAATTATCATATACCCAGGAACAGTGCATTACTTAAATTATCATGCCATAAATTGCTTTAAGATGGCTTGAATTTATATTGGGTTTTAAGGGAGAGAAAGAACAAGGTTTCTTGGGATAGGTACATTGCCAAAAGGTGACGGGGGGTCATGACATTTGTGGTATTATGTAGGGTCTGGACCTGAAAATTCAGGGATTTTAGAAGTTAGAGTCTGTATTCATTCTTTGTAGATGTGGGGGAGAAGCAGACAAAGAAAACTACCTAGTGAACACTGTTCAGTGAGATCAGTCTTGCTGTTTTCCTCCCCCAACCCTAGCTTACTTCTAATTAGTCTTTCTCTGATGAGGTTTCTTAGCTTTGTATCATTTCAGTGGATTGTATTCTCTTTCTTTTTAGTCATATACCCCTTGAAAATGAGCCATTGCGAGAGGCTCTTAATTCATGATTGGGAACCAGTCCTGATTAATGTTTTGTGATAAGATGGAATAGTGAAATATTACAACATAACATTATCGTGAATGCCAGTGCTTGGCAGACGATCCCCGAAGTGAGATTTGTTTGGCAATAGATGACTGTCCTGAATTATACTTTATTCCTCCCTGCCAAACAGACGTCAGGAGAGATTAAATTAGGGGCCTCTATCCATGACAGTGCCTATTGCAGTGCAGGTGGTGCTATTTATTAATTTAGGTGCTATAATAGTTTGGGAACCCTGTCCCAATATAACTTAAGAATTGTGGTTGATGTTATAGAGTGAGGAAACTGCGGGACTTAGTATGGTTCCATGATGTGGAATTCCCCAGTTTCCAAACAGTTTGGCCAAGTTTCTGTGCTGGAAAGTGGAAAATTCCTGAAGGAACCACAGTGAAAGGTGATAATGGGGGACATATCAACAGATTCAGAGAGAGATAAATGGGAAAAGCTTTTGCAGAATATGTTTGCGTAGAAACAGGGGAGGAAGGATGTCATCCTCCCACTCTACTCAGCTTTGGTGAGACTGCAGCTGGAGTACCGTACCCAGTTCTGGGCACTGCACTTCAGCAAGGATGTGAAGGAGCTTGAGAGAGTCCAAAGGAGGGCCATGCACATTATTAGAGACCTGGGGACCGAGTAATCTGAAGAGAGGCTGAAAGACTTGGAACTGTTCAGCCTGGAAAAGAGAAGACTCAGAGGGGACTTGGTGGCAGCCTATAACTATGTCAGGGACGTACATCAGGGCTTTGGCAAGCATGTATTCACTAAGGTCCCCAGGGGAGGACAAAAACTAATGGACATAAACTGATTGAAGGCTAGACATAAGGAAAAACTTCTTTACAAATTGAGGGCCAAGGGTTTGGAAGAGGCCTCTCCCAGATATGGTAAAGTCATCCACCTTGGTGATCTTCAAAAAATGTCTTTATGCCCATCTTGCGTGGGGTCGTCTGATACCAGCAGTCTTTCCTGCCCAAGTGCTGGGAGGCTGGCCCCAATGATCTGTAAGGTGCCTTCCAGCCCCTAATAACTATGAAACTATGAATGTCTGATTAACAAGCAGAACCAGCAACTATCAAACCTTTGGTGCAAAGGTAGAAAGGCTCCATGGTGTTGAAGAGAAACCATGAGTGTCAGGAGAAGTTGCCCAAAGTTTCTAAACACAAGTAACCCTCCAGGGTAGTGAGGAAACTGAGTTATGCAGGGCTTTTGTGTGTCCTCTTGTGCTTAACTCAGTTATTCTACTTGCAAAGCTTATCTATATGTCTTGTGTATAGTTCTTCAGGTTGCATTCTATGTCCCCTAAAATGAAACGGTGAATTTTTAATTGAAACCTCACAGTTTCAGTTTTCTTCACTGTATATATGTGATTGTCTTAGTGGTCACCGACACCTGCTGAAGGCAGCAGCAGCAAGGGGCCCAATCATTTTTTTTAGGTGGAGCCTGTCTGCCTTTCCCATGACTGGGGGCCGTTAATCTGTACTATCAATCTTTCATCTTGCCCCCCCCCCCCCGCTGCAGAATAGGTAGGCAGGCTCCTCTGGGGGAGGAAAAAAAGGATCAGGCCCCTCGCTGCTTCTGGCTTCAGCAAGTTTCTGTGGCTGGCAGAACACCGGACAATGGGTTGGCTTGCCACAGGGGCAGTGTGGGAAGGCAGCAAGAGTGCAGCTGGGTTTGCTGGCAGTTAGAAAAGGTGGCGGGAACAGTGCACAGGACCCTGGAAGCCTGGGCAGGCTGCTAGCTGGCTGGGTGCTGCCCTAACACAGAGGTGCCTGATCCAACACCTCCCCGAGCCTTCTGGGTTTGCAGCACCCTGTGCACTGTCCCCGCCACCTTCTCCAGCCATCAGTACACCCAGCCACCCTCCTGCCACTTCTGTGCACTTGCCCCAGGGGCAAGCCAGCCCATTTCTGGGCAGCTCCGGGAATCTTGCTGGTCACAGAAACCTGCTGGAGGCAAATGGCAAGGGGCCCAATTCTTTTCTTTTTTTTCCATGGAGCTTGCCCACCTCTCCTGTGGCTGGGGGGGTGAGCTGACTAATGGCTCCAACATTCCAAAATGCAACATTGCAAACCAAATTAGCTTGAGATGTAGTTTAGTTTGCAGTGATGCAAACCTATTTAAAACCCACAAAACTTGGGTATGTGTGATGCCATTAAGCCACACACAGGGGAATCTTTGTCACGTGAACAAGCGTCCTAGAATTTCTCCTCTCAAAGTGGCAGACATGAAGTGGACACTTAGAGGATGTGCCTAGAGGCTTACATCCAGGGACAATGTCTAAATTCTCCTGAGCCCTACTAAGGAAAGGGCATGTAAGTGTCAGCATTTGAATCCCCCTTCTACGGAGGTTCCCAGACTTTCTTATTGCATACCCCCTCTCAGATTTACCAGCTGCCCACATACACCTATGAGCATACAGTTTATATTTTAACCCCTTAAATGCCAATTATTATTACAATGAAAATTAATATCTGCCACTACACAATTTCTCCTGCATAACTCCCCAGAGACTATATATGTACCCCCATAGGTACATGTACCACAGTTTGGGAGCCCCTGCCCTACAACTATCTATACAATGAGCAGGTAGAGTTAAAACTGGATCTGGGATAAATGCCACAAACCATTTAATTTAATACTGTGTTTTTTTTCCCCAGTGACAGGCTAAGACATCTTTCATTTAGACTTTCCTTTTAAATTATTTTCACCATAATAGTCTGTGACAGGGGCCAAGCATGCCAAGAATGTGGGACACACCTTTTAAGAGGCCTTGGTACAAGCAAGTTAGACTGGTTGTTATGCAGAGGTTTGGCATTGTATATTCCTGATCTGCTTGATCTCAGATTCTGAAGAAGACTATCAGGAACCCTGGCTCTGAATGTCTCCTGGATTCAAAAAAAGTTGGGGTAAATGTTAAGTGGTTCTGCTGGTTTCAATTAATTGGTTTCGTGCTATTGTTAAATTGACATTTATGGCTGCAGAGTGTAGGCTCATCAACAAATTCTATTTTATAAGGCTGATGATACAAATTACCAAGTGCCCTCAACTGTTATTAGAATAGTTTAGGGTAGAGGGCACTCCACCTTATAGGATCAAATTGGGTTTTTTTCAGAATCATAATTTTATAGAAAAGTAGAGCTGGAAGGGACATCAAGAAATCTTGTAGTCTAAGTCCCTGCTCTTAACTTAACCATCCCAGAAAAATGCTTGTCGGATCTGTTCTTAAAAATATTCAATGATGGAGATTTCATGACCTCTCCAGGTAGCCTGTCCTATGCTTATAACCACCATCATAGTAATAAAATTTTTAGTATCTAAATTAAAATTTTCTTGCTGCAATTTGAGGCCTTTGTCCTTTCCCCTGTAGCCACAGAGAGCATCCTCTTTATAATCTTCATTCTCTTTATAATCATCCTTCAGGTATATGAAGACTGTTACCCAAAACCCTTCAGTTTTCTCTTCTACAGACTAAATCCTAGTTCTTTCAGCTTTCCTTCATAAGTCACATTTCCAGACCTCCTAACATTTTTTTGTTATCTTTCCAATCTGTTCACATCTTTCTTAAAGTTCAGCCCAAAACTGGACAGCAGTATTGCAGGTGAGACCTCCACCAGTGCTAAATAAAGTTGGAGAATCACTTCCCTTGAGTTGCAAGTGACACTTCTATAAATACAGCCTCATATTCTATTGGCTTGTTTTGCAATCACAGCACACTTTTAGCTCATGTTAATTTTATAGTCCATTATAATGTCTGTATTTGTTCATGTAACTATTCTATCCCAGGTGTAGGAATTTGCACTTATTCATATTGAATTTCCTCTAATTAATTTATAACCATTTTTCCAGGTTATCAAGGTAATTTTGCACCCTAATATGACACCCAAGACTATTTTCAGCTCCCCCCAACTTGCAAATTTTCACTGAATCCTGTCCGCAGAGTCATTAATAGACACATTAAACTCTACCAGATCCATGAGAGGGGAATTCCACTCAATACTTCCTCCCAATTAGACATTAAGGTACTAATGGATATTTTTTTAGTATGATGATCCATCTAGTTATGTATCCACCTTACAGCACTTTATTCTAGTCTATATTTCTTTAGCTTGCTACAGAAAATGCCACAGGGACAATATCAAGAGCTTTCCTAAAATCAAGATATATCACATCCACTGGTGTCCCCCATGCACAGAACCCATCACCTTGTCAGAATGAAATCAGGTTTGTCAGGCATGACTTGCTTTTGATGAATCCATGCTAGCTATTCATAATCACCTTGTTCTCTTCCAAGTGCTTAGAAATAGATTCCCTGATGACTTTCTCCATGATCATTCTAGGTATCAAGGTCAGATTGACTAGTTTGTAAAGATGGGCATTTTTATTATTATTTTATTTTTATTTTGTCATCCAAGACTGACAGAAGTCAGATATCAGTTAAATTCTAGGTAATTTGGTTTTTTTTTGATCTTGGTTGACTGCTCGTATAGTACTGGGTGCATCTACATGAGATGCATAACTGTGCACAGTTTACTGCTCAGTAAGCATGCATGTCTACATGTGTGCATTCTTACTGTGTAGTAAAAATGCTTAATTGTGAGTAAATTTGCTACCTGCTACTCTTGATTTAGTTAATGTGCAATTACGCATGTGTAGACATGACCTAGGAGCAAGGCTGGGCTCTGGGCTGGGAGCCTCTCCTTGCCTCAGGCCTTTAAAAGCCTGCAGGCACTTGGAGCCTTGGGGCACACCACACCAGCAGGGAGCCTGAGGCCACTTTAAGCCCCTGTGTTGCCCTGTGAAGGCCACAGGCCAGCTGCCCTAGCCTGCCTGCACTGCTGCCTGTCACTGCACTGCCATGTGGCTGCCAAGTCCACACCATCCAGGACTGCAGGCTGGTGTAGACTCCAGCCAGGCCTACCAGCCCACAGACCCAGCTCCAGGCAGTTTTTGGCTGCTGAGGCCAGCTCCACCTGCCTGTATCCCACACCCATCAGCCTACTCTGAGCTTGCAGATGCTGCAGGGCATTACTGCTGCTGCTGCCACAGGCGCTCCCATTGCCAAGCATCCTCCACATCCCATGCTTCCTTCACCCAGGCCTTGTGAAAGAGCTCCTCTATGGCCTCACAGGTATGCAGCGTGCAGACTGCAATGATGACCCAAGGGAGGTTGTCCTTGGTGAACTTGAGGCCGGCAATAAGAGTGCACCAGCAGTTCTTGAGGTGGCCAAGAGGTGCACTCCACCAGAGCATAGGTCAGGCCCAGACAACAGTTGCAGTGGGCCTGGTGTGGGTCCAGGTAGCCGGCATAGGGCCAAATGATCCAGGGCAGGAGTGGGTAGGTGGGATCTCTGAGGAGGGTAAGACTGTCATGGTGCCCAACTGCAGATCCAATACCCCCATTGCAAAGCGCCCACTCTCCTGCAGACCAGAGTTCCAGAAGACATGGGTATTGTGGGAGCTGCCCATCCAGCTGGCACTCTTGTGTGTGAAGGTGCTTCTGTGGTCCACGATGTCCTGAAGCGCCATGGAGTGAAAGTCCTTCTGGCTGTAGTAAAGGCAGTCTTCATGGGATGGGCAGGTGATGGGGATTTGGGTCCCATGGAGGGCCCTGATGCACTGGGGGAATCTCAGGGCATGGAATCCTGTCACCACCACCAGGGAGCCATGCATGCTGAGCATGGTTTCATAGATTTCATAGACATTAGGGCTGGAAGGGACCTCGGGAGATCATCGAGTCCAGCCCCCTGCCCAAAGGGCAGGAAGTCAG
>NW_017728923.1:14534290-14600633 GCF_001723895.1 Crocodylus porosus | reverse complement strand
GGGCTGCTGTGCCTTCTTGCTGCCTTTCCTCCGTGTTGGAATAGAATGGTGTACCCCAGCACATCCTGGAGGATGTAGCACACCTCCAGGATGGCTTCCGTGGTGGTCGTCTTGCCAACACCAAATAGGTAGCCAACATACTGCAGGCTGGTGAACATGGCCAGCTTCAGCAGGGTGAGGGATAGCCAGGTGTCTGTAGGGAGGTATGGCCACATGCTGGTGTGCTGGCACTCCAGGTGGGACCAGAGTTGCTCCAGGAAGTCCTGGAAGGTGGCCCGGATCATGCAGAAGGCCTCTGGCCACTGCTCATCATCCTATGTGTGCTGGATGATGTACCACCACCAGTCCTGGCTGGAGGCCCAGAAGAGAGAAGATGGCCCTGGTGGGTGCATCCTGGAGCCCATCGTTGGCATCCCTGCAGGGGTCCAGCCAGGCAGATGGGATGGAAGTGGCAGGTGTGTGGCAGCAGCCCTAGGATGGTGCATAGCGGGCGGGCAGGTGGTCACTGCAGTGAGAAAGCCAGGATGGCCCATATTGCCATGGGCCAGTGCAGCAGGCCAACAACATTGGCATGGTGGCAAGCAACAGCCTGGGGCATTGGTTGTCACTGCTAGGGGCAGGGGCTGGAGTAGCTATAGCATGGGGAGGCACAGATGGCAAGGAGAGCACTGCCATATGCTGTCCCTCTGCTGGGCATCCTGCTCCTGGCTGCGGAAGTGGCTGGTCAGTGAGCGGGGCTGCCAGCAGATGCAGCCGGAACCTGGAGCTTCCCCCAGAAGGGCCCCACTGCAATGTTCTGGAGAAGCAAGAGCAGGCTGGCAGCAAATCTGCTCCTGCTTCTCTGCATATGTACAAGCTTGCCCAGCACCATTTACTTATGAATAATTTACTCACAAGTATACTGGTGCCACATCAAATACACGAGTAGGTGTGCCCACTATAAGTAAAATTAATACTACAGAACACTGACAGTCTTTGTAGTTGTAAAATAAATATTTCTATCCTCCTGAATGTATTAATGTTTTTCCTAATTTTACAGGTTACTGAGAAGCCTAAACTCTGACTGACCTTGTTAAAAATGTGAAAGTATTTATTATTCAGCTAAATCTCTCAACATCAAGAGACTGTCAGATTTAGCGCTAATGTGTATCTGTGTTATGAACATGCAAGTGAATCTGTTGGCTATAAACATTCTATTCTGAAACTATTAAAGGAATTGACATGCCCTGCATTTTTTACAAACATCAATGATGCACTGTGATCATAAATGGCTCTAATTTATAAATTAAGTAATGGGTTTTAAAAAAAAACCCTGGACTCTCAATATTCTAAATATAAAATTGTTAATATTTATGGCTGGTATTTTAAAAAGACCAATATGAATAATATGTGCTGTATAATGATGCACTTTTATGCATGGCGATCACATTTGCACTACTTCAGAGGTTTCTTAATATTGTAAATCTTCTGACTCAAAGTTTCAACTCCTGTACCCCCTTACATTTTTTTCTTGTTTTTAAGTGGGGGGTGGGGGGCGGAGGCAGATTGAGGCCCCTGCGGTGAGGGAAGGAGTAGGGCTGGGTAGGTGCTGCACAGCTGGGGCAGGACGGGTGTTGGATGGAACCATGAGCAACTCATCTGGTGGCAGCTCCTGCTGCTGTGCACACCCTAGGAGGGCATGGGGGGTTGCATGCTCCTGGATCTGTGCATGGACTGGGCTACGCCTGGGACAGCATCAGGTTCTTCCTGGCAGGGGACCAGGCCAGGCTGCACTTTGGGCAGGCAGCGGTGGTGCAGGGAGCAGGGCTATGAGAGGGGCTGCAGCCACTCCAGAATTCACCATAGCCCTCCCAGCACTGCTGCTGCCCTACCTGAGAGCAGCATGGCCTAACCCTCCTGCTGGGAAGAGCCTGGAACAGCCCTGGCCCACAGCAGCAGCCAGCGCAGATCTGAGGGCATACTCCCCCCTTTCCCTCCTGGGAGACTGTGTAGCAGCAGCACTGGGGGGTGAGAACAGGGGCAGGGGCTCGCATGCTGCTGTCACTAGCCACCACCCCATGCTGCTGCCACTCCCACTCATGGCCCTGTGTTGCACCCGCACCACTTTCCCACAGCCAGCTGTGCATGTGGCTCTGCAGGCTGCTGACAGGCCTTGCACCCAGTGAATTGCGTGCTGTCTGTCAGCAGCCCATGGAGCTTCACGTGCAACCAGCCATGGGAAAGTGGTGCAGGTGTGGTGGCGGTGCAGCGCGGCGGATGGTGATAGCACCGGCGGCTGCTGCATGCAAGTCCTCCCAGTTTGGCTGACCGGGTGGTACCTGTGCGACCAACAGAGGGACATCACTGCCCTCACTCCCGCCCCCGTGGCCTGCTTCTGGGAGCACGCTTCCCCTCCTGCCCCATGCACACTTCCCCTCCTGCTCCCTGTCCCCTGCATACTTCCCTTCCTGCCCCCTGCCATTCAGCCCCTCACTACTTTCCAGGAAGGGAGAGGAAAAGAGTGAGCTGAGGTGTGGGGGGAGGTGGCACCTGGCATGCTCCTCCCCCATCCCTGGGTAAGAGGTGAACTGTGGGAATGTGCCAGGGGAGATGCTGCCTCACCCTGGGGTGCACTCCATCCCTGCCCACCTGTACATACCTCCTATGGCCTTTCTGTGTACTCCCAGTTGACAACCCCTGTCCTATTTCATTGTATGAAAATACCTTTAGCTTCATTTTGGAAACCATATATTAGGATGATCAATTTGCTAAACCATAGATCTCATATAACATGATCTCCTGTGTCCTAAAATGTGTGATCAACCCCAGACAGTTGCACTGAGCCTTTTTAAATGAGAATAATAACAACAATAGCATCAACAACAATTTCTTTTCATATCCAGAATTTTTAATTCTCTGGCTCCTCAGCATTGCTTTCCTCTTATGCATTAATCCTCTCTATTGCAAGGTATGTCATTTAAAAAAAATATTTACTAGAAATAACCACAATTAGTTGTATTTTACCTGTCCTTTATGAAAGATAAAGGTGTATTTTACCTGTTCTTTAAAAACATAGATATATTTCACAGCAGAAATGCACTTGCTATCCATATAAAGATCTAAATATCTTGCATATACATTGGGCTGGGCTTTTTCTGCCTGAAGTAATATTTGCCCAAAAGGAATAATGCATGGAAAGTCTCTTGAAGTATAACAATATTATTGTCACAAGTATTGTCTCTGCAAGATGATGCGTCCTGAAATGTGATGTCAACATTTATCAAATAAAATATTTTATTTGAATCTGGCTGGATTCAGTAGGTATAGGTGGTGCCTATTTTTTTTCTGAATATCTGTGTTGTTGTTACCTTGCCTATCATCCTTCACAAAATATTGAGTCAAATGTTGTTATCCTTAGGTTTGATGTGAGCACCTGCAAAATTTTAGAATTGTATCCGTGTACCTGTGTATCTGAATTCTGCCTTGTAGCTTCCCAACTCTTCTCAACATGTTCCCTTGTGAAGATGTTTTTAGTGAAGAGTAGTGAAAAACTGTTCAACTACTGTATTTAAATAAAGCTTCTCTTCAGGAATTTTAGTTGTGTCTATCTTGAATCAAGTGATCATTAGTTATAACATGTTTAACTTTGCTGCCATATTTTGGTCTACTGGCTACACTTTATTATATTTAGATTTGATTTCCCAAAACATAGTTGGAAATTACAGGCCTTAAGATAGTTGAGGTGCACATTTATCGAAGACGGTACATTTGGAAATGCATTTGTGTTTGAAGTTGCTTTCAAAGAAATTAGTTGACCTACTGTTTATAATAAATATCACTAGTAATTCACCCCTCTAAATGGAAGTTTGTTATACTGATAAACTCCAAGTCATCTAGCTATGATTATGGCAGCGTAACAGATTCATTCTTCTGGAGAACCTTCTTTTTTTTTCTTTTTTTTTTTTGCTGCACAGATTTCTTACACCAGTCTCAGTGTGAGAACAGAACTGGAAAGGACCTGGACCATAAAATGCAGCTGCCTGCATTAACAGTCAATCAGTTTCCCAACAGATCTACACGATCAGCCATTCCGACACCTCTCACCAGGTTTATGAAGCACCCTATAAAAATATACAAGTGTTCTATCAGCGTTTGCAAGAATTATAACAGTAAAGTTCAGATTCTGCTGTTGTTAGAGCTAGTTCAAAAACTTCACAAAGTGGATCTTGCCTGTCTCCTAATTCAGTTTCTATTTCAAATTTTATGATGAGGTAGAGTATAAATGAAAACATCTTTTATATATCACCAGCTAATGTCTGAGTTTTAAAGAAGTAGTGTGATGTTGGATAGAACTGTCTTTCAGACACTACTTTTCTCTACCTTGTAAGAGAAAAATCACAAGTAAAGGGAGAAGCAGCTGTACTTCTATAAAGTATTGGCTGGCTAATTTTTCAATATCAAATATTTGATCCAGGTGACTAATTATGTCCACAGGACCTATGCTCAAATACTGGCATCAGTCTACTTTTTAAGGCACTTTGTAAGTTTGGATTTCACTTCCAGCTGTTTTATGTGGCCTGAAGCTCTGAGAGGAATGAATGCTAGCTCTCTTATCTTTTTCTGCCAATGAAAGGGTTATTTGCTTAAGAAAAAAGGTGACAGAGGAAGTTTTTTTTGGTTTTGTCTTTTTTTGGATGCACATCTATTTTCCCCCTTGTTTTCTGTTATATATTTTTGAACACATTGGTAGCTCTGGGACAAGACTTTGGGATACTGAATCTTTCCACAGTTATACATGAATTTGTTAATTAAGAACAATAATATATATGTTAAGCAATGCTCTGCTGAGTTGTTTAATGACGTTTTGTAATAATGGTTGCTACAGCTCTGCAGCCCACAGTTGGGATGTGCCCATCTGTGCTACACCATCCAGAGCAGCGGTATCCACCCCTATTGGCTGGATGCATGGTGCAGGGTCAGTGTGTGGGCCAGATTCCACATGGGGTCAGTCTGCAGGTGTGATCCTGCCTACCAGCCTGCCCTGCATACTAGATCTGGCTGCACACCAACCTGCCCTTGCATGCCAGATAAACCCATGCGCTGGCATGACCCCCTGTGATTCTGCCACAGAGGGACCCCGTGCATCTGCCTGACCAGACATTAGTATGATATTGTGCACAGGACCATGATATATGGCTTGCAGGGCTTCCTGCAAATTTGGCAGCGGGGTAGCAGAAATTAATGCCACCACCACTTCCCTACCACCAAATTTCTAGTCCCATGGGGAGCCTCACAGGCTGAGTGACAGCTCCATGGGCCAGAAGTGGCCCATGAACCAGATGTTAAGCACCACTGTTCTAGGGCATTGTCACTGCTGCCTCTATGCCGATTCTTCTTCAGAAATAGCTTTTCTGATATATTAGCACTTTTAACTGTACACAGAATTAGTCTGCAACATGTTGGGGGTCTTTATTTTACTTTGTTCCTAATTTACGGCCAGCTACAGGCATTACACTTATGCCAGTATAAGAGCTCAGAAACTGGTCTGTACCCAGAACAGAAAAGAAGTTCGACACCCATAGACTAGTTTAAAAATGGCAGAACCGTATCTAAGATGTTTTCTTCCACACCAGAAGGTGAATGGGTATTCTTTTTCTTAGATTGTTATGAATTGACAAAGTTGCCAAAATAGTAGAGATTCACTTCTGGAACTCTTTTTGTAAGAAAGAATGTAGAAACATTAGTTTCCTTTCAATTTGTGTTACTGGCAAATAATGTTTACATTTTTAATGCCACCTTTTCTCAGTGTACTGTGAATCTTGTTTTCTTTTTTAGACTGATTTACCATGGGATAATTTCATTGGTCTACCCTTCAGGGAAGAGACCCATCTTAATTCCTCAAAACACAGATGAATAGTTCAGATTGTTCCTTCTCATTTGCATTACTGGGACTGGTCTACTTGTCTGCAGATTTTCCATCTTACTTTTAATCCTCTTTTGCAATTGATGAATAAAAAATATATTCAATAGCACTGGTCCTAGTAGAGTTTCTTAGGACACATTACTCACAATGTTCTTTCATGCTGCAAATTGGCCATGTATTTCCTATTGGCTCCCCCCCACTCCATTTTTAAAAATAGTTTCTAATTAAGAATAAAACTATTTTGTTCCTTTCTGTATCTTCTTAGTATCTTACTAGCCTCTTGTGGGGGACTTTATTCTCCTACAAGACAATCCAAATAAATTAGATGTACCATTTTATTTTATGCAATACCTTGTTGACTCCCCTAACTTCTATGGCATGACTTATGCAGGAGATCAAACTAGATGATCATAATGAAGCCTTCTGGCATTAACATCTATGAATATGGATTCTCATTTTAATTTCCTGTGCAGACAGATGAAAATCCGGTTTCTTTCATTTAATTCTGCTATTCCTTTTTAGTATCTGACAGTTATTTCTATAAAGTTTTCAAACTGAGTAAGAGCTATAATCAGTTTAGCTTTGCAAGATCTAATTATTTTGGAGTCTAATGGAATGAAAATACATTACAGTCCCTATCTCTCCTGATGACCCAAAATTGCAATTAATAAATAATGGGCTTATAAACATGAAAAAGCTGACCTGCAGTTACATTAGGCTTTTTTTACAGGAATCTCAAAGTAAATTTTTCCAAAGGCTGATATGCAATCTATTTGATGGAGGAGGAAATTAAGACACAGTAAGATTGTAAATTGTCCAGATTCACAAAGCAAAACAGTAGAAGAATCAAAATGGTAAAAAATGAAAATAAAATTAGCATTTACCTGTTTTTAGCCTTAAAATATATAAATGCCTTAGCAGATGTCAATACCATGGACCTCACTTTTAACCTACAGTCCTTTGAATTCAGGCTGGGACTTTTCAGGGCATAAAGCCCTATTAGGCTCCTTTTGAGAATTTCAGTCTTCTTCCTGTTTGGTTCAGTGCCAAGTCTTGGGTGGGCCAGGGCCAGTTCACAGGGTGGCTCAGGGATTGCAGAGGCAAGGAGCTTCCACACTAGGCCCCATTCTGCCCTGCCATGCTGGGTTTCACCTGTTGGGCCATGGCAGGGGCAGCAGGATGGGGAGCCTGAGCAGAAAGTGGTCAGCGCACTCTGCCCCTGACCCATGCAAAAATCTAGTGGGCATGTTCCCTCCCGCTCCCCTCCCTGGGCATGTGCACAGCAGTGGGGAGCCAGATCCACCCCCCACCCTGCAAAGGAGCCATCTGGCTCCATCCCACACCCCGCTGGGGCCCTGTGGCCATGCATTCCAGCCCTGGGCCCCATGCATGACCCTGACTGGGCAGCAGCCCTGGCCCCAGCCCTGCCCAGCTCCCTTCCTCCCTTTTTCTCTCTACCTCACTATGGAGGCCTCAATCTCCCCTCCCCCTTGCCAGACTTACCTGCGGGAGCTGCTTTCCAGGCTGCTAGGAGGCCATGTGCATGTGTGAATGTGCACATGCACATAGTGCCCCCTGACTGATTGCCATCCCACACTTCCCCCAGCCCCTTGCAGGCTGCCAGCCTGCAGGGAGCTCTTTTAAAAAGTGGAAAATATCTGTGTTTCTCCCTTTAAAATGAAAAATCCATGCTTTTCTTGGTTAAAAGGGAAAATACATGAGTTTTTTCCCATATTTCTGTGGGAAACGGAAAACCCAGATCCCTGTTAATGACTGGCAGATGTTTATTTTAATCCCCTGCCTACAGGCCTATGGGGTAAAAAATCTCTTCAAATTCTATTCTACTACACCTTGTAGAACATCTAAAGAAAAGGACAAATGTAGCAAATATAGGGTAAGTGATTTATTTGGGAATTAAATAAAGATTAGATTATTAGTGATAACAAATAGCTGAAATGATTAATTTCCCCCTCCCCCCCAGGATAAGTGATTGTGCTAAATAGCATCAGTGTTTGAAAAGAGATTATAAAATGTGTGGTAGTATAATCCGTTAAAAACAACTCATGTTTAGGAGTTAACAGAATGTCATTCTTGTAAAAATATGAACTGTACCCAAAACTACTTTTAATTTTTTAATGGTGAAATCACTTTTTATCGTTTTTTTAATGTTTTATAACACACATGGTTATTGTAACCTATCAGAGAACCTACAACATAAATCAAAGAAACATATATTGTGAAGTGTGAATTGAGGGCCATAGTGTGTGTGTGGGGGTACAAAGTACACAATGGGAGGGTGTGGAATATATGTGAAGCCATAGAGAATTATGGCTAAATCCTTTGAAGCTCCATGATCCTAGTTCCTGAATCAGCCAAAATTGTCATCACACTTTTTTATAAGATCCGTTATGGCTTTATAGCGATAGTTTATATTACTGGTTTTTAAAGTCATAAATATATGATATACTTTATATTAGGGTGGTGTGAAATTTCACTGGGTGTTTCATTTCAAAGCTGTTTCGATGTGTTTTGAGCTTGAAACAGCAAAATTGAAGCAAAACGAAGGCCTTTGAAATGAAAGAAGGGAACTCAAAATGTTTCGAAAGATTTGAAACGTTTTGAACTGTGAAGCCGGGTTTGGCTTCAGCGCTGGTCCCAGCCAGCAGCAGCAGGCTCCTGTCATCCTGTGAGATCCGGGGAGGATTCTAGCACAGCCCCCAGTCATCCCAGTGGGTGCCAGCCCCCAGATCTATGCACTTAACGATACCATGCTGTTGCTTCCAGCTGGGGCCAGCAGCAGCACCAGTCTTCCTGGTGCTGGGTGTGGGCTGAGTCTGGCACAGCCCCCGCAGCTCTCCTGGGGGTGCAGGCCCCCAATCTGCCTGCCAGATGACAGAAGGCTGGTGCTACCATGTAGGACTGGTGCTGCACCCAGCACCTGGAAGATTGGTACTGCCCCTGGCCCCAGCTGGCAGCAGCAGCCTCCTGTTATCTGGCAGGCAAATTGGGGGCCTACCCACATCCCCAGAAGAACTTCAAGGGCTGTGCTGGACTTCTCCTGGGGCTGTGGGCTGCTGATCTGCCTGCCAGATCACAGAAGGTTGCTCCTGCCAGCTGGGCCAGTGGCAGCACCAATCTTCCTGGCTCTGGGTGTGAGCTGCACCCAGTGCTGGTCCCAGGCGGAGGAGTCCAGCGCAGCTCCACAGCTCTCCTGGGGGTGTAAGCAGGCCCCCAGATCTGCCTGCTGGATAACTAGAGGCTGCTGCTGCTGGCAGGTGACAGTTTTCCTTGTCAGCACCTTGAGGTGCAGTTTCCCAGAAACCCATACGCCTCCTGAAACATGGAAGGCTTCATGCTCTTAGAAGGGGCTACCATGTCTACAAATTTCATCTCAATCAGGCTAGAAATGAAAAAGTTATCAGCAGTTTTGTGCTTCCCCATTAGTCTGTGGGTGAAACGTCAAAACAGCGAAACAGTTTTGACTAAACAAAATGGAACAGCGCTTTTGAAATGAAATGAAACTCAAAACAAAACACTGTTCTGTAAAAATGGAAGTCAAAGCGGAACGTTGCTGTTTCACACAGCCCTACTTTATATTAAATGAGGAAGATGCAATATGCTCTTCCATATTTTTCTCCAGAGTTCCTAAACTCTAGAATCTTCTTCCATGTCCATAGCATTTCAGTGGATGCGTCTACACAAGACATTTTACCACACAGTTGATTAATTGATTGCACTGTAAACCATCAACATCTACACATGCAGGCATTTAAATCTACAAATGCAGGTAACAAATTTGTGCCATAGAAACTGCATGGTATCACACCAACAGGGAGCAAATTTGTTCCCAGTCAGCCGTACCCCAGGGGTAAGGGGCTTGGAGCTTCTCCAGCCCTGGGCCTGGGGCATCTTTTTGCTTGTCCCAACCTGCCCTTTCAAATTTCTGCAGTAACCCTGCCACCACTTGCCTGCCCAGGGGCGATGTGTAGGGGGTGCACAGGGATTCATGTGCACCCCTGAGAGTAGTGGTGCACCCCCCTGCCAGACTGCGCTCCCTGTTTCAGGGGGCAGGTGGGAGCACAAGTGCCCCCCTGTGAGTGATAGCCAGGGAGTGGGGCTGCCAGCAAAAGCAGCCACGCCACTTCCGGAAGTGGCTGCAGGACTTCTGGAAGCAGCACAGCTGCTTTCATGGTGAGTGTGATGGGGAGGGGGTCCCCAGCAGCCAAATCACTGCCTGGTGTCAGGTGGGCACATGCTCCCCCTGATTCGAGAGGCACTAGACACCTATGTGCCTGCCTGTTCTGTGTTGTATACTGCAGGCACCTGCACAGGCCTGGACTCTCACCCACAGCCCCTGAGGGCCATCGAGGGAGGCACACTGGTATCATCCCTGATGCCACACACTGCCACTCAGGGGCCTAATTGGTCCCAGGATGAGACTACAGACCTCATAGGACTTTGGGGTGAGGCTGAGGTCTAGAACCAGTTCGCCTGGAGTGGGTGCTCCAATGCCCACATCTATGAGGGCCTGGTGGCCCACATGAGGGAGCATGGTAACGATCATTTGGCAGACCAGTACAGCATAAAGATCAAGGGTCTATGGGCACAGTGGATCTGTACCAGTGACCACAACCACCAGATAGGGGATGATCACAAAACCATGCCTTTTATGCAACAACTGGATCACATACTCAAGCCCCAGAACTCTGGGTGGAGCACACCATGTTCTCCACTATAGACAACCTGCTAAAGCCTCTACCATGGCCTTGCAACAGTGACAAGATGTCTCAGAAACAAACTTTTTCTCCTGGCTCTTCAGGTCTAGCAGCTGCATGTGGGGGAGAGGCATGAGCTGTGTGCAGGGATGCATCTTCAGGATCACTGCTAGTCTCAGCTGGGGTCCTCCATATGGGCTGGCTCTGGCAGCAGTGGACTCAGGACCAGACCTGGCTGCTGGACTGGTCACCATGGTGGAGGAGTGGCTGGCAGACTCATGGGCCTGGCATGCAGGGGACATCATATGTGAGCTAGAGAGGGACCGGATGTTCTTGGACAGGTTCCTGGCACTCAAGGAGAGGTACATCACCCTCTTCAAGAGGATTCTGGAGGCCCAGGAATGGCAGGCCACAGTGATGGTCAGGTCAGTGGAGACCATAGAGGAGGACTGCTAGGTGCTGGCCACCATCCTGGCCCTGACAGTCACCTTCATCCCACTCACTGCCCTGTCACCTGACAGCCACCTACCACCCAGCCACAAGCTGCCCAGTGGGCTGAGGTGCAGCAGTGCCTCCTACGGCCTGGTCCTCCTGCTCCAACACCCAGCCTGGGTCCTCTTCCATCTGTCCCCCTCCCACCTGAGTCCCCCCCTGCTGCTCACCCAGGCTTCATGTGGTCCTGGAGTAGGGCCCACAGTGAGACCAGTACCGTGCGTGGGCTTTGCTGGCCCTGGCCATAGGCTGTAGGAAGGGAAGCTGGCCTTGCCATCAGAGTTACAACCACCCTCAGCCACAGGTGAGCCTGCCACCTGCCAGCCTCACTGTGGGATGTACGTTCATGGTGGGGTAGCCAGAGGCTGGGGTACTGGGTGCCTGCCCCCAGTTTACCCTGTATATGTTCCGCCACCCCACTGTCCTTTGTACACAGACTACAAGGGAAAGAGGGTATTGGTAGTGGTGGGTGGGATGGCTGGTGCTAGGTTTCTGGGTCGGGGGAAGGGACTCTGTGGCACAGGATGGGAGGGGAAGGGGGCTGTTGTTCGGGAGGGAGGGTGGGATGGGGTCTATGTTTGTGGAAGGAAACGAAGTACTTTCTAGAAAACTCTCTACAGTGAGTATGGTGCTGTGGGTACATGGTGAGGCTGGGGTCTGTGGTCAGCTATCCAGCTGGCCTACAGCATGAAATGCAGGAGCTGGTAGTCTTCCAGTGCCTTTTGTACCCAGTGCCCTGGCCCCTACTGCCAGATGTACAGCTTGCCCTGTGCCTTGGAGGGTGGAGAGTGACATTGCTGTCATTGCCACTGCAGCTGGCAGTCCTGGTGTCAGTCATCATCCGCCCACTGTACCTCTTCCAGGCGAGCCTCACAGAAGAGCTTCCCCTGGGCCTCACAGATGTTATGTATCACAAAGGCTGTGATGATGACCCAGGGTATGTTGGCCTCTGTGACCTTAAGGTAGATGGTGAGGGTGGTGATAGAAGAAGGCAGGAATATAGCTATTTTACTAATAGCTACACACCAGTTCTTGTTTTTAGTTAAACTATGCACAACACTGTTTTTAGTGTGGCTTTTCACTATGGATACGTATTGCCTTCGTCACCAAATCCTCAAAAGAGGCTTCAAGAGAGAATTACACCTTTTTAACACAGCTGTCATCAAACCATGACAAGTTCTTCATTTTGCCCATGGAGTGAAAGGAGGTTTATGTCAGAAGCCTCCCTAATCCATTGTTTTTTAGAAGACTCTTATAAAGGATCTACATCAGACATCTCATCTTCTGAGAGACTGAAACTTATTCCAAGTGTTGTGGACATTCCACACAGTCCAAAGCCATCTGTGTTGCCAATACAGGCACTTCTATAAGTACATGGATAAGTACTACATGTATTAGCTATAGTTTTGGAACAGAAACATTGTTGACTGTCTAAGGAATATGTGCTGTATTAGTTTTCCTGCCTGATTTTTGGCCATCTAGCATGTAAGAGACCATTTCCTTGTTTCACATTAGGGCTAGGGTCAGGCATTACACACAAACCAGTTTACAGCTTAGAAACTGGTTTAAACCTGTAGCAGAGCAGATGTTCAGTGCACATAACCCAGTCTGAAAATGGCTGAAACTGGTTTGAGATAAACCTGTCTGAATGTAGCATGAAACTTAACTGATTTGGGTCAAGCCACTTTACGTAATATCTGTCCCAGACCCCTCCCTGGTTTAAGTTAAACCAGAGTCCCCCAGTATCCTAGATGCTTTGTTACCCTAAGCAGGGCTCTGCTCTCTACTCTAGCCCAGCAGGGCTGGTCCTGCCCCTCTGCTCCCTAGCTGGAGCTCCATCTGATTACTACAGGTACAGTTGCGTCTGTCTGGCTTCCTCCTGCTCCCCCCACTCCCCTCTCTACTCAAGCAGGGATTCCCCTCTCCCCTCTGGCTTACACAGACACTTCTCAGCATTAGCTAGCATACTACATGCTGGGTATGGTCTGTGCTGTGGGAGAGGAGACAAAGGCAGACAGGAAAGTGTCAGCTTAGGGCTTTTTGGAGCTAATCAGCAGGTGCCTGGTAATGTCCCTCCATTCCTTCTTTTGAAAAAGTCATTTAAGAAGAGCTTGAACTAATGAGAGAGGCTTTTGTTTTCTTTGATGTACTGATAAATGCTAACCACTCCCTGTGTAACTCCCTCCTGTGTAATTAAATGTTTTGTTATCAACAGTGAGGGTGGAGGACCCCTCCCTAACTAGAGCATCCTGCTGGGGTCTGGCCACGCCCTCCCCCTCAGCTCAGCACTATGGAGAGGAAGGGAGGGATGCTCTAGAACCCTCTGGCTTCTAGCCTGAGCCACTGCAGGCACATGTGCCTGCTTTTCTTCAGTTCAGAGGGGATGTCTGTACAGTTACAAACTGATTCAGCCTAGCCAGGTTAGACTAACCTGCAACGATTAAATCAGTTCAGGCTCAGGCTTTTTGAATGTCTGTCCCTAGCCTAGGAGAAGTATTGCCAACAGAGAGAGAGAAGTGATTATTCCTCGCTGTACTGTGCTATGCATGCTCTGCATGGTTATTTTTAGGTACTATATTGTTGTAGCAACATACTATAACAAGGGAGCACATTGCTATGATGATGTAGCTGTAGCATTCTGGTTTGTTACTGCCAATGCTACATCACTGTAGTGTGTTGTTACGGTGACATAACATCACATGTAGATGTGCCCACTGAGACCTAGAAGGTTTTTGGGTTTTTTATTGCTGAGTGAGTCTAGGAAAGGAACACTACATTAAAGCTACCAAGATCATTGGATATTATTATTCATATAGCCAGAAAAAATCAAAACTGTAAAATTGTAACTAATAAAACAGTGTGGGAATTTGTCAAAAAATAGTTCCCAGAGCACGTGGCCTACATATGTATATATGGGGCTACCAGTAGCATACCTTAAATTCTGTAACAAACTCTCTGAAACAGTTTTCTATCATGTGCACATGGTTCCAAACCATTACTCAAGTACCCAGAATTATTAGAAACTAGCTTTAAGACATGAGAACACAGAAACTCTCTGATTCTTTATTAGCTATTGAATGCATCCAATGCTTCTGTAGTTTGGATGCATGGGTTTCTGGCCACGCAGCGTAGAGGGAATGCTGGTTTCTTCTCCTGCATTCTGTATTGAGCACAGGCAGTGGAAGTGCTTCTCATATTTTACACATTTATTCAGTTTTCCCAGACAGGCTGGACAGTAGTGATGCTACATGTAAATATGTATAGGTCTGCTGCTGTACATTTTGGGCAAGTTCTAATATATTTTTTATAGTAATAGGAGTTGGGATTCCTGTCTACACCAGAGACTCTAGAACAGCATTTGAAAAACACAATACATTTTGACAGTGTTACAGAACTACTAAGTATCTTGGTGGGGACTGGGTTTGGAAGGCATTTTCATCACCAAACATTTATCTTGCTGCTGTTTGGAACCATGTTAAATAGCCAGGAGTTGAACATGATTTTATGTCAAAAGCTTCACGTCCATTAGGGAACTTGCCTATTGTCAGAAATCAGTACAGATGAATCAATTCTTAAGACTGGTTAACTGTGAGCAGAGGGAAAATAGCAGCTGACACACAGTCAGAACTTGCTTAACTTCACCCATGCAATAACAGAAATTTAGTAGTAAGCAGTTTTCTTTGTGTGGATGGTGTAGAGATGACGAGGATACAGTGATACTTACCAAGAGCCATCAGGAGCTGGAAATAGAAAAAAGAGCTCCCAGGGAGCCATGGTTCCAGAGCAGCTGCTCCATAACACTAGAGTAGTCCTGAAAGGAGAGGGAGAGAGGAGAAGACCCAGATAGAAAATTCACGGGATCCATACATCCTGGAACAGAGGAACAGACATGGGACAGCTGCAGTGGTGGCAAGCTGACAGCCAGCTGGCTGAGGGGCTCCGAAGACTTGCACTAAGCTAGGAGTCAATGGCTGGAGAAGCACCACCAGGAGAAAGAGTGCTAAAGCTGAGACTATGTCCCAGAGAGGAAGGATGAACTAGGAGAGGGTAGCTGAGCCCCTACGGACCCAAGTAAAACTTTTCCTTTCATTTTTTTTTGCTTAGAGATGCACCAAGCTGGTGTCTATGTGGATTGGCAAAATTGGGAGCCAGAACACCCAATGCAGTCTGTCAGGTTTAAAGGGGAAGGACACCCTTTTTTTTGGACTTATATATACCAAAGTATAAAAGGGGAAATTTAGAGACTACAGCCCAGAAAGGCTTTGTTTCATTTCATTTAATTTGGCTTGATTTCCTTTGCTTTCTCAATTATAAGGATGCTAATTATTATTAGTACCCAGCCTAGAGAGACTGGATGCTATACTCACCTAAGCCAGATGAGGCTGTCTGGCAGCCCACGGGTACTGGAGTTTGTTGCTACAGTTGACAAGACACATGAGAACCTAAAACACAAAGAAAAGACATTTAATAAATAAAAATTATTGAAAAGAAAGACCACTGAGTTTCAAGTTATTGAAAGTCGGCTGAATTTCTGGGTGGCACTAGACTGGGGTATATGTGAGGCTGGAGCCCCAGCAGTAACCAGCCCTAGATCCTAGTGTTAAGTGATGGTTATAAATACCTCCTCCCAATAGAGATCTTCTTACAACATCAAGACATGGCAAATGAGTCAGGAACACAACTTAGACAAACCCAAAAGTGATTGTGATACCTACGATAGGGTGAGAAAGCTTCTAGTAAGTAATCTGACAACTTCACAGATGGATTTATTTTAACTGGATGGAGGACATGGGAATCGGGACAGTGCTCAGGAAGACCAGATAAGCTCTGGCTGAGGCTAGAGCACTGCCCTGTAAGGGGGGTGGGGGTGGGGAGGGATGGGGGTGAGCAGGGTGCTGAAAAGCCTCATGGATTTCTTGCAAAATGCAACCCGTTATGAGTCATTATGGGATCTGGTACAGATGTTTGTTATGGCGCTCTGACCTACAGCACTGAAGTCTGATATCACATTCATCCAGGATTATCTTAGAGTGGGATATGCCATTTTTATAGCACTTTGTGTGCCCTGACCATGGGTTTTGTTACAAGTGTACAGTGCTTTCTGCATGCGTAACATACAATAAGTGTAACATCTGCACCTGGCCTTAGATTTGAAATAATTGGATAAAATAGGACAAAGGTTAAGCTTATTTTACATAAACTATGATGTTTTGTATATTAATACAGGCTATAGTCATCTAATATTTTCGTGCTTTTCATAGGAAATTAACCTACTTAAACGCATGACTTCTCTGACCATTTTTCAGGTTTGCAAATCACTAATTAGGCTCAGAAAATGATCTTGAAAAGTTTTATGAAATGTAATGCAAAATACCAATCATAGAAAATAGGATTTTTTTTTTTCCAGTTTCCAGTATAACTTTCCCATCAGACTGGAGAGAGAGGAAAATATGAAATAATTGGGAAAGTACATAAAGTTCTATGCGTAATCTCATAATAATAATCGTCCATAATATCCATAATAATAAATAAAATCCTCCTCCTTTGTGCTGCTTGAACTACTCTTCAGTAACAATTTGTTTTTTCCCCCTTTGGATAATTTGTTTCACTTTTTAAGTGAATAAGATTAAGAAAGTTTAGATTACCTAATAAGTGGATCATTATTTCATATTTGGTACTGATTTAGCATTAAAATTTGATACAGGGATTAACAGTATTCAGCTTCAGATACAAATCTTTATTTGTAATAACTTACTACCTGTTTCAGCCTTTCTTCTTGAAGAACTAAGAAATACTGTTCTTCTAGAGGAAATACAGAAATTGAGTGACACTTCACTCAAGGAAAATTTGCCTCATAGAACTGATATAACATGTAGGAAAGGAAAACCAACAAATTATTAGTGGTCCTGAAAAAGAGCCGAGGATAAGGTTTCAAGATAAATATCATTGCAGATAGGTAGAGATGAAGTTTGTAGTTTTAAAAACCATAATACTCAGAATTACAGAACTGATATGGTACATAGTAGCCAATCTTTTTAATGCATTACGCTGAAGGATTCCACAAGAATGATAACCACAAATGTGCCTTGCCAGAATATATTTCTGTGCATTAGAATTGGAACTTTTGAATACTTTTCCTTTTTCTTTTCTTTCTAAACTGACAAATTTTTGTGTATTACAGTTCAAAAAAAAGATGATCAAATTAAAAGTTTAATAATTATTAATAATCTGAAACCTGAAGGGAATAGTTTTGATACAAAATATTTCTTTGAGCATTCGTATGAACAACAGAACTTAAAATACATTTTAAACAAACAACTTGGGTTTGAAGTTTTGAAGTCATTTCAAAGATGGTTTTGCTTTTTCATTGTTATGAAGCTTATGCGACTTGAAATTACGCTGAGTATGAGTGTCTTTTACTTTTGAGAAGTTATGCTGTTGTGAGGAAAATTTTGCTTATTTGAAATGCATTATGGTATTTCACCTTTCAACCAATGTTTCCTGTATTGAGATAAGGGGCACAGTTACATTAAATATGTTAAAACCTCAGTATTTTGTTGCCAGTAAAATAACTTCCATGAATAGTACAGTTATTGCTAATTCAACACATATTTAATTAGATCATATTTGGTGATAATAATTTAAATATAAAATAGTTTTTACCAAAATTATTGGAGTTTGTTTCAAGTGTAGAAAAACAAGCCTGCTTCCTATGAATAACACATCACTATGCCTATGGTAAGTGATTGTGGAGGAACAAATAATAGTATTCCTAAGAGGAATGTGACATTTTTTACAACTGAAACCCACAAATGAATATTTCTGTGTTACTGTTTTTTGAACTAGATCTTTCTATTTCAGGAAGCTTTGCATGTTTAAGGACTATTGGACTGAGACTACCGTTTTCTTCCATGATCTAAGTTCTGGGGGTTTTTTACCAAAATAATTTTTTCCTTTGCTTGCCAAACTCAGTTGGGGTATTTATGAATATTTTCCATATATGTACACAACTACTTTCTGAAGCACCAGAAAAAGTTTTAAGGCAAGTGATTTGCCTGTACTCTTCCAATCTTTTCAAAATCATTGCAGTCTCCCATGATCAGCTGCTTGGCTGGGATAAATCATGTCTTATCAAGGAAGGCCAGAGAGTTGTGTTGAATTTCCCCACCTGAGGATTTGGCTCACAATAATTGTGCTTACATTTTCACTGAACTCTGCAGGAAAATCTTGCATTACTTACTTACTTACTGTTTTAATCAGCCAGACCACTGGGTGGTATTATTTGCAGATTGCTCATTCAAAATATCACTGGGTAAAGTTTTATAAAAGGCCATGTCAAGAACTCTTCTAACATGGAGGTGAACTTCAGTATCATAGGTTTGAAAGGGACTTCAGCGGTTATCTGGTCCATTCCCCTGCACACTCTATTGCAGGAGATTCTAATGCTGTTCCTAAATCCTTCTTGTCCAATGCTTACAGAGCTTAACCAGCCTCCTCTTGAAAACCTATCATGAGGGAGATTTGTACAACTTCCCTAAGCAGTCTTTTAGATAGTATATTTTTCCAATGCTCCTTTAAATGGTAATGTATATTTTTTTCTAAATGTTTTTAGTCGTAACTGATTTTGGACATGTTATAAAGGAGAAAGCTCTACATTTATCTTTTTGCTTATCTTGCCAAATTCCTTTAGTTAAGTCACATCCGCTGTTTGTTTCTTGGCCATGAAAGTGATTGTGACAGTGACTGCTCTTGGTCAAAATATAGGGCTTGCAACATACCTTATTTTTTGTGTGCTCATTAGGAAGGGACATATCTATATGTGAGTTCCCACCAGTTCTGGGTTGTGGCTGAAAGTTAAAGGTTCAAGTTAAATCAGCGTTCTGTAGTTTCCTCTGGGCACCCAGAATCCATATTACCAATAGCATGGGCATGTGTACCCCTCTTGGCAGAACAATTCCATTATGGTGGTAGCCATAAATGGTGCATAGAATTACACTGTAATGAGAGAATAAGACAAAGTTCATTTTCAAGTCCATTCACATATTGTACAAGATTCTATTTATTTAACACTGTTGTTTACTATGTCCTTTGCATTGCATCTGGGCACATCACAGATAAAAACAGGTATACATTATAGTTGAGGAATCTGAAAAGCAAGAAAGAACAGATAATGTGTTAAATTTGATTACTGGATTTACAGTAATTCTCCAAATAGTCAATGATTTTCAGACCCTATATTCAGAAACTACAGTTAAACTCAGATTAATTGGAAGAAATCTTGCATCTTCCATGATTTTAATGTTAACAGTAACATATCTTTTCTAACATGAATGTAGGACGGTCTGGAAATTATACAGATACTAGTTGGGTACAAGTCATGGAATAAAATAAAAATAAGTACAATGTTATAATGCATGCTTTAGTAATAGGATAGTATAATGATGTGTCTGCCATTTATTAGTAGGGATCTCTGGAATTTGTGCTTGAAGTGCACAATGCAGTAGCTTCCTTAATCTTGGAGTTTCTTATATGCACTCCCCTGCACAGATTGGTAGAAGGGTCAATCATTCATTGGTCACTGCTTGGGCCTCATGGTTAGGAAATGAAAACTGTTGTGCTTTTTGCCTCCTGGCCATTTAGCATGGGCAACGAGTGACGGGGCCCTTCCAGCAACCCAGGCGGGGCGGGGGGGAGAGAGAGGGCACATGGGAGAAACTCCAAGATTAAAGAATCAGGACTCCTGGTAGAGGTGATATCTTTTATTAGACTGACTAGATTTTTTGCAGAAAAATCTCTTTAATTGCAACCTTTTGGGCACAAACACCCTTCTTCAGCAATAGGAGAAGAGACTGTAAAAGTTCTCCTGGGTAGAAATGAAAGGGGATCAGCGGGCATTGGGGGAGTCACTGTTCCTCCGTGCACTGCCAGGAGTGACCAGGAATAACGGTCACAAGCTGGCTGAGGGCAGGTTTAGGCTAAATATCAGGAGGCGCTACTTCACAGTCAGGGCGGCTAGGATCTGGAACCAACTTCCAAGAGAGGTGGTCCTGGCTCCTACCCTGGGGGTTTTTAAGAGGAGGTTGGATGAACATCTTGCTGGGGTCATTTGACCCCAGTATTGTTTCCTGCCATAGCTGGGGGTCGGACTAGATGATCTGCTCAGGTGCCTTCCGACCCTACAAACTATGAAACTATGAAAATTCATATTTCATAGGAGAGTTGAAGGTGTGGTAAAATCTCCTGTTTGGAACAGTTCATTTTATGCAGATTAGGTTCAGAGAAAAGTTGGATTAGTTTGTTTACCTTGACGTTGTTTGGTGGTAAGCAGGATGTAGTCATATTTCCTTCTTGTTATGGTGTTTCTTTAAGATTAAAGATAATGCCACAATGTGCACTTCTGCAGTGAATGCTGGAGATCGCTCTTTAATAGGTGTTACAAAAAACACTAGGCCGGTGGTTCTCAACCTTTTTAGACTTGAGGCACCCACCCCCTGTAACTTGAATGAACTGAACAGTGCCTCATTTCAGAAATTGATTTATTTATTATGGTGCTTAGGTCCTTGCAGAGAGGTTAGTGAGGGTGGGGGAACAGTCAGGCAGGGAGAGCCTGAGCCTGCCCTGACCTGTTTATATCCTCAAACTTCACTTAGTTCTTCACACTTCCTCTAGCACCCTTCAAAGGATCTTGCAGCACCCCAGGGTGCCCTGGCACCCTGGTTGAGAATCACTGCAATAGGAACATGTAAGCAAACTGAACTATGCTACATAAAATGTTGTCTGAAAATTTAAAAGAATCTAAGCGAGTCCAGTGATAAAATGCAGTTGAGTCTACCATGAGAACACACAGGGAGACAAGTTATAGATTGAAAGATCTTTTTCAAATTCACTTCTTTCTATACATTTCTAGACTATTTTTATCATTATAAATTAACAATGTGCTGAGTGATAAAAATATGAGGTCATTAATAGTTAACAGACTAAGTGGGTGCCACAGACAAGTTTTTACAGAGGTGGTGATAGCTCCCCCTGAAGTTGATTTGATTTGTAAGACCTGAGCACCTTTGCCAATTAGCCCTTTGTGTATAGGGTTGGTACATGCCTTGACAGCATGTGCAGTTCTGATGGATTAATAAACCATGAGAATTTAGTTGGCCTATGCTGTTTCACAATATGATTTGATTAGTTCAAAGCAGCCTGCTGAAGTTAATTCATTTTAATAGTAAGCAGCATTCTGTAGTGTTCTAGTGGTTCATTTATAAATATGAATTTGACTTCACTTGCCCATGCTTTCAGAGCTTTCCTGTGTAGATAACTAGCTGCTTGTGCCATTTTCCTAAAAGATGTAATCAGCCATTTCACTTACTGGCAATCAGATTTGCTGACTACGTGAAACAACATTTCTCTGGGTTATGGTTAAAAATGTTATACAGAAAAATTTTTGAACTTCACACAGTCATTGTAAGTTAGACAGATAACCGTAATGGACCTTAAGATAACTGAGACAGAGATGCTCTTCTTTGTGTATCAATCCAATTATAGTAATCTTTCACTGTCTTTTGCTATTATAGGATACGATGTCCACATTCTTCCAGTTTGGGGCTTCTATCCAGCAGGAAGCCATTGTCATGCTGAAAATCATGCAGGAGTATGACTGGCATGTCTTTTCTCTGGTGACCAGCACTTTTCCTGGATACCGAGACTTTATAAATATCATCAAGACCACAGTGGAAAACAGTTTTGTGGGCTGGGACATGCAGAACGTGATCGTACTTGATACTGCCTTTGGAGATGCTAAGACACAGATTCAGCTAAAGAAAATTCATTCATCTGTTATCCTGCTTTATTGTTCTAAGGATGAAGCTGTTTACATCCTAGATGAGGCACGTTCCCTGGGCCTTACGGGTTATGATTTTTTCTGGATAGTTCCCAGTCTGGTTAGTGGGAACACGGAAATCACTCCCAAGGAATTTCCTTCAGGGCTAATTTCGGTGTCATATGATGAATGGGACTACAGTTTAGAAGCTCGAGTACGGGATGGCCTTGGGATTATCGCCACAGCTGCATCAACTATGTTGGAAAAATACTCCTTCATTCCTGAAGCAAAAACCAGCTGCTATGGGCAACTAGAGAAGAATGAACGTCCATCTCACACTCTACACAAGTAAGGTTTATTGCTTCTTATGTTTTTGTGGTTTTTATTGTACTTACATGGCTTGGCCTTTTTTATTCATTCTAGTACCAACCCAGTTCCCTGTAGTAAAATAAAGCACCTATTTATTATTCCCATTAACCTATTTTTAAATTATGGTGCACTCACTTTATTTAATGTTGATTAGAGATGTCCACATGAACCTGCAGAAAGGCTAAATTGGTATACAACAACTCATACACATCCACTTCAGTTGACTTTCTTTCCTGTGGAGAGGTGCCGCTCCCTTAGGTCTGGTATCTTCAGAAATTAGGTCTCTGTACTAGGTTGGTTGGTGTTTGGGGTAAGACATTTGATCTTAATAAAATCTAGCTGATTATTTCAACAATTTTTCAAAACATATATAATACAGGGGTGACATTATCAAAATACTAGACTGGGGCTGTGTGACTCCATTAATTCCTGAAGCAAAGCTAATTTCTCAATTCTTAGTACATCAATATTTTAAATATTAAAGCGGTGATGTTTCCAACTATAGAAGTACTAGACTGTTTGGACAGCTATTGATGTGTAGTAACTGAACTCTACACTAGTTTGTGCTATCTCTATCTCTATTTTACCTTGAACACGTTTGTAAAAAAAGAGGTCTGAATTAATTTTAGTTGGCATAGACATATCTTACATCAGTCTTAAAATAGGAACAGGACATTTGGTTCTGGTCAATACAAACACTACAGTGGTGACCTTTACTCTGAGTTAGGTTTATGGTAGATACTGGAGTAGAAGTAAACAAAAATCCTGACAATTTTGCCTTTGTATTGCTTTCCTAAATTTCCTGTGTTCAAATCAGATCTGGTCACTACCTGTACTTCAGTGTTTGTATAATGAATGATGCTGCATGCAGGTAAACAGCTTGTTTTCCATGGTGGAGATAGCAATGTTTAAGAGGTGGGTAAAATGACTCCAGAACTGGAATTTGTATATATGACTGGAATGCCTCAGGATCAAGGAAGCTAAGTAAATATAAGATAATATTCATGGATGCTTGTTTGACTAAAAATTGAAAGATCACTTCTATAATAGTCAAGATGCATTTTGTTTGATGGCTGTGCTTGCATGAGATTTATGCAAACATCTCTCTGGAAACAGGTGTTCAGTGAGGTATTTTTACAAGTATGTTAGAAATATGTCTTGTCTGTTATGAACTCTTTTGTGGGTTTGGTGGGGAGGAGGCCAGAAACCTTCAAGACCTGTCATCTGGCTTGAGTCAGCAATCATACAGCACAAATAATACAACATTCAAAGCACTAGTCATGGAAAATAGTTTGAGCTATCTATAACTGCAATGTAATTGTGTAAACTATTGAATACTTTTCAAATAATCAACATTTTCACTCTGAAAGATTCACAAATGGATGAAAGAGCTAAGTTGTTAGAGTTGCTTCTTGTTTCAAGAACTGTTTGTTCTTGAAAATATTAGGAAACTGAGGAGTTAGGGGAAGAATTTCTAGATTAAATTCCTAAATACAATATCACATGTAAATAGTGGTTGTTATTTTCTTTTTCTGATAATGAAGGGAATTACAACTGTAATATTTAGAATTACATAGTTTTGATACAAAAATAAATACAGTTTTGATACAAAAATAAATAAATAAATAGAAAAGAGATGCTAGGAAATTATCTAGCACTCAGCACTCTGTGACTTTTCCTCTCCTCCCTGCTGACACAACCTATTACTTTCCCACTTTTTAGTATTAAGCTCCCAGCTCCCAATAACTTCAGAAATGACGGTTCAGCACTAGAGAAATATTATACCCAGCACTGGAGATTATTTTCAGAAAAATGCAGTATACACGATACGTAATGGAATGTCAGTTGCCACTTAGTTCATTGCTTGCATGATATATATTTGGGCTAAGCCAAATATCACTGTTTCCCCATTAGAATTTTGCACCTATTCCACTCAGTAAAGATTTCAGTGAACAGATTCAGTTTACAATTCAGGTCAGTTCAGTTTACAGTTTTTAGCTGTAATCTATCATGTACAGTATTAAAAACTGACTTCTAAATATGTAACTAGAAGTACATTGTAAATGATCAAACACAATCTTCACATCCCAAAGGCTTTCATGAAAGGACTTTGTATGTGGATGTCTTAGCCTGCTGTCTGCAGCAGAAGGTTGTGCTCTCTTATAAGCACCCCAGCCAGTCCTCGTAAGTGGCATAGTATAGTTCATAGGTAACAAACAAATCGAGAAATAAGCCAACAATCAAAACCCATTTGCCTGGTCACCGGCATGCAATGTGGAGCTCTCTAGCTCTGACACCCAGCACCGCAGCCTGGAATCCTCATGCAGCAGGCAGCTGCAGCCATCACTTAATGCTTCTTCTAGGACTGTCCCTTTACACTCTTCTTCCCAAGCTCTCTCCTCCAGAGTTTTTAACTCCCAGTGGGACACTCCTGCATTATCAAAAGCCCACAGCTGAATGCTGTTAACAGGGCTGGCTGTCCCTTTTTAAGAGGACAGACCAGCCTCTTACAGACTTCTTCAGACATCTCATGCAGTGCTAGCTTTTCAAATGTACATTGTTTGGCTTTTCTAAAGTAGATACATACTAGAAAGAGCAATGTGCTTTTGTGAAAACTTAAAATTTAATTTTGTCATGCAGTTTGTTAACACCTTCTTTAAGCCAAAGCCCAGAATAATTTATTCTTTCATTAATACATGAGTGAGATATTAGGAAGAGAAACAGATGAAACAGCTTGTTCAGGATCACACATCAGTGACAACGCTAGAAACAGAACCCAGGTTTCTGGATTCCCAGGCCAGTATACATGCCACACACCCTGCTGCCTTGCTAGAACTACAGTTGGGTCTGTTTTCTATTGGAAAACAACATGAATCGGATGAATCCCTGATATAAATCACCAATTACTAAATTATTTTGCTATGAGGGATTTCAGCATTTTTTTTACTTTGGTACTGGGCTAGATTTAAAACAAACAACAGAGCTCACAATTCAAAATGGATTATTATGCTACATGATCACACAGTTTTTTCTCAGTTTATCGCAAAGGCTTTATACATCTGCTTTGAAATTCCTCATAGCTGGTCCATATCAGTCCATGGGGATTATAATTGTGCAATATAGGCTAAATCCTCCTCCAGCTAAGAAGTTATTATTATTCCCTGGTATCACTGTCAGTTTAGGATGTACTCAGGACTTGGGCCACAAATCAAGTTCAAGCCTCCCTTGGCCATCAGGCCACTTGCTATTTTAGGAAGTGTGGACCTATGGTTGCTTCTCTCTGTATTAATCAGGATAACCAGACTGCATATATGAACCTACAGGTCCAGAGCACAACTCTCTCCTAAGTCCACTTTCATTTGTTGTGATAATTTTGTCTATTTTTCTCCAGCACAGAGCTCTGTCCATCTTGGCTGTTGATCAAAACCATATGCCAGCCCAATAATGCAAGTCAGTCAGCTTAGATTAATGTAGTGCTGGACACACAGTTCAGCAAAAAATAGAAACTAAACTCTTGTAGATATAGGATATCTTGACATAGATCAATAGATTTATAATGACAGTACCTGCATGTTGTATGAAGACTGTTATTTCTAAGTTGTGTTTTGAATAGTTACTATATCAATTAAAGCAAAATGGAAAGTAATGGTGGTGACATTAACTTCCTAAAACCAAAATCTTCCTGTTTTGTGTGTGTGTGTGTGTGTGTGTGTGTATGGGGTGGGGTGGGGGGGAGTTGCTGTTATAACTATTTGAAACTACATTCTTGTAATTCAGCAAATTCATTAGACATGGAAAATGCCCTTTTTCAGGATTTACAAGGTCTTGGACAGAAGGCCGTAAGAACTCATGCCTAAAACATCTACAACAGTGTATTCATGTCATTTTGTTAGAGGAGGCTGAAGAAGGCAGTATGATTTTTTCCACCAGTATATTAATGGCCACCTTCTAAGTTTGATGGCAGAACATGTTCTGTATAGGTGGAGGGAGAAAATATTATCTGGGAGGGCTGAATATGTGTGCACTTGCATGTGTGTGTGTGTGCGTGTGCCCACATGTGCCCCCCAACAGGTAAGTATGTCATGAGGAAGGGATGTAGGGGGGCAGATTGAGGCCCCCACGGTGAGGGCAAGGGCTGGGGTGAATGGGGCTCTGGGGTATGCTGTGGGACACTCAGAGCCTGGGAGGCTCGTCCAGGGGTGTGGAGGGCTTCTGCTGCTGCACACACCCCAGCTGAGTCCCGGGGTGCATGTGACCCCCTGGTATGTGCATAGGGAAAAGGCAGTCTGGGCTCTACACCCAACTGCCTTTGCCCTGAGAAATGCAGAATGCCATGTACCTGACACTGCTGGGAGGCAGGACACAGGGCACAGTCTGGCGGCAGCAGGCACATAGCATCGCTTTACTCCCAGGGCAAAGACAGGAGGGTGCAGAACCCAGTCCACAGTAGCATCCTGCCTCCACCCTGTGCTATACAATGATTCACCAACAGTGGGAGGGAGGCACATGCCCCTCTTGCTTCCCCAGGTTGTACGCAGAAGTGGGAGCCACCCACATCCCTGGATGAGCTCCCCAGGGATCCTGTAGTCCCATGACCCACCCTGGGGCCCCATTAACACCAGCCACTGCCCCTGCCTCTGCCGCACTCCTGCACTGTGGGGGCCTTGATCTCACCCCCCCCTTCCAAGCCCCTTCCCCTTCACATAGTAGACTGAAGCCCCTGACACTGGAGCTATGATCATGGCTGGCTGCTATCCTGGCTGCATGTCTGAGTGTATGCCCCTCCTGTCCCACCTGCTGCAGCAGCTCGGAGCCTGCAGCCAGGCTGCCCTGTGGCTCAGCCCACTGCCTTACATTTGGGGCAGCTAAGCCCATTCGCCCTGGCCTTCCACTACCTATGATTTTCTCCTTAGACTAGAGAATGTAACAGGGTGAAAATGGAGATATAAATATTAGTTATTTTTTGGGAAAATATGGGGAGCTGAGGGTTGATAAAAGGAAACTGATGCTGTACAAAATCCCCCAAACCTTACTACATAGCCCCTGTATAAGGAGGTAAGCATTGTGATATATAAATTAGTTTCTGAAATTGGGTGACACTCAATTCACAGAAGTAACAGACAGTGGGGTCAAGTCCTGTGAGGGGTGCCATGAGTCCAAAAAGGTTGAGGACCACTGCTTTGTGATATCTGTAGAATTGCAACTGGCTACTGCCACTGGCTACCACCGCTTTACCAGCAAACCAGTCACGAGGTGGTCTTTATGTGAATATGTTTTCTTCTTCAGCCTCTGTTTGGCTGTTAGAGGTAGTTAGCTGTGTTTTTGGTAGCACATGATAAGAGTTTAATCAGTTCAGTTCAACCTGATTAACACCACTCTTCTGAGCTCATTGTCATTATTTCTGAAGGGGGCAACTAGAGTTTATGAATTAATAAGAGATGCTAATATCTATATTTTAGTGTTTAAAGTAGGCTTATCAAAGGTGATCTACAGTTGGTGAATCATTGGATAGCAATCAAATCGATGAATTACTATACCCTGTCTGCCAATCAGGAATCCTCATCCACGCACAAACAAATTAGAGGACCTGAAGAACTACTTGGGTTCTCTAATCCATCTCCTGCCATTAGGAAAATGTACACTGCAGTGTATTTTCTCCAGTCATTGCTCATCTGAAATAATTTTTTTAATCATCCAGGACACACTTGAATTGATTGTAAAAATTAAACTGGTAGGACTGGCAGTTTGGCATTCAATTGAGGGCCTTCACCTATGATACTTGGTGTCTGAAGATCTGCCAGAATCTGTATAATCACTTCACACCTGGAGGCTTAGTCTTCATTCATGCTTTTAATTAAACAGTTAGCCATCAGTGCAGAAAAGTAGCAGTTACGCATAACATTTCTGTTTAGACGTCTGTTTTAAAAGCACTGACAAAAGGAACTATTATGAGGGGTGCAATGGTATGACAGTTCAAGGATTAGCAAACTACAGCCTGTGGGCTGGTTTGAGGCCTTGGACTGAGACAGTTTAAGCAACACTCCAGTGGCACTGGGTTTTGCCCATGCTATACCACAGACAGGTGACAGGGGGCTTTACATGTGCTGCAGTTGGGCAGTGGAGAGAAGCAGTGACCATGGTGGTAGCCAGATCCTTTCTTCTGTGTACTGTAAATAAAATATATAACCAGCCATATTTTGTCTACATACAAAACACTAACTATGCTACTGGTTAAAAAGCATTTAGCTTCATAGAAAATTAGTTAAACAACAAAACATTTTCATGCACATATTAAATAATATGTTTGTTTATCCCCATTGTTTTGACAGAACTTAATGAAATGAACAAATCCTCACAAACTGTAATAGGTTATTTATCTAACTATTACATCCATTTGCAACTTGGCCTGACTCAAATTAAAATAAAAGGAGCTAATCTGACACTGTTAAAAGCTGTCATCAAAGTACTGGGTGTTTTTGCATGTTCTCTAGGGGTGGGAGGGCATATTTCAATTAGAGCGGCTCTGAGAACCTCTCCAATTAAAGCACCGCAATGTCTCATGTATCAACATCCTTACACGTGGACATGGCAGCAAGGGCACTTTAACTAAAACTTGTCAAATGAGCTGAAGTTAAGCTCCCCGTCACCATTTTGAAGTGCGGGGATGCTGATACACAAGATGCGGAGGCTGGCTGGATCACACTAATTAGCACGCTGTAATTACAGCATATTGGAGCAGCTTCCCTGCACATGTACCGGCACCTTCTGATTGCAGTGAATTGATACTGGAGCTTGATACACAAGGGCTTGATTCCCATGTGAGATAAGCACATTTTTGCAAAGACTGTGAAGCCTGGAAGCATTAAACCATCAGAAAATAAAATCAGCTGATGACAGTGAGAGGGAGCTGATACTGTTTAGCATTATGGAAAACTACGTTCTGGTTGAATTCAAATTTCCAAAGACCAAAAAGACGGGCTTGTATCTCTGAGGCAAGAGGAGAACTGGTCACTGAGACATCGATGTTCTGTTCATTTGCTTCTTTGTATGACTTCTCAAAGTATGTTCAAAATAATGCCACTGCCCTAGGTCCTATGTCTGCAGTAGAATCAACTCTAATCATATTACTGCTTTGACTAGAGGTCTACTTACATGAGAAGAATCACAGGGTCAAATGCTGATTTTTCTCCAGACCCTCCCTCAGAATACTGCTTTCTGAATCTGCACTGAAGCTTAAAGAAACATTGGGTCCCATACTGTGCTTTACAATAGACATTAGGCTGGTGGGGGAGAAGACCCAGGCAGAATTTGTCAAAATGAAAGGCAAGTTGTTTTCTTCTGTTTCTGTCAGGCTTTCTGGATAATTTCTTCAGGAGACATAAATACAACTGCTGACTCCAAATTTAAGTTAGACTGCGTTGTGTGTAATGACACGTAGACCTTGGGCGTTTGAGTATAAAGCAGGTAGGAAGGGATCACGCCAACAGATCAGCTAGTCTTTTTTCTCAACTGCCGTTTGTTACTCTGTTCTTGACCCTAGAAAAAATATAAAACTCCAGAGCTGAGATACTTGTTTTTTTACATTTATAGCTAACTTAGAATGGTCACTGAATTTTCTTTTATATCTTTTGTACATAGTGGGCGCATCTACACAAGATGCTTAACTCCACAGTAAAGTCGACATATACAGCCCTTTTAGGTTGAAGGAAACTAATTAACTCTGCCGCAGGTTAGTATTTGTTAATACAAGTACTGTGCTGCAGCAGAGTTCTTTACTGAGGAGCAATACATGTATAGATGCTGATGGGGCTGCCTGGGATATGAGGGTGCTTCACGTGGGGCTGGCTACCGGCTGGCCCTGCACTGTAGCACCCTCATCCTCCAGCCAGCCCCTCTGCAGCATGTTGAGCTGCAGCTCATTAAACCTGTTCAGTAGGTGGCCAGTCTGTAGCATGCATGTAGCCTCTGCATGTGGCATGCAGCAGATGGGGTTGGGGGAGGAGGAGCAGCACAGTAGCAGATAGGGCAGGGAGCAGAAATCCGAGCAGATCAGGCAGGGAGCAAAATGCACAGCAGCAGTTTGGGCAGGGGAAGGGGATCAGACATGCACTTGGGGAGTGCAGAGCTAGTTGGTGGCACACCTGCTGAAAAGGTTGGCCCCCACTGATGTAGAATACTGTACGAGCTCATGTTAAAGTCTAGTTGCTTTGCCCTGGCATATGCATTCTCCTTGCGATACCACAAAGCACTGGTTCTCAACCTTTTTGGACTTATGGCAACCCTCACTGAACTTGAGATACCCCACCCTCCATTATTTCTGTGAATTGAGTGCCACACAATTTCAAAAACTAATTTATATATCACAACACTTACCTCTTTATACAGGGGTGTGCCAGTTAGGGTGGGGGATCATCCAGCAGGGACAAAACCTGAACCTAGCTTAGCTGGTTACCTTACTTCATTATCTCCTCACACCTTGCAGCACTGTTCAAAGGTCCTGGTGTGCCCTGGCACATTGGTTGAGAATCCCTGTCATAAAGCTTGATCACATGGGAGAGGAAGATGGTTAACACCCACTGCTGAATAGCTATTTCAATTCCACAAGAGTAAGTGGTGGCAGTGTTAATTGGCATGGCTTCCCCACCACTGTGGGTAGCCCGCTGGCTTGGATGACATGGCTCCATGGGCTAGATTTGGTACACAGGCCAGAGGTTGAGCACCATTGCCTTACATGACCTAATGATATTGTAGTTAGCATTAAGCAGAAATTGCTGGTAAATACTGCTATGCAGAGCAAAGCTACTGTGGGGACATGTTGAAGGGAACAGTGACTTTTCCAGGATATGCCCTACCTTTACAACACTTTCTCTGTCTTGCTGTATGTATATACAAGTGTGTGTGTATATATGTATGCATGTATATGTATATATAGGTATATGTGTGTGTGTGTGTGTATATATGGATATGTATGTGTGTATATAATATAAAACTAAAATTTACATTTCCATTTGGTAACTTCTTGTATGTACTGTCATCTAAATTGACTTAATCTAGGGTCGATATGTTATTTATTTTTCATTAATTTCTAAAAGATATAGCCTCTTTACCACTGTTTATCCAGTGGCAGTAGCCAGATCCTTTCTTCTGTTTTCTGTCAATAAGTTCAGGATTTTAAAACTGGGCACATTTTACAGAATGGTCACTGCAGTCAGCCTGTTTGGAGACATTTAAAAAAAAAGTGGTGCTTTAAAGTTGGTGCGTTCCCACACTGAACCCAGCACTTGCCCAAAAGAAGCAGTGCCTTAGTTGGACCCAGCTCACCCAGTGCATGTATAGATCGGGAGCTTTAGTGGGGCTTTTATCTAACAGCTGATTGAATCAGATTTAACTAAAAGCACTAAAAAGCCCTGCTGAAATGCCCAATCTATACAGATGCTGTAGAACCAGGTTGAGGCAATGCTCTGCTTCTTCCGGCAAAGCACTGTTTTGGATTGTTTTTTTTTTAAATGTCTGCAAGCAGCTTTAGTGACTTTTTCTTTATACTTAAATATAGACATGTTTCCCACAGTTAGGCTAAACATAGGGCTTTGTAATTTAAATTGTGTTTGACAATGTCAGCTTTTAAAACTGGAGATTTTTGAATACAAGAAACCCCCCTGTGATTTCTTGGAAAAACTAGGTTGAGTACAGTGACTATAAATCACAAAAAACATTCATTTAAAAACATTTGCTATTTTTGCAAAGTGCCAAATACTAGTAATATTTGCAGTGGTGTTTGGCTATATCTACTGATTTTTCACAAGCCAAGCTGGAATCCCACTGCCCTACAATGACCTTTCTGGAAGTTGTCCCTTTCTGTTCTTCCATTCTTTTGACAGATTTTTTTTTTAATGGTCCTTCCTTTTTTGCTGCTGATCTGGCAGAATCCTGGGCAAAATGACTTTTCCAGACTTGATGAACTGACACTTAAAGGAGCAGCTGGCAGGAGGTATTGCTGGTTGGCATGTCATTCTTTTTTCACAGTCACTGAGCATATTGTTCCCAAAATGTATTCATCCTGTGCTGGCTGCAGGCCTAAGATTATATAGTTCCCAGAACCTGGATGTCACAGTTGAGATGTGCCATGGAAGATAGAGGAACACTTCCTGTTTACCACTGGAAAGGATATGAAAGAAAAAAAGACCTGCCCGTGTTTTAGGATCTTAACAAACACCTAAAGTGTATAATTGTTTATGTGACTAAAAGCTACATTCTTAGAAAATGCATTGCAACTTAAATTAGTAAGGCAAATCAAAAGTAATCAAAATGGAAGATTTATTTAAATGACTCAGGTAATTTTATACTAAATAGAGAACATTCTGTGCAGCATACAGCTCAGATTTTCGCTCAGATTTTCCTTAGTTTACATTGGGTGCTTACACAAGTTACGTTTTTCGTGTGATCTGGCCCCTGTAAATGCTCTACAGCCAGGATATAACACACATTCATGGCCGCAGCATGCTTTTAAACTGGCCAATTGCTAAAAAAATTAACCCTCAGTTAAACAGGGCCAGGGAGAGAGATGGTTCAGCAGTCTCCTCAGAGGCTGTTGAAGCACCTTTGCCCACTGGTCGGGGGAAGTACAGGCAGATTTGAACCCCCCAACCTAACAGGTGAATGTCTATTTGTCTGTTGGGTGTGTGTGTTGGGGGGTGCTCTAAATCATAACGCTTTGTATGAAGCACCTTGAGTTAGACTACAGCCCCTAAATGTCTCTAGGCACCCTTTATTTACATCAGAGGTCTGACTCTTTCTGACTACATGTTTCTAGTTCACCCATTGATAAATATTTCCAGGATTCCTAAAATAAAACAGCAGTAAGGAAGCTCAGTAGTTCACAGCTTCAGGAAGATGAAGAACCAATGATAAAAAGTGGGAGTGAATCCAAGTTTTATAGGCTCAATTCAAGGGTAGTACCAAGCCAGAACAGCCTGTCTTTCTTGATAATTAAAGTGGTTGATTCACCCTGTGGGAGATAACAGGAATATTGGTAAATGCTATGTTTTAGCTGCTTTAATTCTAGGTTTTGAAATTCCTTCTTCAGAAAAGACTTTCTGTTTTGTCTTCTGTTTTGTATTTTATGAACTGTCTATTTCTCTGAGCCTCTATACTCAATTGTCATGGAATTGCTATGATATACAATAGAGAAAGAACTAAATAAAAAATGGATAGTCCCAGCTGATGGCACCTGATAAAGTTATTGAGCTTGCTTATCAGTTTCTTGGCTGAAAGGTGAGACCAGGGAATGTATAGATGAAGCCTGGATTCTAAGGAGTCCTCAAGAATTTAATCTTGCTGTACAATCAGAACCTGCATTTTATTCCCCAGGTCAAATAACTAAGCTTTGTTAGTGTTCCCAGGTATTTTAGCACTGATAGAGCTTCATTAATAACATTCATCTTTGTCCCTAGAATTATATGTTCCTAAGTGAATGATTATTTCAGGAATGAGATAGTAAATAAGTTTCATATTAGTTATTTACATACCCTTTTTGCTAACACTCTCAGATCTCTTTCTGAACAGTGCAAGTTCAGAAATGCTTCTTTAAAACATCTGGGTCTTAAATGAATGCTAGGAAACAAAAAGTAAGGAACACCTGTCATGGCAGAGCAACTGGAAACCAAACAGATATTCAGATTGTTACCAACACTACTTTTGCTTTTTAAGTTTAAAGGCGCCATTAAAAACTCCTGTGATGGTACCTAATGTACCTAGAAACACTTAATTTTTTTTTTAAAGAAAATAACCTCCATGTTTCATACATCCTTAGTTTATATAATCATCTTCCTTATTATGATATGTCATTCCTGGCTCATATTCTTTATTTCATTAATAGGTAGTACAGAAATTCCCTTATGGTTCTTGTCGCAGATTTGTGGCACTGTGTTTTTTCTTTTGGCAAGGATAAAACTTACCTGGTATTAAACTAACAAGCCACTAGATGTCCCTGTTGCTTTACAGAGCTGCAGGCTAAAACAAATTTATCTTGTACTTTACAGTAAGACTCTTGAAGGCAGAAGTTTCTGAAATGGCAGTGTTGGCATTTTGGCACATTTGTCTCCCACCTGTTTTTTCCTGGCTACTGTTCCATTACAAACAGGAAAAGAAAAGATTTAAAATATAGACCAATGAACCATAAACCTTTCTCTCCTGTGAGAAAGGAAGGACCTTTTGCATTCAGTTCATATATTTCTCCCTACAACAAACATTATTGAGCTCTTATTCCACTTCTGAGAGACTGAGAAAATGCAGTGGAAGATGAGGTATAAAATGGAGTTACAAGAAAAGGCGAAAATACAAATACAAAGATATTGTGAACCAAGAAGCAATGGTGGAAAAAACAAACTAATGAAAAAGAAGAGTTATTATCTCTAGCTTTGCTTTGGGAAGATCAGCTCCTGTTACAAACTTTTTTTAGTTAAGATATTTTTTCAATGGGGTCTCTTTCTCTCTCACTCTCTTTTTAATGGTCTTAAATGAGGAGGGGAGGAGGGAGCAAAAGAGAGAGAGATTGATTCTGGTTAAAAAAAGAAAAGAAAAGAAAACTGCAAATTTTACAACCCAAAGGTTCACCCATCCCGGTAGTAGATCCAGGCTGTGAAAAGGGTATGTGATGACAATGAGAGCTCACTATGCACATGCAGTGAGCTTCCTGCCCATGCATCTGGCAGCTGTGACTGGAGCTCTTCTTGGAAGCAAAGCGGTAGCAAGGGGAACGCAACCACATCTCTGCCCGCCTCCCCCAATATCCGCACCTGATCCAGCCCTACTTTCTGTTCAGTAGGTTTCTTTTAAGGCTCCTCAATTGCATTGGAACAGAAATGCAGATGTGTGTACTTTCTGTAAATGTTATCTTCATTCTGTGGTGGCCCATAGGCCTGTGGAATAGGTATTTCAACCTTCTTTCAGCTTGGGGATACAATTAAACCTGTCTGTCACTGACAGCAGGGTGGACATGAGCTTAGTGCTGTCCAAACTAATGAGTTAAATCTTCATATTTAATTCATTTTCAGAAAGAAGGTAATTACAGGGGACAACACTGGGAATTTACCTTGTTTCTTACAGTGCTAACTAGATTGAACCCATTTGGGACTTTTCATACTTCCAGTCTGTTCCAGTGTAATGTGTTTGATAGCATACATCCTCACCAGGGGAGTAAAAGGAGCTGGGAGAGATCAGAGTCCTAATTTTGTTCCTTTTATTTAGGCAAAGTGATCTTCATAATTAATATAGCTTTTGTTCACAAAATACATTCTGCTTACACAGAACCCACAAAATATTCTTCCTTCCTTTCATTCCAAGACTCTTTATCTATTAGAGCAGGAGTAGGCAATTATTTCGGCTGAAGGGCCACTTTATTAGTTTTGGTGAGCTGTTGAGGACCACACATACAAAATCTTTTAGGAGATATCATTGTAACAAATTATAGATCAAAAAAACCCAAATTGTACACCAAAAATCAAACATATATTATAACTTATTTAGTTTCCAAAATATTTTTTGTCCAGATTTATCTTTTTTTTAGTAGTGTACATAGAGGTGATTGCATAATAGTTCAAAATAAAGTCTAACTCTTGTATATTGTGTGTGGAGAGGGTAGGTAGGTGTGTGGGGGTGACTGTGAGTGTGTGGGGGCAGCATGGGGAGGTGGGGGGTGTAGGAGACAGAGAGAGGTTTGTGTGTGTGTGTATGTGGGGAGGAGGTATGGGAGGCTGCCCATGCATCAGGTCCCCGGAGCCAGCTGGGAGTGGGAGAGGATGGGACATGGAGCAGGAGGGGCATGCAGCAAAGCTCACCAGGGCAATGCTGGTGCAGGTGCATTCTGCTTCTCCCCTATTTAGCCCATGGCAACCCTTGTGGCATGCTGCATGTGGCTGAGCCCTGCCCGCTCTCACCTGGGAAACCCGTGCTACACTCCAAACCCTGGCCAGTGCAACACAGCTTCTTGGCAGGACTGCTCCTAGTGCTGCTGCAGCCTCCTGGGTACAGTCCATTTTCCCACATCCAGTGCCGCCTCCTCTTCCTGCCTCTGCTGCACTGCTCTGGGCGGGGAGAGAAGCTGAAGCCAGGTGCCTCCTGCCTCAGTACATAGAGCTCCAGCTCCAGCTCCTGGCCACCTTTCACCTGCTTTGTCCACCTGACACAGTGAGCAGCCACTTGCATGCGGTGGAGTAGGTAGAGGGTGGATGGGAGATGGGACTGCAGCCCTGAGCACTGGGGCAGACCCTGTCTGGCTGCAGCTTTATCCCCACTTGGCTGGGTGCGTGGTGCCTGGCACATGTGCCCACAGCATCTAAAGCTTTCTCTAGCCAGGTCTTAAAAACCTCCAAGGATGGAGAGTCCACCACCTCTGTAGGTAACCTTTTCCTGTTCTTCACCACCCACCTAGTTAGAAAGTTTATCCTAATATCCAAGCTAAACTTCCCTTGCTGCAACTTGAGACTATTGCTCCTTGTTCTATCATCTGCCACCACTGAGAGCAGTCTAGCTCCATCCTGGTTGGAACCCCCCTTCAGGTAGTTGAAGGTTGCTATTAAATCCCCTCTCAGTCTTCTCTCCTCTAAACTAAATAAGCTCAGTTCCCTCAGCCTCTCCCCAGAAATCATGTGCCCCAGTTCCATAACCATTTTTGTTTTCCCCCCTGGAACCTCTTCAACTTGTTCACATCCTTTCTGCCATAGGGGGCCCAAAACTGGACACAGTACTCCAGATGTGGCCTCACCAATGCTGAATCGAGGGGAAGAATCATTTTCCTTGATTTGATGGCAACACTCCTACCAATGCAGCCCAGTATGCTACTAGATTTCTTGGCAACAAGGGTACACTGTTGTTTCATATTCAGGTTATTGTCCAGTGTAAGCCTCACATCCTTTTCTGCAGAGCTGCCTAGCCAGTCAGCCCCCAGCCTGTACTGGTGCATGGGATTGTTTTGTGCTAAGTGCAGGACTATGTACTTGGCCTTATTGAACAAGAAGAGATTTATTTTGGTCCAGTCCTCCAATTTGTGTAGGTGTCTTCGAGTCCTAACCCTGCCCTCCAATATATCTACCACTCCCCCCAGCTTGGTGTCATCTGCAAACTTGCTAAACTGGCATACCCAGAAGAGGAAGCTGCAGCCAGGAAGCTGTGCATGTTGGCTGGGGCCGCGGATAGTGGAAGCATGGCAGAGGCTACCCCAGCAGAAGCAGGTCTGGCTCAGCCCCAGTGGAGCACTGCTGGGGCAGCCGTGGGCCAGATCCAATCAGTTGGTGGGCCAAATCCAATCCCCTGTGTTAGTGAAACATTCCACAACCTAAATATAAGAGTCCTAAAGTCATGCACTAAGTACTGAAAAGATGTGACCACCACTAACACTCTGTTTGCATTCCTTAGTTCATTTGTAACATGTAACAGAGTATTTATTTCTAGAGAGGTCAGCTGGAACATTTCTAAAGGACTTAATCATTTTCAAATATCTTAACTCGCTCTGTGAAAACACATTATGTTTGGTAAGGAGATCAGCCATGCAGTCAGAGGGCCATTAATACATAACTTTGTCAAATTATGCAGTGTTGATTAAAATAGGAAAAAATAACTTGTATGCAATGCGACACTGTGGTTCTGTACAAGCTTCTAAAGTTCAATATTTTGATTCAGTCAAACACCCAAAAGTTGGGGAGAAAAAAACAAAACAAGAGAGCTGAACCTACACTGCTGAGCTGCATCTTGCTGGAAGTTAATACTGGAAAAGTTAAAATCCTATACAAGCAAAACTAAGTGTATGATGTAAATGATTCTGTACCCTTGAATACTGGACAAGGAGACTCTAATGCTAATCCTCTAAATGTCCTCACTTCAAAGCATGGCCTTCAGGATCTTGGCTAGTATGAACAAAGCAGGGCTTTAATCGCGCTTAAATGATAAATGGCAAAATTTATTTACATAGTTATTTCTGTGATGAATGTCTCTACCAAACACACTGTTTTGTATTCATTACTGAAATGTCTACTTTAAAAAGCCCCTTCTGCAGTCCCCTTGGTATCTACTTCACTTTCACTATCTTGTCAATTGATTTCACAAATATATTAAATTAATCCTAATCCATATAATATCCAATATTTGAGAAACTGAGATTATTCAGTGTAACTTTCAATGGCAGCTGTTTTTGAGAATTTGGAAATACTTGATGTATTTCAATGCTAAATGTCCCTCACAGTCCACCTAGTAGAACTCAACTCAGAAATATAGACCTCATTTAGTTTTGGTTTTAGATATGCAGTTTCTTCTTTATCCTGGACTGCTAGCACTTGCTGTAATTGAGCGCAAACAGATGTTAACATACTTTAGTGTAGGTTACAAGTAATGCTTGCTGCATTGGTGCTAGGCATCATTGTATTAGACCTGTGAACTGACCGCAGTATGATGTTCATGAGTAGTCTCCAGACTAAAGGTTTTGAAATGGTATTTTTTCTTTGTTCTTCTGTGCAAAGGCTTCAGGGACATGATGGCTGTCCTCCCAGCCATACAGAGAGCTTGCTGCCACAGTTTCTTTATCTGCCACAGGGCACTGTTGAGACACATGACTTCCATTTTCTTAACAGACATTTGCTGTATGATTTTTGCTTCCAAGATTGGAGCAAATTAGTCTTTAATTTAAAGCCATTATGTAGTGCCCCTTCCAGTGGTATTTGGATGTTCATATTTAGGTTTGAATATTTATTAATTCAACAAAATATTGTAAGACCCAATAAATATATACACAAGGAACTTTCTCCTGCTGCTTTCGAAATCACTGGCAAAGCTCTTAGGGATTTCAATAGATATAGGATGTGGCTCTAAGATACTTGCTGATGGCTTCTGAATTAAAAGCCAGAGTGAACTTTACATACTCTATCTTAACACAGTGTGTGTTTTGTGACCCAGACACTAAAAGGGGACAATGTCTTTATGGTTTACTTAAGATTAAAATGGTCTAGGTCCAGCTTCAGAAGGCAGGGTCCAGATTGTCTTCAACTTATTAGAAGTGTAAGGTATACATAGGTATCTAAATATCTAAGGACATTTGTACACATGCATGCACCACATGCATTTGTGTAAATGGTGAAATGCACGTCAGCACTGAGAAAATGGTGGTGGTGCACTTTTGAGCTCAAACACATTGAAAGTGTTTTAGTTCAAAAGCACATCACTGCCATTTTCTGCAGGCTGATGCATTTATCCGTTTATACACATGCTTGTGTCACCCTTGTCAGTGTGCTAGGCCAGATGATATGTTGGATTCTGGATCCTCAGGGTGCCAGTAACCCTGGGTATCCCCTAAGGCAGGTCTGCTGACTGAGGTGTCCCTTGGAAAGGTGTGTCCCTCTACCTCACTACCCAAGAATATACTTTAAGTCCAATAAACAAATGGGTTTCTTTATTATACACAACTATATACAAAAAAAGATATTAATCAGGACAAGAAATTGGTATATAGTCAATTTCAATAGCCTGTAGTCTATGGAGTAACTATTTCAATAGTTAATAATAAAAGCAACAATTTTAATAGAATATACAACTGCAAGAATAGATGAATAATTCTACCACACTAGATGGTCCCACTTACATCAAACAACCTCAATGATTACATTCACCTGGTTATAAGACTTTAAAACAGTTCTCCCCCCATAACCTAGGTTGATTTCTCTCTGGTCACACTCCCCTTCCCATAGCAATAAATGGCAATTCAGCTTTAACTGTGATCCACCACTAGGTGGCAGAGGTGGGGCTTTTGCTGCTCCAAGGAAGGTGGACTCTGCTTTCTTGGTAACTCAGCAAAAAAACAAGTCTCTGATCAGCCACTGCAGGTAATAGGCTTCTTTTTTTAGTTTCCTTTCTGAAAAATACATCTCCTGCAAACACTAAGGGTTAAGTAACCCCTCTCACACCCATGCAGATTTGGGATTCTCACAGCCCACTCCCTCTCTGGGCTGTCTCTCTCCTCCAGCACCTCCACATGAAGACAGAGGACTCCCTCTGCAGGCGTCTGTCCCTACAGTACAGGTCTTTCCAGCCCATGCAGAGGACTTCCCTCTGCAGGTCCATGACTAGGCAGCTTCTCCCAGGTCACAGCCAGCTTACCATCCCCTCCCCATGCTTTCCTGTGTCCCTGATTGCACATCTCTGACCCTGGGATCAGATTTTCTTGGGATGACTCAAGCTCTCCTCTGTCCTGAAGTCTACTCCCCATCAAGCCTCAGCTCAGTTCCCTCTGCCTGGGGGAAAGGAGGAGCTGAGTCTCTACCCCCCTCTCCAGGCTTGTATAGCTTTTCAGCTGCTTTTCCCTCCCTCAGCTTTTTATGGCTCCATAGTAGTCAATCAGAGTCCGGGGTTTGTGAGGGTGGGGCTCTGGCCGCAGTTCAAATGCACCAGTAAAAATCATGCATTTTGCACAGCACATCCACTGTTTAGAAAATTGTGCAAACTTTTTGCCACCCTCCTCTGCAAAAGCCTTAGGTATGGCTCATCTACTCAGTTTGCTGCCAAGCAAAACTCTGCAGTGGTTACACATGCAACACACTGCTGGGTGCATCTGCTCATGTGCTTCACAGACTTGATTAATCAAGTCTGCTCCAATGGGCTGGATTTCTGGTGTGTTGGAGCATAAAAAGGTACGTGTATAAGTGCCTTAAGTGTGAAACTATTCCACCCTGCTTAAGTCCTTGAAAAGCCATTAATATGCCCACTTCTTTGTAATACCTTAGGCTTAAAATGTCACAAAAAGTGGTGAGGAGGACCCACGCTGGCTCAAGTAGAATAGAGTAGCATGGTACTTAGACCACTGCTGTCCGGCTTCTAAGTAGTTAGGGAGACTGCCCAAGCTCTCTTAGACCAATGCCACATAGACAACCCCTTCCCCCACTGCTGCACTGCACACGTAGGCATCCCCTTCCATCACTTCACTAGCTGTGGCCTTCCCCAGCTCTGTGAACATCCCATGGTGTGCCACACCTTGGGATGGGTACAGGAAGTGGAAGCTGGAGTGGGGAGGGAAAGCCTGGAGACCCTGTCTGTGGGTAATAGTGGGTGCAGAAGTTGATTGGGAACCCAGGTGCCCATGTGGGTATCTAGTTGAACATCCCTATTTAGACTACAAGATGCTTAAGTTTTCCTTCAATACATAAAAGTTTGAATAAGATCTGGCCTGATCTGTCCAATGGATCATCTTTCTTGGATTGCTCCCAAGAGGGTTATCGCCTTTAGTCTGTTGGAGAAAGTGGGTTCCATAAGTGAGCAATCTTTTGACTGATGGTGCGGAAGTGTCCCACTAACATCACCGATAGAGCAGAACAATGCCTCAGTGGGTTTTTTTCTCAAGAGTTCCTCAGGCTATTTATTTAATGTACTGTATCACGAAGAGTTTCATTTTGTAGCAGTGGGCAGTATAGCATGCTTTCTTCTATATGAAAAATTAAATCTTATCCATCAGTTCCCCGCTTGCTTTCAAAGTGACAAACAATTTTTTTATTCTCAGGACTTAGAAGGCAAGGTGAAAAATTAAATAAATGGGAAATTACTTAAACTGTAAAGGAAAAGCCACCCAGGGAGAAAATTTTTGCACCAAAAATATATGGCACATGGTAACTTACTACTAAATGTATAAATTCTGTCAGACTTCATTACTGGCCTTGGGCAGTGTTAGTGCAGCTACTTAGCTCTTCTAATTATTAACTCTGTTATTGTTTTGAAGCATAGTCTTGTTATCTTTTCTGTGCCCATATGTCTAATAATTTTGTTGATATTGTGGAGGTAGCTTTCAATCACATGAAAGCTCACTCTATGAAAATGAAACTGGAGAGCTGCCTTTTTGTCAGAGTCACAAAGAGAGTAGAAGAAAACAAAAGAATGCAAATTAAATAATAAATATATCTTGCACACAAAGGTCCCAAAACCCTATCTGTAGTGTATTTAGAGAAACTGTTTTGTTGTCCTTTGAAACATCGTGTCCCTGAGAGAAGGAAAGAAGGATCTTATTCAACTGAACATGTTGGATAAAATTCTTTAAGCACGATAGATGCTGTTCACAATTGTGATTCTGGGACTAGAAACAGATGTTGCCAAATCAAAGTAGATCAGCTGTAGTGGGACATGTGCTGCCACAGTTGATCTGCTTTATTGGGTGAAACACACATCATGCCTTGTCCTGCACTGGACCTCCCAGCACCTCCCAGGGGCACATCTCCTAAAGCAGGGAAAGCCTGGGGTTCCCTGTTAAGGAGACCACCCAGAGAGATACTGGGGAAACATCTCTTTAAGTGGGGAAAGCCCAAGCTTAAAAAGATGCACCTCCAGGATCTCCCTGGCACATCTCCTTAAGCGGGGGACCCTGGACTTTCCTGAAGGAGAAACCTGGGAGATCCTCATAAGTGGGGAACCCCAAACCTTTTCTCCTTAAGATGACATGCCTGGGAGATCCTGGGAGGTATCTCCTTAAGCAGGGAAAACTTGCATTTCCCCACTTACTGAGATATGCCCTGAGATTCCCTATGGCATGTTTCTGTAAGTAGGGAAAGTCAGGCAGCTGCTCCAGGAGCTTAAGGGGCTTGACCCTGGGGAATTCCCAGGCATGATGTGTAGGATTGGGTACCTCAACCATCCATAATACCTGCCCAGAGTGGCTGGAGAGCACAGGAAGCTCAGACTGCCCATGCTCTCCTGTTCCAAGCAAACAGATGTACACTACAATAAAACAGCACCATCTACTACTACCTTTGTCCGTGCCACAAATTTTGTGTGTTGGTAGTGTGACAAAAGGTATGGATGCCTGTTTGCTTTGTCTGATGCTGCCATCATTTTTTTTCTGTCACAAAGGTAAGGAAAGGCAATGCCTATTTCCATCCTGGGTCTAATAGATCAACTTTTGTGAAAACTGCCATAGAATCCATAGTAATTTCCTGCAAGAGGTCAGGATCTTGGTTTTACATTTCACCTGAAAAGTGGTATGTCCAGAAGCATGGTTCCCTCTAATTTTAATCCTCACTGAATGGAGACGGCAGTCTAGTAGTGCATAATGTAGAATAGTGGTTATTAACCTCTTCAGACTCAATGTACCCCTTGATAGACTTGAGGCACCCTTTGGAAAATGTCAGCTCTTAGTTTTCACATCTTTTTTGACTTCAGAAAAATAATAGAACAGTTTTTTGGTTGCCAAGAACTCAAAAAGTCAGCAGCAGGTCAGCATGTTGTTGACCCTGTGGATTCCTATTTGAAATCTCTGGGCACATATACACATGCAGTGAGGCTGCTCTAATGCACTGTAATTACATTGCGTTGGAGCAGAATTGATTAAATTGGGTCTGCTGGAGTGTGGTAATTACTGTTCTCCAGCAGACTCCAGGGTCTTTTGTATTAGCATCCCTGTGCTGAAAAATGGTGTGTGTGTGTGTGTGTGTGTGTGTGTGTTCGCGCGTGCGTGTGTGTGTGTCGGGGGGGTGCTTTAACTACAGTTTGGTCAACTAGCTATAGTTAAAGCATTCCCACCACCATTTTTCAGCATGGGGATGCTGATATGTGAGCTGCTTCGGGCACTTTAATTAAAATGCAACCCCCACCTCCCAGAGCAGGTGTATAAATACCCTCTGGGTTTATCTCCTGAGGCATTGTTTATGCACCCAACAATGCTAACATTACGTGGCATCCTGCAGTACTCTTAAAAGGATCTCAAGTCATTTAAAGCATAACAAGGTGCTTGGGAGTAGCCAACATGCATTTGTCAAGAGCAAGCCACGCTCAGCCAACCTGATTTCTTTCTACATATAAACAGGATAGAGCATTGGATGTGACATACCTGTTAGCAAGACTTTTGTCACAATCTCCCATGACATTCTCATTAGTAAACTGAGGAAATACAGTTTAGATGAAAGCACTATAAGGTGAATATGTACCTGCTTAGACCATCGTGTTCAAAGTTGTCAATGGCTCAATGTCAAATAGCAAGGAGGTATCAAGAGCAATTCCTCAGGGGTCTGTCCTGTGTCCTGTACTGTTTAGGATCTTCATTAATGATTTGGAGAATGGGATTGAGTGCACAGTTTGCAAACTTGAAGATGACACCAAGCTAGTTGGAGTGGCAGACACCGGAGAATAGGATTAAGATTCAGAGTAACTTGGATAACCTGTAAAAATGGTCAAAATCAGATGAAATTCAGTAAAGACAAGTGCCTCACCTTGGATGGAAAAATCACACAAGCAAATACAGGTGGGATAGCAACAGACTAGGCTGCAACGGTGTAGAAAAGGATCTAGGGCAGGGGATGGCAACCCCTGGCACATGTGCCATTAATGGCACGCGGAGACATTTTTCCTGGCACGCCAGGAGGCACGCAAAGAAATTTTTTTTTTTTTTTTTTAAGTTGCTGCTCTGGGCTCTCTAGCGCAGCCACAAGTCACAGCACTGAGGCAGGCACTAGGGCGGAGCCAGAAGAACGCAGGCAGGGAGGCTGTCTGTGCTCTACTGCCCCCTCCCCACGCTCCCAGGCTGCACCCACCAGCCTGGCTGGGCCCTGGAGAGTGCTGCCCAGGCAGGCAGATGCCCTGTCCCACCCAGGGCAGCACTGAGGAGCCAAGTGCTGGGGCCGGGCAGTTGGAACAGGGTCTGGGCAGCGTGGGGGGAGGTGCTGCAGACAAGCCAGCCCGGTCGGGGCCTTAGGAAGGCGGGGGCTGGGCGGGAAACGGGGGCTGCCCCAGGGCTCTGCGGGCTCGAGCTGTGGTGGGTGGGCAGGCAGGGGTGTCCAGCGGCACCTGTGGTGGAGCCTGGCCCGGCCCGCACAGCTCCTCAGGGATGGACCGCAGCCACCCTGCACGGTGGCGTGGGGATGCTGCCTGGCTGGGGCAGGACGCTGGGCTTGGGGGTTTCCCCCTCTCGATCATCCTCTCTGCACGCTAGGCACAGTGCAGGTAGGGCAGAGCCATCCCTGGTGCAGGGGCCTGGCCGTGGGAGCCCCCTGGAGCCTGGGAACAGCCACTAGGGCTGCCTCAGCCTGCTCGGGTCCTGGCCTTGCCCACCCGCAGCTCCCCTCAAGGGGCCAGGGCTGGGGTAGGCACTGCACAGAGCTACTGTGCTGCAGGCTCCTGGCTGGCTCAGCCCTGAGCAGCAGCTGCAGCGACTGTTCCCAGAGCCCGGGGAACAGCCTGTGGCTGCAGCTCCCACTCCCACTGTACCCAGCACATACAGAGACCAAGCAGGAGCCCCCTGAGCACGGCATCCTGCCCCAGCCAGTTAGAGTCCCTTTGTGGGCAGGGTGGCTATGCCCCATTCCCCGGAGCCGCGCAGGCCAGCTGGGCCCCACCACCGGTGCTGCTGGGGCCCCCCGCTGTAGCCGAAGTTTGAGATGCCATACCTCAAAAAAGACATGGGCAAATTGGAAAGAGTACAGCGGCGAGGAAGAAAAGGTAGAAGGGGTGTATGAAACATGATTTGCAACAAACAGTGGACTATCTGAGATTATTTAGTCTGGAGAAGAGAAAACTGGTGGTGGGGGGAAGGAGGAGGGAGTTTTGATGAATTTATAATGAAGATGATGATCAACTGTTCTTATTGGCCAGAGTGAACAGGGAACAAGTAACAAGGGAAATTTAGATTAAATATTAAATATTAGATTCATAATTAGATTAAATATTAGATTAAATATTCTGTTGCAGTTCTCTTAAAACTTCAACAAGGGAAATTTAGATTAAATATTAGGAAGAATTTTTGTATTATCGGGGTGGTTAAGTATAAAAAGAGATTATCTAGGGAGGTTGTACAATCTTCATCCCTGGAAGCTTTTCAGAGCAGGTTAGAGACATACACTTGAGTGAAATGGTTTAGACAGGGATGCCCCTGCCTTGAGCAGAGTTAAACTAGATGACCTCCTGAGATGTGTTCCGGTCTGATTTTTCTATGATTGTATGAAATTTGAGGCTTTGTTATATTTCATAGATTTCATAGACAGGGCTGGAAGGGACCTCGGGAGATCATCGAGTCCAGCCCCCTGCCCAAAGGGCAGCAAGATAAGCATCCAATTTGCTCTTGAAGGTGTTCAATGTAGGTGCTTGAATCACCTCCGCTGGCAGACTGTTCCAGACCTTGGGGGCTCGGACAGTAAAGAAATTCTTCCTTATGTCCAGCCTGAAACGGTCTTGCAGGAGTTTGTGACCGTTCGACCTTGTCATCCCTTGGGGCGCTCTGGTGAACAGACGTTCCCCCAGATCCTGGTGGTCACCCCTGATAAACTTATAGGTGGCCATCAGATCACCCCTGAGCCTGCGCTTTTCCAGGCTAAAGAGCCCCATGGCTCTTTAGCCATGTAGGATTTCAGAGAGCAGAAATATGTAGGATTTCAGAGAGCAGCACCAATTGAATCAACAGAATCAGTATTTCCTTCACCCCCTTCAGTTTCTTTGGTGGTCTCATATCTAAGACCTGACCAGGCCAACCCTGAGCAACTTTGGAGATTTGATACTACCAGTGCACAGAGGAGTCTAGCTTGCAGACTGCAGTAGCTCACAGTGTTGCCAATGACTACCGATATTTGTGCTTTAAATAAAAGCTGCTATATTTCTCACAACCCTTCCTGACCCTGGGGCAGTGAAAGCAGTCTGGTATCACTGTGGGACACTGAAACCTTGTTGGACTGGAATATAGATTCTAGTAAATCTGTTTTATGAATTACTTTAAATTTAGGCTAATGGCCTGTGTCTTTTGCTGTATTTCATAAAACGAGTTCTCTTCTTTTCTGACTGTAAAAGAATAGGATATATTCTTCCTTATGAATTTTTTTCCTGAGGTTTTTGGGGTTTTGTTCACCCAACAATTAATTTTTATTCTATTCCCCTGAAAGTGCTTCTTTCAGTGCTTTGAGATTACTTTTCAAATATTTTATCATAACAAAGATCGGTGGGGCAAAGGGAAGGGGCGAAGGAATCTCAAACTGGGAGAGTCTCTATTTTTTTCCCCCCTCACCTGTAGAAAGTTCATTTGCTTATCCATAATTCAGTTGATTCTTGCGGGGGAGAAAAGGGAAAGCGAAGTTATAGTGACATAAAGATTTATCAATACAAGTGCAATTCCGTTTTGGAGAAATTCTGACATTCAAAATATTTTGAATTTGTAACCCTCAAAGTTTTTCTTTTGTCAGACTTTTTCTGATGCTGTTGGTGCTGCTTCTGGTTTTGTTCTGCATCACACCTTGTGTCCATTTATTTATTAATTTCCCTTCTATTTAATTAGTGTATTTTCCCAACTTTCCCCCGAAAAATCAGCCCCTCCAAAATTGGGATGCATGTATTAAGCGGGAAAGCTGATTTTCTGCCTGGGATAGAAGCACCCTGCTTTGATTCCTGCTCTGGAGTACAGCAGCTGTTGAATTACTATTCAGGCAGCTGAGGGAGTTAAAAATTGACTTAATGGCTTGTTGTTCTCTCAGCCACAGGTGTTAATGACTCTCTGTCTTTCTTTTTATGATCCTGATGTTTCACTAATTAAGTTAACCTTTTTTAGGGCAGATTTTGTTTGCTAGCTGCTACTGGTCTCTGTCTTCCTATTTCACAGCCTAAGCAGGAAAAGGAGGGTGAGTCAGCTAAAGATTTGGCTCTGTCCCTGCTCTATGCAGCCAGAGCTCTGGAAAAATCTTTTTTGTCCTCATTCAGTCTTTTAAAACAAGGTGTGTATTATATGCCAGGATGTGTTGTGTGAGAGAAAATACAGTAATTGCTTTCCCAAGCATCTGTTAGGGTCCAAGTGAATTGGGTCTATTTTGGTTTAATTCTGCATTAGAAGAAATCACAATATAATAACTCTTCTGAAACCAAAATTGCTGAGCTTTGAACAGCTATGATCAGATGCACTAAGAGCAACTCGGGGAGGGACCATACAGAATTTTGTATTCCAGAAAGTGTTGGATGACTGTAAGAAGGATAGTGAAATAAGAAAATGAGATCTAGAAGGAAAGACTGGCCTCTTTATTTTTGTTCTTAAATGTTAAGAAGACGTGTTCAGTGCCTTAATTCCTAGTGTAAAATAAAACTCTGAAGGCTCAGAACTGAACTTGGAGCTGAAATAGAGGCATGGTTATAGTATCTTTAAGTTTTTTAGGTGCTTACCTAATCCCTTACTCTGGAGGCAGCCCTGAGGGTCTCAAGCTCTGTTCCAGGACACTCATCACCCTGGGTCACATGAAAGAGGGTCATTGAAAAAGCAGGTTCCCCCTCCCCTGCAACTGTCTCTCTTAGTTCTTGTCTTGGTACAATCCTGCTTCAGCAAGAAATAAGGCCTTTAGTACACCCCTTCATGCTGCTCTGTTTCCCAGAATAGAAAAGTTAGAATATAAACCTCTGTTATTCCAGGAAAGAGTGTTAAGGTTGTGCTTTGCTTATGCTTTGGAAACTTTTTCGCAAATAAATTAAGACCCCTGAACACAAGACCCCTTTGGTAAAGAGTTAGTAAAAAGCATTATAATGTATGAAGAAGCAAAATGGACAGGGTGGTAATTTTGCCTCTGAAGATGGCATTGGTGGGAACAGTACTAAAGGACTGGGTGTGCCCTCATTTAACCAATTTTCATCAATATTTTTAAGGTTATAAAAAAAGCACTAAAACCAATCTTGGGACTGGATAAAATGCCTTACAGGGCCAGTTAAAGAGCTTAGTCTTTAGTTAAAGAGTTTATTAAAAAAAAAAGTCAGAAATGTGACCTGATTAGAGTGTTTAAGGACTAGTAGCTGGAAGCTGTATCCAAATTAAAATGAGAAATAAGGTACAGCTTCTTAACAGTGCAGGTGGGATGCTGACTGAGAAGTCATAAATTCTCCATTTCTTCAATCAACACTAGATGCTTTTATGGAAGCTATGCTTTAGCCAGACAAGTGACTGAACTCAATATGGGGGTAACTGGGTGAAATGTAATGGTCTGTAGTATACAGGAAATCAGATTAGATCATGTAAGGATCCTTTTAATGGCCTTAGACTATGAATAATCAATTCTTCTGTGAAAAGCAAGTAACAAGGATACTTGGCATAGCACAAGCTCTCAGCAAGTGTTACTGACATGAGACGAACACATTACTGTGAAATGCACAGTGGTACTTCTTCAAAGGAAATTTTCATATTGAAACAAATCTACATAAAAATGAAATTGGTTGTCCCAGTAATTTTCTGTAGTCAAGTTCTTTGACAGCTTCTCTGCTTGCTTATATGTGCATTTGTTTGTCTCAGCACCTGAAAATAACTTTATGGGCTGTTACCCAGAGACAGGAGCTGGTTGCATGCCTCAGCTGTAAGATTGGACAGAGGGAAGGATGGTACTTAAACCTTGAAAATCGATGCTGAATTAGCAAAGTAAACCTGAAGAAATATGTGAAAAAGATGAGAATTAAGTCCAGTTTATGTAGAGGAGTTGAAAAGTTTCCCTTTGCTTTAAAAGTTCCTTTAAAGATTTAAAAGTACACATTTTGTTTCGAATTGGAAATTGGTGATATCCTGTGAGAGAGCCAGTTCACTTTAAAAGAGACAAACTGTTCTTTGTTTTTTGATGATAAGAATGGAAGTAGCAGATACGTGAGTCGGCAAACAGAATGAGAGTGTCTGGGTATAACTGTGTATGTAAATTATTGTATAATTTTTTCATCTCAATCTCACTGACAGGTATCTGTCCCAATGAGTTTAAGCTTAAATTATACATGAGACAATTAGAAAGGAATGAGGGTAACTGAGAGGAGAGTGTTACCATAATGAAGGGTTGTGCAGCAGATGTGCTATTGCTCATCTGGATAATTAGTTTTTTGCAGCAGCAGTGGGTTGCTTAAATTTATATAAAAATAGTAGTCAGGAGAGGTGGCATTGTGATCAGTCACAGAGGGTTTGGAAAAAAAAAAAAAGAAAAAGTTTGTCTTGCAAGAAAAGGAGAGAATTGTGTGGCAAATTCCCAAGAATTCAAGATAATGCCATCAATAAGGACCTTGAGGTAGTGAAAGTAGCCTATTCAAAGTGTTTGAGTGTAAAGAGGAGGGAGACATGACTGAAGAACTGGCAGGGAAGATTTTAGAAAGGGATGCAGTAGCCATGTGATAACAGAAGAAATAAATGAGAATGAAGCGGAGAAAGGATATTGAAAAGTGAAAATTGTATAGGCTTAAATAAAAATATTTGATAATCCGGTTGACCTGTATAATACAAGGGCAGAAACACTTCTTAATTCTTTTTTGTTGTTGGTATAGAACAGGCAACCCGTATTTATTGCACATTTGTTACACAAATAAATTTCTACCATACTGAATGATAAAATCAGTATAGACTGGTACTTCCTTTTCGGTAATAAAATTATTTAAACTATGTTAAAATGACAGCCAAGAATACAAAATATGAATACTTGAGGAAATGTTAAATATATAATCAAATTAATAGACTATTTACAGATCCAAATGATGCTGAATAAAAGCTGTATGAAACTTTTTTTTTTTCCTTTGAAGTTGAATTATGTGACTTGGACAGTTTTCATGTGCTCGCTGTCTTTGGGATAAATTTGACACAACAAATCGACCTAACTTCAACCAAATGATAATATACAGATGGAAAGTAATTTCAGTGACTAGATGGGAAATAAATTTCAGGATAAATAGCTATTCCATTACAGATCACTTATAAATAAAACTTTGCTTTCTCTCCTCTTCATACAATGCTCTCGAGTCCCCAGCTCCTCCGTGCTGCAGAGCCAGGGTCAGATCCACAAGAATACTTGTGCGTCATACTCCCATTGAAATCAATGGAAATTAGATATGTAAATACCTTTTGTGGATCTGGTCCCTAGGATTTTCACTTTAGTAAAGGGATTTATTATGTGCGTTCCATCAGTGTTGTTCTGATGACTGCATTAGCTTGCTCATTAACTGCTGGACAGCTCATTAATTTTTTACTGAACTCTTTTTTTCCTTCTAGGTTTATGATAAATGTGACTTGGGAAGGTAAAGATTTGTCCTTCACAGAAGATGGCTACCAGGCACAACCAAAGCTGGTGGTGATAGTACTGAACAAAGATCGAGCATGGGAAAAGGTGAGCACTACCTGCAGGTTTATCCGGTGAAAGGCATGGAGGGAAGATGTGGTCGTTTAGAAAAGGCTCCCTCAGTTCTGTTCAGATAAGGCAAAACTACCCTTGCTGATATGCAGTGGCAAAATGAATCAGCTGTGATACTCTTCTTTTCTTCTGTATGGCCAGGGTAATTTCTGATATCAGTGATGTCAGTTTGTTCATCAAAAGTAGTACTATATGCATAGGGAAAGCAAAATATCACTCAAGGCATGCCGTGTAGATGACAAGACTCCTGCAACATGCTTGGCATATCATCTGGCTTTACAAATTAAACAGAGGTCATATTGGGTAAGTGAATGATTTTCACAGAACTCGGAACATAAGATTTCTGAAATCTGGATGGATTTGAACATAATCCAGAAACCTCACAGCATTTTTAATTCCTATATGATTTAGATTATACATATTTCTGGTGCAGAGTAACTTTACCTTCCTTTTGAGGGTTAACTCTTGCAAAATCTAACTAGAGGTTCAGAATCTTGATTTAGATTTATGATGCATTTAAGTATACTCTGGCTAGTCCCCTCCTACTGTAGAAAGACTAAGCAGCTGCTTGTAGAGGCAATTCCATAAGCTTCTGTGTATCAAAATTAACAACATGAACCTTGTATAAAAATGAGCTGTATATAATGTGGTTTTCTTAAATGCATGGTAATGCCATAAAATATTGTCATCTGTAATGTTAACATGCTGGAGTCTGCCAATTTTATTCACATATTGCAAAATATGGGATTACACTGATTAAGGGGCTATTTGTAACAATGCAGTAATCTGGACCTGAAGAGCATTTGCAATGTCCAAGTCTAGGAAGTATGTGCTGTGGTTCAAAAAACGTAGTTTAGATTCCTAAAGCATGATCATGTAGTCTTCATGAAATCCAGACTCCCTTTAAAATTTAGGAAGTCCTAAATTTGTGGCATATATGAAACACTGGATTAGTGGTCCAGTTTGCAAGGTTGTCAGCCTCTAAATAGCACTACACACTTAAAGTGAAACATCAGTTACTATATGTCAGGGGTTTTCAATCTTTTTTTAACAAGTGTACCTCTTCTGTCCCAAAGTTTCACCTCTATATTTTTCCTTGTTTTTCAGGGGGAGGGGCAGATAGAGGTCCCATGGTGAGGGAGGGAGTGGGGCAGGGAGAGGTGGCCAACATGGGACACAGGGGTGGGCAGTGGCACTGGCAACCTGTTTGGGGCACACAGTAGATTGGGGAGATAGCAGAGCAGCAAAGAGGGTAGGGAGCAGAAAGCAGAGAGGTGAGGAAGTACAGGAGAGGCAATGGAAAGCAGAGCAGAAGATTAGGGAAGCAGCACATGGGGCAGGTGAACGGGGCTGGCCAGAGCGGCAGCGGGGAAGGCTGCCAGAAGCCTGGCCCCTTCTTGGGGCAGAGGCCAGGTGCAGCCTGCCTGGGTGGTGCAGAGGGCCCCCAGAGCTGCACAGCGCAGGCAGAGCCAAGCCCGGGGCTCCTGCTTAATGCACCCCCAGCCTCGCACACCCATGAGCCGAGCCCTGCCTTGCCCCAAGTGGCTGTCCCAGTGCTGCTTTCCCAGCCCAGCCCAGCCCAATCCAGATAGACACTTGCATGCGGCAGCAGGCCTGACTTGGGCAGCTGCAGGCACTCAGGGCTCAGAGGCTGCAGACCCATCCTGCCCCGCCCCTTCCCAGCCACTCCCTGGGAGGTGCCGCAGGGAGTGTTCGAGGGCTGCAAAGTGCCCCCACTCCAGCCAGGCAAGGTCTCTGCAGTGGCCTTGCTATGAGGTGCGGTGGGCTAGGGCTGTGTCAGGTTGTTCCTGGTGGGGGCTGGGACAGGCTGTGCTCTGGAAAGGCAGTGGTGGAGCTGGGAAGGGGGCTATGGCAGGAACCATAGCATTATCTGCAGCCACCCCAGCATTAGCTGTAGCCCCCCACAAATCCCCCTCCCAGCACCACCACTGCCTGTCCCAAGCACAATATAGCCCAGCCCAACTTTCACTGGGAACAGCCTGTTGTGGCCCCAGCCCCAGCCCATCCCGACCCGACCCATGTGCAGATCTGGGGGCACATGCTATCTGGGTGCATGTAGTGGTGGGAGCCATCATGGCCCATACTGGCTGGGCAGCCCCACCTTCTCCCCCACCACCATAACAGAGATTACCAGCTGGACCTGGCTGCTCTCCACATGGCTGGGCTGTACTGGCCGCTGGTGTGATGCGCTGCAGCTGCATGCATACATACAGAGTTTTGCATATTCCCTATACACCTTTTAAGTACCCCTAAGAGTACACATACCCCTGGTTTATAATTTCATACTTTTTTTTTTTAATGAAACTGGTCTTAAGGGACCAATTAAAGGGCTAGGAGAAATAGGCTTGATAATTTTGAAAAAATGAGCCGGTAACCACATAAGAGCACAGACTAGGACAGTGGTCTTCAACCTTTTAAAGTAGGAGATTGCCTTTGGAATTTAAAAGCAACCTCAAGATGTACTATGTGCCACACCCTTCCCCCCCCCCGCCCAGCAGGTAAGTCTGTTATGGGGGGGGGGGTGCAGATCGAGGCAGAGGGAAAAAAATATTATTTGGGGGCAAGCCCCCTTAGCAGGTAAGTCTGTGGGGGAAGGGACTGGGGGAAGGGAAAGGCCATGGGTGGAGTGGGGCAGATCAAGGCCCCAGCCCAAGCCCCACTTCCTCCCTTACTGCTTGGGCCTCGATTTGCCCCCTCCCCCAATGATGAGGAGGGAGGAAGCGAAGGGAGCTGGGGCAGGCCCTGCACAGCCAGCGTTTGGAAACAAAGGCATGAGAGGTTCATCCCAGGCCCATGGGGAACGGGAACCACGCAGCCTAGCAGGGCCTGGGAGGTGTATGCTCCCAGATCTGTACACCAGCTGGGCTGGCTGCCACTGTGGGCTGGGGCTGGGGCAATGCTGGGAGTGGGGCTATGTGGAGGGCTGCAGGCACCCAAAAATTCACCACAGCCCCTGCTCCCAGCACCACTGTCTGGCCAGATTGCAGCGCAGCACAGTGCAGAGAAGAGCAGACCAGACCACCAATGTCAAGAGCATGGCTCTGCCTTCCCCTTTCCCCTGGGATCTGTGTGGGCGGAGGGGTAGGCTGGTGCTGGAAGGCAGTACCATGCTTTTCATGGTGGTGCTCTGCTCTGCTCTGCTCTGTGCTGTGCTTTGTTTTGGGCCAAGAAGCAGCACTGGGAGTGGAGGCTATGGTGAATCTTCAGGTGCCTGCATAGCCCCGCTCCCAGATGAAGCCCCCTGCATAGCCCCACTCACAGTACTGCCTGAGTGCAGCCCTGGCCCCAGCCTGCAGTGGCAGCCAGCCCACCCAGCATGAAGATCTGGGGGCATGTAGGTCCCCACTCCCCATGGCCCCCAAATGACCTGCTCATGGCTTTTTCCCCCACCCCAGCTGTGCAGGGCCTTCTCTGCTCCAGCCCTGCTCCTTCTCTCACTGCTGCTGTAGCTGCCCATGCTGCCTGGCATTTGTGGGGGCATGTGCGCCCCCATCTGTGCATGGCAGAGGCAGCTATCATTGTGGGCTGGGCTTTGTGCTCTAGGCTCAGCTGCGGCTGGCCCAGGAGCAGCCTGATGCCATGTGTGTCCAACCACTAGGCTGAGCCTCATCCCTTGCCTGCCCAGCAGTGGGACTCTTTTGATATTGGGCCACTCCTGGGTAGGCTGCAGCTGGGCTCAGGGCGCAAAACCCAGCCCAGAACAGCTGTTGGCTCTGCTGCACACAGATCTGGGGGGGGGGGCATGTGCCCCCTGGGGCCTTTGCCAGGGTGCGCACAGAGCTCCCCTACACCTGTGGACGAGCCACCCAGGCTCAATCTTCCCACCACACATCCAGCCAGGGCCCCAATCAACTTACCCCTGCTCCTGCCTCTGCGGCACTGTCCTTGATACTGGGATCCTCAGTTTGGTCCCCTTCTTCCTTCCCCCATGGACTGAGCTGCTGGCCTGGGGGTGGGGCACACACATGCATGGACATGTTCTCAGCCCCCCACCAGAGCCTGGGATTGAAAGAGGCTCTGAGATCTACCAGTCAATCGAGATCTACTGGTTGCTGGCCACTGGACTAGGGGATGGACTGTGGCCAGACCCCTAATAAGAATACTCTGGGCACTATTCTATTTCCCTTTGGTTTAAGTGAAACATTTGTAACTGTCTAAGTGGCATTTTTGGCACTTATATGCAGGAATGATTCTGTTTTTTGAATATATAAACCCGTGTGCCTAAATTACTTTGTATGTAGGTATGTATCCAGGGGCACATCCCAGAAACAATGAAGGAAAGGGAGGAGGGGAATCTTTTCAAGGCTTAACCCAGATAGCTGTTCCCTTAACCAGAGGGGCTGTAAGTCTGCATTTGTCTGTTTATCTGCATTTGTCTCTGACTTCCTAGCAGAACAGACTACAGTTCAGGCATCACTCAGGTCCCTATCAAGTGTTTCTTTGGAAGCTAAGTCACTGCCCCTTGCCTTTAAGTCATTATAAACAATTCACAGAGGGCAGTATAGTGAGACGTTCCTGCTCCATTATCAGGACTCAAGACCAGAACTTGGGCCCCCTCTCTTGCAGGGCAGCAGCCATCTCACTGACCCGTGTTCTTTTTTTCCTGACCCCATGTCTCTCTCTCCAGTAGCTGTCTAGGGAACCAACTTCAAAAGGAAAGGGGCCTGAATAATGCCTGACTCTGTCCTATGGTTAGAGTGCCGTGCTGGGAAATCAGGGAGATGCAGGTTCAAATCCCCTCTGGGTAAGAGGGGTTCCTTGAAGCTCAGTGTTCATCTTTTCAAGTGAGTGCCCTACTCCCCTAGGTCTTGGTTTTAAAAAAAATGCTACTTAGATGATCCAAGGGATCCTTTATCCTTTCAGAGAAAGTTTAAATAAGCAGACCTTCAAGTGGTCACCATATGAAACCAGGGAGGCCCTAGTACAGTGTTTGCCACATCTAATTGTATTTTATAGAATCAGCATTCTATTGTGCAGCTTCAGGAAAGGTAGAAGAATTCTCAGGCTGCTTGTAGGAAATGAATACTTCACATATCAGAGGATCACAGTGAATTTTGACTTAAAGGCATGGGAAATTATAGTCTAACAAAGTAATTCAAGATAATATTTCCCTTCTTTTGGCTCCTGTTGAGTATTGAAAGGAAATCTGGCATTCTTTCAATTGTATAAATCCATCAGAGATCCAACATTTCCTAGTATTGGTTTCTTGATAAGCATAAGTTTACCTCCATTTTCTGTTTGTGTCACAGTTTAGTTTAGTAATATCTCAGAAATTGCTTGCAACTGTATATGGGGAAAAAAATCCAAATCCTAATGTTTAATTATATGTTTCACTCATGTACAATATTGATAGTACAACAGTCTGCTAGTCCTTGTAGTGTAACTAATGTACATAAAATTGCAGTGTAGTTACTTTGTCATTTATGTAATAAAGAATAGTTTTTTCTATTTAATGTGAAGTGGTTTCTACCCAGCTTTATCCTGAAGGTACAAGATTTAATGTGAAAACTTCTTCCAGCTTTATTTGTGTAATAATCTGTTTTTATTTAGATTAAATTTTCTCCTTTTGGTCTAAATGCTACCCATGCTTGGTGCTTTAGCTGAAAGGTTTAGTTTGCAGAAAATCCATTAAGGCATAGCTTGTTGTATGCTGAAAAAAGATACACGTTCCCAATTGAAAAATAAGGCATGTTGAGTCTTTGTAAGGGAAAACACCAAAACTTTGGATCTGAGCTTGGAATGAGTACAGAGAGATGTGTACAGTCATATTTCTAAGAAGTCGGATGTTAATTGTAATGTAATACAGTGGGACTTGCGTGTTGTAATGCCTGCCGGGTCTATAGCCCCTCCCTTCAACTCACCTGCCATGACTTGATGTTATGCTATAAGAGAGAGGGTTCAATGGAAATCTTACTGGGTGGGCTTCCTGAGAAATGGCAGGACTTATGATTTTGGTGCAATGTTCCATGGGGCTCCATCTCCCCTACACCCTGTCCACTTGCCAACCAGATAGGTATCCGTACAATGGTGGTCTGGCCCACAGCTTGCTTCGGGAGGAATCCCATGTCCAAGTGGGCTCAGTTAGTACTTGTCCCTCTGGCCTTGATGAGTGGCCTTCCCTCTGTCGAGGCTGTCAGGCTGTCTAGGTGGGATGTCATGCCTACTGCAATGCCTCTGAGTGGGGTGCTTTGTTTTTGCCCTACTTTTCTCTATCTCTCTGAATTTTTCCTTTTTTTTTTTTTTTTCTTTTTTCTTTTCAAAAGATATATGTTCCTGAGGAGGAGAGGAATGCAGAGCTGCCTCCTTTCCCCCAGCCTTCAACAGGGGACTCAAAGGCTTCCCCTGCTCTGCCTGCTGGTGCAGTGCCAGCTGTGCTGCTCCTCTCTCATGCCAGAGCCTCAGCACATCTGGTGTGCTGCACCTCCATGCTCCCAATCTCTGGCTCTTCTCTCCCAGCCCGGGTTCTGGCGGGGCTTTTAAACCTTCCCGTGGTGGCCGGTATGGCCGCTGCGATTGTTCCAGCTGTTCCCCATCCAGGAAACAGCTGATTAAACAGCCAATATAACGCTGGCTTGTGTGGCCACGTCTTCAGTCCCAGCTCCTGCTCTGGCTGCCTGGCAGGAGGTAGGTTTTCCCTGTGGGGTGCTGTTTCTGGGGTTTGGGGCCTGCGTGGATTCCCCTCTCGACTCCGGGAGCCTGTGGGGGTGCCTTGCTGCCACAGGTAATGAGACTGAAAATGACCAGGTTCAACAGTTATCTAACAAAGCTCCCCAAGCTTGTAATATCAACATTCACATTGTTTCTGCCAATCTTGATAGGCAAAGGAGCTAGTTTTCAGGCAAGACTGTTTGTAATGAGGTGAGTATAATGTTGCACGTTTTACTGAAACTACCTTGATTAAGTACAAGAATTAGCAATGCTGCCCATAGCTGTAACAGAACGTTTCTACATGAATGCTACATCACTGTAGCTTATCACTACGTAGTGCCAGAGGTCATAACTGGTGACTCTGATGCTGCTGTGCAATAGCAATGAGTTGCTGCACAGTAGGGTCGGAAATGAACTATGTGCTCCCTGGACTGTGCAGTGATGGCAGTTAATGTGCAGTCATTTACTACTTGCTAGAGCAAGTACTAAATAACTGTGCAGTAAGAACTGTGCAGTTGGAGGCACGTGTAGATGTGCCCACTGATATGCCCATTGTGTAATTGAGCTAACTCTGGAGAAAAAAAATGAGTTGGTTAGCAGTAGTACCTGCATTTCTCTTACTATTTTCACCTCTGCAAAGTAGGACTTCTCTACCTCATCTACCCCAATAATGCACTTAAGACATGACTTTTACAGCCTGTTGGGACCTTTTAAATGCAAATACTTTTAGGCAAGGGCAATATCCTATTTTTTTTATTATGCCAAGAAAAATCAAATGCAGAAATACTATCAATCCAATATTGAAGTAATACAGTAAAGCCAATGTAATTAATAATCAAACTACAAATTAACTTCCTAGAAAAAAATAATTCAGTTGCTTGGAAAATCTCATATGTTTTTAGGGTGTTTATTTAGTAACATAAATGAGACCTGATTATACTAAAACATAAACCTTATGTAAAAGAGACTTTCAAAATTAAAATATTTTTATACTGTCATGCAACTTTCTTGTCTATGAAGGCTGGTATGTTAAAAGTACAAACAAGAAATATATTGCTCTTAGCAACCTTTAAAACATTGCCCTTAGCAATATTGTCCTTGGACCCTTCATTGTGCTGGAAAACTGAGGTTTAGGGTAATGTCAAATGATGCTGTAACTTAAGATTTGCTACATGCTCATTTCATGAGTTCTGCAATACAGTTTTCTGCCTTGAATGATATTACTGTTTGTCATCCCAACATTTGACAGTTTAACCAACATAGAGAAAGATGTGAGCATCTGATATTTCTAGTACAAGTCAAAAAAGAAACCCTTTTTAAATGTACACAAAATTAGAGAGGCTTTAAAAGCCAATTTTTGCTATACACTCAATTAAAAAAAACAGAAATAGCAGATATTACATATGGTGTGTACAACACAGCTGAGTGATTAGTCTGAGTTGCTAATCAAATGTTGTTATAGAAACCTTTAACATCTATACATCCAAACTGATTAAAATTCTACCCACATATCTTTAACTTTGCATTAACATAGCAATTATTGTGTGTGAGCTAGAGTTTGATTTTACTTTGATTAAGTTACGTAAGTCAGTTCCATAAGCTTTATACATGGTACATCTAAGAGTAGGGCTTATCTTTTGTTATACTATTTACAATGATGCTTGTAAAAAAATATATGTAGTAAAAAACATGGGTTGGGGGTAGGGAATTTCCTGGGTGTGATTAAATGAAGCAAGTTCTTCATAGAGGCATCCATCTGGCTGCTAGTCTTCAGATAGCATAGCCAATAGAGGGGAAATCCACTATATACAGGACTACAGATGAAACAGCAGTATTTTTGAGGAGAACTGAAGATCAGAATACTGATTCAGATTTTGCAAGGCATTTTATTTTTAAATTATGGTGGTGATAAAAACAAATCATGGAAGAAATATAGTACAATTTCTCAGGAGATTTGCAGTTGCATTCGAAGCAGATACAGTGAAACTGCAGTTTTGTATGGGAATTCACTCCACACAATGGTAGCTTGTTACAAAATGAGGAAAATATAAAATTTTAATTAGAACAACTAAAATAGCTGTCTATTTTCTTGCTATGGAATTTTCTTTTAAGCAGCTCTGTCATGGATCTAGTATGTACTGACTGATAGGATTATGTGCTTAGAATAGATGTAGTGGTACACTTCATAACACAACTTGTCCCAGCTACCTTTTGTCATCAAGTCCATTGTCATGCTAGTTAAAATGGAAACAATCTATTTTCCTAGCCTGAGTGTGACTCTAGTGACTGTTTATAGATGAGTTAAAATTGTAAGTCATTGTATGCATACATGCCAGTGAACTTTCACTTGCCGTATAAGACACTAAGGGTGCTTATACATGTGATGGGGTATTAATTCTATGCCCCCTAAATTGAAACGGTGAGTTTTTAATTGAAATGGTAGGTTTTATTTTTCCATCACTTGATACACATTATTATCCTGGTGGCCCTCCTCATCTTCTCTCTCAATTAGCACACCCAGTTGCGTCCCTGCCATCTCCCCACATTGCTCCAGGGGCAAGCCAGCCCATTCCTCGACAGTCTCAAACATCCTGCTGGCTGCAGGACTGCTGAAGGCAGAAGCAGTGAGGGGCTCGATCCTTTTTTTTTTTTTCTGAAGAGCCTGCCCACCTTTCCCACAGCTGGGGTTTGAGCCGAGCAATGGCCTCAATGTTCCAAGTTGCAACATTGCAAACTGAACTACATTGTAGTTTAGTTTAAAACTATGCAAACTCGGGTAAAACCCACAAAACTGATGTATGTATAATGTATGACACCATTAATCCACACAAAGGGAAATTTTTGTTATGTGTACTTTATGACATCATCACATGTACAAGTGCCCTAAGGCTTTTGGTGTTGACAAAGCTCAATTGGGACTGTGGAGTTCCTAGTGCAGGTAAGAGTGCTGCTCCCCTCCCCTCAGAATCCACATGTTTCTGGTCTCAGATCCTGTTTCCCCTGCCCCTGCTTTCAGATCCCATTTCCCCTGCTTCTGCATTTAGAACTTCCATAGGGTTTGCTTTAGGTGGCAATTCTACTTCTTATGCCCTGCATAACTTCTCAACTGAACTTGTAAGCAGGTGACAATCAAGAGTGTTTCCTCTCAATAATAAATGAATATACTCATATAGCATTCTAACTTTTGAAATTGTGACTCCAAATAGAAAGCTACCATGTGGCAGGAACCTACAAAAATATGAAGTGACTGCAGATTTCTGTACCTTGCAGCATATGATTCCTTCTGGTATGATCTATATTACAGATAGAGTTTTCTTCTAAGAGGATTTTGATCTCCTGATTTGTCCTGCAAATGTGTGTAGTTACTAAACTGGAAGACTTAATTTAGCATATCTTCCACTTTTCAGTCATTAACTAAAAATTAGTCTGAAGAATTCCTTCTTGGTATGACCAGTTAGATTAAAGGAAGCAGGTAGTTTTCCTACCAAATGGAATGTATCAGACTATGCATTTGTACAATATTAATTTCTTAATGCAAGTGTGAGGCTCCAAAAATATTTTTTTGGCGGGGGGTTGTTTATTAAAAAAAAATTCTGGCACTTGATTTGTCTGTGAAGTCCTGTCAGTGTCATTCTACCTGTGCCACTATTGGTGCACAGTGCAGGAAATAACATCTTCTGCAGTTCTCTTCACTGGACTGGTAACCTAGTTTTATTCATCCTCTGTTCTATCCTTATGCTTAGAACTTGCAGCTACATCAGCATATGCAGCAAGAATTGTTTCTGTGAAACTCAGTAATGAGTAATTCTATATGTTGGGGTTATTTTCTAGCCTAGATAGTCGTATGGAAATCTAGCAAGCAATTCATCATCTTGTTTATCAACTATTACCATTTGCAGTCTGCAGAAATGAACATATATAAAAAGTGGAATATATTTTGTTCTGCTGATTCTGAGGTCTACTTTAGTAAAGCTGGATGAGGTGAGGATATAGCAACAGATATTTCCATCTGACATCAAAAAGCTTCTGAATCATCTCAGCTGCCTGGTATATTTTCACATCTATCCTGGAGTATTTAAAGGGATTTTTCCAGAATTGCTGTTTACCAAGAATAATAATTTTAGCTGCTGAAGAATATTTTCCAACAGAGAATTCCATTGCCTTTTTCACAATATCTACAGTCTTCCAGGTGAAAATGCAAGACATAACTGAAAGAATGCTGGAGTTTAAAAGAAGTGTATTAATTTGTGTATATATAAATGCATATTTATATGTTGTGCCAAATGTTGGTTGTTTTTCAGTAGTTTACATTGGGTGCATCTACATGTGCAATTAATGCACCTTAACTTTCTGTACAGAAAATTGAAGCTCATTAAAGCACTCCTGGGCATGCTTGTGAAGATGCTCCTGTTAGGAGCAGTTCAGTCCAAGGTTGTTCTGCCCTGCTTTGCCACCCTGCAGCAGCCAGAGGGAGCTCCAGTCTCCCCCAGGTGCTGGCCTAGGGGGCCATTCCAATCTCTGTGGGGAGAGCTGTCTTGGCTATGGGGACAGCTTCCTCCCAGCCATGTGGAGATCGGGACAGATCCCAATATTGGCAAGGATGGGAGAGCTGTTCTGGTTCTGGGGACAGCTGCCTCCCAGTCCTGTGGAAATCAGGATCAGCCCTGATTCCCACATGGCTGGAAAGCAGCTGCCCCCAGAGCCAGAACAGCTTTTCCTGCCCCTCAGAGATCAGCATAAATTCTGAACTCCATGTGGCTGGGAGGCTGCTTCCCTACAATCTGGACAGCACCCCCCAACCCATGGAGATAGGGGCTTAGCCAGACAGCAGTTGGCCCTTGTTGCCTGGGTGGACCAGGAGCAAATTGCTCCCAGTCAGGGTCTACACATGCACTCCGGCACATTAGTTAATGGGCTGTTTTTCTAGTTCTTGTAAATATTGGTGCTAGCAAACAGTACATTAGACTAATTTATGCACAGTAATTGACATGGGCATGTAGACAGCGATGTTGTAAAGCATTTCATGTAGACACATCCACTGAGTTGAATTTTGTGCTTTAAAGGAGTAATTCAAAACTACTTGTGTACGAAAAATATATGTATTTTTAAGATTCATGGCCCTTTTACTAAGAATCAAAATCTCTTCTACTAAAGAATGTTATCCTATACAGAATTCTACTGCCTTTTTCACAATAGCTGCAGTTTCCCATTGTTCTCTGGGACTGAGGTCATACCATTCGGGCAATATCTGAAAAACTCAGTGTCCCATTTTAAAAACTCATTAAAAACTACAGCTGCTCATCCTGATCTGATCGTTAGTTCATATAGTATTTCTATAGGATAGAATTAAAGATGTTTGTATTAAAATTGCCGCAATTTCATATCGTAGCAAGTTTGGATTTCTCTGTTTGGGGGATAAATGCAGCATTCTATGAGTATGTTACTTTAAGTTAGAAATATGTACTTTAAACTCCATATTAACACAATTTTAGTCTTTTATCTAGCAAGACTTACCCATGACCCCATTACTGTAGTGTCTGCTTACCCTAAGCTTATTTTCACTTTTCTATTGACTTTAATTGGATTCTTTAGGTTTTTAAGCAGTAGAGCTCTCTTTTTATGCTCTTTGCACTCTAAGCACACAAATCTCTTTTCTATAGATCTGTTTGCTGCAGATGGTAACTAAATCTAGCTAATTGGGTTTAGGGCTGGAGCATAAATCACATTTTTCAGGCCTGTCTTTGAACTATTCCATGGTTCCTTCTTCCAGGTTACATAATCCAAAATTCCAAATATTATTTTTTTTTCTGCTTTAAATGCTCAATTAGATGGCTGTCAGAATAAGAAAAGATACTTCAAAAGGCATACTTGAGAGAAATGGCTATATTTTCCCTGTCTTCTACACTAGTCCAGGAGTGCCACATACAGCAGCAGAATGCATGGGATTTTGATTATATGGGATCCTTAAGTTAGGAACTACCTTGCGGATACTTGATTTCTTCCTTCAAATGACCAAACTACTCAAGATTCCCTTTTAATTCTCCCCCCTCCCTTCCCTGTTTTTATTAATAATTTCCCTTTTGAGACTCTCAATTTCATTCAAAACTGTCCTCTTTATACACCCATTGAGGCACCACTACTCAGGTTTGTGGTTTTTTTCCCTAAATACCCATAAAATCCATCTTATTCAGATTATTCCTAACTTTACAGCTATTTTTTTTTTTAAATTCCCAGAGCAGGATTTCCTGCTCTTCTGCCATAAGCCACATTCCAACATATGCCAAACTTACACCAAACTGTTTTGTAAAGAGTAATATTCTTAGCCAGCATATAAAAACAAAAATCTTGTGAGCTTCGAGTGACAGATTTTAAATTTGCTAATGGAAAGAACAATAACCTGCACTAATAGCTTGGAGCCTTCTACTCCCTGGGAGCTGGGGTTTGTACACCAGGCTGAGCTACCCCCAGCCCAGCCCAGCTCCAGGCTCTCAGCCTTCTGAGGGACTGAGGTGAAGCCTCTCTCAAGTGACTCCCAAGGCCCATCTGAGATGGTGCTGGTGGGACTGGGGCTTTGGGAGAGATGTGCAGGGATGGTAAGCTCCCACATGGCACAGGACAGCACCCCCAGATGTCTTATCCTGCTCTACTATTGGGAAGACACCCCCCTCCCCCAAGTTCCAGTGCTGCTCAGCTCTCATTTGCCTCCTCCTTCCAAACTGGGCAGGAGCCAGGATCCCAGCTCATTGCTGCCCTCCCTCTGGCCAAGTACCTTGAGGTAAACAGTGACCCTAAAGGGCAGGTGATTGCAGTCACCAAGAGCCAGGCCTGGAGACCAGAGCAAGGTCTGAGGCTGCCGAGTGGGCGGATGTCTCTCTACTTTTCTTGATGATGGGCTTATCCAGGAAATTCACCCCAGCCTCCTCCACTGCCTGCAAGCAAATCAAGACGAGAAATCAAGGTCTGCTGCTGTTGTTTGGGCATGGGACATCACCTCAAGCCAGTGCCACCAAGCCAGGCTGTGATCTAGGCTGTTCAAGGTACCATGGACTGCACAAGCACCAATTTGCCATGCTGCTAATTTGACACTGGGACATCCTGGTGTCAAAAAAAAAAAAGCACACAAAAAAACCAAAAAAAACCCCCCAGGGTGGTCTACGTGGTAGCAGTGTATGCCACCAGAAACAGAGCCTGGCCATTGAGAACTGTGCTGTAACTGCTGGCCAGGCTCCATGCATCCAGATTGGTGCTGCTGGTACCCCCAGGACTCTAGATAAAGCTGTTGGCCCCAGCCACCCCTATCTCACCTGGGACAATTTGGCACTAGCCAAAATGCAGGACCTCCATCTAACCCAGGTGGTGCACAGCCCCACCAGGGGAGACAACCTGTTGGACCTGGTGCTGGCCACAGGTGACGACGACCTGGTGAAAGGGCTGCGGCTGCTCAACGACCTGGGTGACAGCAATCATTGCCTGCAATCATTCACCATCCAGCGCATGGTGGCAAAGGCCTGCAGCAAGGCAGCAGCCCTATCCTTCAGGAGGGTAGACTTCAATGAGATAGGGAGAATAGTCAGAGAGGCACTGAGGTCCCAGAGGGGAGGGGAGTCGGGTGTCCAAGAAGAGTGGTTGCTCCTTAAGGAGATGATCCTCCAAGCCCAAACGGAGGTAATCCAAACAGGTATTAAAGGGGGCAGGAGGGTGCAAAAGCCCCCATGGCTCACCAAAAGCATCCAGGAGCATCTCCTAGCTAAAAGGGAGGCATACACCCAGGGGAAGGGAGGGGCCATCACCAGGGAGGACTATACTGCGGTTGTTCAGAGCTGCCGGGGAGTGGTCAGGAAGGCCAAGGCGGAGATGAAACTGGGACTAGCCACCCAGATCAATGACAAGAAAAAGTCCTTTTTTAAATATATAGGGGGCAAAAAGAAGGTACCGGATAATGTGGGGCCCCTGCAGACATGCTAGGAAATCTGGTCGTCACACCAGACGACAAAGCTAACCTATATAACAACTTCTTTGCCTCCATTTTCCTGAGCAGGGACTAGATCAGCCTCCCTACTGGGACCCCCTCAGGCTCCAGAGGAGGCGCACCCAGGCCAAGGGTCAATGAGGATTTAGTCAGGGAACTTCTGGAGGGACAGGACGTATTTAAATCAGCTGGTCCTGATGATCTCCACCCCAGAGTGCTGAGGGAATTAGCTGAGGTCATTGTGGGACCCCTGGCATGGCTCTACAAGCACTCGTGGTGCTCTGGTGTGGTGCCAGAGGACTGGAA
>NW_017728923.1:14512437-14533391 GCF_001723895.1 Crocodylus porosus | reverse complement strand
CGCATGAACGGGGGCAGCAGGGCAGGCCCTACGAGGAGAGGCTTAGGGACCTGAACCCGTTCAGCCTCCACAAGAGTAGGCTGAGGCGGGATCTAGTGGCCCGTTACAAACTAGTCAGAGAGGACCAGCAGGCATTGGGGGAGTCCCTGTTCCCCCAAGCACTACCAGGAGTGACTAGAAATAACAGTCACAAGCTGGCAGAGGGTAGATTCAGGCTCGACATCAGGAGATGCCTTTCATTGTCAGGGCGGCTAGGATCTGGAACCAACTTCCACGTGAGGTGGTGCTGGCTCCTACCCTGGGGGTCTTTAAGAGGAGGCTGGATGAACACCTTGCTGGGGTCATTTGACCCCAGTATTCTTTCTTGCCCATGGCAGGGGGTCAGACTTGATGATCTGCTCAGGTCCCTTCCGACCCTACCAGCTATGAAACTATGTGTGGAAGGGCACAAAGTAGCAGCACAAAAATATTTGTGGCACAGAAAACACACATTCTTGCACGTGTGTTCGTCTGCACATATGTGTCGGGGGGAGGGGACTACTGCAGGCCTAGCTACTAAGCTACTGTGTTACCAATCAATCATGATTCACTCAGGGACCATCTCAATACACAGTAGCTAGTGAGGATAATTTGTTAATGAGCAATGATTAACACCTACAAAACCACAGACTAAGGAGAAGAAAGAATCAGTACAGAGCCAGGAACTGCTTCTGCTCCAAGACAGAGACAGTCAGTTGCATGAGCACCCATGTGATGAGTTTTGCCTGTCAGCAGGGCCCCAGAACCCCCCTGTATCTGTCTCCTTAACAGCTAGCAGACTTTGTGGCTGTAGTAGGTCCTAGTAGACCTACTGGCTGCAGTAGGTCCTAGCAGCCAGGCCTCCAGTAGTTCCCTTCACCCCCCTCTGTGCCCAGGACAGACACAGTTGCACAAGCACCCATGACATGAGTTTTGGCTGTCAGCAGCTAGAGGTGCAGGACCCTTGAAACCAGAAGCTCCTGCAGCTATTTCTTTGACAGTTGGCATGCTTTGTGGCCTCACCAGGGGCTAGCAGGCCTGCAGCTTTCACCCTGCTGTGCCTTAACACACAGTGTCACCCATGTCACGAGTTTTGCTTGTCCACAGTTTGACGTACAGTTTCCCCAAACCCCTGCACCTATCTCTTTGAAACTTAGCTGGCTTTGTGGCCTCGGCAAGAGCTACCATCCCTGCAGTTTTCACCCACTGAGGCGTAACACAGATGGACATGAATTTTGCTTTTAGGACTTTGAGGTGCAGTGTCTCAGAACCCCTGCACCTGTCACCTTGAAACTTGGCACATGTCATGCTCTCAGAGGATGCTACCAGCTGTGCAGGTTTCATCCAAATCAGTTAAAAGACAACAAAGTTATAGATATTTCATTGATTCCCCATTATACTCTGTGGCTGAATGTCTGAATCGGCTCCAAATCTTCCGAAGCGATTTGCCCGAATCAAATCGGAAAAATGATTTGGATCTCTGAATCGAGTCTCTGACATCTGAATCATCCAAATCTGAATTGAGTAGTTCCCTATTTGCACAAGCCTCACGTTTTGGTTGAGTTTCAGGTTGGAACTCTCAAAGTACAATTTGGAGCTCCCATTAGTTTAGAGGTGGGAAGCTAAGGATAAAATCAGATGTGGAGTTTAGCCCTGCTCTGATTGTCTCAGGCTGACTTGCATCAAAACAGGCACAGGGAGAGTCGAAGTTTGAATGGTAATTCACTTGAAATAACCTAGATTGTCTAGGGGAAAGACAAGTTATCTCAGTACTTCATAAATTCTTAAAGTTGAACAATGAGTTTGTTCATTTGTAGGATCTCAGAATAAAAGGCTCTGTCCAGGGAGAAATCCCACTTGTTTTTAGCCTAAATCCACATGGATCCTTTGAACATCCTTCCTATAATGTATAGAAGATCAGCGTCCATTATACCTATTTTCAAAATTCAACAAGGAGTCCTATTGATTTGCTAGTCCCCATGTATCTTGAGAAATCAGAAACATAAAAGTTGAATGGAACTGTGATTGGAGAGGTCATTGCTTAAATGCTGCCCTCAATAGGACTCTGTTCATGTGCTTTACTGATTCAAGGCATAGATTTTAAATGCTTTGGGAATTTGGGACTGTGGCTCATAACTTAACACCATAGATATTTGAAGTGCTTCAGGACATTATGACATTAAAATAATTAGTAGAATGTCATATATCTTTCCAGAATATTATAATTCATGGTTTGAAAAGTTAGCAGGAATTATCAGAGTAACATTAACTTATGTTGCATGCTCTGACTTTGTTAGGAATGTCACAGATTGACCTGTTTGAATGAAAAAGCTTATGAGGAGGCTACAGCAGCAATGGCTAAATGAATGGAATGCCACCTGTGTTGCAAAAGGGTCTTGGTGGATACATTTGCCTATTGCTGTCTACAAACTCATAACAGTCCCATTTTTTTCTAAAAACCCTCTCCGTGCAGTTCTCAAGGTTAGGGGTGTGATTTTTCAGCTTGTCATAGTTTGTTAAATGGGCAAAAGTCTTATGTCAGTTGATTTACGTCAAGACAAGCCCATGACATGAATGGGCAGTCCATCTCTTGCACTCCATCTCTTGGTTCTTCAGGGCTGTAGACTGCAGATTCTGGGTCTGTAGATTCCAGCTCTGTATATGGTCAAATGCATGGCTCTGAAACCAAGTAATTCATGTGAAAGTGATACTTCAAACTGTGAGTTTTATTCCCACTATTGCCATTTCTCAATTTATAATTTGACCTTGATTGCTCCTGGAACTATTTAGCTCCTTTTAAGGCTGGCAAAAAGGTAGCATTAGTAGTCTTTCAAGTGCTAATGTGAATTACCACTAATTATTTTGCTTTCATGAGCTTGCCATGACACATTGCACCATTGGTTTTAACCTGTTTTTCTGGAAAGGCAAATAGTTGTCAGACTCATGATTGTATTACAAACTGGCTTAGCTAAATTACTCGAGGATTGTAAAAAGTCCTGGAATGTCTGTCAAATAGCTTGATAACTTATTTATAAGCACTGTAATTGTAAAGCTCGAGAAAATGCTCATTTACAGAGGCAAAGAAGTTGCACAGAATCTGAAGAGGGAATGCTAGAGGAAGTTTAGAAATTATTGAAGAAATATTTGCTGTTTGTTAATCATTTTCTTCATAAAGCCATTGATCAGTGGTGACCAACAGGCAGATTCTGTAGCAGTCTAGTGGATGTCAGTGACAGTTCCAGCAAACAGTGAAAGCTAACAGTGAATCCATCTGTATTCTTGGATTCATGACTGCAGTTGCTCTTTGAGTGATGCTTCCTGGTTAAAGGAGGCAGTCGTAATTTCCTTGTGATAGTCTTAGGCAGTCCATTGGGGAAGATCAAATCCAGGGAGTTTTCCTGAGGGATCAGTGATGAGACATTTATCCCCAGATGAGGATAGTGGGAACGTCGGTACCACACTATCCCCAGATGCCCTCCACTGTGCCACAAAGGCAGTTTTGGGTGAGTGGAGAATGGTATTGTTTGCTGAGATACTAATCTCAATGACTGTTTCAAAATGAAGTTAAGCCTTCTGAAGTCAATGCAACAATGGAGATGTAAAACTAATGTAAGTTAGATCATGATCAGAGCTATTAATGCAGGAATCAGAGCGTGCTGGTGTGCCCCCTGTCTGGCTGTGATCCCTGTTTAGCCAGCAGGCAGGGGGGCAGGTGGGAGCACCAGTACCCCCCTGCGAGTGCCAGTCACAGAGCAGGACCACCAGCAAAAGCAGCTGCTCTGCTTCTGGAAGTGACCACCGGAGTTCTGGAAGCAGCGCGGCTGCTTTTATGGTGAGTGAAATTGGCCGCTTGATTGGGCGCTGGGGGACCCGCCCCGGTCGCTAACAGGTGTAAGGGGAGGTATGTGCCTCCTCTCCCCACCCCCCACCCCGACTCAAGAGGCACCAGACACCCATGGCAAGAAAGATTATAGAAACAGGAGAACAGAGTGAGGACAAATATGTAAAACAAAATATCAATGTAAAATATGGATTGCTTTCCAAAAAGGCCTAAAAGGGAGGTGGGGGGTGGGGAAGATATTATTTATATTATTCACTCTAAATTGAGAGACTTTGCTTACTTGCTGACTTTTTAAGGTTATTATACTTTAACTGAAACTATGTAGAATAAATTATTTCTAATGAGAAATAAAATATGCACCATTGTAATTTGCTTGTCAAATACAAAATTAGATCTTGGCCAATTTTAACAGGTCATAGAACAAAATGAAATGCTTGGCACTTTATTTCAGTCAGCTCTTAAAACTGAAATTAATAAATGATTCTGAACTTCTGAGCCCAGTAAACACAGAAGTAATATTCTGATGAGTTAATACAACTGCAAAAATGAAGTTTCAGTTAATATTTGGATTGACCTAAAAACTGGCTTGAACTAGCTGTAAAGTTTCACTAAGGTCATTTAGCCTGTTTTTATTAATTTGTTACCTAGAAGTTGATGTTTTAATAAAAATGTTAGTTATCGTGGTTTGGTAAACAAGTTGCTGGAGATGGGTAAAAGGAGAGATGAATAAAATGGTGATTATTTTGCCAACTGCCATTGCATAAAATCACCAGACAAAAATTTCTTTCTGAAGACATTTTAATCAAGGTTTTGATTGCAGATGTAAATATTATTCATTAAAGATTTGATTTCATTGTAACTCGAGGATATATAGTAGAAACTAGTTTTCTTATGGGAAACTGGAAGATGCTCATGTATGTTTTGCCTCTTAAAATCATGTTTGCTCAATTAACTTGACTTATTGTGGTTTCTAAGTGTCAGCTGGGTATTTCTAAATCAGTTTTGAGAAGAAACCATTAAGTCAACAACCTTCCCAATATAGTTTGGTGTAGCTCTGGCCAGTACTCTAAATGTTACATCTCTAATAATGACAACTATGAGCTAGCAGATGTCAGCAGTGTATGTATCTTCATGTTTCAGGTGGGCAAATGGGAGAACAAGACACTAAGCCTGAAGTATTCCGTATGGCCAAGATTTAGTTCTTTTATAGACAGCGATCCAGATGACAACCACTTGAGTATTGTTACCTTGGAGGAGGCCCCCTTTGTTGTAGTTGAAGATGTGGATCCTTTGACAGAATCTTGTGTGAAAAACACGGTGCCATGCCACAAATTTGTCAAAATTAAGTAAGTAAAAATTTACTGTGTAACATATTTCTCTAGGACACATCGTAGGGATAGCTTTACTTTTGGTTAATCATGTCTTTCGTCTTGGTATTTTTTTCTTCACTATATTTCCATTTGTTCTCATCTCCTTTTTTCCTTTTCCCTCTGTATTCCCCCTTTCTCTCATTTCTATCTTAGTACATATTTTTCATTTCTACAAGTTGGTCTGATACACACTTTGGACATTTGTACACATGCTTATGCCACAGTGCCAGGTGCTTTTAAAAGCGCCTGGTGCTGTATCGCATGCGTTTGTTTAAATGGCGAAATGTGCGACAGCACTGAGAAAATGGTGAGAGCAAGCTTTGAGCTAAAACGCATTGAAGATGTTAGTTCAAAAGTGCACTGCCGCCATTTTCTCAGCACTGATGCACATCTCACCATTTATACAAATGTATCAATGCCCCACCGGGCACATCAGCTCTCATGCAGACCAGACTTGGTTAATTGAGTCTGCTCCAACACGCTGGGTCTCTGGCATGTCAGAGCAGACAAATGTTAAGTTTATAAATGTCCCATTAATTTTAGTTAACTTTATACAACTATAAATTGATGCATGTTAATTCAGTTCCTGGATAATAACAGTGAATAATCAGTCCTAAAGTTTTAGTTGTACATGTTGTATAGAAGTAGATTCCATATTTTAAAACAAATGATACTTTAACAAGCATTTACTCTGTATCTAACCATGGTGAAATTTTCTTTATTTCCTAAACTGTCAATAGTTTGAGAATGGTAGCTACTGAAAAAAAAATTATGTTTGATATTTAGTAAGACAAAGCTTTCTGAGATGGAATGTGTGACACACTGGTTATAAAAATGTCCCTTGATTTTTATTTCCAAAGTATTTACTTGTTCTGCACTATTGGGTAGTCATTTAGGGCTAGTCCACTGAAGTCAGTGGGAAAATTCTCATTGACTTCAGTAAATGGATCAAGCCCTGGTCCATTTTGGGTGCTCACACAAGTGACATTTTTCACACGACTGGGTCCCTGAAAGCACTCTACAGCTGCACTGCAAAATGCTTTTAAAATGGCTGAACATGTGAACAGTGGACCCTGGTCAAATGAAATATTAGATTAAGGCACTCTAAAGCAGAGTACCTCAGGGAATTTGTTTTCCCTCCTGTGTTAATTTCTCACAAGGACAAGAACTGGGGTAGGGAAGAGTGAGCAGGAGTGCAGAACTGTGGCTGCTTTGAATGGCCAAAGCTGAGGGTGAGGGGGTGTGGGACAGAGCCATGAGTTAGAGTGGAGCCCTGAACATCTGTAGGCACACTTTGTGTCTGTCTGCTTATCTGTTAAATTAATATAATGACAGAAGACCGTACCTCCTTCCCTCAAGTGTTCTGAGAGTTAAGCAATGTGTATAATATTGGTATGATAGGCCCTGATACAAAGCCATTAAAGCTCAGGGAAGCTTTTTGGTTTACTTTTAATAGCCCTTGATCAGACCCTGAGCTATATATATGTGTGTGTGTGTGTGTGTGTGTGTGTGTGTGTGTGTGTGTGTGTGTGTGTGTGCGTGCGCGCGCACTGAATACATATCATGGTCATGCAATATGTGTTCAAGTGAGCAAAACATTCTCTTTTTAGATCCCTAGGGATGCTCGTGGTTTTCATAGTCTGCTTTCTCTCAATGTGCAGAATTTATTTGGTGTCACTGAGAGTTGTGGTATTTCAAAGGGGCAGACTACCAAGGTGGAGAGCTGCCTTTTGGAACTGCAAGAATTTTGCCCTTGGTGTCAGTGTAGCACTACTGACTGCAATGACTTCGTACAACTGTCATGCTGGAGAATTTCTTAACTGCTAAGTAGTCAAGATGGAAAGTTAAAAAGACTAATTCAAACAATAAATCTTGGGCTATAACTGTTTTCTGGGCCCCTGCAGTGTTCTTCTCAATATGGTAAAAGGTTGATTTAAGTCACTTGTACTCATGTTCTGACAACTTAGACTTGATTAGGTTATTCATTTATCACTGAATTAGCTTAACATGTTAAAGGTCCTTTTCTATTAAGAGTATTTTGTTTTAGGTACAATTGGTGAGTTTTAAACAGGGTCCAGGGCCATTTTCATCAGTGTAGATAACTGTCTGTGCCTTGTGAAATTGGTTCTGGTACTTTTGGAGTTATTTCACAGCAGTGTGCTGCCACACAATCCCACCTATTCCTAATGGATTCTCTTTGTAATACTTATTATACTATTTATATTGTTGTTTTATTATTTATTTGATTATATGTAGAATGTCTCCTTCATTTATAAATACTGTGAATCGTGCTCTGAAGGAATATATTAATACAGGAGAAAGAAGAATATTATTTTTTAACCCCATATAGATATCACACTTACTTCCCCTTTGCCTCCATCTCCCAGCTGATCAGTACAGTGAACCTTTTTCATACGAAATACCCTGTTTTTTTTCACAAGACTGGTTGTCTCTTTCTCTTCTGTTGACAGCAACTCAACTAACGAAGGAATGAATGTAAAGAAGTGCTGCAAGGGATTCTGCATTGACATTCTGAAGAAGTTATCTAAAACTGTGAAGTTCACATATGACCTGTACCTTGTGACCAATGGGAAGCATGGCAAAAAAGTCAATAATGTATGGAATGGAATGATTGGTGAAGTAAGTTCTGTTAGGTAAAAGAGCTCTTAAGTAAAAACTTGGCAATATGTATTTTAAATTTATCTGGGGACATGATGTTTCATCAGTGAGTAAAATTATTCTCTCTTCTTGTTCCTTTTCCTTGTTTAGGTGGTCTATCAAAGGGCAGTTATGGCTGTAGGTTCTCTCACTATCAATGAAGAACGTTCAGAAGTGGTTGACTTTTCAGTGCCGTTTGTTGAGACTGGAATTAGTGTCATGGTTTCACGGAGTAATGGCACTGTTTCTCCATCTGCATTTCTAGGTATGGTTTTCCCTTTCCAAATCACTTAATTGTATTGCTTTAGACTTTGACAGGCTTCACTCTTTGTTAACCTGTATAGTGTATAGATGTTTTCTCTGACACATTTCTGTCCATTTTTGAATTAAACTTTAGATTGTTTGGACAGCAGGCCTATCTATTAATGTGAGTAAGGTGCATAGCACAGCACAGAGAAAACTAGTAGTTTAAGGTGAAATAACTGGGATCTAAATGATTAAGATTTCATCATGAACAACTTTTCCAAAAAAATTCTTCTCTAAAGCACTACCTCATAAAGATATTATGCTCTGCCCATATGAAAATTAGTACTTAAGTGCATAATTTAAAAAAATGTTCCTTTGCTAATCAACAATGTGTTCACAAAGTAAAAGAAAACTGTGCTGTAAGCAGAAAAAATAATAAAAATTAGATTTTTTTCAGTGAGTGTACATCTGCCTATTGGCAACAGACGCACTTGGCTTTAAGACCAGACACAGACATTATACTATTACTGGTCTAAGTGATCAGAAACTGTTCTAAACCCGTAACAGAACACAAGTTTGGCACACATAGGCTGGTCTAAAAAGGCAGAGCCAAGTTTAAGATAGATCTGGATTGATGTGCACTCAAATTTTATTGATCTAGGTTAGACTGGTGCATCGAATTTCAGAACCGGGTCCCTATTGATTCAAGTTAGGTTGCCTTGCTGTCCACGAGCATCCCAGGTTCGTTTGCAGCCCTTCACTAGCCTCCCCTTGCCGGGAGGTATGCTAGCACTCACCCCACTTTTGGCTGCTCCAGCTGAGTGTCCAGTGGGCCCCGCCCCCAAACTGTCACAGAACCAAGTCAGCACAGCCCCTTTCCAGAGCCCCGCCTCTTGGTTCCAGCCAGCAATCAGCCACAGGCAGGAAGCGTGGGAGGGAATGGAGTTATCTGTGTCCCTGCATAAACCCGGTCACGAAGCACCCTATGATATATGCATGGACCTCAGTGAGCCCAAGAGAACCCCATGAGCATGTGCAGCTCCAAGAGCCCAACCAGGCTGCTAGCAACAGGTGAGCTTTCCCCCTCTCTCACCATGTCATCTGTCAGCTGCAGGCAGGCAGTGCAAAGGGTGAGGGGAACGCTCATCTGTGCCCAGCAGCCAAGTTAGGCTCCATGGGCCTATGCCTGGTTGCCCAGGTTCTCCTGGGCTCTGTTTCAGGTCTGCATGTACATCATGGGGTGATCTATGATAGGGTTGAAGCAGAGACAAAGACGCCTCCCTTTTCACCCCCCTGCACTGCCTGCCTGCAGCTGAGAAATGCCTGTGGCCCTGCAGCAGGGGGAGGGGGAAAAGCTTTCCCATGCCCAGCAGCCAGCCAGGGATGACCTGGCCATTCAGCTGTGCTCAGCAATGTCTGGCAGCCTGGGGAGCGTACGGGACATGCTGGGAGGTGTGCAGGAGTGCCCTCAACCTCCTGTCCTTGGCCAGTGCATGCTCCCCCCCACCCCCCCACCAAAGGTCAAACTCGTGTTCTGTTCACTATAGCTCTAACCTATACCACTTACAGAAGACCACAGAATTTAGATCAATTCTTTCTCAGGCTTTTTTAAATATCTGTACTTAGCCTAAAAGTTCAGTATTATTTCCTGAGTATCTTTCCCTGAATAATATACAGGACACCATTATTTTGACCAACTCTGAGTCAATTTTTTATCTGCGCCTCTGGGTGTTGCAGTGGTGGGTTTCAACATGGGGCTTGAGGAAGCATTCCTATTCTCTCTCTCTCTTTCTCTTCCTCTTCCCCTTACTTTTCTGACATTCTTTTTTGTCTTATTCTTTCCCCTTTTATTCTTCTCCCCATTTGCTTTTAGCTCTTCCTTAATGTTTCCATTTATAGGGGCTAAACTAAACTTAATTGTAGCTGAGGAGACCTGGAGCTGTCTTACAAAATCCATCAGAAAGTGTCACTTAAAATTTCAATGAGGTATTTTCCACACCACTTCCTGGGCCACAGTGTTCTTTAAAATATTTTACCTCCTTACAGTTCACTAGTACATCCCAATCGGCAGGGTTTGCAGACTGCTGTACACTGGGAAGGGATGGGAATACAGCAATTTCAGTACCGATATTATTAGGATTTATGCAGAAGTACAAACCATAAATTTCCAGGTAACTCGGGAAAGAATTCAGTATTTTAGACACCTCAGTCACAACAGACACAGCAGTGATGCAGTTTATTATATGCCTTACCGTATAATAGCATAGTAGCTTTAGATCACCAGGGCTAGGTACAGACATTTAAAAAGCCTGAAGCAGAATTAAGCCAATCTATGTGAGTTTCTCTAAGCTGTGTAGCTTGGATCGGGAGTGAATGGAACACACAGTTGCCCTTTGGCTGAGGGGGACATAGCTGCCTGCACTGGCCAAGACCAGAAGCTGGGGGTGCTCCCACAAGCCTTCCAGCCTGCTGGAGATTGCTGAGGGCTGGCCCGAGGGCAGCCAAGAAGTGGGGCCATCCCTGATTGGCTGTCAGGCACATGCCACCAACCCCCTGCTGTCACTTGGGTTGCCCAGCCCTAGTCTTCCAGGAGAGCCTTGGAGTGAGTCACTATGGCATGCCCTCCTTGCTGCCACCGCAGGCCAGATAGAATGGCTTGGTGGGCCGCATCTGGCCGCGGGCTGCATTTTGCCCACCTCTGCTCTGGATTCATATTTTCTATTCCAATAAATCATTGAGTTATCCAAATCTTCCCACCAATTATTTTCATTCAGTACTGAAAGTAAAGTCATTCCACATAGAAAATATCACTTAAACTCATACTGTTTTTCCTGAAGATGTTGCATGTGTCCATATATTTTACTATCCACTTTACTTATCTTCTGAAAACTCGACACAAAAATTTATTTGGCACATATGCAACTTTGAAAGCTAAGATGGCCTTTTCATAGAAAGCTCTGTCCCATGACATAAGTTTTGAAGTTGTCCTAATAAACTTCTGAGACCCAATTTGATTTTCCTATACAGAAATGCAACTGCCAGTTGAAATTTAAATAGGCTGTATAATATGAACAGGTATAAAAAGCATTTAAATTAATGTTATTAATGTATTTAAATTAATTGTTAAGTGTAAGAGTGATGTTGTAGCTAGAGGTACACCAATGTATCAGTTACATATTGGATTGGCACCAATAAAAGGAAAAATAACATTATCAGCTATTGGCTTTTTTTTGGCTGTTGTAGCTGATAATGTTCTCTGATAATTAATTAATTCTGCCAGAACCCCTAGCCACCTGGATTCCCTCCCATGAGCCAGGGTGACCCCAGGTACCTGCTTTCATAGGTAAATTACATTCTCTCTGGCATTTTTCCCCTTGTTTTTATTTCTGAGACAACCTAAGACAGTTAAACAAATCCCTTTCAATGACCTATGCTCTCAATTTCCAAACAAATTATGCAAATTATACCTTAATTTAGAAATACTAACAAATTGTTATTAATTGTTTCCTGTAATTTTGGGGTTGACAGTTGTTTAATATTTGGTGCTTGCCTACGGCCTCTTCTGTACTGTTTTACATGCTGCAGAAAACAGGGTTGAACCAGCTTTATTAAGCTATGCTGGATGTGAATATCCACTTAGTTATTTGATTTATTCTATATTTGCTGTTCAGTGCTACTTCTGCTTTTTTAATTAATTTTTTTATTTTGCCTCACTTCATTTTTTTAAATTCTCAAACTCATTACCAAACTTCTTATATTATTTAAACATTCTGCTTTCACTACTGTTTATAAGGCAGTTTGGTTGCATTGTCTTCCTGTCATTTGCCTTATTTAGATTCTGACAACTTTAATTTCAGCTGTCATGCTGTAGACGGTCTCAGTTATTTTCTATATATCATTATTCTCTATTAGAAAAGTTCTGAGATGTTCCACTATTTCTAAGAGAAAGGTTTAAAAATTGAGGTATATCTCCTCTCATCAATATTTCAGACTGAATCATAACTAAGTTTAACCAAATTCAGCATGCTTTTCATTTATATGGTATTCCTCTTCCTTTAAAGAGTTTTTGGGTGTGTTTTTTAATCTTTTTACATTTTATTTAGTTTTTCCTCCAGTTAATATCAGAGTAAATGAAATCTTTCTTATTAACCAAACCTGGCTCTTGAAAAAGGGTTTCCCATGTCTCTGTCAACTTTTGAACTGTTTCCTTTTTAAAAGTTTCCTTTTATTTTGCTTGCTAAACTCTGGGGTAGGCAAACTATTTGCTTGAAAGATAGGTCTGAACCCAACCCCTCTTTAAGAAAAACAAACAAAAGACCTGACCTGGACCCCAACCCCACTCTTCAACTCCTTCTTTAAAACAAATTGAAACTTGGGTTCTAGATTGCATGTAAAACCAGAGGAATGTCTGTTTAAAGGGTTTGAGCCAATTCAATTCAAAATGGCAAGATTCTATCAAGAGCAATTGATGTTGCGAGCATTCAGCCATTTGTCAAATTGTTGCAAAAACAACTACTAGTCCTGCTTGACTTCTAAATTCTAAACCAGTGGGGGCCAACTTTTTTGACAGATGTGTCCTGCACCCTCCCCAATCCGATCCCCTACCCCTACCTGATCTGCTGGTCTTCTTTCTGCTCCCTACCTTGTGCCCCTTCCTGCTCTGCTGCTCTACGTTCTGCTCCCTGTACTATGCTCTTCTCTGATCATCTGCTCTACTTTCTGCTCCGTGCCCTTTGCTGCCTGCCCCTTTCTGCAATCTGTGATGTGCCACGCAGAGAGAGTCTGCCTGTCCTACTTATGACATGTATGTTACCGGTTGGCAATCCCTGCTTTAAACTAAACCAATCCAGATCATCTAATGGCTTTTCCAAGTCTTTAATGCTAATTGATACTATTTTTCTTGTAGTAACTAGGATATTTCAAATGTTAATGTTCAGCTGTTAATTTAAATTCAAAGAAAAAACAAGTTAAGAAGCAATATCTCTTGGGTCTTACAAGACAGAAGAACAAGCTCTTTCCATGTGTCCTGATTTTGTCCTATTTTGAAATATTCTATTATCATGCTGTTACACTAATTTTGCTTCCAGTAATAGGCAGAATTAGAATGTTACAGGGCTGCAGAAAACAAGAGAGAACATTTGTTCAGGCAAGGAAATATTTGGAAGGAAATAATACTTTAAAGCTTAAAAAGGATGCTGTCTTCTCATGTCCATATATATTATAACTACATCCCTCTGTTTTGGCAAGTTTAATTCCTGTTTAATTCTAAGTTTAATTCATTTAATAATGGTCATTTCAAGCTCCTTTGGTTTCCCAGTCCTATTTTTTTCAAAGCATGTAATTCAAGTTCAGCATGATCATTGCTGTATTTCATGAAAGGGCTGCTTAAGAAACTTATGTGGGGGACTAAAAACATGCCTTGCATAAAGAATATTTTTGCATAAAGTAGAAACAATTAGAGACCTCGCTTAGTGGAAATAGAGGGAGAAGGAACACAAAAAGTTCTTTTCCAAGACCCTTATAAGAGGTGTCCAGATAAACTGTCCTACCTTACCCTTACAGCAAAGAGCCTAAATCTTTTTGATGTGTCAAAGCCCTAATATTTCTATAGACTCATAGCAATACTATAAATGAAGTGAAGGGTCACTTTGAGATAAGTTGTAAATAGGAGTATTGGTTCTTCAGATAGCAATACCTATCATTTCCTAAATAAATGTGGTTAAGTGTTCCTTAAAACTCCTCAAGGTAGTTATTTTTGAGTTCCTTCTTTTCAAGCACTTTCTGTTTGTCAAATACATTTATATGTATGAAAGAGAGAGAGGGATAGGCATTTCAGCCCTTATTTAGTATAACACTGTCACTTAGGTATATATTCAGTTGATTTATTGAATTAATTAATACTCAATTGCTTTGTTGAAAGGTTAGGCATTGTGATGATGTGTGTGTATGTACACATTACTGGTTATATAAACAGAGAATGACAAGATATTGATATAATTAAAAACCAAAAAGGGTTACACATGATGCAACAAATGAATGCTTATCAATCAATATGAACATAGGCATTGTTCACTGAAGTATGTGAGTACAGTCTTCCATTTTGAATTTCAGTTCATATCTAGGATGAATGCTTAATTGATTTTATCTTATGTCTATCTAGAAGTGACCAGGGATTGGTCACCAGTTCTCCCTCTTTTCCTCAGTATTTCAGTCAAACTGACCTCTTTATATGATGCTGATTAGCTGTTTTCTAGTGTTTTGGTTGTTAAAAGTCAATTTAAAGAGAGTTGCTAGGCTTGTCTAGCCCAGGACATTAGAATTCTTGTTGTGCTGTGACTGATTTAATGAACCGTGTTTCTGTTTCTCTTGTTTGTTTTGCTGCAGAGCCTTTTAGTGCTTCTGTCTGGGTGATGATGTTTGTGATGCTTCTCATTGTGTCCGCCATGGCTGTCTTTATATTTGAGTACTTTAGCCCTGTAGGATATAACAGGAACTTAGCAAAGGGGAAAGGTAAGCTTTATGTTTTCCAAATCAAGGACTTTGTAAAATGATACCCCCCCAGTCCATTTAAAAGTGATTAAAATAATATGAGCAGCTGCAGAACTGTATTTACTTATTAATTAAATATTTATCTGCTTGGGAGCATGTGTTCCTGTGATTCACTGACACACACTGAGAAAGATAATTTGTGGTATAGAGAATTGAAATAATTTGATGGTCAATGTACTGTATTAGACACAGAGTATTAATGTGGAAAACAACTGGAATGAGAAACCAATTATAACTATACACATGAGCCTGATTCCATTTTCCTTTCACCCCACACTCCCATTGCCTGCTCTGCCCATTTAAAACAGTACACTGACTCTTAACAATCTGGTCATTAAGCAGTATCTAATAATTGTTGACAAATATACGATTCTCTTGCAATGAATTCAGCCCTACAGTGGAGGGCTTGGAAGACCAGTGTTTAGCAAATGCAGCTGTATGACCTTTGTCTTCTTTCCAGAAATATGAATATTATTTCAGAACATGCACTGCAACAAATTTTGGGGAATGTACAAATTAAATCAAATGATAATTTATCTTAGTCAGAAAAGTTCTTTTATTAGGCCAACTAAATATTTGGAAAAATTGTTCCAACTATTTAGTTGGTCTAATAAAAGATATCACATTTATCGAAAGAACCTTGTCTGTCTATGTCCTTAGACCAACAGGGTTACAACCAACACCCCTAAATTTATCTTAGTAGCATTGTTGCCATCCATAATCAGTATTTCATCTTCTGTGGTATGCACCTGCCTTCATCATTTTACTTTCAGCTTTAAAATTTAATTTATTAAGTTGTAAATCGCACAAATATCCAAACAATATGAGTAGATTGAAAATTCATCAGATATTGAAGTATATTCAGTATTATGCCTGTCTGTTATTTTCAGAGAAAAAATAATGATCTGTACTAGTCATAAATCTATCGATGACCAAAGTTTTTCACTGTTAATGTAACATTAAAATGAGACTGACCTTACTTAAACCAAAATTAATGTTTTTGAAAAATTGCATCTGTAGAGCTGGAGAGATATTACTTTTCATTTATTTAATTATTCAAGAACATATATCATTGTTTTCTAATAAAGATACTGTTGCTTACTAAAGCTAAATGATTGAATGTAGAATTTTTAGCATTAATCTGTTCATAAAAATAAGTGGAAAGTACTACACTTCAAAGAATAAATTCAATGCACATATACAAAATGAGGAATAACTAACTAGGAAAAAACACTGAAGAAAAGATGAAGGTTATAGTAAACTATAGACTGAATATAAAATGAGTCCAAAAAGGCATCTGTAGGAATATTATGTAGAAGATAATTATTCTGGTGAGGCCTCAGTTGATGAGAAGTAGTTCCAGTTGTGTGTACCATCCATTAAGAAAGATATAGGTAAACTGAGGAGAATATAGACAAAAACAAGACAATCATGCCCTATTATGAGAAACAGATGAAAATGGTTCTGTTTATTTTGGGAAAGTGTAGACTGAATGGAAATCATACATCTTCAGGAGGAGGATGATCAGTTGTTCTCCATATCTACCTAAGGTAGAACATGGAATAATTTGTTGAGCTTGCAGCAATGAAAATTTATATTAGGTAATAGAAAAATCATTCTAATCTTAAGGGTAGTTAGGCACTGGAGCATCCAACTGTGGAGACTGCAGAATCCCCATCAGCACAGGTATCTAAAAACACGTTACATAGCCTTTAATTTAAGGTAGTCTTCGTTTGCTTGAGCCTGCCTCAGAGTAGTGTATTAAATGATCCCTTGAGGTTCCTCTGACCCCCTACAGTGGACTGCTCTTTTAAAAAAGGAAGGCAAAGCTTAAGCCAGATCTTGCCAGTTCACACTGATGTGAGTATGGTTAAATTATGCAAGTACACACACACACACACACACACACACACACACACACACTCTGTAGGATTAGGCTTTATGATAGTTGACCTTTGGTCACCCACCCCCTTGAACAACACCAGAATTTCAGCTTTTATACTCAGTCTTCTCAGTTTATGCTTTTCTTATCACCACTGTGCAAAAAGTCTACTTTATCCATCATATCTGCTCAAAGGTTCTTTCATAAACCAGAAGCTAGCTCCGTAAGTTTGTTGCACTACTTCCAAACTGGCACCAAAATCAGAGAAGCAGATAGTTTTAGTCTTCATGTTGTACTGTAACATTAGACATTAACATTGAATTAACAGCAGATTTCTATTAAAGTAAGAGCATAAATTAAGTGTATGGACATTCTCTGAGTAGGATTAGGATATCCCTTTTATATCCCTTGTCTTTCTTGTATATATATTGTATATTGTTTTGTTTAGGGACTTAAAATTGTCAACAGGAAATCTTGCATTGTACAGAATGTAATGCTTATAAACCAGGTCTGTAAGGAGTGAGTTAAGTAGATACTATTAAATCTAATTTTCTGGTAGCCTACTGTAATAAAGCTCTCCAAATAAATGCCTTTTAAATTGACACAATGCTTCCTTATTCAAGTCTGTTACTTTCAGAGACTCAGTTCTATGTTGGCCTTGTGTTACACAAGTGTAACACATGTGGTACATCTCTTGTATGAAGATTTACATTAAAATCTGATAAACAAACAAGCAAACAAACACACAAACCCCTGGGATTATTTGGGTCAATTTTTTCTCCCTGATACATTCCAATTCAAGTCAATGGGAATTAACTGTGTGCATTTATGAAGAATGTGTGTTTTTTTGGTTCTGATAAGGTACTTAGTTCCTCTGTAGCTAATAGAGTGACTTATGTGCTCAAGTATGTACTTAAACATTTTGTTGCATATAGGCCTTAATGATTATTTAGAAAGGAAACTTACTTAAAAGCAGATGAACTATTAAACTCAGAATTTAATTTTCTGAATATAAATAATTAAAGGAGAGAGAGGATTTCCAATCAAATTAACTAGTTGAAATTAATATCCAAGTGCATTATGCCTAAGAAGCATAGTTAAAAAAAAAACTTGGGGAAAAAATGCTTGATAAAATTATTTATATTTATTTATAAAATACTAACCTGACTGGACTTACTGCATTTTACATGTTTTTGCTGGTGCTGATAGGTTAGTAATAGGGAAAATTCTGTGGCATACATTTTAGTGGGAGAAAAAGAGTATTTTTTTGCTTCTTATCCAAATCTTGTTCAGTTTCCATTTAAAATGGATTTTGGCATATTCCACCTTGAAAAATGTTGGAATAATGTTTTAATAAATATGGAAATAACTGCAATTACAATATTCAATAGAGAAGTTAAAAGTGTGAATGTACTCCATCAGGAATAGGGCAGATTAATACTGACAATTTTTAACCACCTATTTTTAAGAATACTTCATTAAACATGTATTATCTTTTAATGCCAATTGAATTTAAGTGAAACTAAATGACTCTGCTCTGTGCAATTACAGCTCCCCATGGACCATCTTTTACCATTGGGAAAGCCGTGTGGTTGCTCTGGGGCCTGGTATTTAATAACTCTGTGCCTGTTCAAAACCCCAAAGGAACAACCAGTAAAATCATGGTGTCAGTTTGGGCATTCTTCGCTGTCATCTTCCTGGCTAGTTACACTGCCAACTTGGCTGCATTTATGATTCAGGAGGAATTTGTTGACCAGGTGACTGGGCTGAGTGATAAAAAGGTAGGTGTTCTCCAGCTTACCATTCTTCCTAGTTAGTTAATCACTGGTGGTGAAAGCCCTTCAAGGGGTGTAACACAGATATGAAATTATAGACATGATTTAGCTTCCAGGTTCTCTTTTTGGCAGAACATAAACAATAATTAACTTAAATATTGCTGAGCTTAGACATTGATACCAGATGTTGATTTCATTACATCTGTGGGGTTTTTAACTTCTCTATTAATAGTGATTTTAGTCACACAAAACCCCCAAGCAAGATGAAAAAGTCTTGAGTTAGAAAATGCCAGTTAGTCTTTTTTGCATTGCTCAAAAGCATGAAGGTCATTGGCTGAGTGTATTTTTATTTTAAAATTTAGATCCTCTTTCTGTCAAGAGCTGTATCTTTTCTAGCCAATGTATTAAAGCCACTAAAAATCCTAAAAAATATGAGTATTTCAGACTGTTCTTCTAGTCGTACTCATTTGTCTATCCTTCTGTGTCCTCTCCCTGTCTCCCCCCTCCCCCCCAATTTCTGATCTGTGTTCAGATTCTAAAATTTTTAAACAGTTAGGGGTTAAAATAGTCCGTTTGAATTATGGGGAAATTAGTCTAATCATGTTAAATACTTTCTCCTTCTTCCTCCACCCTCTCTAGTCCCCCTCTCCTCTCCCTTTGTCTCTGTCTCCGACTCTTTCTGCTCTTTCGGCATTGCTATAATTCCGTAATGCTAGTAGCACAATAACCTGGGAGTTGTCATTAGTGGTTTTCTTTGGAGATTTCAGATCCTCAACAAGATTAGATTAAAAGGATAAAAATCCAACTTGTTTTAAAGAGGTGGTGTCTTCAAGTTGAAAGAAAATCTCTAGTAATTTAATAACACCTCTGAAAGTGCGCGGGCTAAAGACCCATTATGGGATAATTTATGGTGGGGGGGGGGGCACATGCATGCGCATGTGTTGTATGTGTGTGTGCAAACTAAGTATATGGGCCTGGTTTCAGTCAGTGAAAAAACCTGCATATCCCTTCACTCTCTCTAGCTTTGTATCATTTCATATTGTCTTTGTTTCCTTCAGTCTTCCTTCAGTCACAATTAAAAAGTGAAGCTTCTTTGTAAATACTGTTGGTGCAATAGAATGAACCTAGACAGGTATTGGGTTTGTTCAGGCTAGCTTCATCAGTAATGTATTTTAGAGGATAGCAGGTGGCAAGAAAAAAACATTCTTCTTTAAGCATTCAGTCGTGACTCAACATCTTCTAATCCAGGGAATGCATAACCCTCCCTCTCACCCATTTTTTGCTGAACAGATGCTTCTTATTCTAGGTCTCAGTACTGAGACCTTTACTGCTACCTTACCTTTAGGAATCTCTGAAATCCATGTGATCTGTGTTGCATCAGAAGTTCCAGTACTGCATGTACTGGAAGTGCGTGTTCAGAAACTTGTTCATAGTGACTCAGGGGACTAGTATAAAAGAGGAAACTATTATATTTTGAACATCTTTTATATTTAAGATGCTTTGTAAAGCCTCGTATCTATATAAAAGTACAGAAAGTAAGCACAAAAAGTTGACATTCAGAATAGCTGTTTCTTATTATACCAAATACAACCCTTTTAAAGAAATACGGCTTAGGTTATAGGAAACAATAGAAAAAAACTATATTCTTACTGGTATGTGAAAGGCTCTATCATGCCTACGTGATTTTAATTTGGGGCTTCCAGAATCAAACTTAATTTTGGAATTTCCTAAAACCTGAGTCCTTGACATTGCATCCTCCATTGTTTAATGTAGCCTTTATTTCTGGGTGCAAAAATGTTTGTAGTATCCATTTTACTAGTATTTCGTAGAGATATGATATACTTCGTTTTTGCCAGAATACAGGTTAAGAGACCTCCTGAATGAGCAGCCTCTGGAGTAATAATTTTCTTTGTCCCACCTATCTCCCTATCCTCCCTTCTAGCTTACTATTAGACAAGCTGGCTTTTCAGAGTTATCAAATAAAAGTTTGTGCTGGAATTCTAATTAGCTCCAGTTATAATATTTCTATTGTGAACTGCATGCTGTACCTTTTAAGTAGCCTGATGGAAGAAGACCCACATTCTTTTTGTGTCTGAATATGTGGGTATTAAAGGAGAGTGAAGAGAGTTCAGATGTGAGTGTTGTCCAGTTGCTCTTATCCATTCCCATTATTATGGAGTAACAGAAGTGCATGTGTGTGTACAACAAGTTGTACAAATCCAGGGTATCTAATAGTATTTTTGAAATGTCACTTTATTTCACTAAATTGAAATAAATTTATCAGTAGTCTAGAGGTGTGTGTATGTGCATGTATATGTGTATGTGTGTACACAAACACATACACATACATATAATATTTATAACACATATATTCATAACATATAATATTTATCATGGCCATGTTATTTTGGTGCAATAAAATGAACCTATATATGTGTGTGTGTGTGTGTGTAGTAGAGAGAGAGAGATACACACATGCAAGTTTTTTGTCATTAAATAAAAAATAACATGGGTATGATAAGACTATGATAATCAACATGGCTATCATAGTGATATTATTTTTTAGCTGTGTGTGGGTGTGTAACACTCTATAAAATAACACAGCCATGATGTAT
>NW_017728923.1:14488322-14512337 GCF_001723895.1 Crocodylus porosus | reverse complement strand
ACATAAATATTTGTGTGTAATGGCCATGTTATTTTTTAGCTTGTTGAGTTTGTTTTCCTAGTTCTCTCTCTCTCTCTCAACAATCTAAATTATAACATCACCGTAATACATGTATTATAAGGATTTTAGATGAGCCTCCCGATAATTTTTATTACAGTAATAACAGGCATAATGCAAGATGGTAAAAAGGGATTGATTGCCATTTGAATGAGCATATTTCCTTTCTTTACCATAAAAATGAGGTTGTCTATATCTAATTTAAGGATATTATAGAGAATAAGAAGTCTTAAAATATTTTACAAAAAGTCTAAAAAGAAAATTGCTTTCTGACAGCTACACTATATTCCAGTTCACATCACTATGTTTCAAAGCAGTTAGACGTATGTGGAGACTTGGTGTTATTTGCTTTGTTCAGATATCAGCCTTGTGTATCACAGATCCTAGATCTACATCCAAGAAGGGCTTACAGAAACAAATTGGCCTTTTAAGCAGGTGATGTGGCACCTTTCATTGAAGCAACCTATGCAATTATTTTTGAAGAGGTCACTCTGCGTATTTTTGACACTTAAGTAATGTCTTTAGAGCTGCCTTTTCTAAGTATTTGAACTCATTGTTTGTTCCCCTTCTTTCTAGTTTCAAAGACCATATGATTATTCACCCCCATTTCGATTTGGAACTGTTCCAAATGGGAGCACAGAGAGAAATATCAGAAACAATTACCCAGATATGCACCTCTATATGACAAAGTACAATCAGAAGGGAGTTGAAGATGCCTTGGTCAGCCTGAAAACTGGGTAAGCATTTATATTTTATTTGATCTTATTTTATTTTATTGGACTGCTTCAGGCTTTACAGAAATTGAGAAATATTGATTAGCACTTACAATGGCAAGTAACTTAGACACAAGGCTATAGTGTTAGCTGCTTTCCTCATCTTCTCACAGATGGACTTTGTAACTACAGGGAGGAGGGATGTGTTTGCATATACTTGATATGGCTTTTTAAAATCTTCATGGATTTACCAGATATGTAGTAGAAGTTTTGCTTACAACACTTCTCCTGGATTTGACGTGCTGTAAAGGTCATGTCTGAAGTTCCTCACTGCGACAAAGCATGTGGGTCTAGAACGGGGCTATTGAGCCACTTGAGGACTCATTATTAAGATCCTTGGAAGACAATCTTACTTGTTTGTAAGTGATTGCCCGTCATCAGTACGTTCAAAATGAAGTCAAATTTCACAACTTAATACCTTCGAAGCACAATCTGTGAGTTGGCCCTGAAGAAGCATCTTGACTCATGACAACATAGTATGATTGATGTCTTGGATGACCACTTTTTCCTATCATGCTTTTGACTAAAGCAAATGCAGCCCTGAAGTGAACATTTTCTAATTAGCTTCAATTTCGTGGACACTGTCTTTTCTATCTGTTCTACTCCTTTCAGTTTTCCCATACTTTTCTGTTTCTTACTAATCACATTGCAATGCACATTCTCTCATTTTTCCTCATAAACTTTTCTAAGAATATTCATAGTTTCATAGAAATTAGAGGCAGGAAGGGACCTCAGAAGATCATCAAGTCCAGCCCCCTGCTGTAAGACAGGGAAGACTGCTGAGGTCAGATGACCCCAGCAAGGTGTGCATGAGGATCTCCAGGGAAAGTGACTGTACCACCTCTGGGGGGAGTTTGTTCCACATGCTCTACACATGAATCATAAATAAGGTTTTCCTTATGTCTAATCTGAAGTGATCTTCTATAAGTTTATGACCATTATTCCTAGTCTTCCCCTGGAGTGCCATGGTGAACAGATGTTCTCTTCATCCCTCATATACATAAAGACTGCCACCAAGTGCCCCTGAGTCTTCAGTTTTCCAGGATGAACAGTCCCATGTCCCTCAGCCTTACACTTAATGGTAACAGCAACCTTCACCTGGACCTGCAGCTATTTCTTTTTTTTTATATTCATTTGTTGCAGTCATTTTTGCCCCCACCATGTGCTACGAAAAGTGCAAAGAAATTACTGTGAAACACAAAATAAACTCAATGCCCAGCTGACTGAGCATGAAGAAAGGAGGTTTGTAGATTGAGGGGGAATTCAGATCTGGTTCCTGTTGTAACAGTTGCTCCTCCTTCCAACAAGTTATCCTCTTGACAGCCTAAATTGTTCATTTCCACAGAATTCTTCCCACTGGAATTCCTTTCCTTTCTCTAAATGATTTTTCAACTTTGACATCCATAGGTGTCTACCATGCTTTTGTTGACTGACATTTCTGCAACAGATGGTGCAAATAACCTGCCATGTACAGCATTTTCCAGATCAATATAAGACAACCATTACCTACTTCTGAGTTTCTTAGTGTTTTGTCTCATGGCACCTAAAAAGGGATTAAACAGAATACTATCAAGCTGCTGAGGTTTCAAATGATGAAAGTGTCACTTTTCCATTTGATTATATCACAGTATTGACCACCCTCCCCGGCAGGGCTGGACTACCCTTGTCAAGTGTGGTTGGATATTTTTCCCTTAGCTTCTGCAAAATAATAACTGTAAGAGGACTGAATCAATGTATTGGTTTCAGACACAAAGAGTGCATCTACATGCTCAATTAATGTGACTGAATAAACTCCAGTGCAATTTGAGCCAGAGTAAAATAATCCCAATTTCACCATCTACACATATGGTTAAACACAATAATTTATTCCGCTGTTGGACACAACCTGTGTCTGATGGGACTATCTGCTGGTGCTGTAAATAGGTCTACACTGGCCCAGTTGCTGCACACATGTAGACAGTGATGCATTACTTCATAGTAAATTAGTCTGCCGTGATATGTGATGAAGTTTATGTGCTATTAGCACAGAGCAGTGTAGATGTACCCACTAGGTGCATCTACAAGTGTGATACATGCAGACTAGACTAACTAGCTCTGCAGTAAAGTATCACAGACTACATGTGCGCTGGTATTAGGGTGCAGTAAGATAATTAACTCCATCGTAAGATAGTACTGTTGGGGACAATATTATTTTATGGTGGGGTCAGTTAGTGCACTGAAACACCCTTGTAAATGCTGACCACAGGTGTAAGTTGTGCCCAGTCAGCCCAGGCAGCACGGGGACAGGCCCCTGCCCACTACCAAGCCACACATTCTGCATGTTGGGCACTCCCATGCCCCAGCCAGCCCCTCCACTGCCCAATGCCACCACCTGGATCCCAGGACTGACCCCCTTGTCTCCCAAGCCTGCTTCACCACAGCTGAAAGTGCTGCTGTCCCAGGCACATGTGTAGATGTTGTTCCTGGGAGCAGTGTACTCCAGCTCAAAGTGCTCCAGAGTTTGTTTGCATTGCATTAATTGCATGTGTAGATGGACCCAGGGTAGTCTTATAGCTCAGGCAGCACATTCCTGGCATTCTTAATTGGGATCACATGTGGCACCCAAATCTCAAGTGGTCTTTTGTATCATGATGGTCAGAACACAAGGGTGCAGACAGAAGTGCAGCTCCCAGCTGTAACTCAGAACAATTTTTGCAAAGCATTCTGAGTTACAACATCACCCCAAACCAAAGAGAAGTTCACTGTTGCTTCCATGGTGGAGGGGAAATTAGCTGCAGCTGGGAGCCTGCAGCCAGGTTCTCATAGCAATGGCCACAGCTCTTTGCCAGTGCTTGATGTTTTCAGAGTGGGACGGGGGGAAAGGCAGCAGAGGGAGCTCATTCTTGGGGCTTCCCAGCTTGTGCTGAAGGGTTTGATGGGTGAATTGGAGACCCCCCACGTCAGGGTGGCTGCAATATACCCACCTCACCCTCTGGGGAGGGGAGGGGGGGCTGAAAACACCCCAGACTGACCCCCCCTCTGTTGCCTCCCCCCTACCCTGCCCCCATTCTGAAAACAGCAACAGGCTGGGAACTCCTCAGAAACAAGTTACAGAAGACAGTACATTTTGTAACATCTTTATCTGATACCTCATGCAATGAGGAGTCAGATTTTCACCCAGTTGGCCATTTTTTAAGCTGTTTAGAGCCGTGCATGTGTGTTTGGTCACAGCTATAAACAGCTTTCTGTGGCCAGGTCAGGCAAAAATTGTCACTCCTGTCTGCACCTCATATGATTCACTCTCCGTAAATTGATCCACCCATTTTATTCTCTTGCTTCTCATACATTCTCACTCTCACTCTTGCACTCACTCATTCCATTCAGTTTCCAGTATTCTAAGTCCTTGGTCTTCTATAGTCTTTGCTGCCACTCTTCAAGTTTTTTTCTTTGTTTACCAAATCTTTTGGCATATGGTCTATTCTCATTTTCTTGACTCCTCCTAAATGTCTTAATTCTCACACAGTCCTGCTTCCATCCACTATTGAAACTCCTTCAGGTCACCAGTTCTGGCCTAGTCCAAGGCCTTTTTTTCATTCTCTGTAGACCTTCTTGTCAGCATTTTTTTCTCTAGCTTGACAACTAGAGATTGTATGTTTGTGATGGCCACCCTCAGGGCTGACACAGCAGGGACTGACCCGGTATCCTACAGAACTAAAAGTACCAGCTGCTACAGCTCAAGGTTAAGGGGCAAGACTTTACTGCAGGGCTGTAACAATGCTTATATTCTGGAGGCTGACACAGAAGGGGACCTGTAAGAGATGAGCATTGGCTGTTACATTTTCCAGTCTCTTACTAACAGCCCAAACTCAAAGTGAAAAAAAACAATGCTTTTCTTACTGCATCCTCTACTCTGCCTCTCCACATACATAAAATAATTCTCTTGTCTTTATGATCTGTCTCCTCCCCCAAATACAGATTGCTTGTTACATTACAACACCTCTAAAATCAAGCCATTCTTTTTTTTTAAATCCATCCTATAATGACCTGCTCTCAGGTCATTTCTTGCATTCTCTACTTCTGCTTCCTCTGTTATTACCATCCTGCTCTTTTGGTGTATGCAAAATGTGGACCTGCTGCTTTGATCATGCCACTCCCTCTTCAGATCTTGATAGAAGCTACTTCTTGTTTTCCTATCAAAATACAGTTTTTTTGTCTTCATCTTCCATTTGCCGATGCTCTGCCCACCCCTGTGAACTTTTATTTCTTCTGTTCTTCTCTCTCTCCTTTCATATTTGCCTCTCACTTTACAGCTTTACTTCCTCCAAGCAATGTTTCTAATCCAGGTGCCACCTTAAAACACTTATTTTTACAAGGCCCTTTGATTATAAGCTTCTAAGAAACTTACGTGTATAAATATAGCCATCTGTGTTGTTAAATAACCTTGCTCCCTTGAAGTTTTAGTATTCAGTCCCTTTCATGTCCCTAGAGTTGAACAGTACAGTTTAATTTGGATTCTAAATTCCTTGAGGCAGGAGTTTTGGTGCTCTATGTTTGTACAGTAATGAGGACTCAATTAGCATTAAGTGAGTATCCAAAAATAATGTTATGGTATTTTTCATCTAAATGAAAATCAAACTAGAAAGTTGCCTCCTGTGTGATTTCAGTCTCTTTTGTCAGACTTTGAAGATTCAAATTGGCTTTGAATATGCAGGTCCTTGAGATACTTTGGGGCCCTTGTGCTTTTAACCATTGCTACTAGAAATACAATCAAAACAGTTCTTGTATTGTTTAAGTCAGGCAGCAAGATAATTTTATCATGTCATAACTCTTTCTCTTTTTGCATTCCCTACCTCTGTTTCTATGGGATTTCTCTATTTCCCTGTGCTTAGTGTAAAATGTGACATTTAAATACCTCTTGACCTTTTGTAATTAAAAGATGACTGACCTTACTTTGGTGGCTGTTTGGTTGTTGGCTATAACAAAGAAAAATGTTTGAATGAAGATATTGAATATAGTGTATCACTATGTATTTGGTTATGCAGTATTACTCTCCCTGTTTCACTGGTACAAAGAATTATTTGGGTCTTCAGCAGTAAATTATTAACCTAAAGCATTAAACTTTTTCATCTTGTCATGTCATAGTATATAATCCCTGATGAGACCTACAGTGAATGTTGAGCGAGATTTTATGATAAAACATGCTCTGCATTTTGGAACCAAGTGTTCTTTTTTGGTCATGCGTGCACACGGGTACTCATTTGCCATACAGTCTTCACAAAAGATATTCCACGCTATGAGATGGTATTTACCGCCCCATGGGCCATAGTAGCTAAAAGGCAGTATCTCTCTCTTTTATTTTATTTTGGGGGGGGGGGGAGTAGGGCACTGAAAATGAATCCACATGTGATTGCAGAAGAAATGCAATCTTTCTTTATCTTTGAAGATAACATGACACTGGATTAATCTGTCTTAAGACAGCATTTTCTGCCCTAAAGCAGCATACAAAATAAGTTGATGCCATAAAGGATAAGAGATGACTAGTGGAAATTCCCACAAATAGAACTTCTGTGACATTTTTATTTTCTAATCTATATGGCTTATCTCCTACTTTAATACCAAATATTGTATCAAGACACAAAAGTTAATTATGTAAGTGTTGTTTCATATATTAAATTAAAGTGAACTGTTGCAGATCAGATCTTGATACAAGGATGAGAAAACATAGACGTAAAATTCCAGGCACAGCAATTTCTATAAGAATTTATATTTTTTCTGAATTGGAGAACCAATAATTTTATTAATCAATAAATAAAGGATGATAAAGCAAATAAGGATCTGAAAAATACCAAGTAATTGGTTCTTTATACAACTCCACATGTTCATTCCAGTGACTTCAATAGATTTCTTCTTAACAAAGAATCAGGTCTTCATTCATTTTTAACAAGTTCTTAAAAAGCAGAACAGGTTTTACAGGGTTTTAGTGTTTACAGAGAAATGTTTACTATCACAAAAGACTTCTAGTATTGAGAGTGATTATGGGAAATACTTTGAACTTTGACTAATATTTGCCGCTAGGACAAATGTTCCAGTTAACTGTGATAAAGAACTAAAATATAGAAAAGGTCCTGAGAAATACCATTGATTATCTCACATTTGAAATCATTTATTTGTTTTATTCAAAATTGTCAGTATGTTTTGTTTTATGTGGACTATCCAAATGAGTCCTTTATATTTCAAGTACAAATAATCCCTTGAATACACTCGGAGGTTCCCTTTCCAGTTTGTAAATCTATTATTTGCAATAATTAATATCCAGGTGTTTAGTGCTAAGCAGGTAGGCTGATGCAATGGTTTGCATAGGACAAAAGTTGCCTTCTACTTAATGATTGCAGCATTGATTTGTTTGCATACTTAGAATTCAACATAGCATTGAATACCTGGCTTGGTAGCTGTTAACAGTGTACTGGAAGCATGAAGAAGCAGTTTGAAAATAAAGCTGTGATGTTAGCTCTTTTGTATTGCAAGACCCTTGACAGGTACAGTATTACACACAATTTATTGTCAGACTTTAAATATCCACTAACTACATACTATCAGTCTGAAGACATGTTGAGCTGCAAGATCCTTTGATAATGTCACTTGAATATTTGATTTTTCAATACTTTTTGCAGACAAGGATGTCAAATAGAAAATTACCTGATAACAGCCAATTGAGAACAAAATATGTACACGCAGTATAAAAAAGAGATTTTTTCCCTCATGATAACAAAAATTTGTGGAAATTATTGATGAAGATCCAATAATATTAAACATAAATACAGATTGATAAAAATCCAGAATTTTTTGATGCCCTAAAACAGTAAACAAGCCTTAAAAATCCTGATTTATTAGCCATATGCAGATTTCTGTTAGTCAGAAACTATATCCAAGTCATAGTTTTGTCACCTTCACTTTTGCATAGATGTATTGTGGACAGAGATAGTGCTGGGTTGGTTTCCAGGATGTTACAGTCATAACCTGGAGTGAAGCTTCTTTGGCATAGGTCAGTCTCATTTGGCACATGTACAGAGCATTTAGGATCTCATGTGGAGTAATTCTACTGCACATTAGCACAACAGGCAAAAACCATGCTAATGCACAGTAGAATTAGTGTAATGCGTATTGGCGTCAAAAAGCATGCCCCTGTGTTACTGTGCAGTAGCACCAATTACGGTGCATTAATTTTGGTGCTGGTTATCGCTAAACTTAATGGGCCATATTACAGTGCATTAATGAACATGTAGATGCACTCTGTGACTTGCAAGTACTTGTGTATCAGTAAAAGTGTTGGAAGACCAGGTAGAGATGCACAGTTAAAGTGGTAGTGCCTTAGAAACATAGACACTTGTCTGAGAAATTCAGTTGACATCTATACCTGTTCTTTTTTTTCCCACTAAAGTTTTCAGTGACACAGGGCTTTGGAAATTATATTAACATTTTTGCTGCATACTAGCATTTAGAATTTTTAACTACAAAACTTTCAAGAACTTTTTTTAAATTTCCTACCTTTTGTGGCTCAAAAAAGTGGGGAAAAACACAGGCTATTTCAAGTTGAATGGATTTTTTTTTCTTTATTTCAGGGAAAGCAGAAATGTATTTTGGAGGAATTGTTAAACTTCTAAAAAAAAAAATTATTTGTAGCCCGTACTATTTTGATAATACTTACTAAGATCAGATAGAGCAATTTACAATTAATAGTGAAGGAATTAAGCTGGTATGGATTATTGATTCAGAACTTGCACCAAATTCTCATTCCTTAGCCCATGTTTCTTAAGTTGGCACAATTTTTCAAAGGCTGTGTACACACATTCAAATACTAGGGGAGAATTCTACCAGGTTTTTTCCACTGTTAAAAAATCTTACTGGCGATACCTGAACAGGCATTAGAAGACTAGAGAGCTTTTCAGTGCTGATGCTACACAGCCAGGGGGATCCTGTGCACAAATCTCTGCATGCTCTGCAGGCTCCCAAGTTGGCCTGGTGATAACAGATGACAGCAGCCCTAACTGGAGCAGACTGATCAGAGTCAGCCAGTCCCTGCATCACAGTATGGGATTGTGAAGAGGCTGTGTTCTACTCTGGAGGGGTGGCATGGAGCAAAGCACTTGGGGTACTAGATGACTGTGCAGTGGTGTTGTCCAGAAGAGAATGTGTATATACATTTGCTCTCCCAGGAGAAATCGTGGTTGTTCTCAGGTTATTCTTCTCTTGGAACAGCCATTTTCCCTCAGGAGAACCTGGGTGCATCTACACATGTGCTTACTGTAAAATGTCACTGTCTACCTCTATACCTGATGAAGGGTATTTGTACTGGAAACCTTTCAAAGAAGAATTTTTCCAACTATTTAAGTTAGTCTAATAAAATATATTGGATTTACCCAAAGAACCTTGTTTACCATCTACACATGCGCCTGCATTAGGGCACAGTAAATTAACTTTGCTATAGGATAATACTTGTCCCAGACAGTACTATCCTATGGTAGAGTCATGTAGGCTGCTTGCAGATGTAAAGAAAAGAAACACCTGCTTTTTACTGGAAGAAGCAGCTCATTAATTCAACCCAGCTTTTCAGCGTGTGTATAGATTCGGTGTTTCAGTGGAGCTTTCTGGTGCTTTTAGCTTAAGGTGGTTCAGTCAGCTATTAGATAAAAGCACCAAAAGACCCTCACTAAAGTGCCCAATCTACACAGACATTGGGTGAGCCACGTCCAACTAAGGTGCTGCCTTGTCTGTGCATTTGCAGGGTTCAGTGCAGGAGCATGCTGAGTTTAAAGTGCCATTTTTTTGTTTGTTTGTTTGTTGGTTTGCTTTTTAGCATTTGCAGGCAGCCTTAATGCACCAAAATACACATGTAGACAGTGACACAGGTTGGCTGGGGCATGAAGGTGCTCCAGTGTGGGGGCTGCTTGCTGGCTAGCCCTACACTGTAGCAACCTTGTGCCCCAGCCAGCCCCTCTGCCACCTGACGTTGTCACCCAGAACCTGGGGCTGACCTCCCAGGCTCCCTGCCAGTCTAGGGCTGCTACACCTGTTCAAATTGATGCAATCCCAGACTCACTTGTAAATTCTGTGCCTGGGAGCAGTTGACTCCAGCACAAATTGCTCCAGAGTTTATTCAATCAGTGTAAGGGTATATGTAGATGCACCTACTTATTCTCTGTACATGGCCAAAGTAAATACTTTTAATTTATTTGTTTAAACTTACTATGAAAGTAACACATTTATTAGAAAGCCTATATATTTTTTGTTTCATGAACTGAAAAAGAATACTTGACTGAACAGGATGCAGGAAGTGGTGGAGGAAGTCTCTATATATTTTTAAATTGTAATGAAAATTTAAATTCACTGCAGTTCCTCTGATTGCCCATTTCATCCTGTTTGCTAAGAAACATTGACCTGGGGTATTCAGGCCTACCAGCTTTAATGTAGCTAAGTGCTTAGCAGAGTCATAGCCAGGCATTTGGTGCCTGGTGCAGAATGCCCTCTTATACAATACTGTGTAAAATTACTTTTGTTTGATTTGGTGCCCTCTGTTGGCACATGATTTATGACCCAGATACCTTGTTCTGGACAGACCCAAACCCTCAGACAGACCATGACCTCTCCATTCGATAATAGGCAAATGTTATTGATACACAGTGATAGCGTATATAAATAATACAGACAATTCTATATCTATCTGTTCCAGGGCTCATAGTTAAGGTACATCTGGCCAGTACAATAGCTTCACTCTGAGGCTCTCTCATCAATGTCAGATGCTAGCACCTGGAGGTCAAAGGCAGAGGCCCACCCCCCAGTGGGGTGGGTGAGACAGGCTGATGGTATGCCCTCGGTCCATGGTGGTCTTGGGTTCCCATCTCAGGGATCCTTTGCTGGTTTAAAATTCCCTCCTTTTGTATTCTTTCTCTCCTCTGATGACTCTTTATCTTTGGGCGTTGCTGATTGGTCTGTCTGTGTTCATTTTACTGTCCACGTTCTGTCCTGTCAGTATATCCCCTTGTTTCATAAACCTATGACATGCACACATCCTAATTTGGTCCTTTCTGGTGTCCTCTTAATTTGTTCCATCTGCTGCACTTCAGCACTGTGACCTAGTGCCAATACTGCAGAGTCCCTTGTCTCTATTATGGTGTCATCCACGTCTTCAATTTCCAAGCCTGTGTGTCTGCACGCTGCTTGCCAGTGTCAGGCACAGTGGACCTTCAAGGAAACTGTCACAAACAGGCTTTTAGAAGTCAATTAACCCTGCCATTGCCCTGGATTGTTGTTCTAATATGTATCTACTTTACCTACAAGTCAATTCCCAAAAGTAAACCTCTAAATATCATTTTCTAGTCATCACCCTCTTTGTGCAGGTACCCAATGCCAAATGTAGTTGAGCTTTTTATAATTCATTCCATCCTGGTTCCCTGGTAACAATTCAAAGAAGTGTCCTCATTCAGGTATGTCTATTTTAACATAGTTAGATTATTTGAAAGCACAGGAATTTAGTTTTAAAAGGGGATGAATTGGGTGGCAGTCCAGATAGGTCTTTTCCATCACCAACTAATTCTGATGATTTGATGTTGGGTGTTTCAGGAAAAGGGGGTAGGGTTGGAGTATTTCAGAGCAATTTTTATACATTTTCAGATTTCATTATTATGTAGGGTTGGAGTAAACTTCTGTATTTAGAACATTAATAAATCCTACCTACTGGAACTACTGACTTGGTGGACTTAATACTTTCCAGTGTGATGAGCATTGTAAATAAAGTATGTAGTCAGTCAGCTTCTTGTTCACTAGCCTTACAAATGTTCAAAACACTGGAAAATCCATGTATGATTTCTGGTGGGTCTGATAAAAATTCAGTAATAGATGTCTTTCATAGTGTCAGATATTACTAGCCAATTGATGATTATTGGAAAATATAAAAATTGGTGTGCAGTGAAATTTCTGGCTCATGGCAATAACTACAAAATGTCTTAAGTTATACTGAGAAGTTGTATAGTATAGTATGCCTTATTATACCTCTCCAGTGTATGCCCTGAAACATTATTTCATGAGAAGGAACTTGCAGGAAAATATCTGCACATATTTTTTTCAGGGCTTTTAAGTACATAGAGCCAAACATTGTGCTTGATGTTTTTTTCTTTTAAGGAATTGATAAAATGATCCCAAGTTTGGATATCATGAGAATTTAATGCCTCAAATAACTAACTGTCAATGTTTCATTGGACAATGAGGAAAGAATACAAATTATCCCACAGGAGTCAGCCAACTGACCCCTGAATTGTTCTAATTCCATACAAACAGAGCTGCCAACCCATTTATCTGAGTATAAATTGGATATTTTTGCAAACTGACATTTATGAGCATCCACTTCCAAAGTTCACATCTGTAAAGCAGAATCAACATTTCAGTAAAAATGTGAGATAGGAATGAATAAACTAATTTAGATAAAGGACCTATTTGAACTTTAATATATAGCTGAAATGGAATCTGAACAAAAGTATACATGAAGTTCAGAAATGTTCAGGTAGCTTTTTCCCCGAATTGCATCTCATTAAATATTTTATGTCTTTATTTTTTGCTTCTCAGCTTGACTGGAAGTAGAAATTTTAAAATATCACATAAGAATTTATTCCTGTAGATTTTGGGTGCTAATAATATATTGATCTCTGAAGATTTTTCTATCCATTATCATTGGCAGTTCCTTGATTCAAATATGATCTCTACCACAGCTCATTAATGGGTCTTGAGGTAACTTGAGAGTCCAGTCCTTGAGCCACAGATCCACCCACAGAAGTTGCAGATCTTTCTGCAGTGGAGAGTAGGCTGCAGGCTGGGATTCCTCTCCTTTTTCTTCTGTGCTGTCTCTTTTCTGTTTTGATGGCAAGATACTTTACCTTGAAATGAGCTGCCATGTGTTTGAGGTGCCATTTTAGTCAATTAGCAGCCAGTTGCTCACAGCTCTTGATGTTGATTATCTCTTTTCCTGAGGTATGCCTTCAATCAGTCCTTGTAGCATTTCCTCTGGCCTTCATGAGATCTCAGGTTGTTACTAAAATGAAAGTAGAACACTTGTTTTGGGAGTAGAGAGTTGGGTATCTGCATACAATGTCTGGTCCAGTGAAGTTGTTGCTTGAGGATCTCTGACTCACTGATGGTAATATTGGCTTCAGCAAGAATGCTGGCATTGGTGTTTTGATCTTCCTATTTAATGTAGGGATTTTCCAAAGGCATTATTGGTGATATCTTTTCAGGCTCTTGTGATATTTTCTGTCCTATTAAACAGATCTAGAAACTATATCTGTATCAAATAAATCTATGCATTTTGGGTAGTTGTCTGAACAGCCCTAGACTTTTTCAGGTTCACCATTGTTTGATCTGGTACTTTATTGGTGGAGAAATTCCTTCTCTTGGATGCCTCTAGAAACACTGTTGTCTTCTAGGAATTTCTTGTTGTAATAGCCATAAACAAGGGATCGGGCATCAGAAAGATGTTATGCCATTTGCCAGGTTGCCCATTTTTCCCATTAGACATGGCTGTCCAACATCTTATAGATTCATAGATATAGGGTCAGAAGGGACCTTGCAGATCTTCTAGTCTGCTCCCCTGCCCTGGGCAGGAGAGAAAACTGGGTTCAAATGACCCCAGTTAGGTAATCATCAAGCCTCCTCTTAAAGACCCCCAAGATAGGAGCCAGCACTACTTCCCTTGGAACTTGGTTCCAGATCCTAGCCACCCCGACTGTGAAGTAGTGCCTTCTAAAAAACTGTATCCTGTCCCTCCCTTCTAGCATGCCCGCCTCACCTCAAATCTTGGTGTTGTCCGTGAATTTAAACAGGGTGCTTTTCACCCTCTTGTCCAAGTCACTAATAAAGAAATTGAACAGTGCGGGCCCAAGGACTGAGCTCTGGGGGACTCCACTGCTCACATCCCTCCAGGTCAAATATGACCTGTCCACCACCACTCTCTCGGTGAGGCCTGTCAGCCAATTTGCTATCCATCTGACTATGTAGGCATCAATGCCACAGTCGCCTAGCTTTTTAATAAGAATGGGGTGGGAGATTGTGTCAAAGGCCTTCCTGAAGTCCAGAAAGACTACATCCACCACAACACCTGCGTCCAGTTATTTTGTGACCTGATCATAGAAGGCAATCAGGTTGGTCTGGCATGACCTGCCCCTAACGAAAACATGCTGGTTGCCCCTGAGCATCATCCCTGCTGCTGGCCCTTCACAGATGTGCTCCTTGATAATCTTCTCAAAGAGCTTCCCCAGGATCAAAGTAAGACTAATGGGCCTATAGTTGCCCGGGTCCTCCCTCCTCCCTTTTTTGAAGATGGGAACCACATTGGCTCTCTTCCAGTCATCCAGCACCTGGTCAGAGCACCATGAGTGCTCGTAAAGCTATGCCAGGGGTTCCGCAATAACCCCTGCCAATTCCCTCATCACCCTGGAGTGGCGAGCATCTGGAGCTGCTGATTTGAACACATTCAGCCCTCCAAAGTTCCCTAACTCAGTCCTCCCTGACCCTAGGCCTGGCGAAGTCTCTCCTGAGTCCATCCCGAATCTCGGTGGGGGAGTCCCAGTCCCTACACAAGAAAATGGTGGCAAAGAAATTGTTAAAAAGGTCTGCTTTTTCCTCTCGTGCAACCACCAGATTGCCTAGCATATCCTGCAGGGGCCCCACATTACCTGGTGCCTTCTTCATACTCCCTGTGTATTTAACACAAGTACTTGACAGATGAAAGGCATGATGAAGTCAATCAGCCAGTGGTGCTTGGCATCAGTGAGAAAAACCTGATGAGCAAGAACCTTGCCCACAGTGGCTACAGGTCCAATCATCAGATGAAGTTTAAAATGCACTGTACTTGCTGGCTCACCTGTGGGCCTCAACCTGGACTCTCTGACTCCCTGTGGTGACTGCACTAGCCTTGGCCCAGCTTCTCCAAACTGAGCGGTTGCAGGCAGGGTTTTTATCAGTTGTCAGTGGGAATTATTAATTTCTTGAGAACTTGATTGACCTTGTCACAGTATCAGAATTTTGGCCTTTCTCTGCATCGTGGGTGTTTTTTTAGTTGGCCATATAGCTCAGCCTTCAGCAGATGATTCTGAAGCGCGTGCTCCAAGTTTCATCCAGTGAAGCCTGATAGCATCCAGCATAGTCTGAACTGACAGTAGGCTGGCCCTCTCAAGGATTTGTTAGTGATCTGTTGATCCCAAGTGACTCCAAGGATTTGTTTGAGACAGTGAAGGTGGAAGGTGTTCAATCTCTGCTCCTGCTTGGAGTACATGACTCAGCTTTTGCAGCCATAATGGATGGTACTGAGGACATGAGCCTGATAAGTGGACACCTTTGTGTTCAGGGTTAGCAGCTTATTGTTCCAGATGCAGAAGGTAAGTTTGCCAAAGGTGACAGAGGCTTTGACCATTCTTTCCTCATTAGAGTGTCTATATAGTTTGACAATAAAAAGTTAATATCCAAATACATTTGCTTTTGAAAATATGATGTAGCTAATGGATGAGTATTGATTTTTGGGTGTTCCATGCAAAAGCTCTGCTAAACAGATCATCCCACTCAATATTTTCTCTTCTAGTCGGCTGGGTTCAGTTAACTCCCATAATCGATAACTTCATTTAGTTTGGTTTCAACTGGCAGAGTATTTTATTATTTAGTATTTTAATATTAATTTACATTCCAACACTTCTTTTGAACTTCAGTTCATGTTCAGTTCATATTCACTCTAGTATCTGCATAGTAAATGAAATCCGTTGAAGTAAAGTCATCCAAAGTGGTGACAGGAAGAACAGCTTATATTGGAAGGAAAAGGAAAGGTAAGGTTAATACTGAGTGAATGTGGAGGTGCAGTGGCATTGCCTACAATACTACCATTTCATTATGATCCTTTATTCAGACATCTGTTAATTTAAATACTAATTCTGGAATCAAAATCCTTTAAAATGTATACATTCTGCATTTTTTTTATCTACTTCAGTTGTTACTGTTAGTGCACGAATTAAGCAGCACTTGGCTATTAGACTACAGCTGGAGGGTATGTACAAGTGTTAGGTTAGTACAAATGCCCACTTGTGCAGGCATTCAGAAGATTTATATCAGCCAAAAAATGGGGCATATAACTTCACTCTTATATGTCTAGTATGGTCTTACACTTAGACCATACTAAATTTGTGGAATGTTAGGTGGTGTTAAAGTTACAGCATGGTCTGAGAAGCTGCACATTAAGAGTTAATGCTATTACTTGCCTGCACAGTTCTGACTTTCCTTTAGAGGGCTAATATGCAGAGACATGGCTAGGACACCTAAGCTTATTTGTGCTTTGGGTTGGGGACGGGAGACCTAGGTGCAGTACATCCTTGGATACTGGAGGACTGCAAATGGCTTGTTTTACTTCTGTGGAACAGGCTGAACTTACCTTAACATGAGCTAGGTAGCATGACCCATGACCCTTACCTGAAGTGGCATAACTCTGAGATACTCAGAGGGTCCTTAGCATAAGTTAATGATCTTTAACATGCAGATACTCATGTTTTAAGTGCCTTTAGTATGGTCTAAGTGTATTTTTAACTTAACCTGTACAATCTTTGCAGTGAGGCAGAAGCATTAGTCAATAACTGACAGATACTTGTGAAGCAGTACCTCAGAGGATGTACTTTTAATATAGGTTAGGACCCATGAATGTTGCTTTGCTAAAGTGTTACTATCTTGGCTATACTACTATTGTCATATTGGCCATCACTTAAAGTGTATCTTGAACATTTTTTAAAACATTTGTTCATTTCAGGAACAATTTAGTCAAGCCTCCAAAATAAAAATGATCCATGATTTCATTAATCACAAGATATTTGAAGAAAAAATGTTCATTAACTTTGTCTTGTATGATAATAATAAATAACTTGCAGTTAGACATTTTAATTTTTCTTTGGGACCAAATTCTTTGGGACCAATTTCTCCTGGGACCAAAACCCAGGAAGAGAGCATATAAGAACACAAGTAAAGGGTATTTCTGATCACAGTGAGAAAGTGAATGCTCATAAACATGTAACTGATCTTTGCAGTTAACGTGACATTTTGCCTTTGTCTAATCTAGATGTGTATTAAAAATATTATCCAGCTCTTGTATGCCTATGATTAGGATCAATTTAGGAGCATAGAAAGAAAGATTGAAGAAAGAGGGGTGTGGCAGGGCACTGTTGGTACCTGCCACTTTAAGGGCTGGGTCAGGCATCCAGCAGGTGGCAGCCATTTTGAGAACTAGGTATATAAAAGCTGCAGTCTGTTGCTGCCAGCTGAGGCAGAAACATTGCCTAGCTGAGCTGCTGCAGGAACAACCAGGAGGTAAAGGCAAGAGCTTATGGGGCTGGCTAGGAGGCTCTTGGTTCTGGGCATGACCTAAAACTGCACCTGTTGGGTATGGGTGGCCTGGTGGGACTCCTAGTGGCCTGGGAGCCCCCAAGAAATGCCAGGCCAGCTACCACCATGGTGAGAGGTGGGTCAGGGTGCCTTAATAACCCCAGATCCCACAACTAGGAGGTAACCCCATAGTAGGGCTGAGAAAATGGACCCATGTTAGAGAGTGGGCTAGAGGCTAGAAAATGACTTGAGGCACCCTTGACTGGTCAGTGCTGGGGGGGAGAGTATGCCTGAGAGGAGGAAGAGTACAGGGAGCTAGGCAGCCCAGAATCATGGTGGAGTAGGCTGCCTGATAGGAGAGATCCAGCTGGGGTCCAGGGTGTAGGATCATGGGGCCCAGTGTGGGGCTGGAGACTCTAAGAACTGTGATGCCATCTGTGAGGCATGGGCTGCAGTGTAGGGAAGGTTGGAGCCACAGATAGTGCCCCCTGGCATTGGGGCAGTAATGGGCAGTCTCCTAAATCATACCAACAGTTTATGGAACAGCAAAGTTGTGGCAGGCGAAACTGGGTGGACTCTCCCATAGAGACAGGTGGGCGAGCTGGCATGAGACCCGGCCCTGAGAGTTGCCCCCTGTTACAAGGGGAATTTTGGAGCTGAAGTTGTGACAGATCCTCATAGTATTCATTTAGAAAGTGATTAATTTTACAGTACATACAATGCAAGTTCAAAACTGGAAAGTAACTGGATTCACTTATCAATACCTTTGATTTGATTTACAAAGGGACCAGAATATTTTATGCTCCACAAACTTCACTGTTTGACAGAAAGGAAAAATTTATATGAATAAATAGGACTGGAATCAAAATGTTTCCTTTGTTTTCTAAATGCCACATGGTACTCCGTATTTAGACATAACAATCACTGAATTTTCTGGGTTACTACTCTGTGGGTGCATCTATACATGAGCTTTACTGCAGTTGACTAATTAGCTCTGTGGTAAAGCATCACCATCTACATTTGTGTCAGTATTAGAGTGAAGGAAATTCATTAACTCAGATATAAGATAGTACTGTCAAGGACAGTAGTGTCATACAGCACAGCAACTAACTCCACCAAAAGGCACATGTAAACAGTGATAGGGCTGGCTGGGGCAGCCCTACTGCCTAGCGCCTCATTTTAGGCAACCTCATACCCCAGGCAGCACCTCTAACACCTGATGCTGATACCCAGAGCCTGGTACTCTCCCCCTATGTGTCCTGCCAGCCCAGGGCTACTCCACCCTCACTCAAGTTTCTGCTGTACTAGGCTCCATGGACTGTACATGGGAGCACTCTCCCCCAGCTCAAATGGAGTGAGAATTTCTTGCGTCACCCTAATTGCTTGTGTAGATGCACCCTGTGTCTTCTTCAGAACTGTTGAGCTGAATCCACATGGCCATTATGAATTATCTGTGTACTAGCAGGGAAGAACCTCAAGAGACATGTACATGGTTAATAAAACTGATTAACATTTCATACAATATATATTCCTATCTCTTGTGTTTTAAGTCATGACTAACAAAGAACCCCCTCATCCCACCCCTTGATATAGATATTCCATACCATCTGATTTCTCTAAGAGCAGATGTCAATAGTGAAGTGTGGAAAAATGATTATTAATTTGTTAAGTATTGGCAACTTCTCAAAAAATTATTGTTCCCATCCCCAAATAACTGTATAATGTATCCCTATTTTTCTCTCCGTGTCTTTACATATGCGTACTAAGGGTGTACAAAGCGGGTCCTATTCGATTCGGACTTGGATTGGGTCCAAATCAGGGTTGGTGTTTCGATTCACTGTCCCTGATTCAATACAGCCAAATCTGAATCTGAAGATTTGATGCTGATTTGGAGAATCAGCAATTCGGACGTAGACACAGCTTTAAATGTTTTTTCGACATACCTCGAGTAACCAGCATGGCTCATGAATGCTTTGATGCTGGGGTGGATGGAGTATCCCATGGGAGTGTAGGGGGGCCCTCCGCATGCTTGGCGGTGAACCTGGAAGTAGACTAGAACTACTTCCGGTCCACATCTGGGTCCGCCTGGGAGCGCGCAGCCCGCAACCACCCTGGCTTGGTGATCGGCTGCTGGGGAACCCCGGTTCACCGCCAAGCATACGGATGTGCACTCCCCAGACCCAGGGGGCACCAGTTACTTAACCAGGGGTTGTGGGGGGCTCCCCTGGCGCACTCCCTGGCGGACCCAGAAGTGCTTCTGGTCCACTTCCAGGTCTCTTGCCGAGTGCGCTGGGGAGCGCTCCACTTCTGTGGGATGCTTCATGCGCTGATGAGCCCCTGCTACCTAGAGGTATATAGAAAAAACATTTAAAGTTGTATCTATATCTGAATCTTTCTGAATCGATTTGGAGGGTTCCAATTCGATTCAGAGCGATTAAAAGGTCCTCTGATTTGATTTGGATTTGGAGATTCAGCCACTGAATTGGGCCAAATCTCTGCCTAATCGAATTGGGGACTGAAGCTTCACATAACCCTAATGCATACTTCATTTTGAGTGTTGTTACACTGTGGAATATGGATGTAAGCCACAGCTGTTCACCTTTTTCAATGCATACTGCCCCTTGGGCACTAATAAGTAATTGGATTCAAAATCTTCTAAGTTTGCTTGTCCCAGATGAGTCTAATTCCATTTTGATTTATTTAAGTAATGTAATGTAAGTAATAAGTAATGTTTTTCTCTGATTTTTATATTTAAACTAACACAACTCATTTTTATGATCTCTGGTCTTAAATTTTTCACCCTCTCTCTTGCTCTACCTGTTAAGTAAAAAAGGACACATTCTTTTACATTTCTTTATCAATGTTCTTAAATGTTTACATTACTTCTTACTTGAATTTGTTGTACTGGTTCAGGAAAAGTGTTTGAAATCATTTGACAGATATGTTACATACTAATGCAATTCTGACCATTTACAATTCATAAAGGATACTGTGCATATTCATTTAATGCAGCAGTGTTCTAAATCTTGTATCTTGCTGAATTCCAGTTTTTATCATTATATGCATGTAAATAATCCCCTGTAGTTTATTTGGTCAATTCTGATTTCTTTTACTGTGGAGTTTTGTGGTGTTGCACTCAACTGGATTCCCAAGGAACAACACTGAAGAAATATGTTCAGTGATTTTTATACAGTTACACTTTACAGCAGACTTAGCCTCTCAGTAAGAGTTCTGTGCATGTATGTTTCCTGCATATAAACCATTATATGGTATAGAGGTAACTTAGATAGAATAGTGATTGGTGCTGTGCAAGTACAACAGATGCAGGGTGGGATTTTCAAAAACATCTTGTAATTTTGGATTGCTCAAGTTTTAGGACTCCAACCTGAAACATGTTTAAAGAATTTCGAAGTTTGAGCTTGCATTTTTATTTTGTCTGTTGTAGCACACTCATCCACCACCTCAATTAGACATCAGAATGCTGGAATACCTGAAGTCTCATGGTCTTTTCATTTGTTATCTAAACTCTAATTATACATTTCATTCTGTAACACTGACTTTGTTTTCTATTTTTCTCTCGTCAGAAATATTTCTCTAGTCAGAACTGTGAAGGGGAGTAGTAGTATGTAGACAATGAAACATAAAAATCATATGGAAAAATAAAAGATAATATTTTAATACTATGGTTTTGAAGATTTCAATAGCATTTGGATAGTATAGTTTTTGACCACGATAACAATCTCTTGGTTAAAGATGTAGGCATTACTCAGTGGTTTATAAAAGAATCTAGTATCAGTCAACATCTTTAAAATAGTATTTTTTTCTGGGTTTTTCCTTTTGTATCCTTTGTATTTAATGTATAGCTTTTCCTGTAGCCCAGGTGTAAGAATTTCTCCTCTGAATTGCTGAGTTTTGAGTGTTTCATGATACAGTGATATTTGACTGTTTTTTCTGACCATTGTGTGTGTGTGGTTTTTCAACAATGCGTGCACACACACACATCTAGAAGCCAAATTATGCATCAAAAAATTCCTTCACTATTCCTACAGGTGAAAGGCTGAAGCATGAGATTAGATTATAATCATTATTTTAAATTTAGAGGCACAGGTGCAACAGGCATGTTAGGGCAATGTAAGCAATGCCATCCTGTGAAGAAAGAGGGATATATTCTTCTCTTTTTATTCCCCACTTCCCAACACCAACCAAATAATCTTTTCTAAATGCTGAATCAAAGCACATCATTTTGGAAGCTAGCCAGTCTTGAGGGAAAGAAAAGAAAGCCCTTGTTAACTCTAGACTTTATCTCTTTTAATGATTGCCTGCTCCTCCTTTATGTGTTTCAAAGTCTGAAATTGGGTTTCTCCTCCTTCACTAAGTTTTCTAAATGATTAATCGGACGGTGACAGTTGAGCTGATGATTGTCCTTGAAGTGCTTCTAAAGCAATACAGGAAACATGAGGAGCAGCTTTGCTTTTTATAGTAGCAGAAGGCAAAGGACAATAACCTCATTCTGTTCCGGTATTTCTGTCATGTTTGACTTTATATGGGCTTAATGTGGCTTTTCCCCAATGTATAATTTTGGCATGCATCTTTGCTGAGATCCTAATCACATCTGCAGTAATAACTTCAGGGTTACATGCTGATTTGCTTTTTTGTTCCTGGAAGAGCAAGTGATACTTTATTAGTTCCCGCAGCTCTAGGTTTTTCACATCCAGAAATCAGGTGTTAATTATTTAAGCAAGTACATTGAATCCTCTCTTGCTGTTAAGTAATTGTTTCATATGGTTGCAGTCTTATGCCCATTATTGAGTTGAACTCCACTGATATGAGTGAAATTATAGTGACTTCTGCTAGTGGTGATTTTCATCCAAAAATTCATATCACAATCCAAAATCACTACTGGTGATAACTGGTATAACTTCCTTGAAGTCAGTGATATTGTATCTATTTGGAATTTTTCCATAACTCCCTTTCCTTCTGTTTCTCACAAACTATGTTTGTGTAACACAATTTTCTGGGAATTTCTAGTTCATGTGAACTAGGTCATTTTTGGTTTGGGTCTGGTAAGAACTGAGACAATTTTGAAAAAAAAATGAAACCAGAAATTACTTTTTTACAACTCTACTTGTGACTCAGCACATTTCTTCAAAATTCTTTTCAGCCTTTGGAGAAAGCCTGGTAATCTTCAGGCCAAAGACTGTTTTTTTCTAAACAAAATTGCTGAGGGTTGAAAGAAGTAAAGCAAGTACTAAATGGTTGCACTGTACAAAATGCTCAGTCAGGGGCACCTGTAGACACATCCACTGTGTTGGATAGAAAGACTGTGAAGGTTGCATTTGGAGAGCTGTGGCAGTGCTCAGGGTTGAACACAGTTGTTTACAGGTCTTGTACTAACTATAATTATTTGAGATTGAAATGCTTGCCTTAGTGGTGTTACTATAATATTTCCCTAGGCATGATGGTGATATCTTTTCCCACTTACTTTCCCAAGGAAACATTTCATGTTTCATTAGATACTTCTGGTGGTTCATTCAACTAGGATCTGAGTCTAATTCACAAGTATTACACATCAACATGAAACTGTGAATGTAGCACAGGCAGACAAACACACCCTAGTTTTAATATAACTGCCAGAGGTAATGGATAACTGAAGATGTGGCAGTGTACAACTGCAACCAAAGTAGGTACCAAGGTCCCTGGAGTACTTGTATGTAGTCAGGGCATATCTATTTGTGTAATTAATGTGAAGCAATAAACTCTGGAGCATATTGAATGTGCGCCTGGGACTGCTGCACGTTGAGCTAGGCTGGAGCAGCGCCTGGGACTGCTGCATGTTGTACAAGTTAATTTGTCTTCTCCTGCCTAATAGGGGTGCACATTTAGACATGCACCATTTACTGTGGAGCTGATTAGTCTACTCTGCAGTAAATGTCTCGTGTACATGTGTTTCCTATGTGTTAGTCTTGAGTGAATGCCACCATGTTAATGGTCTTGTTACCCAGGGTAGCTTGATTAAAACTAACAGTTATGCCTACCAGAGTTACATCTTTATTGTCTTTGTAGACAGAGCAGCTATTTGCCAATACTGCTCATTGCTTTTTCCTGCCTGAAAACTTCTGTGTCAGTCTCCACAGGAATGAGAGCAATTCAGATTTTTTTTGCCTCAGAACTTACACCCTTTCTCTCATTACTTTGATGCTCTATTTACTATTTACAAAGATTTACTTCTGGGGATGGTGTTGAATGCACTGTATCAGTAAAGTTTGACATGCTGTAATAATTTTTATTTAAAGATGTAAATCCACTCTATTAATGCTAGCCCTCAAAAAATATACCTCGGAGGCAGGTAAGAATTATTATGAGGCAGCTGGTAGCACCCACATATTGAAGTTGCCTAGTATTTATCACAAGAACCTTTTTTCCAATAATCACTTTTTAAGCAGTACTACAGCTTCAAGTGTTTTCAGAAGGCCTTTGTTATTTGACAGGGGGAAAGCCTTTGGCTAGAAAAGGGCCTTCTCTTTGTTCAGTGAAATTCAATTCAACTGGTTTATAACTATTAAACAAAAACAACAACAAAAAACCCCACCTGCCATCCTTTGTTTGGATTTCAAAGCAATGGAACAGGACTTTTCTAGAGAGCTTGGCCATGCCATGAGGGGAAACCAGCACGGGTTCGTGGCAGGTAGATCGTGCCTGACCAATCTAGTCTCTTTTTATGACCAGGTCACAAAACGCCTCGACGCAGGAGGAGGGGTGGATGTCGTATACTTGGACTTCAGGAAGGCCTTTGATACGGTATCCCACCCCA
>NW_017728923.1:14485761-14487312 GCF_001723895.1 Crocodylus porosus | reverse complement strand
AGCACTCTTTCCTGCTTATGCAGGGGGTCGGACTCGATGATCTATTGAGGTCCCTTCCGACCCTAGCATCTATGAATCTATGAATCTATGCTGCCACGGAGAGGGCAGCAACAGGGACAGATACTGACTAGGAATATCTGGGACCAGTAGAAATGAAAATTTTTTACTGACATCCTTTTTTTTACTGCCCAATCACAACCTTAACCTCACTGGCTGCACTGTCTCCATCTTGGCATGGGCCCTCACTGACCACCTCTCTCCCATTCCTTCCCCAAAACTCTGTCCTGGCCATACTACCCCTTTCCCTGCCCTACCCAGTGCCTCAGACGATCTGGGGCCTCATACTTTCAAGGAGAGCAGCCATTACAGGCAGGAAGTAGTCAATGGGAAATAGTGGCAGTGCATGGGTTGCTGTGGGGGGAGGGGAGGTGCTACACAGAGGCTCCCATGGGCCCTGAAGCTCTAACAGAGACTTCTTTTCAGGGAGGCACCAAATTGCCTAGAGACAAGGTGGAGCTGCTCTAGTCAGCTGGTTCAACAATTGCATTAAGCCTCATTTCAATGATAGATCTTTAGTCAAGCATACAGTTTCTTAGATTTTTATGGGCAGCTTAATTTTTTTTATGGACTTCATGGAAGGAAAAACGTTTTTAGCCTTTTTTATGGGTAAATTTAAGGACAGATGACCACTCTGTGGAATAGGCTCCTCTTACGATGCTTTTGATCCAGCTCCTGCTTCCAGCAGTCTTTAACCTTCTGAGATTACAGCTTTCTGCTGCCAGCTAATGTAGGCAGTCCTGTATCTCAAGTGGTAGAAATTTCTCCTGGCAGGCCTAACTGTGCTAGCTGAGAGTTCAGGCTTCACACTTGGCTGATGAGGTGATGGGCCCCTTAAAGCTTTGTAACACATTTTGTTATTTTTTCTTTCTAAAAACTTTAGGAAATTACACACATGCCCCTCCAAACTGAGTTAAAGATGATTGGTTTATTGCTATTGATTCTGACCATTCTCCCAGACACTTTTCTCTGAGTTGTGCGCATGCACACGCTCTCATGTTATCTGTAAAATGGCCCCTCTGCTCCTACCTTTTCTAACTCCATCTTGACCACAGTCTGCACAGACTAACCCTTGAGGAGACTAATTCTCTTCCTTTATGTAGTGATTCTCTTCTGGTTTCATTTTTGGCTGCATAACTCAAAGGCAGTGGGGCTAAGCCATTAGATTCTGTTTTTAATTTTTTTGGAAGATGGGTCAAAGATTTGCAGTTTTCCATAGCATGTTTTTCTATTCTTACTGTGCAACAGAGATAAATAATGAGGGTAGGATTTGTAAACCTTAAGGAAATATTTTTATAAGATTTTTAAAATGGAACTTATTTGTAGTCTTATCTGTAATACTTTACATCCTTTCCAAAAAGGACTAAATTTCCCCATTAATTCTTTGGTACATTTTGTGTTTGAAAAGAAAGATAAGGGTAAACAAGTGTAAAAAAAAAATTGAGTTGGGATTTTAGTCCCTTTAAATATTTAAAATAAAGCTGATATAGTCCC
>NW_017728923.1:14461561-14485656 GCF_001723895.1 Crocodylus porosus | reverse complement strand
CACACACTTCTATTCTAAACTGTCTACTGGAATTTCCATTGCCCTTTAAGATTATTTTGGATATCAAGATGCTCATTGCTTATTTTTGAATTCCAAAGGTACCAGTGCATCAGGCCAACACATTTTGTAATTTACTACTTTGGTTAGCCCTGTTCTCTGCATTTTTAATGGTATCCCTTAAAATAGAAATGCAAAACTAATGTGTCCTATTTTCCTCCAGTAAAAATAGATGCCTTTTGTTACTTTTGGATACAGCGCAGCAGCTTGTAATTAATGATATCAAAGAATCCAAATGATATTCAACAGGGTCTTGACATCAAGGACAAAGGCTGCCAGATAACTGCTGCTCCTAGAGAACTGGTTTGTAAACTGTTTTCTTTTATTTCAGGAAGTTGGATGCTTTCATCTATGATGCTGCAGTTCTGAATTACAAGGCTGGAAGAGATGAGGGTTGCAAACTTGTCACAATAGGCAGCGGATACATCTTTGCTACTACAGGCTATGGAATAGCACTTCAGAAAGGGTCACCTTGGAAGAGACAGATTGATTTAGCCCTCCTTCAGTTTGTTGGTGACGGTAGGAACACTCTTATTTCTTCTTTTATGTATGTGCAAATAGTTATTTTTCTTTTCTTTAATCTTCATTGATTCTCTTAATATTGCTCATTAAGAGATTTTCTTGAAAGACTTTTTCTAGACATTGAGAGATGTAACCTTACTCTGTAAAGTTTGGAGACCCCTAATTTAAAATAGTTTCTGTTCAGCTCACTTTTTTACAGACAAATCACTACACTGTGTGCAGGGATGCAGGACACATGTCAGCTTGGATTCTTTGCCTTTTCATTTCAGCAAATAAAGAAAGAGTAATTCCTCATAACAAGAAGTCTTCACCCCAGATCATATCCAGACACAATGCAGTGGCATGGTTGCACCCCTTCTTTGGCTGTGTGCTTCATGTGCAGTGAGTTTTCAGAGCTCACCAGCATGGCAGCACAGCTCCTGCCAGAGCTCCACATGCACTGTGAGCTCTATGAGCTCACTGGCATGGGGTCTGCCCTGAGTCCCTGCTTTTAAGCAGCTCAGAGCTTGCTACTGTTAGTTCTCCTCCCTGTACCTGTTTCATTCCTGCCTCCCACCCCTACCCCTGAATATAGCAGTAGGGGAAAGGAGGGAATAAGCTATGGCAGCAGTGCTTTCATAGAGCCCAGGGACAGTGTGCTGCTAGTCTGTCCTTCCTCTGCTGCTGAACTGGGGGACATGGAGACGGAGGGAGAAGAGCTAACAGTAGCAAGTTCAGGAGCTGCTTGAACGCAGGGATGCTTTGCTGGCCATATGGTGAGCTCATAGTGTTCACAGCCTTCAGCAGTGTGGCACATGTGCCGTGAACTCTCTTCACTACACGTGTGCGATACAGCCAAATGAAGTGTCGCTGCACCTCCATTGCCACAGTCCTGGATCTGTCCATGTCTCCACCCATAAATTATACTCCTTAACTCCTTAACAGAAAGAGCAGACAACATGTGATCAATAAGTCTTGAAGAAGGCAAGGTAGATCTTCACCTTATTGACTAACCAAAGTGTGTGTATATATGTATATACAAAATCACAAGGTTTCATGAGCTGAAGCAGCATTTGATGAAGTAAACTTTTAGTTCATGAAAGCTTGCTGTAGCTATCTACTTTAGTTGGTCTATAAGGTGCATATCTACCCTGACTTCTACTTGACTTCAGACTAACGTAGCTAACTATGCCTCTCTTCAATAAATCTTGAATTCATGCTGACTTTACAGAATTAGCAGAATCTGCACCCCAATGGAATGTGATGCTTTTACTCTCCCCTTATGAAAATGCCTGCACTTGGAATGGCTAATGAGGGCCATCATCCAGTCATCCAGAAGTGTGAACTAAATGACATTTCATGGTAATTTATGCACTTTTCCCACTGTCCAGTCAGAGTGGATGGGACATAATGACTGAGAAATAAAGGTACATTTATGGGCCATAAAGTGAACCTCAGATCAGGATCAGCAGCAGGCCAAGACCAGCTCCACTGACAGACAAAAAAGGTAGTGGAATAGAACAGTATCAAAACATATGGGGCCTCTAAATACTAGGCTAAATACTATGGCAAAATCAGGACATTAAGTTTCAAAACAGGAGACACTTAGAAAGCCTGAATGTTCCATTACACTGATTTCATTCCTGTTATTATACCAAGAGACCAAAGTAGATGTAATCATCTTGTTTGATGGATTTTTGTCTGTAGTTCAGTGAAAGTTACTGATGGCACCATTATTGATCTGTTGGATTTGCAATAGTCTATAAAAGAGACATTGTTTACTTCTAGTTAGAAACCAGCTAAGCCAATGCTCAAAAAAATATTTGTTTGCTTTTTAATAATTAACTGGATATTAAGTAGCTATTAATGTTTCTTTCCCCCCTTTGTAGTAAATAGTAACTGGCTTTTTTTAGACTGATTAGGCATTATAATAGTAAGCTCATTTTATAGATGAAGGAAAATAAAGCAGAATGGCTGAGTTACCAAAGGGTAACACAGAGGGTGCCGCTATCAGGCTTAGAATTCAGTTTTCATCTCTGATCATAAGCTAACATCTGCTAGAATAGTATTCTCTGACCAGTTCCCTGCATATCCTAAAATCTAATTTGCATTCATTTTGTAATCATAGCTTACATATTATTAAGCAGTAGCTTTTTCACCTTTTTCACTTGTCACATTCTCATATAAAGAAATAATTTGTTCTGTCAACAGTTCTGATTCTTTAGATCAAAATTCCATGACTAATTTATATGTATTTTAGGGAAAGTAATGAAAAAATACAATGATTTTTTTAAACTGAGCAAAATTCCTTTATCCAAATGCTGAAAATACTGCTGCCTCTATACTTATTGCTTTGTCTGTAATTATCAGAAAGAAAATGTATTGAAATCTAAAACGATGAATGTGATCCATCTAATAGTTAGACATACTAATTCATTTGATACAAGACATTGGTTATCTGTAATAATGATAAGTATACTGATTTGGATGGAGAAGATTAGTAGAATTTTCAAATACCTACTCATATCTTGCTTGAATGTACATCAGTCTGCCCTAATATATTGCTTGTGCTAGGCTCTAGAAAGCATGCTTGAATTGAATCAAATTGCATGCTTTCCAAACCACTTCCCTGGGTTACCAATGATGAAAAAAAATGAAACGGAAAAAAAGCATTAGGAAATTTAAATGTAGGAAACAATTTCCCTGCACTAGCAGCAGGATGGATTCAGTGACCTGATTGTTGTTATTCTCTCTCTAACTTTAGTGGTTTTATGAATACTCTTTAGCTGTGACCTTAGGTAACTCAATACTGAATGATCAGAAGGACCTTGAGCTCAGGCAGACAGAGCATTCTGCTACTTCACTGAATAACTTTTTGAAATTCTCAACTGGAAATGAAAAGTAAATGTATTTTTTCAGTTTAGAAATAAAACAGAAATTTCTGCATGAGTTTGTGAATAAGGTTCTTTGAGTAAATGCACAAGTTACTAATTGCATACATACTTTTCTCACATATGCAGATTCTTCAGGATTAATTTTTTTGTAGAATTAGGCTTATGGAACAGTAAAATGCCCAGCAGTAGCAAGTTGTTATTCAGTATCTATAATAAAATAATTATCTCTCGTTATGGAATAGTTTGGTGAGTGAGTATAAATTTTAAAGAGTATCAAAACATAAGGAAAAACATCTTAATGCACTGTAGACACAACCTTTTAATAATAATGCTTTGCTAATGGGAAGACCTTTTATAAAGGTGTAACCTGGGTGGTACACAGAAAGGTACCCCCTCTCCAAATGAAGGGATGGATATATTTATGAATACACCCATACCCACTCTAATTAACCCTAAACCCACACATAGGCCTGGTTCCCTGTGGCCTTCGGGTAAGACTGCAGCCCTGCCCCTTGTCCAGTGCCCTCCAGGGGCACTCATGGATAAAACAGGGGTTAGTTGACAGGCCAGTAACAAAATGACTGGCAGTGATGGGTGAATAGTTAAATGTTCACAAAAGAGGTTACATCAAATACAATACATTTGCATAAAACACTACATACAATAAATACCAATACTGGTATAATAGTCTCCTAATACAGTAATAAAGGTGCAGGGTTACCCCAAGGATCCCAACAGCAGAGAGAAGGAAAAGAACAGAATGCAACTGTAGCACACAGGTGTGCCCAGTGAAGAAATGACAGGGTTCCCCACCGGGTTGCCCCCCTATAGGGCACCCTTGAGTCTGCTTAGGCTACTCAGCTGGTGGGGCCTTAACTTGGGGATTCCCCCCTGGCAAGCCAGAGCCCTAAACTCCTATCCTTGCCTCAGGGTGAATTATCCCCCTCCAGTCAGGGGCTTTCCCTCCATTGCCCACAGTGTGATGAGGCCTCCTCCCCTGTAGGAATCCCTTGTCTAGGGGACTCACAACTCTCTGCAGCCTGATGGGGCCTGACTTGCCTCCTAGGGGCGAGGCATCTCCTCCCTCTGCAAAGGAGACCCCAGCTGCCTTGTGCAGCTCTTCCAGCCTGTTGGTCTGCTCTCTGCCCCATGCACCATCCTGTGCACCAATGGTCCTGCTCCTGACTTGTGCAGGGTTGGAGACCCACACTGTCTCGTGCAGCAGCTGAGGTCCCCTCCTCTCCCCAAACCTCCATGCAACAGCCTGTGCACCACCACCCTTGCCCCATGCAGGGGGTTGGAGACCCATGCTATCTTGTGCAGCAGTTGAGGTCCCAACTGGTCTCAGACCCTCCATGCACCACCCTGTGCACCATCATCGAGGCTTTCTCTGCAGTGGGGCTGGGGTACAGCTGCTTGCTGCTTCCCATCTGGTGAAGATGTCTTCTGGGTGATTCTGGGGCAACTGCTCCACCCTGCTGGTCAGCTACACCAGCTCTGCATCAGCCCTCTTTGTTGTCCCTCATCAAAGCTGCCCATGTGCTGGGAGTACTGGCTTTTTATCCTGTTAGAAGGCTCTGCCCCTAGATTGGGAGTAGACCAATAGGAAAGCCTGAGGGGTTAGCTCCCCCTCAGGTCCTCTTCTTCACCTTGCCCCTATGTCAGGGCAGGGCAAGCCTTTCTCCTTTCCTTTCTTATTGGTGGGGAAAGGAAATGCCCCCACCAATCACACTGAGCCTTTTGGCTCAAGCTGTTGAGCCAGGCTGCTACTGGCAAGCCTGCCACAAAAGTTTATGATGCAGTGATTTAGGGGCCTTAGAGCCCCACTTATGCAAAGCTCCACTTGAGATAAATTATCTTGCTTTGCAAGGTTAAATACTTGGACTGCTCCATGCGCCAAAATAGCTTGTGTATCCCTACACTGTACTGCATGCCTCAGCTGTGATTCTGCTCCAACAAACCTGTTATGCTTTACATGGGCACCATGCTCACCTTACTTACTGACATGGAACATCAAAATCTTGTTGAAGCCAAGGGAGAGAATAGGAAATTAAAGAATAGCTACTTTGTCTTGCTGATGGGGTTATTGCCAATTTCTTTCATCATTTAGGTTGTCAAATTATAGTTGGTCTTTTTTCAGGAAGCAGAAGATGAAGACCAGGTTGCTGGGGCCCGCAAAAATTGCTACAGGGCCACTAGAACTTTTTAAATAAGCTTAGTGAACAGTTGTGGGTTTGTTCCCGATTTAGTGGATACAGTGAGTGAAGTATACTTATTGGCAAATGCTCGATTGTGTGTGTCTCAGTAGTCTCATTATCTGTACAGATTCCAGCTTCATAAATAACAGCTGTAGTTTTATTTAAAATAATTGACTATTTTTCAAGATACGTCCCTAAACTGTAGTGCAGCCTGGTATACACATGAGGTAAGCTTTCATTGTTTTCACAGAGGGCATGCTTTTATTTGTCTGTTAGTGGGGAAATAAAATATTCCTTGGTCCTAGTAGCGACTATGTTTATAAGCAACATAAGTGTTGTTATGCCTTTCTAAGATGTCGTTTGCTATGAACTGGTTTCATTGTTGTGGCCATTGACTGGACCGTCCTCCCTGAGTGGCAGAAATATATCATACCACAAAGATTATGCCTTTGAAGAATTACACAACTTCCATTCTTATTTCACTAATAAAAGTTTCTTTTTGTAGAGAACAGTAAGGCAATGTAGCTTCCCTAGGAGGCAGTGCACTTCCCTGACAGCTTTCAAACTACTCTTTTTTGTTGTTCTTTAGTCTAACTAGCTGCATACAGATAATACACTTTAGCCTGAATGATCTTGTGAGTGGATATAACATTGTGTATATCATTGTGATTGGCACTGGATATTAAAGGTCCAGAAAAATATAAATGTGACTAAAAGCACATGTTTACAATGTGTGCTGCTTAGCTGGTACATGCACATTCCCAGTGATCCTCTACTGGTATAAAGAGGTTCCTGATCTTATTCCATCTCTTAACAAGATATGTGGATTTAGGTCTCAGGTGTGATCTCACCCCATCCTGCTCAAATACTGAAACAGTGTGAATGTACCTACAAATCTAAGTATTCCAAAAGGCAGTATTAAAATGTGACATATAAGCTTTATGATTGTCACAAAGAAGTAAGCAGGAGGAAGAGCCTGCTTTTGCATCCACCTTTTTCATTAACTCTTTTTCAGGGACTGGAGCAGGATGAAATGGAATTACACTTAAATTCCTAAATCCAGTGGTGCCTAATAGGTGGAATAAGATCTGGCCTTTAGTGTCCTTCTTAACCAGTGGGTGGAATAAATGTAGGTGGAGAAAATGTGTGTGTAAATGGAGTATGTCTATCCAAATGGGAATGACAAATAAGGTAGTATTGGTAGTCAGGCTTAGCAGTTTTTTATTCAGCCTTATTAGTAGGGTCATGCTAACTGGTTTTTAGAACCTGATTAGTACACAGCTGTTAATTACTCAGTTTTTTTTTAGACTTTCAGTAAGTCAATAGTAAACCAGAAAAGATAAGAGGTACCTTAAGATTACCATAAGAGGTAATTGTATCATTTTGGGCGTGCCAGGGAAAGGCATGCAGCATAACAGGTCAGGTTGAAAGCTATGGGCTGGTTGCACTAAATGTTCTATAATACAGGATTCTGAAACCCTCTCTTCAGGGTTGAGGAGGAACCCCTTATTTCAGTGAAACCATTTATCAAGTAGGTGCTAAGATGGAGTCAGTGTAGCAGAATCTGCTCCTAATTTTGGAAACATGTACAGGTTATATAGTGTTTGGAAGCAGATGGGTCTGATGCTGTGTCCCCGCCCAGACCCAGGAGGCACTAGTTGCCCCGCGCACTCCCCAGTGGAGCCAGAAGTAGACCGGATGTGCTCTGGTCCACTTCCAGGTTTGCTGTCGAGCACACTGCCAAGCGCGGTGAGATAACCCCTGCACTTCTGTGGGACACTCCATGCACCCCAGCATTGCATTGTTCATGAGCTGCCTGCTGCCTAGAGGTACGTAGAAAAAAACATTTAAAGCTCTGTCTATGTTCAAATTGCTGGAATCAATTCTGAAGGTTCTGATTGGATCTGGATAGATTAAATGGTCCTCTGATTAGATTCAGATTCAAAATTGGGCTGAATCTCTGCCGAATCAAATCAGGGACCAAAGCATTAGTAGCACAGCCCTACTGGCTACTTATGAATAATAGAGAGATTTTCAACACTTTCAATAACTGTTTTTCTGTGGTTCTACTTGAGACTCCAGGATGATATGGTAACAAAAACCAGCACTGGCCACATCATGGTTCTAGAATGAATAGATAAACTACTATGGTTCCATTTCAGTCACAAACTTCCAATTGGGAATCGTTTTCAACAGGTGGGCACAATTTTGCCCACAGCATCAGACCCATCTGCTTCCAAATACTGCACAACCTGTACCTGTTTCCAAAATTAGGAGCAGATTCTGCTACGCTGGCTCCATCTTAGCACCTACTTGATAAATCGTTTCACTGAAATCAGTGAAATTGTTTGTGGAATAAACAGTTCTTCCTCAACCCTGAAGAGAGGGGTCAGGATCCTGTGTTATAGAACACTTAGTCCATCCAGCCCATAGCTTTAGGCCACTTTGGGATGCCAGGGAAAGGCATGCAGCAAAACAGGTCAGGTTGAAAGCTATGGGGACAGTGACCACCATTCACCTTCACCTAATGCAGGAGGTATACGGTTCCACTAAGGGGAATGCCCTACTGGACTTGGTGTTTGCTATGGGGCATGACCTGGTAGGGCAGCTGCAGATCCGTGGTCACCTCGGGGACAGTGACCACCATTCAATAGAATTCACCAAACGGCATAGAGTAGGTAAGATAAGTAATAGGGTGGAAGTGCTTGACTTTAGGAAAGCTAACTTCAGTGTGCTCAGGAGTTTAGTTAATGATGCAGTGCAGGATTGGAGAGATGGGAGTCCAGGGAAGGTGGTCATTCCTGAAAGAAGCAATCCTTTGGGCACAAAGGGAGATGATCCCAGTGCAAGGGAAAGGGGAGAAGGGGTGGAAGGGCCCAAAAATTTCCATGGCTAAACAGAGAAATCCAGAGGAGCCTGAGGGCAAAAAAGAGGCATATAGACAGTGGAAGCAGGGAGAAGCAAACAAGGAGGAGTATATCTACTTGGCCTGCACTTGCAGAGAGGCAGTTAGAAAGGTGAAAACAACTACAGAACTAAGATTAACAATAGATATTAAAGACAACAAAAAGTCTTTTTTTAAATATGTAGGGAGTAAAAAGAAGGTGCAGGGCAGCATAGGACCTCTATTGAATAAGCAGGAGCAATCAGTGACAGATAGGGGGGACAAGGAATGAATTTTTTGCCCAAGTGTTCTTGAACAAGGGTCAAAATAAGTCTCCGAATGGGTTCTTAGTTGCACATCAGAGGGACACCAGCCCACCAACTGTCGATGCTGACTTGGTGCAGAGTCACTTGGATGGACTGGATGTGTTCAGGTCAGCAGGCCCAGATGAGCATCATCCAAGGGTACTGAAAGAACTGATCAGTGCCATAGTAGAACTAATGGCACGGCTGTTCAAGCACTCATGGTTCTCGGGGCAGGTCCCGGAGGACTGGAAAAAGGAAGATCCAAGTAATTATAGGCCAGTCAATCTCACCTGCATCCTTGGAAAAGTCTTTAAATAATCTTTAAAAGATTATTAAAGATTGTATTTGTTCAAGTCCAGAAAAATATTGCTGCAGGGCAATTAGCATAGATTCGTAGCAGGCAGATCATGTCTGACTAATCTGGTTTTGTTTTATGACCAGGTCACAAAACGCTTAGAGGCAGGAATAGAGGTGGATGTCATTTTCTTAGAATTTAGGACGGCCTTTGATACAGTATCTCATCCCAATGTCATAATAAATTAAGATGCTGTGACTTAGATGCTTACATGGTCCGGTGGGTGGTAAATGGGCTTGGGGAATTGCACTCATAGTGGTAGTAGATGGGTTGGTATCAACCTGGAAGGATGTGGGTAGTGGGGTCCTGCAGGGCTTGGTCCTTGGACCTGTACTCTTCAGTGTCTTCATCAGTGACTTGGATGTGGGCATGAAGTGTACTCTGTCCAAGTTTGCAGATGATACTAAATTGTGGGGTGAAATGAACACTTTGGAGGGTAGGGAATGATTGCAGGCAGACCTGGACAGCATGGAAAAGTGGGAAGAAGACGGTAGGATACAGTACAACAAGGACAAATACAGAGCTCTGCACCTAGGGTATAAAAATATCCAACACACCTACTGGCTGGGGAATGACCCTCTTAGCAGCACAGAAGGGGAAAGGGATCTTGCAGTCATAGTGGACTCCAAGGTGAACATGAGTCATCAGTGTGATGAAAGCATCAGCAAAGCTAGCTGCACTTTACCATGCATCAGCACATGCATGACAAATAGAACCAAAGAGGTGATACTTCCCCTCTTGAGGCATTGGTCAGACCACAGTTGGAGTACTGCATCTAGTTCTGGACACCATATTTCAAGACAGATGTGGATAACCTCAAGACAGTCCAGAGAAGGGTCACTTGTATAGCTAAGGGTTTACAGGACAAGCCCTATAAGGAGAGACTAAGGAACCTGGACCTCTTCAGCCTCTGCAAGGGAAGGCTGAGAGGTGATCTTGTGGTCACTTACAAATTCATTAGGGGGACGCAGCAAGGAACTGGAGATGCTCTGTTCACCAGGGCACCTCTTGTAGGGTAACAAGGAGCAGTGGTCACAAACTGACAGAGAGCAGATATAGGCTTGACATCAGGAAAAACTTCTTCATGGTAAGGGTGGCCAAATCTTGGAACAGGCTTCCAAGGGAGGTGGTGCTCTCCCCTACCTTGGGAGTCTTTAAGAGAAGGCGGGATAGGCATCTGGCTGGGGTCATCTGACCCTAGTACTCTTTCCTGCCCAGGGCAGGTGGTCGAACTCAATAATCTGTTGAGGTCCCTTCCTACCCTAGTATCTACGAATCTATGAAAGCTGTGTCTGTGACCAAATCGCTGATTCTCTGAATTAGCATTGAATCTTCAGATTTGGATTCAGCTGAATCGAATCAGAGACAGTGGTCCGAATCAACTAATCGAATCACTGTCCCTGATTCAAGCCAATTCTGAATCCAAATCGAATAGGGCCCACTTCATATACCCCTAGTAGCCAGTTCCCTCTCTCAACCCTTCCTTCTCCATAACGTGAGTTTTTCCCATTTGGATCTCCTCCTTCAGAGAGATGAAGCAATGCCCTAGTTGACCCAGAAGAGGATGTGAATTGAGAGCATTCAAATTTATTGGAAAAAACCTGAACTCTAAAATATGGAGGCTGAATTCTGTCCTAATTGACACCCTGTGAAGTCCCATTAGCTTTAATGGTTCAGGAAAGAATTGAATTTGAAGTCAGTGAATACAATCAGTGTAGCAGGCCTATCTCTGTGTGTGTGTCTTTTTGCCATGAAGGATGCAGATAGCCAAGAAACATGAAAAATAGTATGAAGTTGTACTAGTTCAATGCAGGGGGACTGGACCCAATGCTCTGTAAGATCCCTTCCAGCCCCTAAAATCTCTGAAACTAGTTTGGAACCTGCATGCAAATTGGAGAATGAAACCCCTCTGTGCTTTGCCCTTGCTCTGCTGTTCACTCTGCACTTTCCCTCCCCATCCCACTGCAGATTCATGACCAAACAAGATCTATGTTTTGGGGAGGTGGGGGTCAAGTTGCAAGAAGATTGTTCTGGTTGATACATTCATAAGGGCAAGAGAGCCAGTGCTGCTGCAGAGAAGGTAGCATTCAGAATAAGAATCGTGCATACCAGGACAGTTTTGTTGTAATGGTTTATAGCCAGCTGTAGTTTGGATCTCTCCAGTTGCTGAAACTTGCTGCCTCCTTTGTTTCAGGGAGTTAGTAGCATTGTCCAGACTCCTGCAAACTGTGCAGACTAGATGTCCTTGGATGGGAAGTTTCAAGAAAGCAAGCAATACAGCATGGAAAAGAAATAACGTTCACAGTGTAATTCCCAAGTAACTCTCAATCATGCAAAGCAGGATTTTTGGTGTAAAAGGGGAAAATGGTTCTTCACTGAAGTCAGATTTTTCTGATGGGTCTGCTGCAGAGTCGCAACCTCCAAATCATACAGATGTGCACAGCACCATCCATTTGTGCAAGTCAGTCCTAGGTACCTTTTTATTTAATAGTTCTCATAATACAAACTCCTCTCATTCCCACTCTAGAAAGTAGTAATCTGCTTTGGAAATGTCACAGTGCCTGCCTCAGCCCTCACAGATCAAGACTGTAGAGTCCTCTATATTCACTTTTTTGAGGCTATCAGGCTGGGATTCTTTTGGCTGGTTTATTTTTGGAATTTTGTTCCTATTAAGTTCTGTTAAGATCACACAGTTGTCTTATCTTGCATAATGGTGGAGATGAAAGGTCATAGTACCTTGAGGGATAAAAGGCTATCATTTGTGAAAAGCAGATCAAATGTTAAAAAGTTTCCTTTGGATCAAAAAGTAAATTAAAACAAGAACTTATTTTTCTTTATATTTGAGGGTAATAAAATAGATTAAAACCAAAGTAATTGCCTGATGTAATTTGCTCTCAAATATTGTTCAAAGATTGTTTTGATTATAGTTCCCTTGGTGTTTATCTTTTAAAACATGTGGAGGATTGGTGCAAAGGACTGAAACAGGGCAAATATAGTACAGGTGGTCCTCAGACTTATAACACAGTTGGTTCCTGAAAACCGTATCTTAAGTCAAAATGTCATAACTTGGAACTGATTTTCCCCACAGGAACAACATTATAAATGGGGGATTGGTTCCTGAACCAAGGTTCAATACCCTATTTTCACCCAGAGTAACCCAGAATTATGTACCTAATCAATTATATTATTGTAAATAGGAATCATTGATTTGGAAGGACTTCTTTGAGGTGACTTTGCTAAAGTTGTTGAAAGGCTCTTGGCTGGAGTCTCCTTAGACTTAGCTACAGGTTTTTCTGAAGACTTGTCTGATTTCTTAAAGAAAGTCTCCAAGGAATTTTGGACAGATGTTCTCCAGGGAGATGGGCGAGGCAGCAAACTGGTTTGCTGGCATGGTGTTGCATTGGATCAAGAACTCTAAAGTCAAAACTGACATCAGAAAGTTGAAGCACGCTGTCAATTTATAAACGTTGTAACTTGAAAGGTTTTAAGCCGAGGACTGCCTGTACCTTAAAAAGTGGGTAAGCAGAAAGGATCAGAGACTATAAACCTGTCAACCTACGTGAAAAGCTCTTGGAACAAATTATTAAACAATAATTTCCTCAGCACTTAGACTCATAGTTACCAATCTTGTTTGGGCTACACTCCCCTTCCAAGCTGGTGACCTAATTTCCTGTGAGGTTGGGCCTGCTTGTGACCCTGCTTCCATTTCAAGCCCATCTCTGGTAACAGCCTGCAAACCCACTAGAAATGCTACAACCTCTAATTTGGGAACTGATGACGTAGTACATAAAATGTTTTTTAAAAACAGTCGACATGAATTTTTCATAAGCAACTCATGTCAAGACCATTCACCTTTTCTCTTTGATAGGATAACTGCTAAGTGCGAAGAAGTATATTTAATATGTTTTATATTTAGAAAGGTTCTTAACACTTTCTGGACTGTTATTCTCACAAACAACCCAGAAAAATGTGGTATAGATTAGTGGTGGGCAATGTTTCCTGGTGGTGGACCAGCTCAGGTCTGAGGCAGGTCAGTGCTAGGACCTGACTGCCACTGCTGCTTCTCCATACTGCCAGTCTGTAATGCAGTACTGGAAATTTCCCTATCGTGCAGCAGTGGTATAGTAGAGTGCATGGCAACATGATGTAGGAGACCCCCTTGCTGCCTCCTTGTTTCATATGGCTTACTTGGAGCAACAATTAAGTCCAGTTTAAGGTTAATCAGTCTAATGCTCTTGAGGAAAGGAATGTGTCTCTGCAGTGTCACCATCAAATCTGTATAGTGGGCAGAGTGCTGTTATGTGGTCCATAGTTTGATCAGGATTGCCACAGTCACATTTTGCAGAACTCCTAATATATCATTTGTGCATCAGGTGACTTCAGTGGCCAGGCCAGTTTGGATCCAGTTTAGAACCTTTCATGTTTTTTGTGGAAGGTCAAAACCAGGAGGCTTTATTGTTGGGTTGGAAATTTGGATGTTTATTCCGAATGCTGGTTTCATTCTACACTTTCCTCCAAGCTGCTGCACTGTTGTGTCCTATAAGGGCTTGTACACATGTCCACAAATATTTCTGGGAGACCAAATGGTGAGCTGGGAGGTTCTTTAAATCTCTTTGATTGGGGAGCTCTGGGTTGTCATTCTTGTGCGTGGCTTCTCTGTATGCAGCTTAGTCATGGCTGGAGGAGCAATACTGGCACGCACCAGTAACCAGTGAATCAGTGTAGATTTCAAGGTTCTGGTGATAGCACTCATTGCAGAACTTAATTGGACATCCACGCATTTGATATGAGTGCTAGCAGGCCAGAGAGGTGCACAGTACCCTTGCTGCCAAACACTGCCAAGGCCATGTGCTGCTGAATGCTGCTCAAACCTCAACTCTGCATGGCAGATCCAGTAGCTCTGAAGGCCAAATCCACCCCACGGGCCATGGGTTGATGACCTGTGGTAGAGATTAAATGTCTATGAGTTGGTTAAGATACTGGTTACAAAACTATACTCAAATGTAAGTATCGGGGGCTCACAGTCAAACTGGGAAGGTATTTTAAGTCGAATTCTGTAGATGTCTGTCCTGAGACAGATTCTATTTAATATTTTAATTAATGATTAGGAAGAGGAATAGAGAGTACATAAGTTTATGGATGGCACCGAGCTGGAACAGGTTTTAAGTAGTAAAGATGACAGGATTCACATTCTAAGTGATTTTTGACTAATTGGAGGAATAGTTAAAATGAGATGAAAATCAATAAAAACAAGTGCCAAGCAGTACACTTAGGAAAAAAAAATCAAATCTGCAAATATAAAACTGGGTAATGATTTGTAAGGCAGCAGTAGTAGACCACAAACTAAATTTGAGTCTATTAAATCATACTGGGTATGTCTGTATCTGTGCTTTGATGTGCATTGGCTTATTTTAATGTGCATTAAAGCATCGCAAAAATGTGCTCTTTAGCTAATGCACATTAAAATAAACTAATGCACCTTTTCCTAGTACTTCACAGTGGAGGTATTAGATTGAATGCACATTACTTAAAGCACATAAATGAATGTGTAGACACACCCACTGTGAGGTCCTTTCCGGCCCTATGTTTCTATAGGATATGGTGTGGTTCCTTGGAGGCTGTGTGGAGCACCTTGCTATGTGAACATGCTTACTGGAAACAGTGTCTCTGCTTCTAGTACTGCTTATAGTAATAGTTCTGAGGACCCTACTTGTGATTTAACTCTCTACCTATGCTTTCAATTTTTCTCACCATCTTAATTTTTTTCCTGTAGTACTTGTGATGGCCAGACAATGCACCTCAAAAACAAGATGGATTTGGGCTAATAATATAGATTTGTTGTTAGATTCCACTCTCAGATAGGAAGTGCATAGTCCCATTTGTCAGCATCTTCAACAGTCATCCCAATTCCTGAGTTCTCTAGGAACAAATAGGCAACCTTCTCAGCACCATCAACACCTCCAATAGCAGTTTCTCTTATTTATCAACTGGAGTCTTCCTGGACACAGTATTCAATTCAATTGCATGTTCCAAAGCAGTCCCGTGTGATTCCTCTATTCAGCAAAATGGTAAAAATTGAGGCTAACTGAAGTATTTGAGGAAACTTCAAAGATATTATTGTTGGACAGGAATTGAATTGGATCAGCATGCTGCTGATCATTCGGGCTAAGTACAGCTAGTCAAAAAGCCTGAGGCAGAATCAATACAAGTTATGCAGCTTTCTGTAGGCAGCATAGTTTAGATCGGTAGTAAATTGACCCATTCACCCGGGGGCGGGGGTGCAATCTTAGATCAGGTTCCACCATTTTTAAACCAATCTATGTGTGCCGGCCTTCTGTTCTGTCACGGATATAGACCAGCTTCTAATCACTTATATCGGTAAGAAAGCAATGTCTGTACTTGGCCTTACAAAAAATCTAGAAGGAGGTTAGTTTTGCATTAATCTCTCCACTGTATTTGAATCCTTTCCAGATGAGAATTCAGCTTAAAATGTTTGGATGTTTTATTGCATTTTAATCAGATAGCCAGTAACTCAACCATTTTCTGATACAGAGATTATTCCATAGAGATTTTTCATGCTTATATATGCTGAAGGCTTTTTAGGAGGCAGACCTCTATAGCCTTCAGTGCTTGTTTAACAGTGTACCTATGAATATTGTACAAGACAGTCATACTGTAACCAGCATTCTCTCAACCATTGCCAAAAGGTGCTGGAAAAGTGAATCCACTTTCATTGTGCATATGCAAAAGCTATTTTCAAGATAATTTATCACCTAGGTCTATTTCCCTGCTGGTTTTCAAGTCTGTACCCCCATTCAGCCATGTTATCGCTAGTCATTAAAAGAAATTGTATATCTTAAATTATAGAAGAGACTTATTTTTTCATTCCAGGCCCAAAGCAATTGAACAACTTTTACCCAATGTGGGTTGAAAAAGTTCCAAACAAATCCAAATTAAATTGTGCAGAAATCAGGTTGGGAAAATTTCAGCCCCAAAGGTAGAATTAAATTTAAAAGTTCTGCCTCCTCTTCTCTATTGGGCATTTTATTGATGAAATAAGAAAATGTGGTCTTATTAGTCTTTCTTCCAGCATAGAAATGATTTAGCAGTGAAGAGTTTAATAGTATACACACGCACATGCATGGTGTCACATGAGAAATTGTATGTTAGAAATTAAAGGATAAGAGGTATGTGTGTGTATGAAATGGGTAAAAATAGTTGTGTTTTATATACATATATGTATACATACTAGGGCTGTGCAAAGCTTCGGTCCCTGATGCAATTCGGCAGAGATTTGGCCTTTGGTGGCTGAATCTCCAAATCCAAATTGAATCAGGAGAACTTTAATCCCTCTGAATTGTATCAAAAACCTCTGAATCGATTTAGAGAAATTCAGTAATTCGGATGTAGACACAGCTTTAAATGTTTTTTCTACATACCTCAAAGAAAAAGGTGGCTTGTGAATGCTGAGATGCTGGGGTGGATGGAGCATCCCACAGGAGTGTGGGGGGTTCCCCAGCGCACTCGGCAGCAGACCCAGAAGTGGATCAGAAGCACTTTCAGTCCACTGCTGGGTCCCTTGGGGAGCGCATGGGGCGGCCCCTGCACCCATCCAGCTCAGCAACTGGTGCCTCCTGGGTCTGGAGGGCACCCAGGATCTCCCCACGGCTGATCACTGAGCAGGGGGGATGGGGCGGGGGGCAGCACACTAAGTGGAGAACCCAGAAATGGACCAGAAGTACAGTGTGCCTGGTACCTCGAGTTATGTAGAAAAAACATTTAATGCTGTGTCTATGATTCTCTGAATCAGCATTGAATCTTCAGATTTGGATTCAGCCAAATAGAATTGGGGACAGTGATCTGAATCAACTAATTGAAACACTGTCCCTGATTTGTGCCAAATCTAAATCGGAATTGAATATGGACTGTTTTGCACACCCCTAATACATTCACATATTATTCATCGCTCTAGTTCCGTTATGTTACTACATATGTAAGAATGAAGAAAAAGCCAGTAAGGTGGATGTGAAAGCGGGCATGCTTGGGGCCCAGTCTCATGCCGGCCCGCCCACCTGTCTCTTTGGGGCAGTCAGCCCACTATCGCCTGCCGGTACTTTGTTGTTTCCATAAAGTGATAGTATAACATGGGAAGCTGCCTATTTCCTGCCCTGATACCAGGGGGCACTATCTGCAGCTCCAAACCTCTCTTACACCACAGCCCATGCCTCGCATATGGCATCCAGATTAATATTACTCCCCAGTTTGAAACCAGAGCAAATGTAGTCTAGAACCCAGCTCCATACACCTACTCATTCACACCACCTTCCCTCTCACAGGGGCCTCTGGCATACCGCCCATTACTGAGCAGCACTCTGCTGCCCTTGCTCCTCCTTGAGTGGTCCTCTTGGCCCATTAGGCTTCACTACTCACATACTGGCCTCAATTCGCGGTCCTTTGGTTCCCGCGAGTTCCCCTACTCTACGTGGTCTGGCCTTGTGCCAAACCCTGGGCTAATTCTGCTCCAAGTCCCTCACTGGGCAACTCTACACTTTGCCCTACCATGGGGTTTCTGTCTCATGCTTGCAACCAAATTCTCATGAGGCTGGCCCTTGCACTGGCCTTCAGGCTTACTCCCATTCAGCCCTACTCAGTGCACCCCTGGGACTGTCCTTCAGGCCTACTCCCACTTCAGCCTGCTCGGCCCCCTCACACACACAGCCTTTCATGTCTACTCCCACTTCAGCCCTACTCTGTGCGGGGCCTCCCAATGCGCTACACACTACCCCTCCTGTGGTCTCTGGAATCTGCACCCCTGCTGGTCTCGGGCACCTGCATGTGGGCATACCTGGCCCCCACTCATCCTCTAGCTCTTTGAATTACAGGTAAGTAGCCTGGCATATCCAGGGGGCTCCCATGCCACTAGGAGCCCTACCAGGCCACCCTTCCCCAGCAGGGTGCACTTTTATCTCATGCCCAGGACCAGGAGCTTCCTGATCTTACCTCTAGATGTTCCCTGCTGCTCAGCCAGGCTATGTTTTTGCCTGGGATGGCAGCAGCAAACTGCAGCCTTTATATGCCTAGTGTTCCAAAATGGCTGCCCTCATCAGGCATCTGGTAACTGCCTGCCTCTGCCCTTCAAGTGACAGGCACCCAAAGGTGCACTGCCACCAGGGGCATCTCTAAGGGGTGGCAAATCAGGGCAGCTGCCCTGGGCCTCGTGCTTTGGGGGGCCCTGTGGAGCAGCCATGGTGATTCTGTGCCACCACCAGCAGCTTCGCATTCAACCACTTGCTACCCCCCTGCCCATCGCTCCTGCTGCTGACACCTCCACGGCCAATGGCAGTGGCAGCTTCTTTGGGTCTGGGTTGCATGAGATTGAGCTGGGGTGGGGCCCCACATGGGCTGATTTGCCCTGGGCCCCACACCCTGCTCAGGTCAGCTCTGACTGCACAGTGGGGCTTCGAGCACTGATATTCTTGGGAGCCTGTGGTTTAGGCTAGAATTTCAAGTTTTGTTTCTAAGAGATTTTAGTTCTAAATGGCTTGAAAGTTCACACAGAAAGTTCTCATTAGCTGTCTGTCATTCCAGACTGCATCCAAATGGGCTGCAGAAAGCAAGTCTTTATGAGTCTGTGAGCTTAGCTCAAAATCATAGGGGTGTGGCTTGGTCCATACGTCAGAGAAATCTGGGAGGGGGCAAGAATTCAGATGTCTGCTTTACTTTTCATCCAAATCTAATGCTGCCAGTGAAAGCTATTGAAATAAAAGGTTTTTTGAAGTTTAAAAGGGCCATTACAGGGATCATTGGCCCAAGTTCTTAAGCAACTCCATTACTGATCAGGTAAGTGTAGTTAGGCATTGGATTTCAAACTTAAGAGGTATTTAGGAGATTCAGAATGCACCAGTTCCAGAAAAGACCTCAGTAAATGAAGCATATAGTGCACTTCCAAAATGGCTCTGTTGTGCTGAGCAATACTTTGTGGAACTTCAAAATGAAATCAGTCTCAGTCTTTTAATCAAAATGAGAATTCGGGTTTAATATTAAGATTTACTGTGGGACACCTGTTAGTCAAGTACTGTTCTGGTTTAATTAATGGAAGCTTAATAGCCTTTATGAAAGATGACTAACATTTACATATGATTAAGTGAAATGTGGGTAAAATAAAAACATATGACTGTCCTGCACTGGTCTGCTTTCAGATTCTTGATTTAAGTTAGACTGCACAGGTTCCAAGGCAGGAACAGCATCTTTCTAGAGCAGTTGTTTGTACACAGGTGAATTTTGCTGTGGAGGGTTGAACCTGTTTAAAGTCTCTGAATGCTGCTAAAATACAAAGAAGGGTGTTTGTGCCAAAAAGCTTACAAAGAACAATTTTTCCAACTACCTAGCTGGGCTAATAAAATGTTATCACATTTACCCGAAGAACCTTGTCTACTAAAATGAAAACACAGTGGTGAACAAATCATCTCCGATCCCTGCCTGCAATGAATTTGTAGGCAGCCACAAGATCACCTCTCAGCCTTCTCTTGCGGAGGCTGAAGAGGTCGAGGTCCCTCAGTCTCTCCTCATAGGGCCTGCCCTGTAAGCCCCTAACCTTATGAGTGGCCCTCCTCTGGACCCTCTGGAGTCTATCAACATCCTTCTTGAAGTACGGCGCCCAGAACTGGATGCAGTACTCCAGCTGCGGTCTGACCAATGCTGCATAGAGGGGAATATCACCTCCTTGGGATCTATTGGATAAAGTGCGGTTAGCTTTGCAGATGCTTTCATCACACTGACGACTCACGTTCATCTTGGAGTCCACAATGAGTCCGAGATCCCTTTCTGCTTCTGTGCTGCTGAGAGGGTCACTTCCCAGCCAGTAGAGGTGCTGGATATTTTTACACCCTAGGTGCAGCACTCTACACTTGTTGTACTGCATCCTATTGTGTACTGCCCACTTTTCTAACCTGTCCAGGTCTGCCTGCAATCTTTCCCTAGCCTCCAGAATGTGTACTTCACACCACAATTAGTTGTATCCACAGACTTGGACAGAGTACACTGTCCATTGTCCACTACCACTCTCTGGGTGTGACTGCTTAGCCAATTTGCCACCCACCAGACAATGTAAACATCTATGTCACAGCCTCTTAATTTATTTATGAGATTAGGATGAGATACTGTATCAAAGGCCTTGCTAAAGTCCAAGAAAATGAAATCTGCCTTTACCTCTGCATCTAAGCATTTTGTGACCCTGTCATAAAACAAAACCAGATTGGCCAGGTGTGATCTACCTGCCACAAATCCATGCTGGTTTCCCTGCTGCATTATTTTTCCAGCTGGACTCCCATAAATATGATCCTTCATAATCTTTTCAAAAAACTTTCCAAGGATGGAGATGAGACTGGCTGGCCTATAATTACTTGGATCCTCCTTCCTCCCCTTCTTGAAAATTGGGACCACATTGGCCCTTTTCCAGTCCTCTGGGACCTGACCGGAGTGCCACGGGTGCCATTTTGGCTTGCTGTACCAGTTTGGACTGTAAATGGGCTGAAAAATTCTGGTAAATCCAGACCTTTAAAGTATTTGTGTATTTGAGGGTCCTAGAACAAGCACTAGCCCAATATTGGGTTTGTGTAAGATATAAACAGAAGGAGGGAAGGGTGGGTATAAATCATTAGGATCTCCTTCCCCTAACAAAAACATGCTTCATCCAAATCTCTGCCATCTGAAAAAGAATTACAGGTAGAGAAAAGCATTACAGGTAGAGAAAATGGTGGGAGGGAAGCCCTGTTTCTAAAGAGAGAGGACAATTCAGTAGCTGTGGAAGATGGGAAAATAGAAGCAGGGCTCCCTGTAGGTAACAGGAGTTGGGGGTAATGAGAGAAGACAGAGCCAAACCATCAAGGTCCCCACTCTTTCCTTTGCCAGTTTCCCTCCCGCTGCCCTTGAATTTCTCACCTAGGGAAGGAAAAGACACCCCAGGGAGCACTCAGACATCAATAAATCAAGCCAATTTTCCTTTCTCTTGACAAAATATTATGGTAACATTAGAGTGATGTTGTAGCCATGATGGTCCAGGAATTGTTCAAGAGGATAATATCTTTTATTGAACCAACTACATAACTGAGGTAGTTAGACAGGCTTTTGAATGCAAGATATTCTTTTTCATGTCTTGCATTTGAAAGCTTGTCTAACTCTATCCAAGTTGTGCAGTTGGTCCAATAGAAGATATAAGCTCATGTCCTTGCCTGTCTGCAAATACTATGGACATTTTGGAATTTAAGTTGATTAGCAGTGAAGGTTTAAATAGTTTTCTTTTTGGCCTGTGCCCAGATGTCATTATGAAAGCTTGGACTTCATTTCTGCCCTATTTTTAAACAGGGAGCAGCTTCGGCTGTTAATTAAAAACTGCTTAATTACAAATGGGAATCCTTAATTAAGGATCATCCATGTGCTAAAGAGCTGTTACTCCCTCCACATTGTAAAAAAGCCAGTTTTGATTGGGTTTTTGTGGGTAATGTGGGAATTATGCATATTACATAAATATATTTTTATAAATATAGGCATCTCCATTTTTGTGCGTGATGCTATCCAACCTGAGTATATAGAGCTAAATAGAAGAAAGTTGCAAGGAAAAAACATAGGGGCAGGAAATTAATGGTAAAAAGGATAGATGATGAGTAAATGTTGCCGGGGGGGGGGGGGGCACAACTCTGCGCCACCTCTGCTCCCACCCCTGCTGTTGCCAGGTGCTGGGTCCAGCATCCCATGTCCCACTGTTAGCGTAGAAATTCTGGGGGCACATTTCCCCTGTATCCCTCCCCCCCCCCACACACACATCGCCTATCCCTTTGGATCCAGCCCATAGATCCAGGCTTTGTTCTGCCTGTCTGCCCGCCTCTGACCCAGCCAGAGAAGGTTAACAAGCAGGAGTTAGGTGGTTTTCTGGAAGTACAGAAATGAAGAAGTTAACACAAGCCTGACTGTAATTATTGTGTATCCACTCGTATGTTTTAGGTAGATGATGTTGATGTGCCATGAATTTGTCAAAGTTAATAAAGCTTGCTGTTATCCCTGTCATAAGTCTGTTTAGATAAGTTTGTTTTCTATTTTCTAGGCCTAACTTTTCATCACATCCTTTGCTATGATACTAGGCAATAAACCTTTAATCCTATTCCCATGTGTATGAATGAAGAAATCAATAACAGTGTGGCTGTAGCTGCTAGCAGCAACTTGTAATTTTTTCTTTAAAAAAGGCTGAATAAATAACTTGAGACCATTCAGTACCTGTAGTGCAGACTCTAACTGCCTTCCTGTTTTAAGAGATACCTGTCTTCTGTAAGTTTTCAGGGTCTTCTGGATGGCAGTCTGCCACCTTTTACCCACTAACCTGTGTGTGCGGACTATTGGGAGCCCACAGGCCTAATTATACAGATTACTAACCCTCTGTACTTTTAGCTCTGTGTATATGCTAAGATTCTTCTTGTTCTTGGTGTCATCTCTTCTAGCTGCATTCTTTTTTTAAAGGGAAGAGATCACTTGAAGAACATTAGAGAGACAGATTACCTCCTAAAGCAGGGGTATCAAACTCACAAAGCCCTGCCAATCTGTATCTTTGGCACTCCTGTCATAAAGGTTTTGGTTTTGGTTTGTTTGTTTTTTTCCCCAAGAGACTGTCCTAAATAAAATGTAGATTACCACCATCCAGACTTTGGTGTTTGAATTCAAACTCTGACCTACTTGGGAAATGGATCCGTTCTTTATACTGGGCCAGCCCAAATCTGCAGTTCCAAAACTTCCCCAGACTTGGAGTATTTCATATCAGGAACCCAGGCTAAGCCACATAAGTGTACTGGATGGGCTAAGCCACAGATATGTTAACACAAATCACAAATGACCATACCTAGTAAAATCTGAACCAATGCATCATCTTTCTAATACGTTGTATAGATAAGAGGAACAGTCATAATATAGTGGCCAATTGATATAAATTGTATAGGTTCACTCTTGTAATAGCTTTAGTTGCTGTAACACAACCATAATTTAAATTACAGATTGTAAATACATAAAAGTATATTTGACCAAACCAGACAAGTCTTGTACATCCAAATATGAAAATAATATATATGATATCAAGCATGAGTAGTACCAGTCTAATCTACATGTTTCTGGTCTGAATTCTTTCATAATATGTCAATGTAATGATCAGCACAATCTCAAAATGTGTACTTCAAAGAAATGTAAGATGAGGTAAATCATTGTGAAGTTTAAGTATTAGGTAATCACTCAAATGATTTTACTCATCTTCGTATATATGGGAAGGTTTATTACAACAGCAGCATCTTTATGACTCCGAACTACTATGTTCCTCTTGTGTTGCTGGGGCACTGTTGTGTATTTCAGTCTGAACCATCATGGTTTGTTTCTGTGTTGTCATTCTTGGAAAGGATACTGGCTTATCATTACTAAATCTAAATGACAAAGAAAAAGAAATGGATAGGAAGCAAAGTGAGTTAAATCACTCCATGAATTTTGTTGTAAATTGTAAAAGGACACAACAGCCAAATCAAGCTAGTGTTTGGCCATCCTAGGAGATGCTGATTTTTTTTTTTTTTTCCTGAGGGAAGCTGTGCAGATTGATTGTCAGCTCTGCTAGTAATGAGTATGTCAGAAATATTGCTCTGTTGTGAACTCACATTTTTCTTTGTCTTGAGCCTTTATTCAGCTTTGGTGGATTTTAGGGAGAACTATGAAGGGAGGTGTGGGAAATCTCTCATTGACTAGTGTTACAGGTCAATTCAGTGGTCGTTCCATTTGACATGCACAAAGGATACAAATGCTCTTCCTTTGAAGGTCTTCATAGATTTCATAGACATTAGGGCTGGAAGGGACCTCGGGAGATCATCGAGTCCAGCCCCC
>NW_017728923.1:14434294-14461427 GCF_001723895.1 Crocodylus porosus | reverse complement strand
CCCCCAGATCCTGGTGGTCACCCCTGATAAACTTATAGGTGGCCATCAGATCACCCCTGAGCCTGCGCTTTTCCAGGCTAAAGAGTCCCATGGCTTCTAGGGATTTTCATAAAACTAGAAAGCTGTTGTCTTCTAGGGATTTTCATAAAACTAGAAAGCTGTTGTCTTCTGTAAGTATAGGGTTCATTGGAAAGGAAGGGGAAAAGTAGGAAATATTAACAGAATTAATGGCTTGTGTCCTAAATACTGAAGCAGATAAAGCCAGATAACAGGATACTTCTCTGTATCATCAATGCTAGAAGCAAAACTCATTTCATGAAAAAGTCAGAATTATGGCAATGCATACATCCTTTGGAAAATTTACTTTTATTGAAGGAAATCTAACAGGGTTAGAATTGAAATGCACTTTGAAGTCATGCTTCTGTAGAAGAACACCAAAGATGTTTGAAGTCTAGTCACATTGTACAATATAAAAAGCATTTTAGAAGTCATTTCATTAGTTCTGTGAGCTTATAGAAAAAGTGTAGGGGAGGTATAAAAGTATTTCTCCTCTTCAGGAGCATTAAGAGCAAGTTTAAAAGGAAACAATGTGGCAAAGTACACTTTTTCAGGTTTTCATGCTTCTGACAGTACTATGTGGTCATTGTCCTTTGTCCTGCAAGCTTAGGCTCTCATCACATGCCTCACTGGCATGTCAAATATATTAGTCAACAGCTTTAATGTAAAACTTGATCCCTTGTCAATATGCCATCAGCATACCCTCTAGATCATCCCCTGCTGAAAAGTAAGAGATGGGAGATCCAGAATGAGGCCCTGGACTCGCACTGAGTTTGCCTTTTTTATTTTGCTTTTTGTATCCATGGACCACAAGACTTGACAGATGATTACATCAGAGGGAAAAAGAAAATGGAAATTGTCCCAAAGAAGACATTAAAGCAAGGCAATAATAATAATAATAAAAATAATAATAATAAAAATAAGACAGCTACAGGAGAATTGAATGCTATGTATTTGTAATTGTTTTCTGTCCAGGAAGAGTATATTTTAATACACTGCATTCAAGGCTTCTTGCACTCTTGTAGAACATGTAACACTTATTTGTTTTGGTGGTAATAATCAGAATCTCATATATTAAGTGACATGTTAGGCTTTCCAGTTAGGTCACATTATTGTGCACTCCCTGTCACTGTACCATAATGATAATAACAAACACAGTTTCCCAGTGGCCTTGTGCAGGGGTCAGAAATATTTTCTAGTTGGGAGTGGAACGGTCTAGCTCAGGCTGTAGATGGGTGGGCACTAGGACCTGGCTGCCTCTCCCACTTTTTCCCAGCTGTCCCTTCCACCAAAGCCCCTGGTACCTGCTTGTGATGCAGGCAGAGACCTCTGCTGCTGAATGCCACTAAAGTCACAGCTCCATGGGCTAGATCCAAAGACTCTGTGGGCCATGGGCTATCAACCCCCTGCCTATGTCATTAATGTGAAGAAAAAATGAAATAAACACATGGACACCCAAGCTTGGAACTGATGCAATCATTTTTCTTGTTATGGTTTAGTAAAGTGACTCCTGATATTGTACGGAAACCTTGTGGCAAAATCAGGAATAGAAGCCAGGTATTTCAGCCTTGTTTCTGCCAATATTCTTTTTGCCTAATTGTTACGTACAATTCTGTAATAGATACAAGGCCTCTGAAAGGATAGACAATGTAAATGGAGAGATCTCCATAGATTGTAGGATCATAGGAAAGTAGAGCTGGAAGAGACCTCACAAGGTCATCTAATTTAGCCTCTTACTTATTGCAAGATTACTCTAGACAAAACCATCCCAGCCAAGTGTCTGTCCAATCTACTTATCTTGAAAATTTCTAAGGTGGAGACTGTGCAACTTCTCTAGGTAACCTGTTACAATGCTTGACTACCCTCATAGCCAAAAAGTTCCTCCTAATCTCCAAACTAAATGTCCTTTGCTGGAAGTTGAGTCCATATCTCCTAGTCATGTGCCCTACGGCCACAGGAAAAAAGACCTTCTCCACCCTGCCTATAACTGTCCTTTGGGTATTTTAAAATCAAGTATCTACTTTTAAAACTACTAGTTTGAGCTACTGACAATGGAAGTTTTAAATACTTAGAAATAAAACCAGCTTGGGGAAATACTCTCTAGTGTCCACAACCCAAATGATTTCAAGGCAATTTCCTCCAAAAGGGAGGTACTATATAAAAGTCTTTTGAAGAAAGCACTAAATAGTCTGGCCAGTGCAGCCCCTCCCCAGTTGGTGGAGGAGCTGCACCGGCTAGGCTATTCAGTGCTGATCACCAGGGAAGTGAAAACTACGGCATATCTAAAACCTCCACTAATCAGTGGAGGGTAAGCAGCAAAATACATTAAAGAAACTGGTGTGGGAGGCACTTCTGTTGCAGTTTATGAACCTCTGTATATACCCATAATGTGGGTTTCTCCGGGGTGTGCCTAGAATTATAATAGAATTATAATTATAAAGTTTATAATCCTAGAGCTGGAAGGGATATATAGAGTCATTTTATGTAATCTTCTACACAAATGTAAGATTCATTATTAAAAGCCAGCCTAGGCAGATGCTCTTTTTGAAAATCTGTAAGGAAGGAGATTCTACAACTTCACTCAGCAGCTTGTTCCATGGTGTGAGTGCTATTACAGTTGCAGTAAAACCACCCACCTTCTAAATTCATCCCCAGAACCTGCAAAGGAGTCCCGAGGGGTGGGGGAGGAGAGGCAAATCTCTCCATTTTAGCCAAACTCCGGCCTTGTAATGACCAGGTAGAGTTCCAGCGACTGAAGCACACTCATTTATTCCATTTCTTTCCCCAATCCATACAGGAGAGTTGCGATGACAGATTGGTCAACGTCTTGCTTTGATAAAAAATTTAGAGGTTCTTAAATCACTTCATCTGTTACTTAAATACTTCAAATGATGGGAAAAGAAATGTTGAAACTTTTATATAGTGCACAGGAACACCATGCAACAGAGTTGAGTTGCCTGATTTGAGTTGTAAGTGCTTTTGCATCATTGAATCCTTAAAGAAGCACAAGGACTTTCTCTGTTTCAGATTCTTATTATTTCATTGCACTGTGAATAAAGGTTTTCAAGTCCTAACAGTATGATTTCTTATTTTCTATAGGAGAGATGGAGGAATTGGAAACACTGTGGCTGACAGGTATTTGTCACAATGAGAAGAATGAAGTCATGAGCAGCCAGCTGGATATTGACAACATGGCAGGCGTATTTTACATGCTTGCAGCAGCCATGGCCCTCAGCCTAATAACCTTTGTTTGGGAACATTTGTTTTACTGGAAACTCAGATTCTGCTTCACTGGGGTCTGCACAGATAGGCCAGGATTGTTGTTCTCCATCAGCAGGGTTAGTGGACATTTTATTCACTCCATTTGTACAGCTACTTTCTTAAAACCATTAATCACATCTACTAAAACAAGCATTGCCCCTCTCATTGTAGGCCCTTGTTGAAAAATTAAAATATATTCTTAGAAATTTCATAAGCTAATGGGTTATATTTTAGCTTTATGTCCTGCACATTGCCAATTTTTTTTTACATGTGAAAACTGGCTAGTGGAATAGCATGTACCAGGGTAGTCTCTATGTGAGTATAGAAATATAACAAGAACACCAGATTATTTGCTCTTTAACAGGAAAAGGGGTAATCACTAGTCTATAGTATGTTTTAGAAACCTTCACCAATCAAATTATAAATATCAGCTCTCAGCATTGTGCACTACATAGAGCATGTAGGTTTTTTATTGGACAATTTTAAACCGGGCCATTCCTAACATATATTTGCTAATTAATTAGATAACTTCATAAACTGTACAGGAATGGTTATACAGATACAAATGTCATTGACTCATGCAGTATGACTAGGTTAATTTTAAAGATAATTCTACCAATTGCGAAGTAGAAGTAAAATCAGGTGGCATACTTAATCTTTCTTTTTTCTGATAAAGGTAATGGACTCTGCTGGGCTTTCTTTTATCTACCGTAGAAGTAAACAGAATCATAAAATCATAGAAAATTAGGGTGGTAAGGGACCTCAGCTGGTCATCTAGGCCAACCACCTGCTCAAGGCAGGACCATCCCCAACTAGATCATGCCAGCTAAAGCTTTGTCTAGCTGGGTCTTTAAAACCTCTAAGGATGGGGCTTCTACCAGCTCTCTAGGTAAACCATTCCAGTATTTTATTACTGTCCTAATGAGAAAATTCTTCCTAATATCTAACCTAAACTTTTCTTGCTTCAACTTGAGACCATTTCTGCTTGTTCTGTCTTCTGCCCCCACTGAAAACAGTTGAGCTCCATCCTCTTTTGAACTCCCCCTTCAGGTAGTGGAAGACTGCTATTAAATCTCTCTCAGTCTTCTCTCCTCTAGACTTAATAATCCCAGTTTCCTCAGCCTGTCCTTATAAATCATGTGCCCCAGCCCCCTCACAATTTTTGTTGCACTCTGCTGGACTCTCTCCAATTTGTCTACATCCCTTCTGTTCATGTCGGGCCCAAAACTGAACATAGTACTCCGGATGTGGCCTCATGAGTAGAATAGAGGGGAAGAATCACTTCCCTTGACCTACAGACAACACACTTACCAATGTAGCCCAGTGTGCCATTAACCTTGTTGGCAACAAGGGCACACTACTGGCTCTTATTCTACTTACTGTCCGCTGGAACCCCCAGACCCTTTTCCGCAAAGCTGCTGCCCAGCCAGCCACCCCCCTAGGTCACTCTGAATCCTAGCCCTACCTTCCAGCATATCTACTACTCTCCCCAGTTTCGTGTCATCTGCAGACTTGCTGAGGGTGTGCTTTTAGCCATCTTCCAGGTCGTTGATGAAGACATTGAACGAAATGCCTTGGGGCACTCCAGTTGATACTGGCTCCCAACTAGACATTGAGCCATTGATTACTGTTCTCAGCCCAATGTTCCAACCTGTTTTCTGTCTACCTTACAGTCCATTCATTCAGCCCATATTTCCTTAGCTTGACTGCAAGAATGTTGTGGGAGACCATATCCAAGACCTTGCTAAAATCAAGGTGCACCCCATCCAATGGTCTCCCTACATCCACAGAGCCAATCACCTCATTATAGAAGGTAATCAGGATATCAGTGAGAATATCAATGACATATTAACCTATTCATGAAAGCCTCTCCTAATACACTGGGTTTTGCCTTGTGTTCTCCTAGGAAAGCTGACAGTTGTGGCCTGTTCATATTAGAACAGAATTTTATGGCATGCCTATTTTAAACATTTGTTTTGCTTGTTTTGAGATTAACCCTTGCACTTCATATTTTCACTAGCATGAAAAGGAGTTTGGGGTGGGTAAGGAATATGACCTTTTTGCAGAGTCTCATCCATGGCTGTATCTAATTTTGGGGGGAAAAGTGTCTCTGTTCCCCAGTCCCACCTGCTCTGACTATGCATCTCTCTCTCATTTTGTAACTTGTATTTAGTTACAAAAAATAATACTTAATTACACATTTCTTTGTAGTCTTATTTAATAGGTGTGTGGACATGAAACCTTTTTTTTTTAACTGAATACTGACCTGCAGCAGATATTTCCACACAATTTTGAATGTCATAAATAATCAGATTCTCTAGATAAACTTCATAAAATAATCATTAGAAAGATATACACTGCATTCCTTCTTATCACAACCCTTATTACCCTTACCCCATTTCTTGTTTATCTAAAGGGCAAATAAGAGTTTAATTTTATGTCATAAAGATATTTTGAAACTAAATTTGCTGTGGAAATTTATATCCAATTTTGCTGAATTTAATAAACGTTGACGTTTTACAGTTTCCATGAAACATTAATTGACCATCAAGATAGAGAGCATCAGTTTGTATACAGGGCAAGGAAGTGTTATATTTATGGCACATTTTAAACAAGTGTATTGGAAAACTGTCATGTCAAGTAATAGAATTACAGAATTAAACAGGAGGGGAGAGAGTTAGATGGCCAGATAAAGTAGAAAGGGAGTTGGTGAGAGAGAGAGGAATTGTTCCAGGTAATGGTAACAGTAACTGCAGTAGATAGAGTTTTTGCTCCAGTAGTGCTGAGGAGTGAAAAGGAACCAGTGCTACACATGGCAGCAAGGTGAGGTTTTAATTAAATTGATCCCTAAATGAGTAGGATGGGGCAGAGTGGGTAGGTGATGAGAGTGATGTAGTAATGCTTCTTGTATGCGGTGGTGAGGTGGGGGGTGCAACACAGACAGAAGCTTTCTACACCGGTTGGAACCAAAAATATCTGGAAACTTAAAAGATTATGGAGAAGAATATATGATAATAAAGGCGAAGAGATGATGAGGTCTGGGAAGACCAGCATTTGCTGTCTTCTCAACCAGTATTTCTTACAGTCTGGCTCAAAGTTCATTAATAGTTTTAGGAAAGATTTAACAGATCACATGGCACTGACTTTCCTTTCTATTGACATTAAAACATTTGAAAAAAGTTGTCTTCTGCAGAAGCCATTGCTGCAGTGGTCCAGTGTCTGCTACATATTGTGAATGGATGAGGAGGTTGATATAACTGTGTGTAGGAAGGGAAAATAATCTTGCAATTCACAATCCATCCTTTAAAAAGGTTTGAGAATCTGTACTCCAAAGGATCAGTTTGCCCACCTGTTTGCAGGCATTAATGCAAGTCTCTAATCCTCTCATACTTTCCTTTGAGGCTGTGTTTCTGGCAGCAGTTACTTGTTTTCATTCAGGATCTTTTTATCTTGATTAGTACAGAAGCTTTTCAGGATGCCTGCTTTTATTTTTGTTTATTACAGTATTTTCTTTCTTTGGTGTTCTGCAAATAGAATTCCTGTGTTTACTTTAAATGTTCATGTAGCCCTGCAACCAAAGGGTTTATACTTTTCAAAGCAAAAAACTCAGTTTTACTGTACACTCTAAATCTGCATTTATTATTTGCTCTTATTTCTATGTGAAATTCAAGCACTTTGAAAAAACCCGTTTATGTCAAAAAATGTATGGCTAAAAAAGCATCGGCTTTGAAATGTCCATTTAATACTTTCTATACTGATGAGTAAACAAGTTTGAATTTAAGAACCGACTTTAATCTTCACACAAAACTCAAATGAAATCCAATTTTAAAAGATGAATTTAACATTTTTTGGAAGGTGTTGTTTCATATTTACACTACTCCATAATCTGACATTAGGTCTGAAATAACTTAAGAGGAGGTTTTTCATTTCCTTGGTAATAAGGAATGCTATATGAAATTGCCCATTCTTGCTCATCTTCCAGTCCACTTTTGGGGATTAAAGGGGTGTGCAACTCAGACAAGCATCTAATCTTTTGGGGCTTCATTAACTTTAGTGATTTACCCATCACTTGCTCTGCATTTTCTATAGTCATCGTCTTGTCCAATGTGAAAGGGAAGGGAAGGATAGCATTAAAAAATAAATGACAAACCCCCTCCACACTCATCATTATACGCCGGTTAGTAGAGAAAAAGCAAGACGCTGAGTTTGTTTTTCTTTCATTTGTGTATGCTCTATTGGCTAAATTAGGTTGCAGTCACACACTTAGCCCAGGACTTAATCAAGACAAGATATCCATAGAAGTCCTGAGGGTTTGGTATCAATAAGGACTCAAAGAGAAGTGACTGATCTCTGCATTTGTCTTGTTAGTTTTATTGGGGCTATTGTCTGAAAAATGACTAATGAGCATTAGATTTGGGCCAGGGCCCACATAAGTCTTCCTAACAGTAACAATAAGTAGATATAGGCACCTAATTTTCACAGCTTTGGAACTGCAGAGCTATTTAATATATAGCGCTGTTCTGTTTTACTTATTTTGATGGTCTGTGGTTAGTAGCACTGAAAGCCTGTTTCTGTTCTAGTTATTGAGGTGTTGTAGTTACAACCTCATAACACCTATTTCCTTTGAAGACAGTGGTAGTCTTCATCCCAGATATTTACTAAAGTGTTATACTAATTATCTAGCAGTCAGTAAGGAGGAGGGAGGTAAGTCATTAGGAAGTTTACAGAAAATGTGTTAACACTTTCTTTCATTTATTGCTTGTGTTGCTCTATATGGACTAGCTCTTTCTAGACAGGTTATGGCGGAGAGCCGGTTCCTGATATTCTTGCTTTGAGTGGTACCTTACTACATGTGCAGTTCTATTGATTGCACTGAGTTCACTCAGAATTGTTGAACTGTCAGGAATTGATGTGGCAAAAGGAAGAGTATCTCTTGAGATGCTAGAAATAAAAGCATCAGGATTTGAGATGGGTTTGAATCCTATCTAACCCAGCCTCCATCTCCCCACCAGGCAGCTGTCTTGCATGCCATATTGGGTTCAGGTTTACAGGTGGATGGCAGGTGAGAATATAAGCATGTCAAACATTAACAGTGTAACATTACACATTTTCCTTTTACAGTGCCCAAGACTTATGGCAGTAAAGATCATCTAGTTTGGGGAAATGTGTATTTTTATTTGGACCATAAACCAAGGAATATTTAGTATCACCTTCTTACGTACAATTCTAAGAATATGCTTCAGGGCTGGATATGCATTTATATTCTGTTTTCTCGTTAAATAAATTATTTTTAATGTAATTAATGTTGCTAATAATTAAATATTTAATTAAAGTATGTGAAGTTTGAAGCTGGTGATTTTAATGCATTTTTGCATTCCTTTAATTACAGGGTATTTATAGCTGTATTCATGGAGTACACATTGAGGAAAAAAAGAAGTCACCCGACTTTACTTTGACCAATTCCCAAACCAATATGTTAAAACTATTACGAACAGCCAAAAACATGACAAGCATTAATCCTTCAAGAATTAACTCCCCCAAAAGAACAGCTGATTTTATTCAGAGGGGTTCCTTAATTATGGATATGGTCATGGATAAGGGGAACCAGATATTTTCTGACAATAGATCTTTTCAACCGAAGGACAATTTTCTTGGTGACAATATGAGTGAACTGCAGACATTTGCTGGCAACCGTCATAAAGACAATCTCAATAACTACGTATTCCAAGGTCAGCATCCTCTCACACTGAATGAATCTAATCCAAATACAGTAGAGGTTGCTGTTACAGCAGAAGCAAAAGTAAACTCCAGACCCAGGCAGCTTTGGAGAAAATCTGTTGAATCTTTACGTCAAGAATCCCTACGTCAGAACCAAGGTTCACAGAGAGAAAATGGTTCAGAAGAAAACAGACAGCTTTCTGTGAAGAGCCAAAGATACCTTCCAGAAGAGATTGTCCATTCAGATGTTTCAGATACCTCAAGCCGAGCCACTTGCCATATGGAACCTGAAAATAATAACAAACACCACAAAACCAAGGACAATTTTAAAAAAAGATCTGTGGTGTCAAAATACCCAAAGGACTGTAGTGAAGTGGAACTGACATATCTAAAAACAAAACAAAGTGCTCCCCGGGATAAAATTTACACCATTGATGGTGATAAGGAACCAGGATTCCATCTGGATCCACCAGAGTATATTGAAAATATTGTTCTTCCAGAGACTATTGAATTTCCTGATGTTTATCAAGACCATAATGACAACTACAGGAAAGCAGAACAAGTTAACAGGACTCCCTTGCATAATGAAGGTAGTCTTCCAGATAATGACCAGTACAAACTTTATTCAAAGCACTATAGCTTAAAAGATAAAAATACTTCGGTAGTTGATGTGAATGAGAGATACAGGCAGAATTCTACCCACTGCAGGAGCTGTCTTTCTAATCTGCCTAGTTACACAGGCCACTTTTTAAGCCGGTCTCCCTATAAATGTGATGCTTGCTTGAGGATTGGGAACCTCTATGACATTGATGAAGATCAAATGTTGCAGGAAACAACCAACTCAGAGCACCCTGAAGAAATGTATGAACGTGACTGGGTCCAAAATAATTCTATCCAGTACCAGAAAAAAAATAAGTTGAGAATCAGCAGGCAACATTCTTTTGACAACATCCTTGATAAACCCCGAGAAATTGATGTTGGCAGACCTGCTCGAAGCATAAGCTTGAAAGAGAAAGAGCGGTTCCTAGAAGGCAGCCCATATGCAAATATGTTTAATCTCCCCCAAAACAAACTGTTGAGCCACAAAGCCTCACTTTTAACACATGCTCTGGAGGACAGTAAGCGGAGCAAGTCCTTGTATCCTGATCATTCTGCAGATAACCCTTTTCTGCACTCTTATCGTGATGATCAGCACTTAACTCTAAGACGAAGTCCATCTGATCTCTATAAACAATCACTACCATCACAAGCAAGAAATGATAATTATTTAAGGTCATCCATAAAGTCCACAGCCTCGTACTGTTCCAGAGATGGTCGGGTCCATAATGGCATGTACATTTCAGAGCATGTTATGCCTTATGTTGCAAATAAGAATAGTATGTACTCAGCTCCAAGGGTTTTAAATTCCTGCAGCAATAGACGTGTGTATAAGAAAATGCCTAGTCTTGAATCAGATGTTTAATTTCCCATTAACACTCTATCTAGAGAAACATAGTTGCCACCATCTTAAAAGCGTGAGTATTCCTAAACAGTACCATATTATGGTAAATTATATGTAAATCCCTCAGTGTACCTTTGGTCCATGACCAGGTAAAATGATGTGTTAGAAACATCTTTTTTAGATGTATCCAGGACTTGTTGAAAAGGGGATAAAATAGCCATTTATAGAAACATATAAATGGAGATTATACTGGAACAGCTTAATTCATGGTGGCAACTATGCTATTTTGTATTTTGATTATTTTACAATTTCAGTTATACTAATTTCTGTTACTGAGTATTATTCAATGAATTTTTGTCATTAGAAATGATCAGTGGTTTTCTAATACTGAATAAGCAATATGGTATGCATGCAGTTTGACACAGACAAAAAGTTAAGAATGCATTTGCACAGTGACAAAAGTAAGATTTATAAAAGAGTTAGACTTTCAAGGATATATTTTAGCTTCATATTTGTTTTCAAACACAGTCAAAATGATTCAAAGGAAAAAAAAAAACTCAGGGCCCTAAAATGGAATAAAAAAATGTGTTAGCACAAAAATGTTATGCTCATTCTAGGCCATCATAGAAGCAAATGTAGAAAGTAAAGGCCCAAACAATAGGGATGTGTGAAGCTTCGGTCACTGATTCGATTCGGTCTCATTTGTCAGCTGAATCTCTGAATCCAAATTGAATCAGGAGACCCTTTAATCTCTCCAAATGGAATTGGAAGCCTCCAAATCGATTTGGAGAGATTCGATGATTCAGCCACAGACACAGCTTTTATATGTTTTTTCTACATACCTCGAGGTACCAGGTGTGGCTCATGAACACTGAGATGGTGGGGCGGATAGAGCGTCCCATGGGAGCGTTAGAGGGGTCCCCTGCGCACTCAGCGGTGCATCCAGAAGTGGACCAGGAGTACTTCTGAATCGGCAAATCGAATCTCTGTCCCCTGAATCGGGCCGATCTGAATCAAATACTGCCCGCTTCGCACACCCCTACCAAACAATTAATTGTTATGTATCAAAAGGAAGCCACATGGGTACTGGTCCATGTTGATGTACAAATGCTTTCATTATATTTCACATGCACTTACCGTAACAAACTCAGTTACTAGAAAACTGTGCAGTCCTGTTGTGAAGTAAAAAATTCACAGCTGCATAACTTAGAATATATATTTTTAGATATCAATATCTGGAGCTTACACCTGTGAAGCTGTGGACCTCATTACTTATCTTGAAGCCTAATATGTACGTAAATTTGCATTTGCCCCTTACTGGTGATTACTCAGGGCTGTATAGAATTTCTTTTACTCCACTATAAAAACACTCCAATGTAGGTCATTGTTCACAATTCGTTAGTGGTGACATCTACTTAATTGTACATTAATGTTATTAAGATTGTTATAGTGTATCAGACACCAACAGTCATATGTTTAATGTAATTGATAAGGAATGCAGTACCATTTGTTTGCATATATTATGAAAATTAATACCACTTACTGACTTCCTCCTAGACTATCATGTATATTTGTTGAACATCAAGCTAGTTTCTAACCTCTCAAATGAAACCCTTTGTAAAAGTTTAATAGGTGCACACATAATAGCATAGATATAGAGAAATGAAGGGATGAAATACTTAGTATCACTTATAGGCATATGTTAAATAAACTATTAGTTGTGAAAAAACATTTTCAAGATAAGGATGCATTCTTACACAATTTTTATTTCTGAGCCTACAAAATTGTCACACACACACAAACACACATACACAGAGAGTACATGCTACATTTTAACTAGGGGGGAAATTGTACTTTACTCTTGGTACATATGATCCATTTATGACCCTATCCAAAGAAAAAAGTATTTTCAATTCAAACCAGTAACAAATATTACATGTATTGATTTAAAACATTCTGCACACTGTACTTACCAATTCCCTAAACTGTGCTGAGAACTGTTCCAATTCCTGTGTTTAGGTAGATAATTTAAATTTCAATAACCCTATTTCCTTAGGTTACATTGAAAAGTTAGTTAGATTTGAAAGGATTTAGCTGAGGAAACCCCTCCCCCCCGCCCCCGTGCCATTTCTGTTAGGCAAAAATAGCAATTTCCATAACTGTTCCCTAAACATAAACTCTGAAATAATGTTATATCAGCTGTTAACAGTGGTATCTTTATGAAATAGGTGTAATGAAATGACACAAGAATCTCAATAGTATGTTCCAAAGGAGACTTGCCTAGTGAGAAAAAATACAGAAAACATTCTTGTGCTGTACACATACACGAAGTATTTGTTATGAATAACACAGATGAGGAAAGAGGCAGAATTCAGTTGTGATTATTGTTGCTTTTATTGGTTCCTGCAAACCATTTATTAAGCAGATTTAAGATGCTGCTTCAACTAATGACCATCCACAATGAGTTCGTCACTTTTACAGTTACTTGTTATTTATAATGGGTACAAGCATTATTTTCAAAGAAATGTAATGCAGTAAGAACTGAGCCACCTAACTTCCTTGAGATCCTTTGAAAATCTCAGTTCAGATGGTTAGACTCAAATATGCTTATTAAATCGGCCTGGGGATTTTTGTAAACTATTTATAGAGAATAATCCTCTGCATTCAGAACTGGTTTCCGGGATTGGCTTAAGTCATATGGTATGGTTTTTGTTCCCTGATTGCATAACTTAATGTTTATGGACAAGAGGTATATACCAGCCAAAATCACTGAGATTTTGAAACTGTTAGGGCTGCAGACACGTCACGTTTGTCCCACAATAAAGCAAAATGTGAGTGCGCACGTGTCCTTGCTCCTTGTCATGCCACAAACGCTTTAAAAGGGCTGGTATCAATTCCTAGTAATCATTTTTGCCACTTTATCACAGTGGTGTCTGTATGCTTATGATGCCTCCTGCACGCCTCAGGAATTCTCCCGTAGGGGGCTACTGGGTCACACGTTTCATGCTGTCTGATCCCAACCTCTGGTGCACATCTCTAAGTGTGGAGTGAGGACCCCATGTGATATTCCTCACATTTGTAGACACGTGCCTGAGGTCAGAGCCAGCCATGTGGGACTGCTGTCTTACAGGTTTGGGACCCTGAAGCCCTGGGAGTGGTAGGAGCCAACTTGTGGAACAGCTGCCTTGGGCAAAATCTGTACCTGCTAATCAAGCAGATCACCTGTGTCAGACCACATCCTGGCACAGCTGATCCTACTACAAAAATGACATCTGTTTGTAGCCTTAGAGAGAGAATGCAAGAAGCATTTTAGATATGAGATAAGCAGAGCTAGAACATTTTAAAGACAGTGGCTTTCATGACTTGTCCATTTTACTGCTCAGCTGCTTACTGGGTCTCCATTTGATCCTAATTTTAATGGTCAGACTAATCACCCATTTTTCTGCCTTCGGTTCATCGGTATCTTGCTGGATCATAATTATATGGCAGCAAAACCACTGTACACATTGCAACACTGAGCCCATGTTCAAGGACTAGAGTGTGAAGAGTCTCTTGGCAAGGAAAGTTTCAGTCCTTTAGTGTCATCTATCATGTTCTTCTAACACCTTATAACTGAGATTATTCAGTTGAACCTTATTTTCAGTGTTCTGCTTTCTTGCACCTACACTGCCACTCTTCCATAATCAGCACACACAAATAGCTCAGTAAGGCATAAAAGCTCCCTCCCAAACTGTCACTTGAACAAAACTCATAGGCCATATGCTTATAAGAAGGTGAATGAGCCAAGGGCATAAACACAGTGGTCATGAACCACAAATAAGCTTAGCAAATATGTTTCTGGCAAACTACTTCTATGCCCTAATCTACTCATGTTGAAAAAAAACCCTGAAGTACTCTGAACAAGGATATTAACTTTTGTTTTAAATCAAACCAACTTGCACAGAATTTTACCTAGGATGAACCATAGAACTTTGCCATGACTATCATAATGCCTGCTTTTGCAGCAAAACTCTCAAAATATTACTTGATACTCCCAAACTTGTTGTGTCATTATCTCTTTTTCTGTGCATAGATCCACATACTTTCAATAGGATGTAAACATTAGCGCTGTCTTTAAAAATGCTGACTTTTCTCACTTCCAAAATTGTCTAGATGTGCCAACATTCAAATTTAAATATCCTTAAACTAGGTAGACTTGCATTTCTGTGAAATATAAGCAGATTGCTTATAAAGGAATATATAGCTTTTTCCTGACATGAGCAAAAACATTGTTGTAATTCAGACTGCATTTATTATTGATCAGCATACAGAAGCAAAGAAACCAATTAAAGCAGCAAAACAAAGGCTGAATAATGCAGCTTAATGGTTGCATAGATGTGAACGCTTATGCCTTAGTGAAAGGAACCATGTTAATTAGATGTGGGGTGTAAGGATTTTTGTTTGGGCATATAATATAACTAACAAGGAGGAGGCTAATCTTCAGGGATAAGGATGAGGCAGTTACTGATGGTTATGTGTTAAGAAAAGAAATTAAGGAAGGAGTGGAAAAATCTTCAGCAGGACCAAAATGGCAGAGGCTGTTATGTTGATCCATAGAACCTGAGGGAGGTCTGAATCTCATCTGCCCTTAGTATTTTAAGATTGTTGATATTTTTGCACTAACAATCAATGAAATTGGAATCAAAGATTTCTTGATTCCTTCTCATTCTGGCTGCTGCTTTTTATCCCTCAGGGAGGGAATGGGAAACCTTGCACTTACGTAGCTGCCCTCTCTATACCGCTGTGGGGGATGCCTATGACTTAATTACTGATGTTTGTGAGTCAGTGTTGCCACTAAGATTTCCATTGGCTCCAGCAGGAGGAGCTGAGTCAGTCTCTAAATGCCTATGACCATTGTTGTCGCTGGTGTTTAAGTCCCTTATTTGTCTTTGTCGCATTACATAGCTTGGAGGTGGTGGGATATGGAGTCATTGAGGAAAAGAACATCTTACATAGTAGTGAAAGCAGCTACTACTGACATACCTACCTCTTGTTCTCTTCCTTTCACAAGCATTTTAGAGTTTCCCTGTGTTTGTGCCCATCCCCTTCATTCTAGTAAGTCTGTCTTTCCTTTCTTTTTTAACTGAGTTACCCCTCCCATTCTGTCTCCTATACCACTTGCTGACTCCTATACCACTCACCACCCAACTAAAAGGGAAAAATTGATATTAAAGTATATCATAAAATAAAGAACAACTTAAGCTTCTTCCTTCTGGCAGATTTCATTTAATTTTTTTGTCTTTTTTTCTCTCTGAGAATGAGTCAGGAAAAGAAATTCTGCCAGGAAAAGGAATTCTGTAGAGAAACTGAGCCCAAAGCATATTGAAAGTGAACCCTTTTTCAGCATAATTTTGGGGTTCTACTTTGACTTGCTAAATAACCTTTTAGCTATTCTCACATATTGAAACAAAGTTCACAAGGTTTAAGGGAATCAGGAGTATTTTTTCTTAGTAAAAAACAATTTTTAGATGGTTTTTAAAGTAGTGATGTGTCCAATTTAGCTGGTTCCACTGAATGCCAGTTCCAAAGCATGTGAGAACATAGCAATATATACACTCAGAAGACAGCTGCTAATGTCGAACCCGATTTTGCTTGGACCTCATTTAATGCATTCTTACTTTTTGTTGGGTCTCAAGGGTTTTTTTGGGGATAGCATGTAAGACACAGCTATCACGTGTGAGGCAAAGATACCAGAATCTGTTCCTTGTAGAAGAAGTAGATAATATATTACCATAGAGTAGTATGTACATCTAAAAGCACCCAGTTAGAGGAGGTGTGGAATTATTCCTTTTATCCACAAGTTAGCCAGTATAGACCAAGTATACCTGACATGAACCCAGAAGTCTAAGACTCAGCTAAGATTTAGAAACAGTTTAAGGTTTCATTTTTTGCTGATTTGATCACGATGACATTGACCTATACAGGAAAATCCGCAATTACCTAATATAGAACAATAACCTGTATGGATTTTGTAGACAATATTAATGCTAGTTCTCTGTATGTGTTCCTTTCTGCCTAAGTAGCAGCATGTTACCCCATCGCAAGATTTTCCTCATCCCAAAAAATCCTGTCTTATTCCTTAGGCTTCTTAAGACTGGTGCCCTACCAGGACAGGACAACCTATATTACAATTTACCAGTAAATTAATTATAACACGTTTGAAACAGTAAAACAAACTCTGGGTAAAACCTCTTTTCAATAAATGTATTTAACTGGGTGTCATTCTTACCTAGACCACCCTCTTCAGTGAGCATGCCCTAAGTGTCCTTTCCCTTTCCTGAGCAGTGCAGGAAGTGCTTCTGAAAGATGAAAAAGGTATTTAAATGTTTCATAGTACAAACTGTTTTCCTTATCAGTCTACACTGTACTGTGTTAGTACTTAGAAGTATCAGCAAAATATTTATATTTATTATCACTAGTAGGAAATAAGTTAATCATAACTGTGCACTTACCTTGGTGGATAAAAATGCAAATGCATACATACAAGGGTATTTCAGGTAGTAACAGCAAATTCAAAGTAAAACCATTTTATGTGCAATGATCATTTACAGGACCACATCAGTTATCTGTGTAATTGAAAATGATGGGTGTGTTGGACAATGCCACCATCAGTGTTCTCCATTGCGGTGTAGTGAACTACTTGTTGCACACAGAATAGTTTTATTTAAAAATTCTTACTTTCTGAAACACCCTCATACATATGGGATAATACCAAAATACCAAATGCCTCCTCCCATCAAAGTCAGCTGAAAAGCTAGTAGCTTAAATGGGAGCAGCCTCCACACCAACATGTTTGTTACACAGTTTTTATCATTTAAATGCGTTCATTCTGATGTTCGCATCTTGTATATAATGTAAAGTTATTGTTAATATTCACTGTTCATTGTGGTATTGATGCAAATGATACCAAGTCTTCATTACAGTGCAATAAAAAAATGCTTGTAAGTTTAGGAGATGATGCTTTATGTCTCTTCCCCTCTGAAATGGGAGGAGAGTTAGAGCACAGAACTTTCTGATCGGGTGGGCTGTGCTGTTTGTAAATAAGATCCTTGTCTGTATCCCATTTCCAGTCAGACAGACTTTCCTTTCATTTTTTTTTTTTGCAATTTTCCCTATGCCTATATACAGAGTATGTTCTCTCTCCGACCACTTTTAGAGTCACAATTAAAGTGAGCAGGTCCCTGCAAAGCAGTAAAAATCCATGTATTTGTTCTTGCATGTTCATGAGCATTTTTGTTACCTTGTATATAACACATCCCATATATTGCACAGTCAGTGGATTCAATGATTTTAAAGTGAATGCTGATCTAAAGAGCTGTCAGGATGCCCCTGAAGATCCTGTGATAGTGAACTTATCTGCTCATCATATCATCATCATTTAAAACCATATGTCAGTAAAAAGTGTAGTTACTTTGTTGCTTATTAGAGTTTTTTTTGTTTTGTACTCTTTGTTAGTTCTTTGCTTGTATAGAAAAAACCCTAAATAGATATAGAAACTAGCAGCCTGTTGTAATAGTACATGCAGTATATCTCTGGATTTAAAAAGAATTTTTGTTTATTATTTTCCACCTCTAAAAAAAAAATAGTAGTGACAAACAGTTATGCTCTTAGGTATTTTGTATTAGTATTTGTTTTCACTATCATAGTACAAAACTTATATTTCTATATGCACATTATAAAACTGTGAAAATAAATCCCAATAAATATTATGACACTAATACAGTGCAATGTAAAGTTAAGTAAGCTTATACTTCCCTAGGGAACAGAAACAAATTCCTCATGTTCATAAATGGTATAAAGCTTTAACGTGGGCAAATGGTTGCATTTACATTGATGCTAAATTCTACTAGAGGGTATCTTGTTTTGCACTTATGCTACTATTGAAGGTAGTGCTATTTTTTTCTCAGTGATTGCGTAAAGACAAAAAAAATATTTTAAATCTAATTACTGTACCTTGCAGTACATAATAAGCTTGGAAACGCCTTTTATTACAAATTGTCAAAATGAAAGAACACCGTTAGTTAGAGATTTGTATTTCTGATAAGTCATTTGTTGACCAGTTCCATTTATGTTTCTGATTGGTAAAAACAACTTGCAGTTTAATTTGGATTCTGTTTCTAAACTGCATTGTCAAGACTCATGCAGAATATCAGTTATGCAATGTACAATGAAAGTTGTGCTGTTAAAGGTCAAACACATCAGGGTTCCTGCATGTGGATACCAATAATATTTTTTGAAATGACACGTACTGTGAATTGTAGTTAATCTCCTCATCATACAGACAGGATTAGATGAGTCTTAAGAGACTGTTTCAGGGATATGTCAGCAGAAGTAAAAATGCACATTATCTTCAGAACTAGTAAATAAGAGGCAATTGCAAGCATTAAAATTATATGTATTGGCAGGTAGTCTGTTGTTGGGATACTTGTGATGAAGTGTATGGTAATTGTTTAACTGGGTGTTTTGAGTGCTGCTGGGTTCATAATGTTAGCCCAACACTGAGAAAATAAAAAAGCTAATATTAAAAGATGAAAGCCCCTATAAACTGTGATAAGAGGGTTCTACAGGGAAAAGGGAACAAACTAAATATTAAATATGCAAATATATATTTTATATAATAGGAAAATCTTAGCATAGGAGTAGGAATAATGGAAGGTTGCACTATTTTAAATTATATGAGCCTGATGTTTAATTTTTTAAAATAGCTTCTTACTGTATCTGGTAATTAAAACACATTAACCTAAATATGTATTAAGTATATACTCATACATGTGCATATGTTTGCCAGCCTGCATGCTACACAAGCATTTCCAAAATGTGCTATTTTAAAATGATTTTCTCCTTCCCATTCAAAGCTCTCTAAATCCACAAACACTTTGCCAGTATTTGTTGCATCGATCTGGTTTTATTATAGGAGTGCCCAGCCTGGTAATGATTACAGATTCATTGTACTGGCCACTGTAAAACAAACAAGCAAACAAACAAAAAACCCCAAACACACACACTAGAAGAGACGGCCCCTGCTTCAAAGATCTGACAACTTGCTCTCTGTCCTTTAGGAACAAATGCAAATTTGAGTTAAACAAAATGCAGGTTCTGAAAAGCCAGTCTATTAGCTGGTGTGCAGCCTAACTACATTAACTAAAAGGAGGTTATGCTGATTTACACTAGATGAAGTTCTGGCCTCTAGAGTTATATTCCTAAGACAGGTTATTTTAGAAAATGGCTACTCACAAACCTCCTCGTTGCCCGCTGTTGCAGTTAGCCACATTATCTAGGAAGGCCAAGCAGGGATTCCTCAAGCTCTGTTTAATAACCAGATACAATATGTAAGGACTGTGATAAAAACTCCAGCTCATGAGGGTGACAGAGTCTACATGGACTATAATGGGTTATAAAGAAAGACAATACTGTAGTACTTTTTTTGTTTTTGCCTAAACTGCTACATTGTAACAAAATAGTATTACAGTAAGTGCCCCATTCTCTGTATACTACACAAGAAAACCTATTTGACTTAAGTAGGAATGTATGAGTAAGTAATGCTAAATCAGGTCTATATTTATTATTTTTTGGTACGGTTAAAAAAAGAGAAGTGGTACATGGCAAAAAATAAGTTATATTGTGTAAAACTATATTTAATAAGTAGGGAGTCTTGTACAATTTTAATAAGAACTGTTTACAAATTCTAGTTTACATTATTTATCTCTATGAGCACCTTTAGAGTCTACAATAAGCTTTTAAAGTAATCGCACATGTTCAATAACCAGCATTTTGCCCTGGAAAAGACAGTTTTATCTCTTAATTGGTACACATGTTCACTTTTATTTTTTCCCAATTAAAATTAGCATGAACAAATAGGATGGCTGTGTATCAGGCAGATATCGACCTGGTTTGCATGCATTGGACCTATTTTATGCACAAATTTAACTGTGTATGATTCAAGTACTTTCATAAATGCTTCATGTGAGTGTTAATAGAATTAATTTAAATTCATCCTTTTAAAATGTGTTCTACAATAAACCTGAAAAACATCCCACGCCTCCTTTCATTGATCTGACATTTTCTTGTTTAATGATGTTGATTGGCTTAAATGGTGCACTAATGTCTTAGTATAATACTAATAAAAAAGGTGAAAATATAACTGTTCTGGGTAAAAAAAAAAATAATAATAATTACAGGTTTTAAAATATTTTTACCTAAACACTGAAATAATCTAATTTTAATTCCTTATCCTTACCTTAAGATTCAAAGCTTTTTTTTCTTTTTCTCGGATAATTAACTTATAGAATCCTACAATTAAATTTATCAACAAGCCTCAAAGGCACAGATCATGTACTTTCAGCATGGCAGGACAAAAAATGATAGAATACACCTTAGTAGAAGAAATATATATTCAATAAATAACAGCTTATCAGAAATCTGCCAACTTGTCCATTCCATATGCAGTAAATTTAAAAGCCTACCATCTCAAGTATTTACTAGTACAATTTACTGCAATATCCTGGAGAGAGTAATATTTCAAACCAAAGTGTAAAGTATACATTTCAAACTGCTAGCAAAGAATAGTAGTGACTCAAAGATCTCTTAGATAGAGCATAGGGAAATATATTAAAATATTAGATTACAAAACAGTTGTTGCAAGGCATAAAGGATAAATAATTCATATGTAAGGGAGACTAAAATATGCCGAATTTTCCAAAAGCAAGAGTAGGGGAAAATAATATCAATAGAAAAATAGCTTTAACATTCCAATTATAAGCCTCCTTTTGTCAGATAGGATCGATTTAGCAAACTCCAACAAAGTTTTTAAGACACACACTCTAGAAATACACATGTACATGACAAACCCTTCATAACTTTAAAATCCTGGTTTAATAGCTGAGTTTTACCTAACAGCAAACACTGTAACACAAAGGAGCTGTGATTCATATAGATTTTTTATTTCCTGTGTTATGTATCCTGCCACTCAACAATTTATCCCCTACTCCATATTTTAACTCAGTGCATGACTAAGTGCTAATACTGTGTAAATATTTTCAGACATATCTAAAAAAAAATTATATGTTTGCTTCAAAATTTTTATGATAGAAAAATATATAATTATTATGGTTGTCTTACAAACTGTATTGTGTTCTTCATTTTTGTTAAATATGTAGAAAAATATTAAGGGAATAGGGGACTTGAATGTCTGTGTACTGAAATGTATATAATTCCCGGGGAAAACACACGTGCCAAGTATAACAGGATGTAAAAAATGTAAATACATGAAAATTTCATTTTTCTAATAAAGATAATTTCTGCCAATTGATACGAAAATGAAAAACCTGGTCATTGCTCTTGTCTGTGCTCCCTTTTAAATGGTACAAGTTATAGTACTGTCCACTATTAAAATTTACCTTTGTTTTTTTTTTCTTAGTAATTAACTTGATTTGACAAGTGGTAACAGCCATGTGTTTTGAGTCAGCCTTTGCTGATGGAAATTAGAACAAGGTAAAGAAGCCTGAAGCTACAGATGACACTACAGACTCAAAGGGTATGAGCAGGTGTTCGTTTTTAGTAATGGAAAGTAGTGAAAAATTTCCACCGCTAGAAGTCATGCTGGGAGAAGGGATAGTATAGGTGTTCCAGCCTGCAGTTGCCTCCTCTCCCCTGTTCCCTGAGCCTTCTGTATACGAGTGATCGTGGTCTGGGGAACGCATGGGGAACAGTGGATGCTATAACCCCAACACAGTGGAGAGTCTCCCCAATGTTGGGCTCATGGTACAGCTAGGGATGAGGGAGAGCTGTCATCCCCACATGCATGCCTGTTTGAAGAGGTGCCCACATGAGCAGTGAGAGATTGTGGGGCGCCCTTCTCCCTAATTATATATGCTGGTTCAGAGGCACCTGGCCCCTGCAGCTGGGGAATGTAGGAGGGGAGCCAGGCACAAGTGATGCATCTCTTTGAACAGGTGCATGCAGCAGCAGACGGGGAAGCTTCCACACCTACAGTTGTATGGGCTGAAGTGGAAGAAACTCTCCATCCCCACTGCACACAGCATGTTAAGGATGCAGGGTATATTGTCCTGCTGATCTCTCCCCTCCCAGAGACTGGGAAGGGGGAGAGAAGGAGCAGCAGGCTGCTGCTCCCCACCTGTTTGCTAGACCAGGGTATCCAGTTTATAGAGAGCAGGGAGCCTCAGACTGCTGCTTTTCCTCTTCCCTCCCAGAGACTTGCAGGGACGAAGAAGCGAGGGGGCAGTGTGGCAATATTCCTTGTGCGTTCCCCCTGACCGTGTGTCTCTGCAGCCTGGTATGAATGGGGAGCATTCCCCACCTCCTCAACTCCCGCTGGTTCTGGGAGGAATCAAGTTACTGCTGCCAGTCTTGGGAAGGAGCAGGGAGCATTCAAGCCCCAGTGACGTCCTGGAGCCAGCCAACAATTGTCAGCTGATGGGGACCATACTAGGGCCAGTTGAAGAGCCCTGTGTGATTTGCCCTACCATATCTTCCAATTAAATCACAATGAAAACCAGCCACGAAATGATTGCACGTTTTTTGTGTAATGATTCTATGGCTGGTTTCTCATTTTGTTGCACCATTAATTGCCTGAGCATGTGGCCAGGTTACACTTCAATATGGGATTAACTGGTTAATCTCATCATAGTATTGCATCTGCCAGGGTTTTTACCAGGAGAGAGATGAGTCTCCCAGTAAAAACCAAAAAAACCCTGCTTCCTTAACATGCTTGTACGTGGCCATATTTCCTATAAGAAAGACAGAGCCAATTAACTTGGGAAAAATCCACACTGGCTATATCATTAGTATGCTTTTACTGTCTCCAGAGAAAGCACCTTCCAAGATGCTGTGCTGCTCCATGATGGGGATACTGCCTAACCTAGAAGTATTTTTAAACTCTGTTCATGCAGTGTATTTGGTGGGGGGGGGGTCGCTAATTAGCACTGCTGAGTGATCGTACCAGTTAATCCATCTCATCTAGCTTGCCTGCAAATATGCATATGGAACTGTAGTTCTGAGTGTTTCTTCTGGGGATGGCAAGTTGATTATATAGACACAACCACTACATCAAGACTCCTGTTGGAGAGATGTTCCTCCACAGGGCTAGAAAAAGACATCACATATAGACTGGTTTAAATAATCAGAAACTGATTTAAACCTGTAAGAAAACATAAATTCAGTGCACATAAACCAGTTTCGAAATGCCCGAAACTGGTGTATTTATGATAAACCTAATTGAATATAGTATCAGACTTAACTGATTTGGGGGAAACTATTTTATGCAACTTGTGTCCCAGACCCCTTCCTGGCTTAAATTAAACCAGAGTCCTCCAGCATCCCAGCATGCACTCTGGGTTGGGCTGTGCTTTTTGCTCCAGAAAGCAGGGCTGGCCCCGTCCCTCTGCTCTTTAGCTGGAGCAGGGGCAGAGACATGGCGAGACACTGGCTGGCATAGCCCCGTTAAGGCAGAGTGGGTAGGGAGGGGGTTAATTCTTCCCTACTTCCCTCTCCCCCACTGCAGCCAGGGTCTGCCTTTGTGCTTGGGAGTGGTGGAGGTGAGGGGGGCAGCTGGGGCTGGCAGACCCTGGCTGTGGTCCCCAGGGGTAGAAGGGACAGAGGGAAGAATTGACCCTGTCGTTTCACCTTAAAAGGGCTATGCCGGGATGGCATGTGGCACAGCAAGGGCATGGGGAAGGTCAGCAGCCTCTGTCAGACTGCCCAGGAAGAGGTTTATTCCCCCTTTCCCTTCCCTGTCTCACTGGCAGGGACCACAGCTGTCCCAGCATGGCCCCAGTAAAGCTAAGGAGACAAGGAGGGGGTTAATTCTTTCCCCCCTTCCCACTGGGGATTGCAGATGGGGTGGAATAACCCTCCCCCCTCTGCCCCCCTTGCCACAGGGTGGAGGGGGGCACTCTGTGCAGGGCTGCCTGGCACCAGAGGGGGACTCTTCCCCCTTCCCCATGGGGTGAAGGGGCTCTTTTCAGTGCTGGAGGGGACTCATGCCTCCTGCTCCCTCCTGCCCCCCACCACTGCAGGGCTTGGAGAGGGGCTCTGTGCAGAGCTGCTCAGGCCTGGAGGGGGACTCTTCCCCCTGCTCCTTCCCTCCCTGTTGGATGGGGAGGGGAAGGGGGGGCTCTGTTTAGTGCTCAAGGGGGATTCTTCTCCTTCCTCCTCCTCCTGCTAAAGGGTGTGTGTGGGAGGGGACTCTATGCAGCACTTCCTAGCCTGGTCTGGCCCAGCCTGGGCACGGGGAGCAGCTGTCATTGCGCCACCGCCCCTGTGGCCCAGCCCAACCCAGCCCAGCTCTGCTGAGCCCCACCTGAGAGAGCCACATGACTGGGTTGGCCTGGGCCAGGCCTTGGGGGTGGGGCCATCCCTGGTGCCTGCAGTGTAGTGATGGGGACTCCAAGCCCTGTGAGCAGTTCAGCCTGCCCCAGCAAGCACGGACAGTGGCTGGCCAGGCAGCGTGCTAGCGGGGCAGGCTCAGAAGCTCCAGCAGGCCCAGAGGAGGCCAGCTGCAGGGGCTCACTGAAGAGCCACGTGCCCTCACAGCACCTTTAAGCTGACCCAGATAGTCCACTGCCCAGCAAGCCGCTGCCCGTGTGTGCTGGGCCAGGCTGCACTGCTGACAGGGCTCAGCATCCCTATCACTGAGCTGTAGCCACTGAGGATGGCCCTGCCCTCACAGCCTGACCTGGTCCAGCCCCGCTGTGTGGCTGCCTTAGCCGGGGCTCAGCAGGGCTGGGCCAGGCTGTGGGGGTCGGACCACCCCAGGCGCTGCAGCTCAGTGACAACCGCTCCCTGCACCCAGGCTGGGATGGGACAAGTCCGGCAGCACCACCCAGAGCCCCCCCCCAGCCCCCATGGTGGGTGAGAAGCTGGGGGAAGCGTCCCTCTCTGGGTCCAGACAGCCCTACACAGAGCTCCCCCACTCCCCACCCCACACTGGTGTGGGGGTGAAAAGTCCCTCTCTTGGCAGGCAGCTCTGTGCCCAGATTTCTACTGGTAGTAAGGGAGCTGCTGGGGTGGGCAGAGCTCTCTTCTTCTTCTCCTCCTCCTTCTCATCATCTTTTCTCCCCCGTCACCAGCCACAGTGGTCTGGCTACACTCCCTCATTCCCCACCTCCAAACTCCGCAGGCCAAGGTTGGGGTTTAAAACCCCTCCTCATTCTTACTCAGGCCTGCCAGGGCCTGGCCATGCCTCCCCCTCAGTTCAGCTTCCCTGTGACAGTTAAGGGAGGGCTGATCTGGCATCCTTGGCCTTCCAGCCTGAGGCACTGCAGGCGTGTGCCTGCATTTCTGAAATGATAAAAAGGGAATGTCTATTCACTTGCAAAATGGTTAAATCTTTGCAGATTAGACTAACATGCAAATATTGAATCACTTCAGGCTTGGGCTTTTTGAATGTCTGTGCCTAGCCCAGCTGTATAATTAGGACCAAAGTTAAGCTTGTTGCATAGTTTTCATGGATTTTGAAGCTTGGAGTTGTAAAGAGGCGATCCTCTTGAGTGTTGCAGCGTTCAGGCAGTTGGGGAATCTGGTTCCAGTTCTGAGAAGGAAGCAACATCTCGACAGCCATGAATTAGTTCCTAAAAAGAATTTTAGAAGCCTGCTTGCCTTCCAAATCTCATGGTGCTGTCTGATGCCACACAGGGAAGAGAAGGAGAAAGGGAGTTGTGGGGAATGAAAGGTATATCTTATTTTGTATAAGTATCAGGTCTATTCTAGTTTATCTGTTTAATTTTTCTGGCTAGTTGTATATTGTTGAGCCAAAGGAAAATACTGGGGAGAGGCAGATATCAGAAATAAGAGTTCAGATATCTCTAGGGAGAATCTCAAGGGGTCTTTAAAAGAAACAATGAAGACCTAGTCCAGGCTTGTCCAGCATATGGCCTGCAGGCCACCATGCGGCTCTCCAAGCTGTTTTCTGAGGCCCAAGGTGCTGCGACAGGGAACAAAAGTAAACACTGTAGTTTCATTTCAGGGGGGTGATGTGATACCACTTCCTGTGAGGTCTTTGAATATGGCTCACCGGCCCACTGGGTGATAAAAAATTCATGATCTGGCCCCACTTTCAAAAAGGTTGGACACCCCTGACCTAGTCTTTAGACAGTCCATACTAGCCTAATACAGGAAGGCTCAAAGGCTTGGTTTTCTAAGCCCAGACCTCAAAAGAACACAAAGCTGTAAAAACCTGGGCTTATGGGGGAAGAATGGATAAAAATCAAATTTGGAGTGAAGCCCTGATATGGGAAGAGCATGTAGCAGGAAGAATAGATTCTGCAGAATCCTAAACTTGAATACTAAACTTGAGAGAGGTGATAAGCTGCAGGCAAATCCCTGCAGGTGATAAGCTGCAGGTGAGTCTGGTGGGGGGTTAAACCCTTTTTTCTTACTTTATTTGTGCCTTTGGGTATGTATGAAAGGAACAAGCTCTTCTGGAGTTGCCTTGATCAGTTTCTAGGCACAGGCACCATACAAGTGTAAAAATTACGGTTCGTTTCTTTGGAGGCTCGCGAATAATAATTCCTCAGGCACACATTATTAGCAACACAAAGGGTATATTTGCAAATAGGGTTAGAGTGGAGACAAAAGACCACTCTGCCCCCGAGGAAAACT
>NW_017728923.1:14359160-14434134 GCF_001723895.1 Crocodylus porosus | reverse complement strand
TATAGGAAAAAGATAGTAAATTAGCCAAGAGGGGAGAGATGTCCTTGGTGGTGTTTCTTTTTATCAGGTACGAGATACAAACTGTGCAGTTCTAACAACACTCTATTCATTATATATTTTTAATAATATTTCTAACACAAGGACTATCTTGAAGGTACCAGCTGCAATCAGGCCTGATGTGTTACCCTGAGGTCTAAGTTTAACATCAAGGCTAGGGACAAACAAAAGCCCGAGCCTAAATTGATTCAGTCTTTGCAGGTTAGTATAACATGACTAGGCTAAACCAATTTACAAGTGGATAGACGTTTGGCAGTGGCTCAGGCCAGAAGCTCAGGGGCGCTAGAGCAGCCCTCCCTTCCACAGGGAAGCTGAGCTGAGGAGGGCATTGCTCCACGGCTCCCTGTCAGCCAAGAGCAATCTGGGCACACAGGGCTGCCCAGCCCTAGAGGGGAACTCTTCCCCTCCTTCCTCTCCCACCACCACCGGGCCAGGAGCTGGGCCCTGTTTGGTGCTGGGGGTTTCTTCTCCCTCCTCCCTGCCAGCGCTGTGGGGTAGGGCGGGGGCTCTGTGAGACTGAGGGAGTCCCCCAGAGGGGAACTCTTCCCCCTGCTTCTCCCCGTATTTGGTGAGGAGGGGGGACTCATCCCAGCTGCAGAGAGGGACTCTTCCCTCCCACTCCTCCCTCCCAGGGCAGGGGGGCTCTGTTCCTACTGGGGAAGAATCTTTCCCCTCCTCCTCCTAGAGGTGCAGTGGGAGTGCAGAGCTCAGCCGGGCAGGGTGGGGATGCCTGTTCTCCCCCATTGCCAGCTGCAAAGCACTCTCCCAGAGTGGAGGGAGCCCTGCCCCTTCTTCCCCACAGAGTCCAGTCCAGGGTTTCCCCTCTGTGAGAGTTCAGCTGCGGGCAGGCAGCGTGGAGCTGTGGGATTAGAGACAGCCAGTGGGAAGGCGCTGGGGAGGAACACAGCCTCATTCAGCCTGCCCAGCAGTTTCTAACTCCACAGCTCTGTTCCCCCCAGCACGTAACAGATTCGCCTCCTGCCCCTGCTCTGGGGCTGAGCTGCATCACATGGAGCCTCCCCTCCCAGCCCCGGGGTTGGTGGGGATAAAGGAAGAGGAGGGAGAGTCCAGCATTTCAAAGAGTTTTCCTTCCGACCCTGGCAGGAGGAGGAGGAGGGGGAAGAGTCCTCCCCAGCATGAAACAGAGCTCCCCTCCCCACCCTGCAGGACAACCTACACAGCACAGCCTTGTTAAAGTAAGTGATGGAGGCAGGGAGAAGGGTTAATTTCTCTGTCCTCTCTCCCATGCAGCCAGGGTCTGACAGCTCCAGGGGCCACTGCTGCAGCTCCCCAGCAGATAGGCTGACCCCGACTGTGGAGGGGAAGGAGGGAAGAATTAACCTCCTCCCTGCCCACTCTGCCTTATGAGAGCCATGCTGGCTGGTGTCCCTGTTAGCCCCAGTCCCTGCTTAGCTAGAGAGCAGAGGGGAGGGGTCAGCCCTGCAGCTTGAGCAGCGAGTCCTGCCCAGCCCAGAGAGCATGCTGGGATGCTGGAGGTCTCTGGTTTATTTTAAATCAGCAAGGAGTCTGGGACAGGCCTTGCATAAGTTGGTTTGAGTCAAATCACTTAAGTCTGATACTACATTCCACCAGGTTTACCTTAAACTGGTTTCAGCCATTTTCAAACTGGTTTATGAGCACTGAGCATCTGTTCTGTTACAGATTTACAGTGATCTGTTCTGATCACTTGAACTGGGTTATGTGTAATGTCTGTCCCTAGCTCAAGGGTGTTTATACTGCTCCCTTATCATATGTAGCAGTGCAGTGCATATGTGGAGCATTAGCTCCCTTAATACCACATTGCAGAGGGATAATTAGAAGGCCTGTGCGAAGCAGCAAGTATTCTCTTCAGATTTGGATTCGGCCAGTTTGGGGGACAGTGGTTCGATTCGGTGATTTGAATCACTGTCCTGATTTGATTCAGCTGAATCTCAGAATCGTCCAGGACAGGCCCATCCCCCAACCGTCTCCAAGCCCAGCAATGGCTGCCCCACCTGCCCCAGCTCCTGGCACTTTTTTAAAAAAAAAGCCCCGGTTCAGCAGGTGCTGCTGGGCAGGGGGCGATCACTGCTGCCCACCACTGCATTGGCCCACATTGCATGGAGGCTCTTCACGAGCACCCTGACCCCCCCCCCGCCACTCCTCTAGTCCCCACACAGGTGCCCCACACAGGCCAGCTCTAGCCCTTTAAGAAAAAAAAAGGAGAAAACCCCCAGACTCACCCCTCCTGCCAGTGGGGGTGATCCCTGCTGTCCCCTGTTGCCTCAGGCCATGTGGGGTCTCTGCACGAGCCCCCAAAGCCCCGAGGCTGCTGCAGGTGTGGTGAGTCCTGGGGCTTTTCTCAGCTTTTCTTTTCTTAAAGGGCTAGAGCTGGCTTAGGTGGGGCACCCGTGGTGGGGGGGGGCTGGGGGAGCAAGGCATGTCAGGGGGCTTGTGGCAGAGCACCCAAGAAGCATGGGGCAGTGTGGATCAGCCCCCTGTCCAGCAGCACCCGGTGAGCACCAGGACTTTTCTTTAAAGTACTGAGCTTGGGTGGTGGGGGGGAGCAGGAATCCCCCCATGGTCTCCTCACCCCTCCCCCTGCCCCTAGTACTTACCATCTCAGAGTCAGCTGCAGCTTCTGCTGCAGCCACCAGGGGCTGCCCAAATCACCAAAGCTCTCCAAATCTTTTCAAAAGATTTGGATCTTTAAATTGGTTCCCTGATTCGGTTAGGAGTCAGAGGTTCGATCACCAAATCAGGCCAAATCTCCAAATCGAATCAGCACCTGAAGCTTTGCACAGCCTTACTAATTAGCTAACCAGAGAGGAAGAGTCAGGTATAGCCTGGGTGCAAATCCATGCAAATGTAGTTACGCTATTTCTGGTTTGGGTGTGGAGCAGTGGGGTGTTTCAGTTTGGCGCTGCATACTGCCCAAAGTGAGCAGTATTCACGTGCCTTGGTGAAATAGAGGAGAGTGAAAATTGCAAGATGTATTAACTGGTGAACTGCATTCAAAAGGGACTGCAGGAGCATATTAAAACATTGTTTGCTTTATAACCATGGCAATTTGATGGGGACAGAGTGCTGCATATCTAGTGATCCAGTCTAAAGTGCAGTGAATTATTGAAGCTCCACTTTAGAAAAAAGTACAGGTTTGAAAGGATAGCTCACAGGAGAAATCATGGCAGCAACTCACACCTGCAATATCACAGGAGCCATTAGATCCAAAGGTTTGCTCTACCTCCGTCCTACCCAGAAGAAACACAGGAAGAAACATTCCTCCTATCCTATCAAGGACAAGGGCAGATAGGCCTTTTTGGTCCATGACCTTTCTCAATGATGCAAGAACTCTTAAATAAGAGGTGGGCAATTGCAGTTCCAGTATGAGCTCTCTCTGGATATAGCAGAAATCCACCTCCTCTGGCCTTGAGTGACTGGACATGAAAATGACTAACAGGTTAAAAGAGATTAAACCCCAAATAGCTTTCTGCTGCAAGTGCCACTGCAGCTGCACCTGCACCTGAAATCTTCTTAATGATCAGTGTCTCACCTTGGCCCATTTGTAGCTGGCACAGATTCTACAACTAGCTTATTTGAAATTGAACTTATGATAGAAATCAGCGTGGGGAAGTGGGAACTTCAGGAGTCCCAAAGATGATCTTGATGGAGCATTTTGTGTGGGTTTGAATGGTGTGAGTTAATTCAAATGGCAGGAAAGCCAGAATGGAGGAACAGATGAGGATTTTGAACAGCCAGGGGCGACTTGCCTCTCCCTGCCCCTCATCAGTCCCAGGATTGCAGAAGTAGTAGATTAGTAAAATGCCAAAGCTTTCTTTATGAAGCACAACAGGATAGGGATAGGGTAACACATATTGGTACACTTCAGTTTTCTCTGGCATTTTGTGTATGTGTGTGTGTGTCACTTCTGAAGGAAAAATATCTGCTTTAATAACTTTGATGGGCCAGCTGCAACTGAAGGGAAGCTGATATTCCAAAGAGTATTGTAAGGTTCCTTTCCTAGCTAGAGAAGAAAGTCACATCCCTGCTTTAGAGGCTGGATTGCTGGTACAGAATGTCATCAAATGTGATGTGCTCCTGCAGATCTGGGACCTCTGGGAGGTAATCCTGCCTGACAAGAAGAACAAAATGTCAAGTAGGCTGCTACACTTTTTTGAAGTACTTTAATATGAGATAATGAGGGAAAGCAGGGGGTGAGTGAGGGGACTTTTCCTGGGTAAGGAAGAAGTTAAAAGAACAGAGAAGGTAAGCAGCCATCCTTGTTCCTATGTACCAAACATTGCAAGAGAAATAAAATCCCTTAACCAAAACTTTACAAATCTGAAAAGATAAAACTGAGAGATCAACAGAGATCCCCCCTCTCTTAAGCAGCACAACCTTTTCCTTCACCCCGGCCCATCTGATTTCTTTTAGACTAAACCCATACCCCAATGAGTGCATTTTGTACTTCATGATACTTTTGCTTATGATGTTTTCATATTGCAAATATTGCCCTCCCCTTTTTGACAGAGAAGCATCTAAACAGACTGTTTACAAGTCTTGCCTGTCCCTGGAAAATTCAAAATGCACAAAACCATGTTGAGAGCTTGTTCAACAGCAAGATCCTCAAAGTTATTTAGGCATCTAACTTCCATTTTACACAACGAGAATTTAATACTTAAATACCTCTGTGAAAGGCTCTCGGTGTAATATTGTTCCCATTAAAAATTGACCTTAAATATAAGGTCCTTGTTACATGTTATACTTTGAGCTGCTCAAATGTTGATCAGTATCAGGGCTAGCCTAAGTCTGAAGCAGTCGCACCATAAGGCTAAAAACCTTCTCTCACTGTCCCCAACCTGCACAGCTATGACTTGCCACTAGAAGGTTGGTGAGCAGGGGTTTTACTAGGAGCTACAGCTGTGAGTTGCCACGACCAAGCTGGTGAGACAGGACAGACTTCTGTCCTTTCTAGGTGGAAGTGTGTGAGACATGGCGGGGAGGGGGGGAGAGGTGGGTACATGCAGCTGAGAAGTGGAGAGTTAATGGGATGGAGTGGGCAATGAAGTGGGAGGTGGAAAGCAAATGTGGGTAAGGGAAGTGTGTTGAAATGAAGGAAAACAGCCATTAAAGGATAAAATAAAGAATTTTTTAACAAGTTTAAAAAGAACTAAAGAGGAAGTAAATTAAAATGGTCTCATGTTTTAATAAATTAGTTTCATAGTTATAGTTTCATAGTTGTTAGGGGCTGGAAGGAACCTTACAGATCATCGGGTCCAGCCCCCCTGAACTTGGGCAGGAAAAACGGCTGGGCTCAGATGACCCCAGCAAGATGGGCATTGAGATGGTTTTTGAAGATTGCCAAGGTGAGTGACTGCTCCAAACCTTTGTTACTCGACTTGTGAAGAAGTTTTTCCTTAAGTCTAGCCTGAAGCGATTCTAAATCAGCTTGTGCCTATTATTTCTTGTCCTCCCCTGGGGGGCTTTGGTGTGCAGATGCTCCCCCAAGCCCTGATGTACGCCCTTGATATACTTATAGGCTGCCACCAAGTCTTCTCTTCTCCAGGCTGAACAGTCCCAAGTCTTTCAGCCTGTCCTCATATGACCTGGTCTCTAGGTCTTATCATGTGTGTGGCCTTTCTTCGGACTCTCTTGAGCTTCTCCACATCCTTCCTGAAGTGCAGCACCCAGAACTGGATGCAGCACTTCTGCTGCGGTTTCACCAAGGCCAAGTAAAGAGGGTTGATGACATCCTTAGCCTTGCTCGAGATGCCTCAATAGATACATCCCAGTGTTTGACTAGCTCTGCCAGCTACGGCATCACACTGGTGGCTCATGTTCATTTTGTTGTCCATCATGACACCCAGGTCTCATTCAGACGTGGTGCTAGCAAGTGTAGCACTGCTGAGCCAGTAAGTGTGTTGTGCATTATTTCTCCCAGAATCAGGAGGTACCAGTTGCCCATGGCAGTGTGTGGGGCGGGAGGGGGTTGATCACAGGAGATTCTGGATTTAAAAATATCCTGTGCAAAAAAAAAAAGGGTGGTGCACATGGGGGCAGCTTGAGTTGCTCAAAACCAGAGCCCCCTAGTCTCTGAGCAGCAGAATAGCTGTAGCTGCAGCCCCAGGGGGCCCCCAGGATCCCAGGTAAGGCAGCTGGGACTATCACAGGTGTTGGCTCCAGCTGCTTCTACCCCACCCAGGGTAACCTGCTGCAGAGGGCATGTGGCACAAACATTCCCTGGCGGACTCCCTGGGGACTCCCTGCTTCCTTTTCCCAGGGAGGCAAACATCCACACTTACGTGGACGTGGCCTCAAGTGGTTAAGAGCTCCAGAAGCTGCCTAAAATTAATGTGTAACAAGGCCCCAAAGTCCAATGCCACATTTTCAGATTCTGTTTTAAGGAAAACAGGTTTTCTTCTTGATTGTATTTTAATAACTATAGATAAGGTCCTTGAACAATGATTGGCCTTCAGAATCCTATAGGAGAGTCAAATAAGGAAAGGATCCAAAACACTTAAGTGCACTAAAAATACTAAAATGAAAGTTAATTTTGTTCACGACTCATATTAGGCATATTGTCTTCAGCCTAAATTTCCATGTAAGCACATACCAGGACAAATACTTTTAATTAAATGGGAACTGTAAATAGGTTTTAAAAAGACAGAACAAAAATGCAGTTCTGGATTCATATTTCATATGATGTATAAAGAAAAAAACCTGGATCCAAATAACTCTGGTTTTAGGCATCCAACATTCAAATTTTCCTATTTATCTCCCCCCCCCCACAATGCAAAGTGTTTAAAACCCATTTGAATATGTTTAAATGTCCACACTACTGTGGCATACCCAAGTCTGTATGGCATCCTGCCAGCTCACCTTGTAGGCTATTTCCTAGCTCTGGAGCTCCAGCAGTGAGCCAGGGGTCTGGAAGACTTAACTTGCCACAAGGTTTTTACAGGTCCTGTACTTCTACCTAGCCTGCCTTCAACTGAAGCGTCGAGGTAATCTGCTCCACTCTGCCATTGTGGTCCTTTGCACGTACCATCCTCTTGCCAACCGCCTAGATCAGATGACCCAGCACAGCAACCTGAATGGGCAGCCAATATACCTGTTAAAGATACCAAAGATATCTCTAAAGATACCACCCACTCCAGTATGATGGTGACAGAACCGGTGACCCTGTAGGGCAAAGCAAATGACTTCACATGGTGTGGCCCTACAGGATTGCACGTGGGTCATCTGCGCAGCATGTTCACGCAGCGTAGTTCTGATGACAGGCTAGCCTTGTGTATGTCAGTTGTGTTGGCCACAGTTCTTTTTGATCGGATAAGAAGGACAACTTATAAGTGGAATAATACTTTAGAAAATACCTTGCAAAATCATATCACTATTTATGTCACATCCTGAAATACACCCCACTGGTAACCCACTCCTTACACTGCAGGTAGGGAACCAGTATGGAGCATTTTCCACGGGTTCACATTCTGAAAATCTCTTTTAAAAACAAAAATAGTGGAGTTAAAATTACACTTACTAAAGGTCACTGAAGAAACATTTCAGCTGAAGGAACATACTCAACATGTCTGTCTATACTTCCCCTTCACTATGGCTTCTGAGCATCTTATCTTGTACTCAGTGTATTTCATCTTGGAACACAGATACTTAAAAATCACTTTACTTGTGTTGTTAATATAATCTTAAATTATTAAAGCTGACAGAGGGGTTTTATTTTAAAAAAAAATCCGATTTACCACGCACCATTTCCTCTATGTTTTTCTTCCTCTCTTTTGCATGGCTAATAAAGCTAAACTGGTGAGTTTCATGTTCTGTATATAAATAGTTTAATATTTTCGTTCCCATTTGTTAACAAAATGCTGTGGTAGTTGAATATTTTAATACTTCCTTAACTGATTCTTTTAAATAAACCTCCAGAGTTTCTGTATAGGATTCAGCTATTTAATAGAACGTTTCATTCTATATCACATAGAAATGGATAAATAAGGGTTCATCAGTTTTAATCCTGAGTTATACTTTCTAAATTCAAAACATGAGTGTAAGTGTGCTAGGTCTGAATATAAAACCGGGTGACAAAACCTTCTTTTGGGCATTACACGAATGAATGACTGAAGATGTGATGCCCAAAAGAATTTAATTTTGTCCTCAGTTGGAGTTTTGTCCTGAGAATGGCTGACAGCTAACATCCAAGAGAGGACCTTAATTCTACACTGCCTTCTCCTATTTATAAGGATCATCACTTTATTGCCAATTTTAGTAATGGTACAGAAAATAAAAAAAATAATCCTGGACATCTATCTCTACCACTGCCAAACAATTTTTAAGCAAACTACTTTAGCTTTTTAAGCTCTGTATGATATGGAAACAAAGTTAGGTAAAGTTTTTCTTTAAAGGTGTATCCATAACATCAGAACTTGATTTAAAAGTCTAGAGCTCAGCAGGAGTCGCACTTCCTATATAGAAATAAGATGCGCGTGGCTATATGAAAAACAAGTTGTTACAACGTCTTAATTAAGAAATTGCGAAGATCTGAATCAGATCCATACATTGTTTTCTACCAGGTCTGAATAGACAGATTGTAACTTTTCTCTATCTGGGAGATAGAGGTTTGGTTTTTTTTGGTTTTTTTTTTTTTTAATCACTACTGGTACCCAGGTCCTTAGAGACAGCTGAGGCTCATGACAAACTGAACTGCATGTCCCGCTGAGATTTACTCTCAAAATTTGGATCTGTCGAGAAAGGAAGGTGAATGCATCTGCCTCTTTAAAGATTTATATAGCCAACTCTCATGCCTTGTTAGGTAAATATGATTTTATTCAAGCAGACAAGCTTTTATAACTTTCTGAGAAACTTCCTCAGGAATTCAGAGACAAGTTTTATGTAACTGGGTGTGTCTGTTTGTATGTCCAGCACTTTCAGAGTTGAAACAGGCCCGGTGCAGTCTTACTTGTTGAAGTTCCTTAGTGAGTGCTCACATCACTTCGTCGTAGGATGGATCCCTTAATTATCTGCAGGGGTATTTGCTTTCATCTGCCACTCTATTGAAGCTCTGTAGTGAAAATGAATCCAAAACTGGATGGGGAGTTCATGTGAACAGTCTTCCTATACGTATATTCATCAGGATAGTTTGATTAGGAATTCTGCCCTGCTTGGATAAAGGTTCCCGAAGAGCAGGGGAGTCAGTCCCCACCTCTCAGGGCTGAATCCGGACCTCTGGGCTCCTTACAGGCCAGATCTGGACCTAGCTGGGGCAAGTGGCAGTGACAAAACAAGCAGCAGTGACAGTACAGCGTCAGCACAGTCATTACCTGACCCCTAGTGCCAAAGACTATGTCCAATGGAGCCCCATAGCTTCCTGTTCTGTAGCAGGGCCCCCTTGAAGCTCCCTTCCCTTTTCCCTGTTTGCCCAGTTCCTGAATTCCTGGAGCCACCAGAAGCCCTGTGAGCTGGAAATTTGACAGCCCTGCAATAGACCTTCCAAGTTTACATTTATGCCTTAGTTGTGCCAAATGGTATACATCTGAGACCAACTTATTATTCTCCATCTCTAGTATCTGGCAGATACTTGGCACAATACCTAAGCAATAAAAGCTCTTCCAATTGTAAATGGGATTTGAAAGATCCATTTCTCTATCATGTGTTTATAACATGGAGACTATCCTTAATATTTACTACCCTCAAAACTCCGAACTGTCCAGTTTTCTGCTTTGGAAGAAGCTGCATTTCTGATCAAATGGAAAAAAAATGCATGAACGTCTTTCTCCCATTCCATTAACCCCCAGAGCTCCTGCCTGGAGGTACTAGTTCTGGTATTGAGTAATCTTGCAGTCATTTGTCCTCTTTCATTTCCAAATTTTCCAGACACCATTTCACAGATGGAGGGCCTAGTACTTTATGCATTCCTGGTAACTCCACACTTAATAGAGAGAAATTTTGCTGGCTGAGTTCTGTAGAAAGATTATATTTACTGACTGTACAGGATATTTTGAATCAAAGCAGAAGTCTACTCAAAAGACATATATAAAGAGGAAAAGTTCTTTTTTTTTTTGGTTTATTCAGATTCAGCTAGTGGTTTCCTTCATATCGTTTATACTGGACTATTTATTACCCGTAGAATACACTGGTCTTTCAATTAGTTCCATAAGGATTTACCTGCCTGCCATTTCAGCACATCACCTGCCTGTGGAGAGTTGCTCAGCTTTTTCTAGTCTTACAGTTTCTAGATTTATAAAGGGTCTGACTCATATAGTTCTACCAATTAAGGAACAGTTTCCCACTGGAGACTGGAATGTAGTATACCTTTGACGGACTTTCTATTTGAACTAATGGCGACATGCTCTGTTCCACATTTCTATTAAGACAGTACTTTTAGTTTCTTTCACCTCACCTTGCAGAGTGAAAAAATTCAGGCTCTAATGGCAAGTTCACTATATACTCGTTTGAAAAGATAAAGTTATGCTCAAATGCCAACTAAGTTTTTGTAGCAGCTTCTAAACTTTCATATGAACTAGTTTATCCACTTATCAGCGGTTTTTCTTAAACTTCACAATGCTCTGTTGAAGACTAAATACCATACTCTGAATGTTCACAGAGTAATTTCCAAGACAAAGCACCCAGACTATCTTTGGCCTTTGGTAATAAATCTAAAGGCCAAGTGATTTTTCTCAGATTTTGCAATTGAACTATGGGCCTCATTAAGGTTGCCTTTATTTTTTGAAAAATCTACATATTTCTTCTCAAGTTTCTCCAAATGTGCTTCCAAGTCAACATCCAGTTTATTTAATCTGAAGGAAAAGAATGCCTCTATGTCTTAGGTGGCTGCTTGTGGTTTGGTTCATATGATTATTAATCGCAACCCATTGTCTCAGGTTATAGACCAAGAGTTGCTACACTGATGTAGCATCACGTATAGATGCACCCACTGTGTCCTTACCATGCTGCAATTTTAATCTATGCACGTACCTGTATGTGTCATCCAGTTTCCTCCTTGAAGTGTGATGTTTCACACTAATGGTGGCTCTCTACTGGAAAGGCCTCTTTGCCAGCTGCCCTCAATGACATTTTGAGTAGCCCAGCTCTGTTTTACATGCTATTTCCAATTTGACAGGGCTGTTTTACAGTAATTATTTAGATAAGACAACCACCCTCCTTCTTGAAGGACAAATACTAGTCACTGGCTTATGTTAGTGTCTGTGTGGACAAATCTTCAAAAGAAGAAAGGGAAGTTACTTCCCTTACCATAACTGCTATTGTTCCAAATGCCTATGCCTAAAGGGTTTTCATAATCTACCCTTCTTCTCCACCACCAGAAATCCAAGAAAGGAAAGTACTTCATGTGGGAGAATGGACTGAGACGTGATTATTAGGCTGCTCCACAAGGCTGTGCAGGGTACATTCATAAAACCAATGGACACAGCTGGCTAGAAGTTTACAGGTTTATGTCTATGGAACATACCCACCTACGGTGGCCCTATAGAGATAAAAGCTTTTGAAGAAATACCTATTACTGTAAAATAGCCATTCTTTCAATCAAGTAGGATTACATTGACACCCACATGATTCATCCACAGGGCTGGGCCCTTGAAATGAACTGTGTAAATATCTACTCTTTGAGGTTAATGGAGTGACCAATAACAGTAGTAGGTTGTCATCTTCTAGGTAGACCAAAACTACTGGGGAATAGCAGTTTTCCAGTGGGTTGTTCATGCTGTTCTCACAACCAGCATAAAAAAATATAGCCCAGATTGTTAGTTTGGCAAAATTGTAACTGGTTGAAGTTGGTGCAGGGAAACCTTAATAATAGGTTGTGCTACTAGCTCAGCCTACTTCACACGAGTTTTGAGAAAAAAAAAAGTTTAAAAGAACCCAGACTCCACTGAGGCATCTTAATAAGTAGCCAGAATTTCATGAGCTCAAGACATCTGAAGTTTTAGTCTTTTGAACCTGACATTTTTGGGTGTTGAGTATTTTTGAAAAACATATTTTTATTTAGGTACTTACTAGGGCTCTGACTCAAGTTGCCCTTAGGATGACACTATTGCTTTGTTGGCTAAGCCAACATTTTGATAACATTTTATTTAAGTGAAAGTGTTCTGAGCTTCCTTGAAAATCTGTTCCCAATTGTGGAAGCTCTTAAAATCTAGCTCTGAATGATATGAGCTCATCCAATAGGCATTCTATAGAAATGAAAACTCTTAATTAAATGATAAGTATATAAATAGCAGGTAGGTGCAAACTGTATAACAGTGGTCATAAACTGGTCGATCACAATTGACTGGTAGATCCCAGACCCTCTTGAGGTCAATCCTAGGTTGGGGGGGCTGAGTGTGTCCATGTACGCAAGCGCACACCTCCCCCAGCCCAGCAGGTCAGTTGGTGGGGGAGGAAAGGGACAGAGGCCCAGGAAGCAAGTGCAGTGGGGCTTGGGGCACAAAGCTCAGCCCACAGTGGGAGCCACCTTCATCACGTGCAGATGAGGGGGACATGTGCAGGGCTGGAGCAGGAGCAGACCCTGCACAGCTGGTGTGGGGTGGAGGATAGAGCCATGAGTGGCTCATCTGGGGGGCACAGGGAGTGGGGCACGAAGCCTGGGAGGCCACAGGGCATTCTTGCCCTCAGATCTGCCCTTGGTGGGGTTGGGACAGGGTGGGACAGGATGAGGTAGAAGGGGTGGCACCGCACTGCTTACAACCAGGCTCTGCTTAGACCAGGCAGTGGCAGTGGTGGTGCTGTGAGTGAGGCCATGGAGGGGGGCTGTAGCCTCCCTAAACCCCACTCCCAGGGCTGCAGCCACCTACCCCAAGTGCAGCATGGGCCAGGCCTGGTGGGAGCTGCTCGAGGCAGCTTGAGCCTGCAAACTCAGCAAGCAGCTGGGCAGTTGGTGTGCTGATCGGCTCATGGAAAGCTTGCCCTGAGCCTCACCCAGCGCACAGGTCGGCGTACGGAGAACCGCCTTGGAAGCAGCTCGTGGCTGCTCACGTTATCCCTGGCCCTAGGCTGAGTGACTGGAGCCCCACAGTGCAGCTCCACTTTTAACTAAAAGAGCCCCAGTGCCCAGAGCAGGGCTTGGGAAAGGGGATAACCCCCACTGTGAGACCGGGGAGTTGGAGCCTGCAAGGTCTTGGCTCCCATGAGGCAGGGAGAGCCCTGGGTGCCCAGTGCAGGGTACCAGACTGTCAAGGAGAGCCAAAGGCATCACCAGGGAGAGGCTCTTGTGGGGTCAACCACCAGCGGACGAGGCTTGACTTCTCCAGAGAGAAAGCGTGAGTTACTGGGGAAGCGGGCCCCACAGGGAAGGCTGACATGGGTGAGGAGGGTTTTCCACCTCCACCTGCCATTGTGTGAGGGGTGTGTCCACATTCCAGTACCCTAAAGGGGAGAGGCTTCAGGGAAACCCCTTGGGGAGGTACTGAGTGCGCTCCCTATTTTGAGGTTAAGGGCTATGTAGCTAGGGGTATTCTTTAAGGGGGTTTATATGGTTTATGTGTTTTAATGTCTCAGTGTGTATATTGGTATTGTTATTGTGAAGGTTTAAAGAAATATTATGGTTAAGTTACTATCCTTGTGTGTTACTTGTGTTGTATAGATTGTAAGTTTTTTGGTTCATATTTGGTATTATATGTGAATTGTGGAATATTGTATGTAATACGTTAAGCCTTGTAAATATTCTATGTTTTATATTAAGTGTCTGTATTTATTTTTGTAATAAATTGTACATAGTTAAGTATTTCATTTTGGCCTAGCTCTATAGAGAGGGGACGAAGCCGCTCTAGTAGCTGAACCTTTCCTCAGCACCCTGCCTGGTCACCCCCACTGGCATCGGAGGACAGAGCACACCCTCTAGGTGTACCTGGGGTACATGCATAATAAGCAAATAATAATGGTTCCTCAATTTTCTAAGCATTAAGAGCAGAGCTGTGTCTATGAAAGTGATCTAAGGAAATTCCACTGTACTGTCACCTATGCCTCCTTTTGTGACAAAACTGCTGCCTTTATTAATTCAGTTGCAGTATGCCCAGAGTCTGACTGCATCTTTATTAGATAACTTTCTTGCACATCAGCCAGCTGTATCTAATTATATTCTGTCTTGTAGGGCAATATAGGATTAAGTTATATGCTTTGTTTCACTCGTTTAATGGTCTAGCAAAGGATGAATTCAGAAATACTCAGTTATTTAAATATTTAAATAATTTCAAACTAACTGAGAGATACAGTAAGTCATGCAGGAATTTGGAATTATTGAATACCATTAGCTTGAGTGATTCCAGCACAAAGAGTGGTTCAGTTCTGATTCCCTTTGAGTTCTGGTGGAAGGTCTGGGTTGGGTATTACATCCAAACTACTTCTCCAGTCCCTAGCCATGACCACATTCTGTTCCTAACTCGTATCACCTATGTTTTGCCTTTAATTCAATTTGGGATCTCTTTTAAATTTTGGGGTCTATCTGGGATCAATTTTTAGGATCTATTTCAAATTTTCACAGGTTATTCTCATGGTCCCATTTTTGATGTTGCAGTGACAGGTGTCATTCTTCTCTGGTTTCTTTTTTGTGGAACAGGAGACTTGGAAACCAGACTATTTTAAAGAAGAAAATTTCATCTAGCATAATGCATAGGATCTACTTGGTATATTTTATACCAAACCAAGTGTTATAATATTCAGTAATTTAGAATTGTTTATCAATATACGCATAATACTTTGCCTGTCTCTGATTAAAAAAAAAAAATCTCATCTTGGTTTTAACAGCAGTTGTTCAAGTTAGTGCCACTGGGTACATCTTCATGAGACGTTTACTATGGAGCTGCCTAGTTAGCTCCTCAGTAAACGTCTCTACATTTATATCTGCAGCCCTATTAGGCCACAGTAAACTAATAAACTAATAAACTCTTCCATGAGAGTCGTACTATCGTACTACAGAGTCATCTATTGCACAACAATGTACAAGTAGACACTGACAGGGCTGGCTGGACTATGAGGATGCTTCATTGGGGGGCTGCCTGTTGGCTAGCCCTGCTCTGAAGCACCCTTGTGCCCCAGCCAGCTTCTCCATACCACACTGAGCCAGGTCGGAGCAGCTCCAGTCTTCCAGGATACATCTTTGGGCTTCCTGCCTGCCAGGGCTACTCCAACCTGGCTCGATGTGCTGTGGTCCCAGGTGCACATTCAAATGGTACACCCAGGAGCAATAACCTCCAGCACAATATGTGCCAGAGTTTACTGCTGCATGTTAATTGTAAGTGTGGATGCACCCACTCTCTGCTTGATCAGTAATCATTGGACCTAGTTGCTTTAATTCTCACTCAGCCTTCCTCCCTATTGAGCATGATTGCTCTGCTTCTCATAACAGTATACATATGGTATTGCCTCAATTGGTACCTGTGAATCAAGTGTATAAACTGTACTTATATTCAAGGAACTGGGTCATATCTACTGAACATTCCCTGCCTTGGCACTGCAGTAGACTGATTCACTTGCTATTTTACTGTCCATAATGCAACTAGTAAGCAGTCTTCAACCTTGCTCTGAAGTAATTTCTGCATTTTTTTATGCTTAAGTTCTTCGGTTTTCTTCCCCCCACCCCCTGTTTCTGAGATTCTTTCCTCAAAACTTTTAAGAGTATTTTTTCTGAAAAGTCATTAGAACTGGCATTTCAAGAGTTGCCTACTTTCTGTTCACATGAAAATAAGTTTTTTCCCTACCCCAAAACTCACTCACCAAAAACACTCCAGGTTTATAATGCAGCTATTAATGAATTGTTAACTAGTGAGATAGCTGTCATGCAGTGAAGTTTCCTGACACTGCAGTAGGAGGCAAAGTAGGGTATTCAGAGGATAGTCTTAATTAATGTAGTTTACTCCAGGCTATTGCAAGGTCATGGGATGCTTTCCAATGATCTGCATAGTCCTTCATGTACTGGTTTTAACAGCTTAGAAGCCTTAAAATCCTAATTGCTCTGCATTGTGGGCAGGGTGGAATTCACCCTACCACTGAGGCAATTTTTCTTTTATGAATCATTTGCACCTGTTCTAACAGTGTGTAACACAACTGGGTCAAAGTACTAGCATTTTACTCAGAATTTCAGTGTAAAGAACTATGCAAGGTACAAAGCATTGGGGATCTGGTTGTAGGGCTGCAGATAGAAAATCCAGATGTTAACAAACTGGGCTACTAAAGGCCCCGACATTACATCGTGAGCAGTTCCAATGTCTTTTCTGTGAGCCAAGGGTATTTGGGACTTCATCATACAGTGCTATTAAACAATTGTAAACATATTTGTCAGGAGTGGCAACAGATAATATTCCACTCCAGGAGATTTGTTGGCAAATGAGGGGAGAAAGCCTCAGAATAGCAACTATTTCTTACTTCCCAAGAGGTATGGGTTTAAATGTTCTGAAGCTCGTCAAATGAGGGAAAAGGTTCTGCAGCTATATCAGCAAAATGTGGGTTTTACCCTCCTCTTCAGTTCAGAAGCAAAGCACTTCTATAATTCTCTAGCATCTGACATGCTGCTGAGGTCTGCTGTTATGTTTATAAAGTAGCAATATGTGTGGGCAGCTTGGGAAAAAGAAGAAAGACTAGTAGTTATTAAGATGTTTAGCTTCACTTTGCTTCTCCTTTGGGAGTTAAACTGCGTCCATGTTTGCTTATGCTTTATGAACCCTTTCCAACCTGGGCTTGCAATAGTACAGTATTTTTTCATTGCAGTTACCTTATTTTTTGATTTTCTGATGTTTTTGCTATGTATGCAGGTAGACTTTCAAGGATTTTGCCCAAAATTAGGCGTAGAGGAAGATCCTGAGGCATCTGCCTATTGAACAAACTTCCAAACGAGGATAGGCACATCCAGAGTCTGACAATCCCTACAAGAGGGCAAAAGCCTTTTCCTTTGTATGGCCCTTGCTACCAGAAAAATGGCTCAAAAACACTGATGCTCTTCTCACCGATAACAACAACCAAACAACAAACTGAAAATGGGAATTCATTAAAATAAAATTATTCAAATCCCCCAAACTTACTTCAGCCAGATATGTATGCCCAAAAAAGGAGTGCCAGACACTCCATGAAGGCCACAAGGACATTTTCTATTGTTATGAATCTTATGTTGAAAGTAAACCAATGATATAAGACTCTCAACTGGGACTGCCATACTGAATCAGACTGGTTGCCCATCTTGCCCAATATTCTGTCTCTGGGTAGCCACTCCCAGGTGCTTCAGGAAAGGATGCAAAAATCCCTCAAATGGACAGTTAAGAATATTGTCCCACTAGAGAAAGAATCTTCCCAAATGTTAATGATTGTATAAAGGTTCATTCATCATTTTATTTTTTATTTTTCTCATTTAACCATGGAAATTTCATATCAGAATCTTGGTAGGCTTCTGGACTCAATGGTACTCTCCAGTGGCAATGATGTCCTCCTGTTTTGTATGTGTGGTTGTAAATGTGTTGTCTTTTAGGTTACTTAGGTGTCCTGTGTATTATAATTCTGAAAGGGGACGATACATGGAATCATAAAATCATAGATAATTAGAGTTGGATGGGACCTCAGGAGGTCATCTAGTGCAACTCCCTGCTCAAATCAGGATCACCCTCAACTATATCCTCCCACCCAAGACATTGTCTAGATATGTCTTAAAAACCTCCAAGGATGGACGTTCTACCACCTCTCTGGATAACTTGTTCCAATGCTTTACTATACTCCTAGTGAGAAAGTTCTTCCCAATATTTAACCTAAACTTCCCTTGCTGCACCATGAGACCATTGTTCCTTATTCTTTCATCTACCACCATTCAGAACAGTCCAGCTCCATCCTCTTTGGAACCACCCTTCAGGTAGTTGAAGGTTACTATCAAATCTTCCTTTAGTGTTCTCTTCAGACTAATTAAGCAGAGTTCTCTGAGGCTTTCCTCAGAAGTTACATGCCCCAGACTCTTAACCATTTTCAGTGCCCTCCACAGGACTCTCTCACATTTGTCCATAACCTTTCTGTATCGGAGGGCCCAAAACTGGACACAGCATGCCAGATGTAGCCTCACCAGTGCCTAATAGAAGGGAAGAATCACTTTCTTCGATCTATGGCAATGCTCCTACTAATGTTGCCCAGTCTGCCATTAGCATTCTTTGCAAAGAGGGCACATTTTTGGCCTATATTCAGCTTATTGTCCGCTGTAACTCCCAGATCATTTTCTGCAGAGCTGCTGCTTAGCCAGTCAGTCTCCAGCCTGTACCAGTGCATAGGATTGTTCCATCCTAAGTGCAGGACGTTGCACTAGTCCTTCTTGAACCTCACAATATTTCTTTTAGTCCAACCCTTAAATTTGTCTAGGTCTGTCTGAATACCTAGCCCTACCCTCCAGATTATCCACTATTCCCTCAGCTTGGTGTCATCTGCTAATTTGCTGAGGGTGCACTCTATTCCATCTTCCAGGTCACTGATGAAGATATTAAACAAAACTGGGCCCAGGACTGACCCCTGAGGTACTCCACTTGACACCAACTAGACATCAAGCCATTGACTACAATCCTCAGAGCCCAGTGATCCAGCCAGTTTTCTATCCATTTTACAGTTCATTCATCCAACCTGTACTTCCTTAGCTTGTTTTCAGGAGTGTTGTGGGAGACCATATCAAAAGCCTTGTTAAAGTCAAGGTATATCATGTCCACTGCTCTTCCTGCATCCACAGAGCTAATTATCTCATTATAGAAGGCAGTTAGGTTGCTCAGTGTTGCTGCACTGTAAGATAGGGCCACAGGGTCATTAAATTAAATTAATGGAGCCCCTCCAGGCACCCAAGGGTGAGCTCTGCCAGCTCTCCATGGGTCAGAGCTTCTTTGCCTGACAGGTCAGCATTTTTGGCACTCTGTCCTTGTCCACCATTTGTCTCCCCCTTCCCCTGGCCTTGGCACTGGGCCAGAAATACCAGCTCTGCTGCAGGCAGAACCAATCTTGATGGAGCAGCAGCTGATAAACCATGGTGGTTGCTTGTCATTTGTTGTTGGCTCCAGCTGGGTTGGTGAGTTCTCTTGTGCTGTGAGGTCAGAACAGTTTTTCCTCACTTCTTCACAGTTAGGCATTTCTAAGCAGTTGCTGAATCCATGCTAACTGTTTCTTGTCACCTTTTCCTTCAAGTACTTAGGAATGGACTGCTTGAGGACCCGCCCCATGATTTTTCCAGGATGCGAGGAGAGGCTGACTAGTCTGTGGTCCCCAAATCTACCTTCTTTCCTTTCTTAAGGATGTGCACTATACTTTCCCTTTTACCAATTTTCTGGGACTTCTCCTGATTGCTATGACTTTTCACAGATGATGGCTAGTGGCTCTGCAATTGCATTGGCCAGCTCCCTTAACACCCTTCAGTGCATTGTGTCTGGCCCCAGGGACTTGTAGACATTCAGCTTTTCAAAATAGTCCCTAACCTGTTCTTTCACCACTGAGGGATGCTCACTTTCTCCCCAAACTGTGCTGCCTGGTGCAGTAGTGGGAGCTGACCTTGCCTGTGAAAACTGAGGTAAAAAAAAGCATTGAGTACTTCAGCCTTTTCCACATCATGTCACTAGATTGCCTCCCCCATTTAGTAAAAGACACACACTTTCCCCCATCTTTCTCTTGGTTTGCCTCTGCTATAACCTTAACTATTTTTCGAACTTCCAGCATATTTCTTCTTTAAAAAGCTGCAACCCTTTGACTCTTCTTTCTTCTTTTCTTCATTTTGGCTGCCATCTTGGGACCTCTTTTATTTCTTTTAAATGGGGACACTTAAATTTCCAAATGAGAACATAATGAATTATTGCATTAGAATATCCGTGTTGTTTCCATCGCTGTCCTTATACACATTGACCATTTGCTTACTTTATTGTCATGTTTTAGCAAGCAGAGGATTTTAAGCTGTCCCCAATGACAGCAAAGGCTTTTTTTTCCCCAGTGTTTAAATAGCTCAGATGAATCCTCTGAATCTGTAAACACTGAATTCAATCTACTATTGTGTTGGTCATTTTTTGAAGTCATTTAGATTATTCTATATTTCTCTGTATTTTTGTCTTGCCCTAATACCTAAGGAACTTTATGCCATCTACATATTATGGCTGGGATTTCCATGTTCTAATGGATACTCAATAAACTCATAGGCTAGGGACAGGAATTACATGTAAACCAATACAAGTAATCAGAAACTGGTTCAAATCTAACACAACAGAAGTTCAGGGCACATAAAACTGCTTTCAAAATGGCCACACTGGTTTAAGATAAGCCTGAATGGATGTAGGAAACTTAACTTATTTAGGTTAAGTTAGTTTATTGAACTTCTGTCCCAGATTACCTCCAGATTCAAGTTAACTCACAGCCCTGCAGCATCCCAGGATGTTTTGCACTTCCCTTGCAAACTGCCCTTCACAGGGTGGCCAGGCTAGCCTTGGCCCAAGCTGTCTACTCTAGCCAAGCAGGAAGGTGTGGTCTAGGCATGTGGCTGCATTTTTGGAATAAAAAAAATGAATGTCTGTTCACTTGCTTGTCAGTTCAATCTATGCAGCTTAGATTAACTTGCAAATATTGAATCAATTCAGCCTTGGACTTTTTGACTGTCTGTACTTAGCCATATACTTCTCCCCTTAACCAACTGTTATGTCAGTTAACGGCACTGTTTCAGCCATGAAGCTCAGACCAAGCTTGTTAGGTTTTCTCTGACCTGAATTTACATGCAATAGCCATCCTAACTACAACTACATTTCTGAAGCACACATATGTGTGCGCTATTTTAGCATTTGCTGGATCTTTTCTCAAATCGTGTTTACAGTCAACAAGAACTTGATTTTCCCAATATAGCACATCCATTTTATACCAGTAAATCCTTTTAAAATCAGAATTATGCACTGAAGACTGAGAAACCAGAAATGTGTGTTACTAAGTATTAAAAAGGCCAGTGTGTTATGAAAAGAACAAGACCAAGTTAATTCTTTCCTGCACCTCACCCCCACCCCCATCTGGCTTAAAGGGACTATTCAATGGGTGTTGTACTCTTTCAGTGAAATTAGTTTTGTAGTGGTGAAATTGAATCAGTACAAAAATGTGCCCCTATATACATATACTATCTCGCAGTATGGTTTGTTTCACTAATGGTTTAGTGAGTTGAGACCATAGTACTGAAACAGATGAGGTACAATGCTAGGATGAGAAAATGCCAAGACATAAGAAGATAAGAACAATCCCCACTGAATTTACTGAAAGTTAACTGTGTGACCTATTACATAAGGCCACAATAATGTTTATGGAATTCATGAATATACATAGCTTAAGATAATGCCTGGTGAGTTCCTAGATAATCCTAAGGACAAACAGCAGTGACTTCATTGCAGGGATGTAACTCAGAGACTGAATTTGATCCTAAATTCTCATCTACTTTTCCATGTTACAGGATCTGAATCAGACTATTTGAACAGTTCCTGAGAGCAGAAGTAGTCCCCATCATTTCTGTTTTAGAGGCAGAGGTACAGCACAATTACAAATGCATTGCTCCACATACATTCCAATCTTTCACTGACACAATATCACACCCTCCAGAAGAAATTCCAAGGGTATACTCAGATAGCTTGATTATCCAGTACTGAACAGACTCATCTCCTGTGGAACTCAGTGGGAGCTGCAGATGTTTTGCACTGATGAATGTCAGCATATAGCCTTCCAGGGTAGCTAGCTGTTCTATGGTCAACAAGCCAGTGTAAATATAAACTAGTTATCTGTATGCATTTGCCAGCCAGGCATACAAATCCATCAGTGAGCAAGCATGTGCTGAATATGCTATTCTTGCTGCTTGCATTCAGAGGCAGTAGTGGCACTGGATTTATTACCCAGAGACTTTATTCTAGGTGGACCCAAATCATTAGTCTGACCAAAACTTTCTCCACTAAATAATAGGCAATTTTTATTGATACACAGTGATAGTATGGAATAAAGCATGGAAGGTAAACAAAATACTCTTCCCCCCACCCCCCACCTCAGTTCTATATCTACCACTCCTAGGGTTCACAAAGGAGAGTACATCTGGCTGGTATGTGAGCTTAACCCTGTGGTTCTTTCTTGAAAGTCAGCAGTCTTGGATGTCAAGGGCTGAGGCCCCCCCCACAATGGGGTGGATAAGATAAGCTGGTGGTGCACCCTCTGTCCATGGTGCCCTTGGGTTCACCCCCCAGGGACTCTGTTGCTATGAAATCCTTCCTTTTGTAGTCTTTTGCTCCTCTGATGACTATTTATTTCCAGGTGCCATTGATTGGTTTCCCTCTTGTCGTCATACCGCCCACATTCTGTTCTGTAAGCATATGCCTTTGTTTCCCAAACTGATCACATGCACACATCTTAATTTGGTCATACATCTATTTCTAAATTCGGCAAACCCTGGTCTCCTAATTGAAACCCTGTCTGAATTTCCCAGGATGTGTATGTACACTTGTCTGTTCGCCAGACAGTGTCTGCCTTGAAGGGAACTTTGTCACAAACAAGCTTTTAGAAATCAATTAACCCTTTCTATTCCCCTGGACTATTGTTTTAATGCAATATTTACTTTACCTATAAGCTAATTTCTAAAAGCAAACTTGTAAATATCATTTTCTAGCCATCAGCAGTTGGGCTCTATGGGCCAAAAAATGTGTGCTTTCCAGAATAATATCTTCACAAAAATAGTGTTTGACTGAGACAAAGAATAAGTATAGACATTACATTTAGATTGACTGTACTAAGGTTAGGTTGATCTAAGTGCCAATCTATACAGACATTCAGGGAGGTTAGATCAGGCAAAAAATAGCGAGCTCAGTGTAACTTAGTTCACCTTAGGAGGTAGACTAAGTTAGTTCAGGAATGGGACACCTGGTTCTAACAAATGTCTGTACACATTTGCAGCACAGTCCCTGGGCTGGGAAAGCCCAGCCACTCACCCCAGCCATGAGGCTATACTTTTCCTATCCTTCCCCAGCCCTGACTGAGTTATCCTCTCCTTCCCTCTCCTTCTCCTCTGTGGACTCACTAACCTTGCCCCCTACAGACCTGTTAGTGTCCCCCTAATTCCATCCAAACCCCCCGTGGACCTGCTAACAGCTACGGTTCCACCTGCTTCTTCCCCCCAGATGGATTCAGATTAGGTTCCCAGAGCAGCTCCTGGCATCACAGTAAGCCCCATGATCATAGATCAGGTCCCACAAATATGTCGACATACCCAAAGAGGGCAGTCTACTTTGCGAGACTGGATTTGAAACCTGATCTGGTATTAATGTGTTATACTTGGGAAAGTCATTTCCTCTGTGTCTTCCAGTCATTTTCTGGTTAAAAAATATGTGCCTTTTGATAGGGACTAATTTGCTATATTTTTGCCCAGTTTTTGGTATAGCATCCCCACCAGTGCTGTCTGAGGTCTCTAGGTCCTATATACATACACATCCAATACAAGTACTACTGAAATAGTAAAATACAATTTTGATGCCTTATTCATCCTTTCAGGGTCTTCAGAGTGGTTGGGTCATTCATTAAATCTGGCCATCTGTCAGATTTCTCTTTAGCTGAAACATGATTTGCACTGGAGTCTGACTGAATTAAACAAACTTTCCACAGCCATGTACATTCATGGTAGAATATGACAATAAAAATAAAACCTCCAAATATTTCTCAGTATATAACTACCAACAAGACAAATTCTAAAGCCTTGACAGGGTAAAAATTATATTACTCTATATATACTGACAAGGTCTCTTCAGACAGCAAATATACCTAGGAAGTCATCTCTCCAAAAATACCGACTTGAAACTAGTAGCAAAGCATGAAGTTCACCAGTGGTTTGTCCTTCAATGTACTGTACATTTGCCTGTATCTTTGCACAGAAATTTCATTTTCTATTAACCTTGTACAAGTTACGTTGTTAAATCATTTTTATTTAAAGACTTTTCCACATGGCTTTTTAAATGGATCATGCTTGCAGAATTTTATATGCATTAGAGCCTCATGAATTTGCCAAAGTGTCCTCAGGGGCCCATGAATATAAAAGAGTTTCCTTTTTTGGCTTCATTTTTCATTGGTTGTGCCGGCTGGTTGATTGTGCATAAGGCAGAGCAGCTGTACTGAATGCTATCAGACTGTCCTCCTCAGAACAGGCACAGAGGAAAAGTCTATGGAGGAAACAGCTTTGTTTCCTCTTAAGAGTTTCAGCATAAGAAGAATGATCATAATAGAGGCCTTAATTAGAGCGTTTGATTTAACTATAACAAGAGTGATCAAAATATATTTTTTAATGAGATGGGCTATAAAAAGGGAAGGACCATAATAATGATTTTGAAGATTGAGTCCAAAGAGTAACTGTACATTCTAGAAATGGTCTTTGTGCAGGAATTACATCTTCATTAAGGCACTACATATTTAATGGTTAGCCAATCAAACTAAAGACCTCTATAGAGAGCCAGGGCATTTTTTTAAACCTCAACATCTTTTAATTACCTACTGTTTTGTAGAGACACAGAAATCAGATGTGGCTTCCTGGAGTACTGTTTGGGTGGGTGGATACGTTCAATTCATTGTGAGATGTAATGCAGGGGAACTGGATGCCATACTATCATCTAATCATCTAATTTAAAAATCCTGCCATTTCTTAATGACCAAATCTATTTAAAGATTTAGTGAACCAATCCTATTGTTTTAGAGTGAATCAGTTTCCCATTGCCAGTATACTTCTTGTATTTCCCAAAATAATTCAAATACAACATAGTTTTTGAAGAATTATTTAAATTATTGTATTTATTTGTCTGTTTACAATTACTAGTAGTGCAATAATTGTCTATTGTATAGCTTTATTACATCTATGTTGCTATTTTATTACAACCACATTCATTTTAGAAATTATCTTTAGATTCCCCTCCTCCATATAAAAGGCATTCCAAGGAAGAACTTGGAAGGAAGTTATTGTTTTCGAATAACTATCCCAGGAAGTTGTTCCAACATGTAGCAAAATCATATTGTAGATAATAATGCAAAGACTTCCTTAATCTATGACATTATATTTCAGCAGGACAGTTAACTACCTTTGTTAAGACAACAGTTTCTTTTAGAACAGCAACAACAACAATAAAAAAGCCAGGAGGAAAACTAATTTTTTGGTCAAGAGGTTCCATGATAGGCTAAGATAGTAGGGTTGCAGGGCAGGTTATCAATGGTGCAACCGGTGGGCCTTGAACATTACGTCTCGCGCTGCTCAGCCTCTGGCATATGGGCTTGCCTGTTGCTTTGTCCCTGGAATTGTCTATTCCGGATAGGTCTTAGATGTAGTTCCCACCCCATCTCTCCTGCCACGACCTTGCTTGAACTTCAGTGGAGGGGCCAACTACTTTAGTTTATCCAGCGTTGGGACTCTTGGGGTGATGTTCTTCTGAGAGGCTCCGCCCTCCCCTACACCTCACCCTAGTACCCAGCCACGCCGAGTTGTCGGTGATTCCCGGGGCTGACCCTCAACTTGTGATGCCCATATGTAACTGGGCGAAGCTGTGGGCTTGTCCTGATTCCCGATCCTGCCTGTAGAGAATCCTTCTAAGGTTCCTCCCTGCCCCTTTAACCGTGGGCCACTCAGCAAAACTCAAAAGAAAATATTACCCATCAGTTTCCCGGGCTAAAAATCAAAGTTTGGGAATCCCTGTCCCAGAGACAATCCTCTCCTTACGTAATTCTCTCTGCAGCACCCCTATGGTTGGGTGCTGCAGTTCCTTAACAGCCACTCAGGACTGCTGCCAGCCACACTGGTTCCCCTCTGCACCCGGTCCCTCACCGAGTGATTCCACCTGGCAAGGTCCAGGACTCTGCAGCCCCTCTCGCTACTGGTATTTTGGATTCCTGCTGGGATGGACTCTTGGTGCTCTCCCAAACCCATGCTGATCCCACCTTGATAGCCAGGTCCTCCTCTGTCCCCCTTTTCTTTGGGGTGGCTCCTCGCGTCGGGTTCTGTCTCCAGATCCTTATGCCCTGCTCCACAATCACAAGCCCGGGCATCTGTCGCTTCTCCCCAAGCGTTATCCTCCCTGCTGTCGGGGAACATGTTCCAGCCTCGCGGCTGGTTGCTAGGCTCTCCCTTGCCTCTGAGTGAGGCTTTGGGGTTTTCTCCCCTCCTGGCTGGTTTCCAGCTCTCCTCCTCTCCTGCATGTCTCGGGGTGCTCTTTATGCCTCTGTGCCGGCTCCGATCGTTATCGATCGCAGCTGACCACAGTATGAAAAAGATGCGTGGGTCCTGCTGCCGCTTCCGGCTTTCCCACGTCGTTGGCTGCAGGTAAGGAGTTTATTGTTTTCTTTCCTTCTCCCCTTCTCTCCCCAGCCTTATTTCAGGTCCTGGGGTTCCCCTTTCCCCCTTCGGGGCCATATTGTGCCATCACTCTGTGACAAATGGGAATATTCACAGTATAGCTTTCAAACATGTCCTGCCCTGTCCAAAATGTTTCAAAATTTTGTCATTTCCCCTCTAATACATATTTCTTATTGGTTGAAATCCTGAGTCCAAATTCTACTCTTTTTTACTTTAATATAATAATATACTAATGAAATCCACATAGTCCCCAGGTGATATGATTCTATTTAAACCCAGTTTAGGAGACTTGACTCTTTGGTACAAAGCTTTTTTCTCTGTTTGTTCTTAATTCACAGGCTTAGATGGTAGCCATCACAACTGCACTTGATATTGATGAAAAGGATACAATATGGGGCTAGATTGTATTATGTTACATGAACCTCTGGGATCCAATGACAGTACTTCCTGCCATCCTTGAAGTGTATTAAGTCTTTGTATACCTATGAAAAAAAAATAATATGTATGGAGTTTCAGAATGACAAGATGTGTATTAAATTAACAAGCTTCTAAACAATTGAAAATATAGAAGTTATTTATTGTCTATGTTATTTTAAAATGTCAATTAATTATTTTGCAATATATATAAATAATAGCATTAGAGCTTGTTTAGTGGGAGTTTCATAAGCTGTACATATGAAAGACCCATCAGGTGCTCTGTGCAGACAGTGTATATAGTACAGATAGAGCCAGATATAAGACCTTCTTTAAAATATTTAAGTGCAGAGGTCTACAGATGTTGTTGACTCCTTATTTTGTGTGTGAGACTGATCAACCTTAAAAACCTGTTTCCCCTGGTATGGCTATCTTATATATCAAGTGTGTATATAGCAGGTATTTTACAGTTATTATTTTGTTCCAACTGACTGGTTTCTGAACGAAATACAGCTCTGAAGAATTTACAACAGTCAGCTTTCTTCCCATCCTGACATGCTCAGAAAACAGTATTTCTTACAGTCTATAAAGAAAGCACCTAGAACTTTGTATTTCAACATGAGCTACTTGCTAGTCTTGCTTTAGTCTGAAGAAGTTGATGAAAAACTCATTCAGGAAAAAATTATTAAGACTATTGATGGTTGGTTAGAAAAAATATGATTCAATTCCTTGAATGACTAAAACTAAATTACATCTGATAGCATCAGTTTTTGTGGAGCCTGTATTTTCTCTCAGCTTTTAATAATTTTCATAGCAATTTCCCATTACAATTCTGGGCGGCTAACATATTCCTCTTTTGTTCTTTGGAGTTGTGAAATCTTTGTGCTTTCATAAATAATATTTTTTCTTTCTTTCATCTCTGCCCTCTGAAGTACATCAGAAGTAGATTTGATAGATTTTTTTATATATAGAAAATTTGATTCTGTATTATTCAAAATGATTGAACAGAAGACCATTTAACTAAACACAAGTTAACAAAAATACCTGCTTAACCAAACCTTTTCAACCTGCTGGGAGGTTTGTTCCAAAACTGGACAGCTGACTGGCCTGTAAAGCCATTTGGTTGGAATACCTTCACTGCGCCCAAGAGATGGGATTTGGAATGCAGTAGCTTCAAAGCTAGCTGCTTAGCAGAATGATAAGTACCATTGGGTCAGCTGGTAGAGGCTGATCCCGGAGAAAAAGAGAGAAAAACCAGCAATGAAGAGAAATGTGAAGCACTGAATTTTGAAAAGGAAAAAAAGAAATATTGCACCACAATAGGTGATCTTAGAGGCCAAGAAAGAGGTTACAAGGGAAGCAGGTCTAGATAACATGTGGTAGATGCAGGCAGAAGCACTTGGGAGTTAATTGGTTTAGATGACTCAGATAACAGCAACATGATGAAAGGGTGCCTATGGAAGTCAGTGCTATTCAACCCTCCTGGCCCTGCTTTGGCAATTTATGGGTAAAGCAGTTTGCTGCTTCAGAAGAGCTGGACATAAAATCCAGGTCTCCAAGTCTGAACCATTAATGTTACTGTTCAGTTTTAACAAACTATGAAAAGGATGTGACAGGACATACCAGTAGCTGAAGGAATCACTCCCATGGAGTGTACATGTATGCTTTGAATCTGGTCCGAACAAAGTACTTTAGAACCCAGGTGTGAAGGGAGCAACTCTCAGGGCTGGGTCTCATGCTGGCCTGCCTACCTGTCTCTATGGGGCAGTCCACCCCATCTCCCTTGCCACATATTTTTCTTCCTATAAACTGCTGGTATAGTGCAGGAAGCTGCCCATTCCCAGCCCCGATGCCAGGCAGCTCCAAACCTTCCCTACACTGCAGCCCATGCCTTGAAGATGGCATCCAGATTAGTACTACACCCTGGTCTGAGACCAGAGCAAACCCAGTACAAGTTGGGCTCCACTCACCTATGCATTCACACTGCCTCCCCTTTTACAGGAGGACGCTCATACTCTGCCCTGCTCTCACTGAGGCCTCTGGTATACTACCCCTTATTGGGCCACATTCTACTGCCCTTGCTTCTCCTTGAGTGGCCCCTCTTGAGCCATCAGGTTTTGCTACTCACATATTGGTCTTGCCATGCAGTCCTTTGGTTCCCATGAAGTTCCATACTCTATGTGGTCTAGCCCTGTGCCTGGGCCAATTCTGCCCCAAGCCCCTCACGGGCAACTCTATACTATGCCCCACCCTGTGGTGTCTGTCTCATGCTTGCAACAAACTTCTCCTGGAGCTGACCCTTGGTTTGGCCTTCAGGTTTACTCCAACTTCAGCCCTACTTTCTGTGGGGCCTCCCAATGCTCAACACACTACCCACTCTGGGATCCCCAGGATCTGCATCCCTGCTGGGATCAGGCACCTTTACATGGGCATATCTGGCCCCCACTACTCTTCCTGCTCTCAGAATTACCACCAAATGGTGAGGGCTGGGGCTAAGGCACCCCTACCTGCCTTTCACCTGAGAGATAACTGGCCTGGCATTTCCTGGGGGCTCCTGTGCCACCTTTCCCCAGCACAGTGCACTTTTAGGTCATGCCCAGGACCACGAGCCTCCTGCTCTAACCTCTACATTTTCCATAGTGCTCAGCCAAGGGATGTTTCCACCTAGGCTGGCAGCAGCAAACTTCAGTCTAGTGTTCCAAAATGGCTGCCCTTATCAGGCACCTGGTATCTGCCTGCCTCTGCCTTTAAAGTGGCAGGCACCCAAAGGTGCACTGCCACACCAGGATTTAAGTATTAAATGGTAAAGAACTTTTATAAGGGGATTATTTTAACTCTTCATACCTGTGACAGGGCACTTGAGGTGTCTGCCAGTTTTAAAGGTCAGGAAGCTTGCAAAACTGCCAGCAGGTGCAGGCCATAGCTAATGGGGAGTCAGCTGACTTAGGAAGCTGTAAGATGAGGCTAGGCCTGATAGAGGGAGTCATCTGACTCAGAAGGAGGACTGGGCTTAGAGAGGATATAGCCTAGGCCCTGAGATATACCCAGGAGTAAGATCTTGGAGCCAGCAGAAAGAACACCACCTCAGCAGAATGGTTACAACTCCAGAAGATCAGCATGGAGGATAACACCTAAAGCAGTCTGGAGCTTTGGGTAAGAACTAATAGGCTTGCGGAGGCTCCTAAGGACCCAGGTTGGAATCCAGGTGATCCCAGAGTGAGGGGCTCAGTGTATAGGACCTATTTTGAGGCCTGGGGAAGCTCAGATTGAGAGATTCCATGGAAAAGACCTATTGTGGAGGCCAGGTGACACCCAAGGAAAAGGGCTTGGTGCAGGATGCCTGTTAAAGGGCTTGAGAGAGCGGACCGATGCATGAGTATGGGCTGGTAGGTTGCAGAGCTGACTGCAACAGAATTTCACTGGCCTGCTACTGGGGCCAGGACTCAGAGAATGGCCAAATGCTGGAGGCAGCAACAGTGGGAAACTTACCAGAGCTAGAAAGGACCCTGGAGTTCTCAACTGGCTTGAGGTGGATCAGGGCCTAGGAAAGGCCATGGTAAGGAAGGACCACTGCCAGAGAGGAAAGGGAATCAGGGACATGCATCCCAGACTGTAGATAGCTAGACCAGGGTTATCTGAAAAGTAGGAGGGCCCAGGAGATTAAGTGATAGAGGGAGTGACTCAGAGAGGGGCTGAAGGCTGGAGGCAGACACAGTGGGAGACTGCTGGAGACAGAGGGGCCCAGAGTTCTCAACTAGTCCAAGGTAGGGCCAGGGCCTAGGAGAGGCTTGAAGGTACAGGTGTGGCCATAGCCAGAAAGGATGAGGTCAGAGAAACTGGGGCCTAGAATGAGGATGGTGGGGACAGGGCCATCAGAGATAGAGGAGGGTCCGAGACAGTGCTGAGACCAGGGTCCCAGAGGTAGGAGAGCCTGATCCAGAGGTAGCCTGGAAGAAGGAGAGAGCTGATTCCAGAAGGGGGCCATATGAGAACCAGAGAGACCAGGGACTGAGAGAGAGAGCTGAACCCAAGAAAGCCCAGAGGGATGACATCAGTAAGGGACCAAGGAGCTTGTGTTCAGGGTGGTTTGACAAGGACAGCATGGCTCTGGGGATAGGGGCAGAGCCTAAGCTGGTCCTGGGTATGACTGAAAAATGCACCCTACTGGGGTTTGGAGTCAGGGTGGTAGGACTGCTCATGGTGAAGCAACCCCTAGAAAGTACCACTAGGGCTAGACCCCAGGGAAGGGTGAGTCTGGGGCACCCTAAAATCCCAGCCCCAGCTGCCTTATGTGTTACCCCTTGGCAGGGAAAAGCTAGGGGAGAGCACCCTGAAATAAAAGCAAAGTCAGGACCAGATGGTCCAGAGGCCCAGGCAAAGGGCTGGGGAAGAGCAGGAGCAGAAGGGGCCAGAGGCCCAGAGTGGGGCCTAGAGAGGGGGTGACACCAGAGGGGCCCAGAGTCCCAGACAGGGGCTGAGAAAGCCCAGCAGTCCAGAGTAGGGCCAGGAAAGACTTGGCCCAGAAGGGTCCGGTGGCCTAGCAAGGGGCCAGGAATAGTGTAGTAGATTCAGAAGGGTCCAGTGCCCCGGTGAGGAGCCACATGAGAAAGGTTCTGGCAGTCCAGAGAAGGGTCAAATGTGAGAACAGGGTGTGAGCCTGGCAGCCCAAAGAGGGGCTGACTGAGAGGCTGAGCAGTCTGGGGCTGTTTTAACATGTGATGTGGGGTGGGGAGGGCTTCAATTAGAGTGGCTCCAAGGTCCATTCTAATTAAAGCACCTGCAGCTTCTCCTGTATCAGTGTCCCCATACTTCAAGATAGTGGTGGGGGTGCTTTTAACTAAAGCTCACTGGATGACCTTTAGTTAAAGTGCCCCAACTGCCATTTTGAAGTGTAAGGATGCCAATACATGAGATGTGGAAGCTGGCTGGAGTCTGGTAATTATCACACTCCAGCAGACCTGATAAATTGATTAATTAGAACATGTGAGCCTCCTGGCTTGTGTATAGGCACCTTGGGGGCCCAAAAGGGGACTGTGTGAGTGTAGGCATGTGAGAGAAAGAGCATCAATGATGATGCTATCTGCAAAGCATTGGCCATGGTGTAGGGGAGGAATGGAGCCATGCCATTATCCTATCAGGCAAAGAACCACAGCTACCAGGTGGTCATTACAACAAGAATAGGTCTGGAAAGCCCTGAAGTAGTTCCCTTTTATATCTGTAAAAGATATTAAAGTGTGGTATGCAAAGGAGATACTGTGTGAGACAGAATAAGTATGACAAAAAGGGCATTTTGGGGGTCTTCAGAGGTTTACAGCCACCCCTGAGGATGCCACTTTGCTATAATAGCACTAAAATGATTGAAAGTAGGTGCGTCTACATGAGACATTTACTGTGGAGTAGACTGATTACCTCTGCAGTACATGTCTTGGCATATACCTGTACGGTCTTCCTAAGCTGCAGGAAACTTATTAACTATGCAGCTGGGTAGTACATACAAGTACTATCCTGCTGCAGATTTTTTTTACCCTGCAGCAGTGCACATGTAGACATTGATGCATGGGTGGGGCATGAGGGTGCTTCAGTGAGGAGCCTGCATGCTGGCTAGCCCTGCACTGGAGCACCCTCATTCCCCAGCCAGTTCCTCTGCAGCATGTTGAGTGAGATTGGAGAACCCCTAGGCTGGCGGGCTGACCCCATCCCTGACTCTTTTCCAGGGCTGTTCTGACCTGGCTCAACATGCTGCAGGCCTGGGCTCATGTATAAATGCAGCACCCAGGAGCAATAAACTCTGGCATGATATGCCCTGGAGCTTATCGTTGCACACTAATAGCACATGTAGACATCCCCACTATGAACTAATATGTAAAATCTGTTAGTTTCATGTGCTTATTACACTCCCCATTTGGAAAAAGATACCAAAGGGCTTATTATTATTGACCTCAATTTAAACACACAGACTTGGATTTTCAAAAGAGCCTATGAGATCTCTACACTAAGTCTCACTGACAGTTGGTTTAAGTCAGGGGTTTTCAACGTTTTTAAACAAGTGTACCCTTTCTGCTTCAAAGTTTCAGCTCCTTTACCCCTTTATTTTTTTTTCTTGTTTTTTTGGGGGGTGGGGCAGATCGAGGCTCCTGTGGTAAGGGAGGGAGTGGGGCTGGGGCAGTGGCAGGGGCAGGTGCTGCATAGCCGAGGTGGAGTGTGGGATGGAGTCGTGAGAATGGCTTGTCCAGGAGGTGTGGAGGGGGCGGCTCCCACCACTGCATGCACCCCAACAGAAGCCCATGGGGACACTGCCCCCTGATCTATGTGTGGGGAAGATCCAGCTGCTGCTGCAGGCTAGACTCTGCACCCTGCTGCTGTTGCCCCAAGAGCCTCACGACGCCATGTGCCTGCTGCCACTGGGCAGGCAGGGGACAGACACACATACACATGGAGACGCACAAAGATGCAGATACAGACATACATGCAAAAACAGATACACATAGGCACACACACAGGTGCAGAAACACACACAGACACCCTCCACCAGCAAGTAAGTGTGTGTGGGGGGAGGGATGGGGCAGGGGAGAGAGAAGGTGCTGGGGGGAACAGATTGAGAATGGTGAGGGTGGGGAGTGTGTCTTTGTGCCCACTCCCAGGAGCAGGGCTGAGGGGACAAGAGCAGCGGTGCCCCTCTGTGAGCCACACATCCAGCCAGCTGGCTGGACTGTGGGGAGGGGCTCACATATAACTGCTGCCACTGCCACCACCCTGCCCTGCCACCGCTGCCACACCCTGCACCACTTTCCTGTGACTGGTCACATGTACAGCTCCATGGGCTCCTGCTGGGTCTCGTGCCTGGCCAATCATGTGCCACCTGTCAGCAGCCTGTGGAGCTGCACGTGTGACCGGCTGCTGGAAAGCAAAGTGGGGTGTGCAAGCGGCAGTGGTGTGGGATGGCCACTATGTGTGAGTCCCCCATCCCCGGCCAGCCAGCAGTACATGTACGGCCTGCAGAAGGGCACCACTGCCCTGGTCCCCCAGCCCTGCTTCTGGGAGTGGGCACAGAGAGCAGACACAGAGAGCAAGCTAGAAAGGCCATGAGGGGTGGGAAGGCGCTGCGGTATGCCATGTGCATACCCCTCTCCCCTGGGTAAGAAGCAAAGTATGGGAATGCACTGCAGGGCATGCCACTGCTGTGCCCCAAGGCATGCTCCCTCCCCACCCACCTGCCCAACTGTGCATACCCCTGTGGCCTTTCTAAGTACTCCTGGAGGTACACGTACTCCCCCGCTGTTGACAATCCCTGGTTTAAGTTAACTGTATAGATAGACTTTGTGTGGATTGAAGTCCTGCTGGTTGTATTTATGAAAAGGTTGAAATTCTGTGAAACTGCTTCCAACTAGAAACAGATTCCTTTGAGCAGTTTACATACTCAATACTTGTTTGATCACTTTTTATTACAAGCAATTTATGGCTTTCACTAGGTTGGATAGTTGTCAAAGATGGAGGAGCAAGGCAGTGGTATCTAGGACAGTGAGACTCAACCAGGGTGCTGTGGCACCCTTGGTTGCCTTCAGATCTTTTTAAGTGTGCTATGCAATACTAAGTATGCAAACAGCTACACATATTTCACAACAAAGGCACAGAGATTGCAAATATGAATCTGTAGTGACTAAATATTCTGACCTGTTGTGGACTTTCTGAATTATCTGCAATAGAAGAATTGTTCTGTTGTTTTACCATAGTCCAGAACCTAGTGAAAGTGAAAAGCAGGGCTTTTCTGAGGAATGCCTTAAGTCAAAAAGGTTGAGAATAATTAATTTAGGGAGATAGCAAAACATCCCTACAATAGACAGAAGTCACATTTTCCCCAATGAACACAATAAACAATACCAAAAGGCCTAATTTTAAGATTTCAACTCAGAGTGAGCACTGACTATGAACATCCCTATTGTACAGCTTAACTCCATGATATTGTATGTGTTGCACTCTACACAAGAGTTTCCTCTGTAATACATGCCTCAGGAAAAAACTAGTAGACAATGAGATTTTGATCTCTTAATTAACTACGGGTTGGATGAAAGGATTGTAAGGTGGATAGAAAACTGGCTAGATCATTGGGCTTAAAGGATAGCAATCAATGGCTCTCTGTCTACTTGGCAGCCAGTCTCAAATGGAGTGCCCCAGGGGTTGGTCCTGGGGCTGGTTCTCCTCAATATCTCCATCAATGACCTGGAAGATGCAATGGAGTGCACCCTAAGCAAGTTTGCTGATGACACCAAGCTGTGGGAAGTAGTAGATAGTCTGGAGGTTAGGGCTAGGATTCAGAGAGACCTCAGCAAATTGGAGGATTGGAAAAAAAGAAATCTCATAAAGTTCAATAAGGAGAAGTGCAAAGGCCTGCACTTAGGACAGAACAATCCCATACACGGCTACAGTGTGGGGACCAACTGGCTAAGCAGAAAAGGATCTGGGGGTTACAGTGGACAAGAAGCTGAATATGAGCCAACAGTGTGCCCTTGCTGCAAAAAAGGCAAAGAGCATACTGGGCTCTATTAGTATGAGTGTTGCCAGCAGATTGAGGGTATTGCTTCTTCCCTTCTATTTGGCACTGGTGATGCCACAGCTGGAGTACCGTGTCCAGTTTTGGGCGCCCTACTGCAGAAGGGTTGTAGACAAATTGGAGAGAGTCCAGCAGAGGGCAACAAAAATGGTTAGTGGGCTGGGGCACATGACTTCTGAGGAGAGGTTGAGGGAACTGGACTTACTTAGTTTAGAAAAGAAAAGACTAAGGTGGGATTTAATAACAGCCTTCAGCTACCTGAAGGGTGGTTCCAAAGAGGATGAAGTTAGACACCATCATCAGTGGCAGATGACAGAACAAAGAACAATGGCCTCAAGTTGCAGGAAGGGAGGCTTAGGTTAGATTTAAGGAAAAACTTTCTCACAAGGAGGGTAGTAAAGCAGGAACAAGTTACCCAGAGAGGTTATGGACTCTCCATCCTTGGAGGGTTTTAAGATGTGGCTAGACAAAACCTTGGCTGGGATGATATTGGTCGTGCTTTGAGGAAGGGGTTAGACTAGATGACCTCCTGAGGTCACTTCCAACCCTAATTTTCTATGATTAAATACCTTGGTACAATAAATCATTGGTCTATCAAACAGCCATGCAACAAATAACAACACTAGGCAGAGATGTCCTATATTTTCTTAGTCTCAAAGGCATTTCAGTATTTCACAAAAATGCTAGCACCTGATTACCCAGGCAAGCATGAGAAGCACTATTTATCGCTGCTTTAGTGCTTAAATGTTGATAGACATACACTTTCCTCTCTGTATCCCTATATAAGGTGAGAAATAGCTTGCCCAAGTAGCATTGTACAGTGTACTGAGTACTCAAAATCAAGAGGCGCTGTATAAAATATTAGACTCATACGAAAACACACCAAATGTGCCCTCTTTTTTCAGGGGTGTTGGTTGTAGCTGTTTTGGTCTGGACATAGTTAGACAAGATTCTTCGGGTAAATCTGATATCTTTTATTAGACCAACTAAAATAGTTGGAAAAAATCTTCGTCAAGCTTTCAGGCACAGGTGACTGGTAGGGAGTTGCCTAGCAGGAGAGGTAGAAAGCTGCAGCGTTGAACCTGGCTCCTCTTTGAGGGAATAGCAATGCCTGCAAGTAGTTGGAGCTGGAGGAGAGCTGTTTTCAGCTGCTCCTGGGGAAGGTGCCACTGCATCCTGGGATGGAGGATTTCAACTGGAATAACACATATGTGGGGAGTGGCCACATTTTAAAGGAACAGGAATTGGGTTGTCAAGACCAGAGTTAATTCTGCCCTGGAGTGGTGTAACTTCTGAACTGTATAATGAGTACTTAGTCACTTCAAGCACTTGTACACATGATGGTGGGGCCATGTACACATGACAAAAAGTAATGAGAAATTGTCATTTGTCTAACATAATGGTGTCACATGCATTTTTTTTGTGTAAAAATTTATTTGAGCGTGGCGGCTTAGACCACCCTGGATGTATTTTAGGGGAATTGACCCCCCCCCCCGGTGGTACAAACACAATTAAGGTGTTAATATTAGACAACCAGGGATTAAGAGCTTCAGGAGCCACCCAAAATTGATATCTTTACAGGACTATCCATCACACTTCTCCTAGTCCCACAACATTAAAATCTTCCTTCAAATTAACTCCTGGTTAACTCAAGACATAACTCATGGTTCTGCCTCATTCCCCCCAAATAGCATGCTGTTAACAGCAAATGTTTTCAACAAACTGCCCACCTGGTCCCTAGTCCCCTTCCAAGAGCTCATGTTACACGGAGAAGCAGAGTTAACTGGCCTGCCTTATTTCATCCAGGGACTGGCTCCAACAAGTGTTGATTATTAGGAAATCATGAGAGGTGGCAACACAGTGTGAGCACACCCAAAAGGAAAAAACAGCAAAACCAGGTATGATGCATCATCCAAAAGTATATTATACAGCAGCTCTTGCTGGATTGATTGCTATTACTTTAATAGTTAAAATGCTTTTCATATTTATTCTTTACCAGCAAGAATAAAATACAAACAGCTCAACAATTCAGATAGCTTTTTAAAATACCACTTGACTTCCAGTAGGCTCTGTCTCCGTCAGACTTGTACACTTCAGGATCATGCCCTGAGAAGTTTGCTTTCAAGGGATGTGAGCAAATAAATGCAGTTTCTATCTTTTCTTTCACAAGTATCCAACATGGTTGTACACACATGCAGTTTTCTCCTGAGGTAGGTAATTACAGCCACAGCATGTCAGTAATTAACCTACAAATAAATATTTAATTGCAAGTCAGTGTTTCCATGAACCGTATGCATCTGTTTACTAAGGGTCTGCATTTCCCAAAGCACTTGCCTGAAGTAATATCTCACTTATCTGATTTCTTGCCTCCTCCTATTATTTGAGATTGTAAGCAAGAACAGATATTAATAAATATACACGGTTTCCTCCAGCCTCAAAAACAGACCAGACATCTTCCTTTGTTGTGGTAGCAGGACCAGTCAGGAGCATTTCTCACAAAAAAGCGAGTTTGCAGTCATAAAATGGAAAAGCATTGCTCTAAAATACACACAGTTATCAGAGGGTTGTAGCTGGAAGCAGAGTTCAGGACTGTAGTGTAGCTTGAAGGGGAGAATTCATCTTATGCACCAGGTGATCTGGAAATGGAGGGACATGCTTCCATGAATCTAATGAAAGGGAGGCAGAAGAAAAGGGCACTAGTAAAAAATGGCAAGTTTTAGTACTAGCAGCAGGAGAAACCTACAGGCAAGGGAGCTGATCCCAGCATACTGTGTCACTATAGTCACATCTGTTACTCAGCAGGTACAGCACGAGCTGCGGCTGCATCGTGTGCATACCAGACTGTTGCCGCTTAAATTGTTATTTTGTTTGCATTCTGCTGTCCCTTATTATCAGTGATGTGCCGCTAGCCATCAGCAACACAGGAAATAGGAGAAGAAGTGGGAGGGTGACCTCTCTGAATGAAGTATGCAAAACCGGTGCTAAGTGGTGAGGGATAAGACCTGGGGTCAAGGCCAGAAGAGCTTTTCTGCCGTTGCTACTGCAGTTGTTCTGTGTGTGATCTCATGTACATATTGTCTCAGGTAAAATGTTCTGTGGGTCCTGCTTCCATTACTGTTTGATCTTTCCAAAGCAAAATGTGATCTTTGCCTAAATAAGGTCCTGCCTGCCTTGCCTAAATAACATTCCCCACTCCCTACCGTAGAGCTGGATGGGGAATGGTGTTCCTGGTCTGTAAATGTTTTTTAGAATGAAAAGATGTTTCAATTAGGAAATGGTCCTGACACGTCCCCCGGGTTTGCTTTTTGTTGTTAGTTTTTCTGTTTGGTCTGTGAAGAAAGAGAATAGCCAACAGTCCAGTGTGGGTGCTGACACTTGCGTGGCTTATTGGGAGTCAGGTTCAAGACCATTTTGGATGAGTTCTCTCCCTGTTGCCTCTTACAGCTGCTCTACTTTGTATAAGTAATTCAATACTAATTGGGCCAGAGAGCCTGACACTATCATCATGGTTAAAGAGCTCATCTGAGGCAATTACGAGAGCCCGTCATTCAAGTCCCTGTTTCATTAAATACTATTAATACAAAGCGAAGTTGTTCCAACAGGAGAGATGTAGAGAGAAACAGATACATTCTTGTGAAAAAACCTCATCTGAAAATCCCTGATTAGCTCTACCTCAGAGCTGTCTTGTGTGTTACTTATCTGACAAAAATGTGAACATTTGATTTACTGTAATTTGGTGACTTGTGTTTGGAGCAAGATGACTCAAGCTTACGTTCATAGTAGATGTGGAGGCCAGTTGTCAGATCAGCGACACCATGTGAGAACGCCCTCTGAGTCAGGTTAGGGGGAGGACATTGTCAGGGAGAAGGGGACTCAGTGCTGCAATGCCGTATCATCCTCTCCTTGGCAGTTCTCAAGAAAAATCATATCCTGCCTGTAATTTTGTTTCACATGCTGACAGAGGCAGTTCACCAGCTACAAACTCTCATCCTTAGACAACTAGTTTAATACACAGTGCATAATCTTGACTGCTTCAACCTCTGAAAATGTCGTAGCATGGCATTTTGTGTGAATATAACATGCTTTGAAGTGAAACATCAGCCCGCTCTCTTGCTATAGCAGGAAATTGTCCGAAAATCAAATGACAAGATTTTTCATATAAAATTTTAGCACTTCTGTATAGCTCTGTGACCAACCAAAATATAGTACTGCATTCTAGCCTACAAAAACCTGAAATATTAGCATGGCACAAAAAATAAGTGTAACATACCAACTAATCCAGAGCTATATATTTTTTAGGGGGAGAAAGTTAAACAATAGCTAATGAATATTGTTTATACACAAATAATTGTATAGCAATAGTTTTCTGAATACTCCTAGTTTTATTCAGCTGAGCAGGGGTACCAGCTTGTGCAGGTTTCAGCTACCTGAAGTCTCTGTCTTCTTCCTGGTGGATAAAAGATAGCATAGGTGAGGTTAAAACTATGCTGGCTTCTTTGGAGAAAGGTAATATAGTGACCAGGTGGGCAGTTTCTTGAAGGCATTTGTTGTTAACAGCATGTCATTGGGGGCAATAGAGCAGAACCATGAGTTGTTTCTTTAATCTGCAGGAAGATTTTAATGTTGTGGGACTAGGAGAAGTGTGATGCATTGGTGATGCGTAGGGAGGGGACGGGGCACACATGCCCCGATGAGATTGGCCCTCGCCAGCTGGGCGGTCGGGGGGCGCCAGCTGGTGCCCCCCCTGAGATTGTGGGGGTGCTGAGAGAAGCACTGGTGGCTCTTCCGGTTTTGCCACCAGCACTTTTGCTGGAAGCAGTGATTGGCTGCCCGGTCAGCAATTGGTCACTGGTGGCCCCCCTACCCCATATCAGGAGGCACCAGTCACCCATGGTGTGATGGATACTCCTGTAAAGACATCTGAATTGCAAACCAGGAAGCTTATTCTGGTGGGGCTTAGGTCTAGCAATAGGCCTTATAAAGCATTTATATCATCATTGTGATATCTGGAGCACATGTCCACACATTTTGAATCTTGTTTCAGATTAGACTCCCAAATCCCCTCATTTATACCTTGCGTGTGACTGCAAGATCAAGGCTTCTATCATCAGGAAGCACCCCTTTACCAAACTTGTATTAATATACATTTTCCATTGGGCTTCCCAACTGTTTTCCTTCCCCTTTGCAAACTGTAAATTTAGAGATATACTTCTAAGGGCCTTGTTACATGATGATGATAATTTTGGGTGGCTCCTGGAGCTCTTAACCCATGGATGTCTCACATTAAACCCTTAAGAAATGCCTTAGCAAGAAGAACCTCTTGACTTGGGGGAAGCTCAGCCGTCCATATCCACATTTCTCCCAGTCTTTCTGCAACTTTCTTTCCCTAAATGACGACTTCTGATCCGTCTCTACCACAAATGTGGGACTGACTCCCAGTGCCTGCTGTATGGCTATCTATCCTCTTCTCTCCTCACCGCCATCCACCCTCCCTCCCTTACAGTTGTGTTCCTTTCACAGCTAGAGGGAGAAATGGCCCAGGTGAAAGCTGTTTTTGCCCTTCAATCATCCATGTTCAGGACTGTTCTCCGAAGTCCTCAGTGATTTACATAAAGCTGGGCAGACTCGATTAATTGAGAGTGTTGGAGCATACTCGATTAATTGAGTCTGCTGAAGTGTGGTAATTACTCCAGCAGCCTCCCGCATTTTGTGTATCAGCATCCCTCGGCTTCAAAATGCCAATGGGGGTGCTTGAACTGCAGCTCATTGAATGAGCTTTAGTTTAGATGCCTCCACCTCCATTTTGAAGTGCAGGGTGCTAATACACAGGATGCTCTGAAGCTCTAATTAGAGTGGCTCCCGAAGCCACTCTAATTAAAAGCCCCCCCGCAACTGCTACAGCATTTGTAAAAGTGTCCAGAGTTTTTAATTCTTCTCTTTTCACTTAATCGTCTATGCGAGGAACTGAACTGTGTTTGTTGTATAGCCTATTTTTTTCTCTTTCATTACCTAGAAACGGTAGAGCTCTTTAAATTGTATGGAAAAGTTAACTAAATTGTTTTACTGTCCCACAGCCTGTTAACTTTGTGGGGGATACGATGTTGCTGAAACCCTGTCCTCAATTCCAATAGGATGCTTAGTTGTATGGGCCCAAAATATTTCAACAGCAGACACAAATTCACTTCTTGCAAGGGGATAATTGGTGTCGTATTTTACTGTCATTGTTGTATGCATTTGTAATTGGCCTATGAGTCATGGATCCCTGTTCCTTTGACCTGATAGTGGTAGCTCTGTGGTGGTATGTAGAAATTCTTTACTGGCTGGCCGTGAAGTACATGCGGCTCCACTATTCCTCATTTAATTATACTTAATTTATAAATAAATGGAAGAAATAGGAAATTTAGAGCAACTTAGTTTCTCGTCTTTCTGGAATGTTATCTTCTCTTTCTAAGGAATTGTTCTGTTATTTCCCCCCCTCGGCATTTAGGTGCATACTGTTCTTCCATAGGGTGTAGTCTTGGTCTTCCATAGTGCATGAATAGAATTTACAAGTAAAATGCTTTAAAAAAGAAACAACTCTCCCCACAACCCGAACAAAACAAAAAGCAAACAACCCCTCCATTTCTTGTCTAATTGCACTTAAAATAAATTCTAAAGATAATGAGGCCTAAGATTGCAGTTCATAAATGTATTGAGTTACATACTGGAAAGCCTAATTAAACTTCTAAAAATTGTGCTTATGCTTTATGCTGGGTACAGGAGTCATTGGTATTTTTCTGCTCCAGTACTCTGAACCACTGCATTTGTTAACCTTTGCTGAGATCACAGAGAACTTCCTTTTTATTATATAATGTTTGTTATAAATGGCAGCACTGATGGAAGGGCAAATTGTTCCCATCGTGCTGCAAGAGGTTCTTGCAACCAACTTTTTCCTGCTTTCACACAGTGTTTTTATGACATAACTCTTTGCAGCTTTGAAAAGGAGCATCTCATTAGCTCTACACTGTGGATATATACTGTATTTTACTTGGACAATGTCATTGTACCTTGTCATATCTAATAATAGAAAAGTGAAATACAGTATCTATTGCATTGAACAATAAATGTGACATCGCTTAAGAAATAAGAGGAGACTGTTGTCATATGTTTTAATGCATTTGCAAAGCAGGTCTCATTAATCATTAAAGGGCCGAGGAACAATCGGGAGACTGCAGCTGTTTGAAGAAACTGGACATTATATCTACTTGCAGGAAAACTCTCTTGTTATTGAGATGCGTTTTTTTAGAGTTTATTTCAAGGGAAAAAAGCAACATATTCTGCATGGGAGAGTAACAACAAAACAAACTAGTATTATTACTAAGACTGTCTGTCCAGTCCAAGATAAAGCTTGAAACTGAACTCTCTTCATTTTCAAAAGATATTCCTGGTCAAGGAAAAGTCAGTTTTGTCTCCGTCTTCTAGGTTGGAGTTTACACCTGGCACTGGAATTTGTCAGACACTCAGCTGGGCTGTAGAGCCCCTCATTCTTCGTGGTATGTATATTTGCCTTAAATATGAGGAATAGCAAATCCTTAATTCCTAGTCTGTCTGTACATTTTTTTGTATATTTAAAAAATATTTATTTCCTACATAAGATAGTTTAGAAATAATCAAGGAAGCAAGCAAAAAAACCCTTTCTATCCCTCACTCTCCATAAAATTTGCCTCTTTTTATCAAAATATTATAGTGTACTTCCAGAAGGGGCTTTCTCCACTCTTACTGAGCAGTTTACTTAAGATATTAATTTGCTTTGCCTTGTAGTTGTCATTGCCATATGTTTCTGTGATAGAGGTTCACACCCTCCAGCTCAACTTTACTGTAATGCAATAATTAATTACTTTCTGATTACAGAGTACGCTGTTGTTTTGGAGTTCTCTCCAGAGAGGACTCAAATGCTTATACAAACACAGGTGTGAAAAAAACACTTTTTAAATCATAGAATCATGGAAAATTAAGGTTAGACGGGATCTCAGGAGGTCATCTAATGCAACCCCCCTGCTCAACGCAGGACCATCCCCAACTGTATCATCCCAGCCAAGACTTTGTCTAGCTGGGTCTTAAAAACCTCCAAGGATGAAGAGTCCACAACCTCTCTGGGTAACCTGTTCTAGTGTTGTACCACCCTCTCGATGAGAGAGTTATTCCTGACATCTGACCTAAACCTCCCTTGCCGAAGCTTGAGAGCTTCTGGTATCTGCCACCACTGAGAACAGTCTAGCTCCATTCTCTTTGAAACTGCCCATCAGGTAGTTAAAGGCCGCTATTAAATCCCCTCTCAGTCTTCTCTTCTCTAGACTAAGCAAGCACAGTTTTCTCAGCACTTCCTCACAAGTGATATGCCCCAGCCCACTGACCATTTTCATTGCCCTGTGCTGGACTCTCTTCTATTTGTCCATGTGCTCCCTGTCTTAGGGGGCCCATTTCTTGTTAACTTCCTTTTTGTCTTTTATCTCACTGAAGAGGTCCCTGATAAGCCAAGCTGGTCTTCTGCCATACATGCTAGTCTTCCTCTGCATCAGGATGGTTTTCCTATCCCTTCAGTAAGGTTTCTTCAACCATATGATGCATGAAGAATGAATTCCATCAGCATGGTGCTGATCAAAAATCATTGGTGTACCCAAGCTTGGCAAAAATCCACAATCAGCAGCAAGTTACCGACCAATTTCCCTTCTGAGTGTCTGTGCTACAAGACACTTGAGGTACTAGTTATGCAATGTATTTCTCCAGTAATTGGTTCTACTTTAAGCCCAGACCAAGTGGAGATCTACTGTGGCTGGAGCACCTGCAGTCAAGTTCTAGCCTTAACCACCATCATTGAAAACAGCTTTCAGAAAAACCTGAAGACTGGTATTGTCTTCCTCAATTTAATAGCAGCATTTGATATTGTCTGGCATACCGGTCTTTTGGCAAAAATATCAGGAAATCTGGCACATTGGGCCACTCATTTAGTTAAACTATCACTACGTGATCAACTCTTTAGAGTCCACCTGGTCAACCAAACTAGCTGTTGGAGACTGTAACTCAGGGGTTACATTGGACAATAGACTGGATATGAGTCAGCAGTGTGCCCTTGTTGCCAAGAAGGCTAACAGCATACTGGCTGCACAAATAGGAGTGCTGCCAGCATATTGAGGGAAGTAATTATTGTGCTCTATTCTGCACTGGTGAGGCCACATCTGGAGTATTGTGTCCAGTTTTGTGTCCCTCGCTCCATTGTAGAAAGGATGTGGACCAGATGGAGTACAGCAGAGAGCAACAAAAATGGCTTGGGGGCTGGGGCACATGACTTATGAGGAGAGACGGAGGGAACTGGTTTTATTTAGTTTGTAGAAGAGAAAACTGAGAGGGGATTTGATAGCAGTCTTCAACTACCTGAAGGGTGGTTTCAAAGAGGATGGAGCTAGACTATTCTCAGTGGTGACAGAACAAGAAGCAACAGTCTCAAGTTGCAACAAGAGAAATTTAGGTGGAATATTAGGAAAAAACTTGCTTGCTAGAAAGCTAGTGAAGCACTGGAACAACTTACCTAGAGAGGTGGTGGAATCTCCATCCTTGGTATAAAGACGGTATAAAGACCGACTTGACAAAGCCCTGGTTGCAATGATCTAGTTGGGGATGGTCCTGCTTTGAGCAGGGGGTTAGACTAGATGACTGCCTGAGGTTCTTTCCAACCCTCATGTTCTATGACTCTTTGATTCTATGATTAAACTAATGGCCTCCCTCAGGGATCAGTACTGGCACCTCTCCTTTTCAACCTGTACATTGATGGCCTGCCTACACCTGGCTTACAAAAACTTGTTTACATTGAGCAGCATGCCTTTGCCATCCAAGCTCTTGACTTTTCAAGTATGAAACTCACACTTGATACAGACATGAGACTGAAGTCAGAGTACTGCCTGAAATGAGGCCTCAAACCAAATATCTCAAAGACTGTCTCAAGTGTTTTTCATCTGCCTAATGCCAATGCTAATTGTGAACTCATTATCACTTTAAACAGTCAGCCTTTCAAATTCAAAACCTACCCAATTTATCTTGGAGTCACCCTCAGCCAGACTACATCTCCAGAAAACTGCTTTAAAATCAAAACGAGGAATAACCTACATGCCAAAGGTGCAGGCTTCACTTGGGGTGCCAATGCCTCCATGCTATATTCATCTGCTCTTGCACCGTGTTATTTAGTTGCAGAATACCATGCCCCTGTATGGGCTCATTCATCACACAGCAAACTAGTGAACAGCCGACTGTATGCTACAATGTGTTGTGTGTCAGGCATATAGCGTGGTTACCAGTAGTGCTCTGCGAAATGGCAGTGTTCCGTTTCGACCAGTGTTTAAACGTTTTGATGGAACAGCATTTCGTTTTGAATTTTGTTTCAATTTGAAACAGCTGTTCTGTTTTTTCCCTCAGAAACAGGGTCGAAACAGCAAAACCAGTTCAACGTTTTGCCTATAGGCTACAATGGAGAAGGACAAAACAACATATAACTTTTGTCGCACAACCCTAGTTACCAGTACTCAGTAACATTGCTCTGCCACACAAATGATGAAGTAAACTTACTAGCCAGATTCTGGGATAATCCTATACTGCCACTGTACTGGGACTTATTCCATCCACCAATAGCTTGGCTGCCCTCAAGATGCCCAAAATGGTCCACCTATTCAAAAGCATTTGATTTTTCTTTACTTGATTGTTCTTTACTCAATGGCATGAAGAATGGTCAGCACAAGCACCAGTCAATCACCACATCATCTCTGACCCTATAGTCAGTAAACCAGGATTTAATTGGCCATGTCATTATTGGGCACTTCTCAACCATTTTTGAACTGGACAGGGTCACTGTGCCTTAAACTTATACCAGTGGTGCCTTCACAATGACAACAAATGCCCTTGTGAACAAGTTCATGTCCCACATTGTTGATTTGTGTCCATTTACAGTGCTACCTGATAACTTTCAAGGTCTTCACACTGGTGAACCACATAAAATGGCTGAAACAATATGCTGAAACTGCATATGCTAAATAAATATGTAAGGTTTATTTGAAGTATAACCAGTTCTCCTGGGCTTCTTCCTTCTCATATTGGCCTCCCAGGGAGTCCTGCCCATCAGTTCCCTGAGTGAGTCAAAGTTTGCTTTTCTGAAGTCCAGGGTCCTGATTCTGCTGCTTTCCTTCCTTCCTTTCCTCAGGATCCTAAACTTGATCGTCTTTTAGATGCTGCTGCTGAAGTTATCATCAACTACTACATTCCCCAGAAAGTCTTTCCTACTTATGAGGAGAAGGTCAGGAACAGCACAGCTCCTACTTGGCCTCTCCAGCACACGTACCAGGAAGTTGTCCCCAACATGCTCCAAAAATTTCCTGGGTTGCTTGTGTATGGGTGTATTGTGATCCTAGCAGATGTCAGGGTGACTGAAGTCCTCCATGAGAACAAGCGTCTGTGATCAGGAAACTTGAAGTCATCACATTCGAGCTCTAGTAGTTTACTTCATTTTAAGAGGAACTTTCAACTACCTGAAGGGTGGTTCCAAAGAGATGGAGCTAAACTGTTATCGGTGGTGGCAGATGACAGACCAAGGAACAATGGTCTTAAGTTGCAGCAAGGGAAGTTTAGGTTAGGTATTAGGAAAAGCTTTCTCAGTAGAAAGTTAGTAAAGAAATGGAACAGGTTACCCAGAGGGGCTATGAAATTGCCATGCTCTAACTATTATGCTTTACTTAAAGTGTTACAAGTTAGAGTGTCAAGGCTCTTTGCATAGATGTGATATTTTTTATTAGACCAACTAAGTAATTGGAAAAAAGTTCTTTGCAAGCCTTTTGGTGTGATCATCCTTCTCTTCTGTTCTGAGACTGCAAGGAATGAAAGAAATTAAAAGTGACGGGATGCCAGTGAGAATGTTAATAGCGTGGAAATTAGGAAAATCAAGGTAGAGCAGGGAAAGGGGGAGGGGTGGGAATGAGGGGGGAAAAGAGCCAAAGGTAAGTAAGGGAGACTCTTTTAGCTTCTTTCATTTCTTGGAGTCTCAGAACAGGAGAGACTTCCAATGCCTGAAGAAAGGTGATTGCACCTAAAAGCTTGCATAAATTTTTTCCAACTACTCAATTGGTCCAATAAAAGATATCATATCTACCCAAAGAACCTTGCCTGCTTATGTCCTTAGACCATCACAGCTACAACCATAGGTGATGCATAGGGGGGAGGGGAATGGGGGGGCACATATGCCCCCTGAGATTGGCTGCTGCTGCCACCGCCATCGTGATCGCTGTTCGCCACCTGCCCCCCCCATTGGTGTCTGCAGGTTGTTGCTGCTACTGCTGCTAGCATCTGCAGGCTGTCCTCATTTGCTGCTCACCACCCCTCCCCCCTGCCACTGGTGCCATCTGTGGGTGGTCCCCACTCACTGCCAAAGGTGCCACCTACAAATGGCATCCCCCGAATCTTGGGAGGCACCATTCATTCATGGCTACAACAAAAACTCAGAATAAGTTAGAGTGGGAATGAACCTCATAGACATTTGCTGTTTGGTGTGGGGGCTCAGTGTCTGCCTGCACTGGCCAGGACAAGCAGATGGGGGGGCACTCTTACATGCCTCCCAGATGGCTGCCAGAGCAGCTCACCTCCTCCCCCAGCTGGTAACTGTCAGAAATAGCTGGTGTCGGGGCGAGATTAAGGGAGCCTCACCAGTGTAAGTTCCCACCCCAGCTTACTGGCAGGTGTCTGGCACGGGTGGGGGGTGCAGCTGGAATGGGTTTGCATGGCAGGGAGGCTCTTCCCTCTGCTGCTTTTTGCTGCACCAGGAACTGGGGCCAGGGGAGAAGGGAGCTCCCCCCGCACTGTAGTGATGAAGCCTTCCCCCCACCAAAAAAATGCAGTCAGCTAGTTGTGTGGAGGGGTGTTCCTCATGGCAGAGCATCTCCTGGCTGCAGCTGTTAAGAAGTGGGGGCAAGAGAGGAAGGGAGTCCCAAGCCATGCAGAACCAGCATGCCACCCCCTGAGGCTGCAGCCAGCAAGCTGTTGTGGGAGGGGAGGCTTAGGGTGGGAGTTACCTTTCCTCCAAGCTTCCTGACAATGGTAGCTGGAAGCTGCAGCATGGGGGTACCCAGACCAGCCTTCTGCTGCTCCAGGAACTGGAGCAAAGGGGAAACTGGAGTCTCTCTGACACACAGACCTGGCATGCCTCCCACCAAGACCCAAGCCCATGGGCTTTGCACGAGATTCACACAGAAGAGAGGCCCCATTTTTTTTTACCCACCAGTCCAGCTGCATACGGGGGAAGCAGAGCCTTTACTGTCTCCTCTCTGTGACAGGGGTGGGGACTAGGCCATTGTTCATCCAGAATAGACAAGCCCTGCCAATGCTAGCAAGCTATCCAACAAAGGGCCCCTTGGATGGCAGCAGAATGTGACCTACATTGAAGCATGATGGATGTGGTACAGGCATTCAAAAAAGTGCTCAAACCTAAAGCACTTTAATAACACATCCTTTGAGGTTCAACTTAGAGTAGAACCCAGCATTTTAAAAGCACTTTAAGGGCCATGAACATTTGTTCTGTTATGATTATAAGCACTGTCTGTGCACTCAACACATGTTAAGTGTAATGCCTGTACCTAGCCCAAAATCCTAAGTTCTTCCTGCACCAACAATATGGTGAAATGCCATCTCATTCTCATTCCCACAGTCATGCCTCCTGCCATGCACACAAGCCTGGCAGGAGGTGTGATTGTTGGGATCACATATCAGTTCCTATTGTGCCTTCATTTTAACATCTGTCAGTGGCTATCCAGGGAGTTATGCTAATATAATTATACTTGTATGCGTCTGTTGAATAATTTTTCTGAAGTTGACAAGCTGAGAGATGTGGGCCAATTTCAATGAGGAATTTAGAGGGGAGTTTTGGTTATTACTTGCTCCTCTTTACAAGTTATGAAAACAGGTATGCTGCACCAGTTTAAATTCCCTTTAAAACTCCCTGTCATGATTCCTCTTGTTAAAGAGATCATTTTAGACATGCATGATTTAGCATTGTCCTGAATTGGCTATTTAAAGGATAAGGTCTTAGGTATCCTTTAGCTTATTTCTTCAGTATATATTACCCAGCATCTTTGTTTGTTTGGTGCAAAAACAATTAGCTGTGATTATAAATATACTAATCATCTAATCTAAATCCTCTTCTTAGGTTGTTACAGATTTTAGGAGGGGGAATAAATGAACCTTTTAAACATAATAACACTTAGTTTGTTCAACCACAATAAAGCATCCTGGTTGCATCAGGAGCGCTTGATCAAATTATGTTAGGTTACAAGAGATAATATGACATGTCTGATCCAACAGGTGACAAATTATACACATCAGAGTAGGTTTTTATTAGTTGCATATTGCTGATTGTATGACTGCATAATTAATTAATCCCTTTCTGTTGCACAGCACATGCTGTTGCTCTTTTCATTATCTATTAGTCCTGCACCTGAGTATTGCTCAATTTGCAAGCTGTTCTCTTAGGATTCCCCTTGGTAGTTTATACAGTGTTATGATTTGATTTCAGAGGTGCTAAGCATAGTTGAGGGGAAAGGGCAGGGAAATATCACTTTATAAACAGAATCCTAGATATTCTATGTTCCCTTAGCTGAGTAATCCCTGTAGTAGTGGGCTAAAAGAACCTAAGTTTAATGCTCTTCCTCTGGCCCTGGACCATGCTCTCTAAGCATAGCATTTTGCTCCCTAAGTCAGGATTCACACGTGAAGACAGGTGAAATTACAGAGATGGAACCGTTTCTTTTTTGCCTTATCTGGCAGACGCTGTGGAGATGATGTTAGCCCCTCTATCTCCTGCCTACCTCTGCTAAATAAACATGGACTACCACATATTAGGGAACAGGTTATTTGTATTATGGGACCTATATGAACCTAATACTACTATGGAAACTGAACTACACACTACCTCTTGCATAGCATTTTCCATCAGTAAATCTCCAAAGGAGTCCAATATCATTATCTCAGTTTTACAGAGGGGGAGAAAAATGTAAAGTGTGTTGCCCACAGTCACCCAGCAGATGAGTGGCAGAGCAAAATGGAAGTTGGGTCTCTGTTCCAGTTCTTGCTTTTTTGAAACCGAGTAGGCTGCTTCCCTTTTCCACATGGTTTTTCACTGTACTTGCATGTGCTAGGAATGTGGGGAGCTCCTAGCTTGCAATGCTAAGGGTTTTATGAGCTTGCAGTGTTGATAAAACATCCGCTGTAATTATCCCAATATCTCTTGACGTGTGCTTTTGGGGAACTATGCAGCATATCATCTCATTAGCGTTGTTACTGAATTATTTATGAATGTGATTCTGAACACCCTTTGGTTCAGCTATTTTTTCATTCAAATTCTTTAGGAACAGAGATTTATTTTAATCGTATTGTAAGATATTTGTGCTATTTCCAGTTGATCTGAAGTCCTCCCCCTTCCCCCATGGCAAATGTAGGAGCAAATAAATATACCATATGATGCCAAAGAAAATAATAATGTAACCATCCTTTCTAGAATATTCAAAGTATTACTGATCACAAAAAAGGCACAAGTAGTGAGTGAATTAATGTGATTATACAAATATCTCAAAGTTGATTCTTCCTTTGATGTGGTTGTGTAGAAAAGTCTTAGGAATCATTGAATTTTTGGGAAGAAAATGAGTACTTCTGATAACCTGCTGAGTAATAAAGGCAGATTTGCTTTGCTAAATCATTTTACCCAGACTTCCCACCCTTCTTTTTTTAATTTGATTTTGATATTTGACTAAAATTGCTTCAAAATATCATTGTCTTTAAGGGGAAAGTGCATTTATTATTTTAGTGTTGTTTTATGGAAATTGGAGTTGACATTACCCCAATAATCAGTTTTTCCCTATTCCAAGAGTTAATAGCATATGAATATATTTTTAAATTAAGGAGTATGATGAATCAGAAGATGGAAAGCCAGGGCTGGGACAGCTATGGAGTTTGTTCACTAGAAAAAGCAATGAATCAAACACGTGTAAGCTTCTCAGGACATCTGGACTTTATAAGACTTGAACTTCCAAGAAACGCAGATAGGGCTGAGTCCTTGCTTCATTCTTGTTAGAATATCAAAGCTGAGATGTTCCTCCCCTTCCCTCACCCTTCCAGTATCAATTTACTGGTACCTCACTTACTGAACACATCATAACCTTGCTTAAGCTTTCTCCCTGAGCTCAGTTGATTCTGATTTTCTCTTCATTACTTCTTCTATCCTAGTTCCCTGTAGGAACAAAGTGTCACCACTTCCTTGGTAGGAGCTACTGGACACTACAACTTGGCAGTAATTATTCAGGCTAGGAAACGCCAAGGTGGGGAGGATTGAGACCACTGCCATGAAGAGGAAGTGACAGGTGGTGGTGGTTGGAGTCTCCCTTCTGTGTGGGATCTGCTGGCCTGACCTGTTGTCCCAGGAGGTCTTCTGCTTGCCTGGTGCCTGGATCTGAAATGTCATGGAAGGATTATTGAGACTCATCTGACCCTCTGACTACTACCCTGTACTACTTATTCATGTGGGCACCAATGATACTGCCAGGGGTGGCACCGAGCAGGTCAAGAGTGACTACAGGGCTCTGGGTGCAAGGGTGACGGGGATGGGGACACAGGTGATGTTCTCCTTGATCATTCCAGTCAAGGGAAAGGGCCTGGGCATCACTACAGTGAAGTAGTGTCTCGTGTAGGCACGCTTTGTATCATGTTACATTTGAGAGCTTTCAAAAGTTTCCATGGAAAAATTAAAGAAACCCTCTTCTGTCCCAGTGAATCAGGAAGAAAGGTAGCTAGGACACTCTCCTAGGGTATAAGAGAGATGTTCAAGTCCTTGGTCTGAATGAAGCAGAGCATGAATTTGGACTTTCATATTTTAACCCCAGGTTAATGGCCTTATCCACAGGATTTTTGGCTATTCTGAGATGGGCCACTGGTTTTGACTAGAAATTCAGTCCTACACATTCCTGACCAGCTGTAATAACTCTTATTGCTATTTCAGACATTCATAGCTCAACTTCAGCTTTTGTATCCTACTACTAAGAATACAACTAGGGCTGGATGAAGATCTAGAATATCTTTTCATGAATGTATTTCATAATTCCCAAGACCTTGCATTTTCAAAAAAATATAATTTTGCCAGAAAATATGCATTTTTGTAACATTGTAGTTGTTACAGATTCTCTTTAAAATTAGCTTAAAACATTGCCATTTTAAATAGCGTAACAATAATTGAATCACAAAGATAGAATTGATTTCGAATTAAAAAGGAAATGTGTTGCTTAAGTTTCAAGTGTTCAGGTGAATATTCCCTGAACAGGAAACTGATCCTTATTATGATGTAGTCTAATGTTTATATAAAAATTGGCACAGTGCATAAATCAAGTAGACAATCTGGGAAGGGCATGTACTTTAATAAATGTACATTTCAGTATTTATTACTCAAATATTGCAAGAACGATATGAAACTTTTAAAAATACAACTTCTTTGCCTTGTCTAATATAGATACAAGTTGTGTAAAAATGTTATTGAAAATTTTTACTAATAAAGACAATTCTTACTCAATAAAATATATCTGCTTATTTGATTCCACTATGAATCTGACATTTAATAGCAATCTGCATTTTGTAGTGCTCTTTATTTCTCTTTAAACTGCAGTTTTTGCTTATTATACCAGCAAAGCTACTTTGAGCCGTAGAGCAATTTTAATATACCAGTCTTGATGATACATAAATAATCTGTAATATTCAGTCATTTGGTGATGATTATCAATATGTACATTCAAAGATTACTGTCAAATAATCTGGTACAGCTAATATTTAAATATCAGTGAGAAAGCTATTTAATTTCTTCTTAACTACTAGCTGCCATGCAGAATTTAGTTTTGAAATATAAACTCATTTTGAAAGCAGGATGTTCTAAGAAATGCACAAATGTCAATGTGCTCCAACATACAGATTCAAGTCATGTAATGGGTTTGTTTTAATATTTAAAATGTCTTGAAAAAAGCTTCCAGACTAATATCTTGGTTATTCACTATCTGGTAGGTACTACAGTTTTTATTATTGATCATATATAAATAAACCTGTGAAACAGAAATGCTGATGATTTTTCATTGGTCCATTGAGCTAGAACTGAAGACCTCAGTGCTGAGATCTTGTAGGATTTAGCCTGTGTCATTATAATAGATGTATTTTATTCTGAATAGAGAACATTTCTCATAGCACTTGTTTCTGTAAATTAAATTGAGGTAGATTTCCTGGCACTACCACTGTATTACACCTGGAGATTGCAGTAACAGCAAAACTGCCATGCACCTTGCCTGTGCCCTCTGCAACTTGCTTTTGTGCTGTTGATTTGTACGTGAGCCAAATCCTAAGAAAGAGGTGAGTGGAATTGGTGGATGCAGACCCCCCCCTCCAAATTACAAACATACTTGTCTTTTAAGACATGTCCCTGGGTCTGGGTGGTAGATTCTTACCCCTGCTTCTCTGTGTGGGAACACCATGCATTCCTATCACATTTTGTGGCAGCTGCAGGTCTCTTAGGCACCACACTACCGTTTTAATAACCTGAAATACACCAGTTCCCTGGCCTCCATGCACAGGTCTATTCACTAAATTTTCCTTTTGTGCATCAGAAACAATGGTTACAGGAGCAGGGAGAGACCAATGATTGGGGTTTTGTGTGTGTGGGGGAGGGGTGGGTGGGAAGGGGTGTGTGAGGGGTTGGTAGCTCTCACCCCCACTTTCTTTCACCTTTTACTTTCCTCTGTTTTTCAGAATAGAGATTTATATAAGTGACAATATAATATAGTCCAACCTGATAACAGAAGAAAATGAATGTGAAGAATACAAGCACAGGTATATCACTACCCTATTGAATGCTTTTGTGCTCTAAGCAAAAATCAATACTTTTAGATGATCTGTTAATGTTTCCTGAATGGCTGTGCTCTAGGACACATTCTTACGGAGATGTTAAGAGTATTTATCAGAATTTTTTCTTAATCCTTTAATGCTTGAATGTTATATGCACAGTTTTGAAAGTTAGGCCTCAGGTGCAGCTCTATGGAAGAGAATGCATTTTCCTTTGTCCTTTTCTCCTCTTATCAATAAGGCAGAATATGCAACATCCAGTATCATAATATTTAAATAATTACTATAGCGGTATGTATATGAGAGGGCAATTCTGATATGGTCTGGATCATTTATCTAGCTCCAAAAGATAAATAGAGAGTATTCAGGAATTTCTTGAGGGTTAGTATGAACAAGGTCTATATATTTTTTTTCAATGCTTAATAAATGAGAAAACTGAAAATGAAGGATGTTTTCAAATACATTTTAGCATTCCCTGCCTGTTTTTATGTTTTCATAGGATAGTATATTTGAAGACACTATAATTTTGAAATTTATGATTATACTCTAAAAAGTACAGAGATTAACGAACAATAGAAAGCATATTTATAAGCCTGTTCTCATGGCCCATTTGGTTTTGCAGAAAATGATTGGTGTAATATGTGCTTTGGTAATCATGGATCTGGTTCAGCTAGTTTGCAGAAGGCATACACACAGTCCAGCCAAAAGACAGGGCATGTGCTGAATGGCAAGTCAATCACTTCTGGACCATTAGTTAGGAAATATAAGACTTAGGATCCATACAAACATTGAAATGAACCAAAAGAAGTCTCATGGTTTTGTTATCTGGGTAGGAAATCCTTCTGGGAGACACTGTACAAACATCAGAGCGTCCAATGGTTCACAGGTGGGGGCCCCTGTGTATGCATCCCACGATGTCCTGCAGGGTTCCTGGCTGCTGCAGAGTGCCAAGAGCAGTGGAGTGCACAGGGCATTGCTGATTGGCTGGCTGCACCAGGGAAACTTGCTCCCTGGGGGGCTCCTGCTCACATTCCCCTCCCCTCTCTCCCTCCTTGCTGTGAGGCCTTGAGAGGGGAGATCTAGAGCATGTTTCCTTTTGTTAGTTTCAAGTGTGTCAACGTCTTTTCCAGCAGGCTGTGATGGAGTAGCAATGGCATGAGCATCTGGATCATGGGGGTATAGGAGTCTGAGTATAGGTTCTGAGAGTTTGGGAGTCAGGTCATGTGAAGGGTACACAGTTGGCTTGGTGCTCTGTCTCCTTGCAGCCCTAAAAACCAGTCAGCTAGTGAAAGGGTGAGCTTTTCTGACCCTGAAGCAGTCAGGGGGAGGAGTTTGTTCCATGGTTGTCTGGAGCAGTTGGGTCCAGTCCAAGTCAACCTGTCTCCCTGGAGTTGGGGTGGGGGGAAGCAATACATTCTGGGATGCTGGAGAATGGCACTGCAGCTTATATCAGAAGGATAAATGTACGTGTGTTTGTTCTCCTGAGAGAAACTCTCCTGGGAGCCACTTCTACTGGGTTGGAATTGGGTTAATTTCCTCCAAGAATCACTATTTTGGGTGTGGGAGAAACTATGTGAACATTTATACACTTAGGATTTCTACTGTGGAGAGTTACAGTTACAGGAGATAGCAGTAGCAGGTCCAAGTGAGTATGGAAGGTACGATTGAGGAAACTGAGGAACAGTCATTGGTAACTAAAGTATGTTTAAAAAGCAAGAATTGCCTTTGGAAAACAATAACCAAAAAAAAAGGAGTAAACAGGACCATTTTGGTTGTTAAAGCAACATTCAATTTCTGCTCAATAGGGGAGGGGGATTCATGTCATAGTAGCTATTTAATGCAGGAACCTTTTGCAGAATATTGCAATAGTGTTAACACATTTCAGTTACAAGTATTGTGCTAGACTTAACAGGTAAATAAATTATCAAGTGCAATTACAATAGGAATGTAAATGCCTTACTGTGAGCAGAATCTAAGTATACCTGTGCAAAAATTCTGACAGCTGGGTATTCTGCTGTTTCAGCTTCTTGCATTGGTTTTTACTGTGAGAGGAAATATGTATATTTTCTTCACTTTTTTTCTATCATTCTTGGCATAAAACTGAGTGACTGCAGAACTAAATGCATGATGGGATAAATTATGAGGGTAGGCTGATCTTTTCAATAAACTATGACTCAATAGCCAGACTATTCCACCTCACTTTATGTAGTATACTTTGGGTTCCATAAAGCCTTTTGTAATAAAAAAGAGGTTGTAAAAAGCAGATTTCCTCACTCCAGGAGAAGAAAACACTTAGCCCTGACTGTAAATGTGAAATGGGTTTATGAAGGGCACCAGGGTAATTAGCATATTTTTACAGCTGAGTGCAAAAAATACCTCTCTATATCATATGGCATTTGGGCTCTTGCTCTACTTTCTACTTTTGAAAAGAAGAGGACTGCTATATAGTCCCATTCAGATTAACCTCTTTCAAAATCTGTTACAATCTGGAAAATACTTTTGCAACAAACCTTTTTGTAACAGGAGCTCAGGCTTTTCTGCAGTTTCACATTTCTCTGCTCCTTCCTGCATGCTGTTTTGCATGTTCTCTCTTCATCAGCATTTTTTATTTCAACACTTCTCCTATTTTCAGTTATGTGTATGGGGTTTTCTTTTCATTTTTCTGTGCATCTCCTTTAATCTCATTGTGCTGGAGCACAAGTGAGGTGCTCACCACTGAGTTTGGGATGCAGCAGGCTGGGAGTGTGCCAGAATGGAGGAGCAGCCTGGAGACACCCCTGGGGAGTCATTCTAAAGGAGAAGGTATGTGGTGGACCACCAGTGGGGTGCTCACCACTTATGGGCTATTGCAGGCTCTGAGTCAGCTTGCCTGTGAGCAGCAGGGAGAAGCTTCCCCCTCAGGAATCATTTTAAGGGGGAAGCTGGGTGGAAGAATACCTCCGGTATCTGCCACTATAAGGGCTGAAACACGTAGCCGGTAGGTGCCTGATGAGGGCAGCCATTTTCAAACGAAGGCCAGCCAGGCAGTGTGAGCGGTCTTCTTCCAGCAGCCAAAGGAGCCAAATCACCCAGCTGTCTTGCTTCTCAGGGACACTTTAGAGGTAAGGGTGAGGCTATGGGGAAGGAGGCGGCCTCTTGGTCCTGGACATGACCTGAAACTACCCTGCCAGGATAGGGAGGCCTGGTGGTCCTGCCTGCGGTGGGGCAGGGCTACTCAAATACCAGGACCAAGAACCTCCCCTGTGTAAGGCAGGTTGGGGCTTCTAAACCCCTGCCCCCACCATCTAGTGGGTTACTGTAATACTGGAGAGAAATAGGGCCAGGCACGCCCATGTGGGGCACCTGAGCCAGTTGGGATGTAAGACTCTGTAGCATGGGTAGAAGGGGCCAGGTACACCCATACAAGGGGCACCTGAGCCTACTGGGTGAAAAAACCTGTGAGCTCCAGGAAGGGGCGAGAAGAGGGTTGAGAGTTGGAGGGTCCAGTGTGTGCCTCCAGAAAGGAGGCCAGGTGCTAGGCAGAGAGCGCTGTGACCCCAGGAGTGGGGTGAGTAAGTTGAGGCCCTGAGAGGGGATGAGAGAATTGAGGCCCTGAGAGCTGGGGGAGAGTATGTTGAGGCTCCAGGGAAAAGAGGCAGCATGGTACAGGTAAGCCTTAGGGCAAGTGGGCCTAAGGTCAGTAGAGGTGGCAAAGTGAGAGTCTCTAGTAAATAGGGGGTGTCATCAGACCCTGATGGGAACAGCTGGGATGTGATATCTGGCATGAGACAAGGGGCGGGGTCAGCCTAGTGTTTTGTGAATCAGTCAGTCCTATTCAGGTGCGGGTCATGGGAGAGGCCCCAAAGACTCCATCAGGGCTGACTGAAGAGTGAAGGGTAAAGCCTGAGGATCTCTCCATGAGTAGGCCAGTATGAGTGTAGCCCTGAAAAGGGCGGTGTGATAGAGACTGGGTGAAAGCATGTGAAGTGAGAAAGGCCCTGGTGTGTGTGTGTGTGTGTGTGTGTGTGTGTGTGTGTGTGTGTGTGTGTGTGTGTGTGTGTGTGTGTGGCCTGTAACAGGGGAGTATGAAAGAGGCTCAACACCATGAACGCTGCATGTCCCTGGAGGCTGGGGAAGCACAACGAGCTCCTGCAGATGGTGGTGCTGTTTGTGGTGGGAGCATGGTGGCAGCAAGTGAGGAGCTCCTGCAGGCGGTTGTGGCATCGTCAGTGGCATGGGGGTAGGGAGTGGCAAGCGCCGACTAGCGTTCAGTGACCACCCACAGACACCATCAGCAGCGACCAGCAGTAATCGCGGACTGCCTGCAGACACCGCCGGTGGTGTTGGCAGCCGGGGGGGAGTAGTGAGCGGCAGCTGCCCACAGGTGATACTGGTAATGTTGGCAGTGCCTTTTCATAGGTGCACTGCCATACTCTGGGGGAGCTTGTGCACCCCCTACACATCGCCAGTGCTCAACACTGTACCAGTTAAGCCCAGCCTCAGGCACTGCATAACCATTGGAAATGTCTGTGAGGCATGGGTCACGTGTAAAGGGAGGTTGGAGTGTGTACGCATCGCCCATGTCAGCTGGGATTTCAAAGGGCTGCCTAACTAACAACTTCATTACTTACCAACAAGCTGTGGCAGGCAGGCAGGCAGGCAGCTTGTTCAAAGGCAGGTGGGTGGCCAGCACTGTGACTGGTTGAGGGGTGGGGGATCCCTAGTCACACTCATGTTTATGAAAGAACTTGGTAGTGTTGTTCTCTTGAAGAGAGGGCACCAGAATGCAACACAGTATTTTAGGAATGATCTCTTAAGTACCATATAGAGAGCTAATAACCTCTTACTCACATTTGATAGTTACCTGTTTCTACATCTAAGGATCACTCTCCCTGCATTAACTAGAGCATTATATTTGAGTTCTTGTTCAGTTGTTAACCTTTTTTATTCCTGTGTCCAGTGTTACACTAATTCAGAAGAGCGCTTCTGATTTTGTTAGTGTAATATACTTTCTCTGTTTCTACAGAGTAATCTGGCATTTGTCTGTGTTCAAATGCATATTGTTCAAAACAGATGACCTTACTAAATTATCATTATATTCCTCCTCATTATTTATTACACCACTAATGTTGTAGGTTTTTTCAATAAATTATTCTATATTTTCTTCCAAATCATTGAAAAATTCCTTTATTGCATTAGATTTCCCCACTTATTATGATTAAGTGAAATGCTTCATATTTTGGCTGATAATGGGTGCTTTCGGCTGGTATCAAGTCTAAATGGTCTATAATCATTTGGGTCATCCCATGCACATTTTAAAAATTTAAAATCTTGGCACATATTAGCTGTCTTCTTCTTTTTTTTTTTTGTCCTTTTGGAATTTTCCCAGAGGTCAAAAATCCTGAAGCTTAATTGATGTAATCTTTTCAGGTTTCTTTAAGCTGAGTAGCTTGAACTAATAATAAAATGAACTGCTGTTCACTTTTGGAAACAGAAAGGTAGCAAGGCCCCTGCAGTGGCCTACACCAGAAGGCTGGAGGTGCTAGAGCCTGCCAGCCATTGCCAAGGGCACCCAAATGCAGCTGAGTGGGACTTATCCCTGACTGGCTGCCCAGCACACTACTCCCCCAACCCCTGCTGACCCCCCGAGGGGGGAATAGTTCCTCCAGCCCAGGCCTGACTGGATCTGTGTGCATCCATGGGGTTCCCCACCATGGCAGGGTCTCCCCAGACTTCTCCCACCCCCTTGTATGGTCCCAAGTGGGCTTAGCCCCTCCCCCACAGGTGGGAGGGAAACTGTCCTTCCAGTGTCTCAGTGGGTGTCCCCCTCCCTCTCCCCCTGGGCCATGCAGACTCCAACTGGTGCCAGGCTGGGTGTGTTTATTCTGTTGCCCCTCACCCCCCCCATCAGCCCCTCAGAGGAAAGGGCAATTGGTGAGGAGGTGGGGCTAAGGGAGCTTGGGGGGGGAGTCTGGTGGCAGGGGCTTTCCCAACCCCCATGCTTTGCAGACTTCATCTGGGGGCCTTCCCTCACCCTGCTTGCCCTTCAGAGGTGAGGCAATTCCAGCCCAGCTGGAGGGCCTACACAGGTGAGGGGTGATAAGCCCTACAGAGGGTTCTTTCCCTCCCCTTCTGCTGTGCAGACCCAGACTAGGGAGCTCTGGGGTCTGTTCTCCTGCCTTCTGCCCCACTTTGTTGATAGGCACAGGCAGAAGGTAGGGACCAGAGGTTTACTGCATCAGCTCTCTGACAGCATGGGGACAGGGCCAGCTCTGCTTTGCTGGAGCATACAGCACATGGCTGAAAAGCATCCTGGAATGCTGTAGGACTGTGGGTGCAGACAGAAGTGACAATTTTTGCCCAATCTGGCCACAGAAAGTAGTTTATAGCTGTGACCAAACAAAAGTTTACAGCTGCAGGCAGCTTCAAAAACGGCAATTGGATGAAGATCCGACCTCTCATTGGGTAAGGTGTCAGCTACAGACGTTTCAAAATGTAGCATCTTTTGTAACTTGTGTCTGTGGAGTTCCCAGCATGCCACTATTTTCAGAATGGGAGGGGGACAGGGAGAGGAGGGAGTTCAGTCTGGGGGTATTTCAGCCCTCAATGGGGGGGTGAGGTGGGTGTATTGGAGCCTATTGAGGTAAGGTGGCTGAATTGGAGCCCTCCCTTCAGCACCAGCTGGGGAGGCCAAAGAATGAGTTCCCTCCACTGCCATTCCTACTCCCATTTTGAAAACAGCAAGCACTGGCAGAGAGTCCTGGGTGCTCCTGGATTTGCTCAGGGGGAGGTGGGCTGCCAGCCCCGGGTAGTGCCAGGCTCTTCCTAGTGTGGGGTGGGGGTGGGCTGGGCCGGGCTGCACTCAAGGCAGGTATCAGTAGTGCTGGAAGGGGGGCTTTGGTGGGGGCTGAAGCCACCCCAGTATTCACTGTAGACCTCCCAACCCTCCACTCCCAGTGCCACCACCACCTCCCATCCTGAGTACAGCATGACCCATCCTCCCTGCCAGGAAGAGCGCAGCACAGCTCTGGCACCAGCCTGCAGTGGCAGCCTGCCTTCCCCCATGCAGATCCAGGGGCACATACCCCCATGTCCTCCTGGGGTGTGTACAGAGGAAGGAGCCACCACCCTCTCCCCAAGCTGGGTTCCCCCCAGATGAATTGCTCACGACTCCATCCCATGCCTCATTTGGGTGGGGGGGCTGAACCACGTGCATGTGTGTGCACGCTCAGCCCCCCTAAATTTTTTTTCTCTCTCTTCACCTATGGTTTCAACTCAAATTTTCTATGGTACTACATTGAACCAGGTTTATCTTAAATTGGTTTCAGCCATTTTGAAAGCGGTTTATGTGCACTGAACTTCTGTTCTGTTACAGGTTTAAATTAGTTTCTGATCACTTGAACCAGTTTATGTGTAATTTCTGTCCCTAGCCTACCGGTTCAGAGTTCCTTTCCTAATTCTGTTAGTAATTATAGGTGGAAGTTAGCAAGTCCTGCTGATTTAAAGAGCCACTGTTTAATATCCTCCCTACTTTCCAGTAGGTTAGAAGATGCTTCACTGCCATTGTAAGAAACGAATGTATCAACTTGCTTCCTTCCAAATACAGAAAAGAAATGTGCTGATTACCCAGCAACAAATTAAAAATTTAGAATCCTTATTTAGTACTGAACCTGTACTAATCTGGTAACATTCCAAATATGTTTAAAAGATTTCTTCGTCTTTTCCTCCATCCTATTGCTCTAGGATTTTTTCATTTATACCTTTTACGTTCCTGCATTGATTATCTTTAACTTCTAACTGTCAGTTTATACTCCATCTCCATTTTTTTTATTTATGTGTGTTTACTTTGAGTTATTTATTTTAGTGCTTCCCTGAACTAAGATTTTTTTTATGAATTACAGTGCATATCTACAAGAGACAATACACAGTAGCCTAATAATACTGTGTAGTAGTGTGCCAGCCAAAACTATGCTAACATGCTACTGCACAGTAGTATTAGGCTACTGCGCAGTAAGTGTCATGAAAAACCCATGTGCTGGCACTACTGCACAGTAATTGTAGTTAGTACTTCATAATGGGCCCTGTACACATGCAGGGAGACTGCTCTGATGTACTGTAATCACAGCATGCCAGAGCAGACTCAATTAATCAAGTCTACTGGAGCACGGTAATTACCACACTCCACAAGACTCCAGCACCACATGTATCAGCATCCTAGCACTGAAAAATGGTGGCAGGAGTGCTTTAATTAAAGCTAATTTGATGAGGTTTAATAAAAGTTCCCTCAATACCATTTTTCATCATGGGGATGCTGACACATGTGATGGTCTTGGAGCTGCTCTAATTAAAGGGTTCTTCTCCACTCCCTGAGCACATGTATAAATACCCTAAACAAATACTAAACTAAGTGTGCAGTAATTACTGCACATTAATGACTGTGTAGAAACTAGGGCTGTGTAAAACAACACCATTTCATTTAGACTTCTGTTTCACCATTTTGAAGGGACAGAGTTTCATTTCATCATTTGGTTTCAAAGCATTGTTCCATTTCATTTTGTCGAAACTGTTTCCCTGTTTCAACGTTTTTTGATATTTTGCCCATAGGCTATAATGGGGAATCATGAAAACACCTAAAACTTTGTCATTTCTTGCCTGATCCAGATGAAAATTTCAGGAATGTTAGTCTGTTCTGAGGGCATAAAGCCTGCCAAGCTTCAAGGAGATAGGTGCAGAAATTTCTGGGAAACTGTACCTCAAACTGTTCAAAGCAAAACTCATGACACTTGTCATCTGGCATGCAGATCTGGGGGTCTGCACCCCCAGGAGGGCTATGGGGCTGTGCTGAACTCCTCCCAGGGGTATGGGCCCCTGGATCTGCACGCTGGATGACAGGAGGCTGCCACTGCCATCTGGGACTGGCTCTGGGCGCAACCTGCACCCAGCACCAGCAAGATTGCTGCTCCCACTGGCCCCAGGCAGCAGCAGAAGTAGGAGTCCGGCACAGGCCCCCCAGCTCTCCTAGGGGCGCATGCCCCTGGATCTGTGTACTGGATTAGAGGAGGCTGCTGCTGCTGCCTCTTGGGACAGCCCATACCTAGCACTAGGAAGACTGCTATTCCTGCTGGCTCCAGGCAGCAGTGGCACCCTCTTGTCATTCCGCGTGCAAATCCAGAGGCCCGCAACCCCAGGAGGGTTGTGGGGTTGTGTCAGCCTCCTCCTGGGGGTGCAGGCCCCCAGATTTGCACGCAGAATAACAGCAGGCTGCCGCTGCTGGCTGGGACCAGCACTGAAGCCAAGTAAGCCCAGTTTTGAAACTCTCATTTTGTTTCAAAGTTGTTTCAAAGCCTTTTGTTTTGTTTTGATTTAGCTGTTTCAAACTCGAAACGCATTGAAACAGCTTCAAAAGGAAACACTCAGGAAAACTTCACACAGCCCTAGTTGACACACCCACAGAAGCCTAAATTTGGAATGAAAGTCAGTGCCCAGTGTCCTAGCTATTAGGCCTTTTTTTTTTTTTTTCCAAATTCTTGAATAGCTTAGGTAAAAATGTAATTACCTGGGCTAGAATTTAAACTAGGCACTTGGATTCTTCAGTGCTACAAAAACATTTTTGTTAGCATCTTCATTACCTGGTTGTGGTCAAGTATTCCTTCAAAAATAGCATCCTCAAAAGCAAAGTTCTCTTACTTACTTCTGAACCAGTAGGTACTGATAAGGGGCAGTGGCAGGGTACATAGGATGTATCAGACAAATGACTGAATCAAATGCTAAAATAGAGTATAGATCTATGTTTTTAAAAGTCAGTATGCACAATTGTACTGCTGTAGTACAGTTGTTAACATTGTAGTTGCATGTAAAGGTCTGGTTTAGCCTTATGAATAATCCAGAGGTGTTACGGTGAATTTTGGACAATTTAAAGCAGTTTTTTGTTTTGTACTGATGGCTAGCCTCATGAAGATGCCAAATTTGTTTCAGTATCAGTTGTGCAATATCTAGCCGTGTATGAGTTAACATGGTTACATCTGAGTAAAAATATTGGTTGGTAATTCATGTATTACAGTTCAATAAAATAAAAACAGATTACAGAATAGTCTAACAGGAATGACAAACTGCCAGGAAATGTTTCATTACAAGGATTTTAAAAATGCCTCGGAAAAAGTAGATCTAAGTTTTACTGATTGTCTTTCTTTCCACTTATGTATCTCCAAGGTGGACACCTGAAATTTGAGTATAGAAGAGAAGCAATCAGAGTTAACTTTGTTCCTTTTTTAAAAATTATACTTTCCCTACATATTAAGTTTAAGGGCACAAAAACTCTTTAAAACCTATACATTTTGTTTTAACAACTTTATGTTTTAGTCTTCTTACCAAACACCCGAAATTAATCATCTGGGAAGCATAACCAATATGAAGTTTTGTTTTCTCAGTACAGATGCCTTTCTATTTCCAAGGCTATTAAAAGACACAAATATAAATGAGTCACCTGGTGGGATTTGTAGCATTTTCATTTTTGTTATAGCACAAAAACAATCAAGCTGGTAGTTGAAGCATGGCTGTTTTTTTCTTGCAGACTTGAAGCATCATTCAAGATAAGATGCATGTCTTCAAGGCTGGATTCCCAGCTGATGTAAATCAGCATATCTTTGTCCTCATACAGACATTCAGGTTCTCCCTGGAAAGCTCCTGCTGTCCCAGGAGAAACCACAAATGTACAGACTTTCAGGCTGTTTCTCCCAGAGTAAAAATGTCCACTCCAGGAGAAAAATAATTTGGGAACAACTATTGAAAAAGCAAATGTCTGTACATGCTGTAGCTTCTCTCAGAAGAGAACATAGTCCACCAGCATCCCTGTTCCCCTCTCTGCCTGCCCCAGGAGACAGCATGTTGCTTCATCAGGGAGAACACAATCCCCACATTGTACTGCAGAGATACAGGTGACCATGGGCAGTCTGGGGCAGCAGCTATACACTACTGGCATCTGTCACCAAGACTAAGGAAGCCTGGAGAGCAGGCTGAGATGTATGCACAGAGGTCTTCCCTGGCTGCACAGTGTCAGAACTGCAAGCTCTCAACAATTCGGGGTCTCAGCATTTGATGTCTACAGATGTGGCTCTGAGTAAGTTTTTCTAATCAGGAGAACAAACTTAAGAATTCTCCCAGATGATTTGCAGGTGTGTATGCCGCTACTGACTTTCATAAACAGCAAAAATAGATCAGCCCACAACTAATAATGGTAGCAGCCTACAATTGTATAAGAGGGGTACATCAGGACCTGGGAGAACAGCTGTTCACCAGAGGTTCCCAAGGGGATAACAAGGTCTAACGGCCATGAACTCCAGGAAGGCCTATTTTAGACTAGACTTAAGAAAAAAGTTTTTTTACAGTGCATGTCCAGGGTCTGGAACAGACTCCCTGCAGAGCTGGTGAAGCACCTACTCTGGACACTTTCAAAACAAACATCTGGATATTTTTCTTGCTAAGATCACTTGATCCCAGCTGACTTCCTACCTATGGCTGAGGGCGTGGGGTGGGGGTGGGGATGGGGGCTGGACTCTGTGATCTCACGAGGTCCCTTCCATCCCCTAATGTCTATGAAATCTATGAAATCATTTCTCTCTGTGGTTATATACTGTATGTGTGATATACTCTGTGGGTGTATAGCTTGGGATGTTTCAATCAAAACATCTGTAGCTTAACGAACTGTCTGGATCCAAGGCAGAATTCTGGCAGAAGCCTGTCTGAATTCCTGGTGTACTGTCTACAAATGCAAATGTTGAATATTTCAGACCCTCAGCTCTCAGAAATCTTTATGGTCAGTTTGCCCACAGCCTGGAACCATGGAAGCTGCTGCTTCCCAGGAATGCCTTGGTCAGTCTACTTGGGGCTACAAATAATGACATCCTCAGGCTTCAGACTTGGGACAGCATCTGGCAGGTAAACAAGAGTCCACTGCTCTTTGGTAGACCCACCAGATGGACTGCCTGGCAAAGGATGCATTAGGAGTAGCCAATAAAACCGATCGCAGGAAGCAAGAGGATTTTTGTATATGGAGGTCCAGACATTCCTGAGCTACAAACACTGCTATTAGAAGCAAACTCACATTAAGAGGTAACTGTTATTTTTTGAGACACGGTATAGTTTATTTTCTATGAAAAAAAAATGTCATGTACCTAACAGCAAATACTACTATTTCCCAAAGCCATTTAAAATGCAACTACCAGATGATATATCTTCCTCTTCTGAGATTCATATACAAAATAACAATGGGTTAGGGATCCTCAGTTATTAATTATGCAGCAACTCATTCTGCCCATGATCTCAGCCCTATGTGAAGGTGAGAGTACTAGTTGATGGGTTTTTATGGTAACTTTCCTCTGCTGAGTGTGTTATCCCTTGAATAGATGGACAGGTTTTTTTCTGTTCCTTTGGGTTCACATATAATTGAGAGAAGGAATTGGAGGAAGAATTAAATCTTTTTAAGAACAATCACTTTTGTTTTGCAATATTTTTTGCTTGATTACAAAATCTCGTAGCCTACCTTGGCATCAGTTCACATAATCTATATGCTCTACAGTTTTCCCTAAGAATAAAAGGCACTTCGTTTAAATCAGTGTATTGGATTAATCAGGAGCCACTAGAGTAGATTTCAAGGTCCCTAATATTGTTGTAACTACATAAGAGAGTAAAGGCCATATCTAAACCCCAATGAAATCAATTAAGACTGCCATTGACTTAAGTAGATGTTGGATAATCCTTTGGTTGCTTAATCAGAAATGTAGAACCCTGTTGGTACTACTACTCTAGCAACATGTCAAATTGCACTGATGCCTGTCTCCAAGGCAGCCTGTGAATGCAATATTAATAAACACTTTGAAAAGCAAACAAAGGTCAGTGTTAACAATATTCAAATCCTAATATAAAATATTTTTATAAGTGTCTGTCTTGTTGCAGGGCCTATACTTATTACTTACAATATGAACTTTGATTTCCAGGGTTACATAGGCAAAGATATGTATGGCCACCAAGGCAGCCTGTTATACCCAGGTGGCAAGCTGACATCAAATCTGGAGGGGCAGCTTTGAAGATATTAGCTATACAACATTGCTACCCATAACCAGTAGGGGTTTGCACATTTCTCTTCTGTAGTGCAGAGTTGAAACACAAGAGTCTTAGCTAAGCCCAGTGTATATCACTGTGTTCAGCATCTACAGTATTCTTGGTGATCATATCTAACTGCAAGGAAAGACACTTGATTTTTTTATATTTATTGATAATATCCAGCAGCTCAGTAGTATAATGAATTACCTGGTATATTCAGACAGATTTGTACCTGAAGTGTCTTTGAACTTGGCCATTGGTAATGCAAAGAGATGCCAATGGGGAAAAAAAATACAAACTCCTACTGGGAACTGAAAAAATACTGTTTTCCCAATGATGTGCAATAGCTATACTGTAAGATCATTTTTTAAAATGCATTTCTTCTTGCGTTCCTTTTTTGCCCTTAATTTGTCTGCTGAGCTTACTAATAAAAGTGCTACTTGGTTAAAAACAGAACAGTAACAGCAGAACACTTTAAAATCTGATTGAGATCAATCTCAGTGTTACCATTTTAATGGCATGTTGACAGCAAATCTACCTCTAGGTTGTCAATTCCTTAAAAGCTGCTGTCAATAGGTGTGTATATTTATGCTATTAAACAGTAATAACAGAGGATGGTAATTTTCCATCAAGCATTTTTGTTTTTGATGAGAATTTTATTATTTGCTAAATAAGTTGTAGGGGCTTCAAAAACTGTTTTCTTGACAGAATAATATTTGAAGTAACTTGATGCATTAATTGAGTTAGATAGCTTCCATTTAATTGCTATTCACTACAGCAAAAGATGGTTTGTCAACTCTTCAGTTAGAATATTTCTTTGAAGTGAGTGGAAAAGTACCTGAAATAGTGTTGCATATTTTAGAGAAGTTTTATACATTTTCAGAAGCTTGAAAATAGATGATTCTTGAGATTTTATTTCCATATGAGTGATTTCTACTACCCACCTTGTTAACTGCTCAGCCTCAAAACCTAATAAATCAGTTGCTACCCTTCAAGGTTACGGCCTTTACAATTATTACAGATGTATATGTGTATTAAATACAATCACTCTGTAATTTCATAATAGTCTTTTTCTTTCTTTGACTATTCTTCTCAGTTGAGGATGATTGTCTTCCATGATTGTCTTACCTGTGGGTCTCACGATGGCCAATCTTTTTCCTTGAGGGGTGAGTGGCTCTGGATTCTTGATTCAGTCCACAACACACCGTTTTTGCTGCTCACACTTTTTTGTCTCCTGTTGTCATTGTAAAGTTTCAAAGTAATGAAATTCTTGTAGCAGACTCTTCTTCCATTTGGGATAGTCCTGTGCAAGTCTCCCACAAGTTGACGTTGATGTTGCATTTTTTCAAGCTCCCCTTGAGGACATCCTTGAAACACTTTCTCTGCTCTTCTCTTAAGCATACCTCTTGACTGAGCTGGGGGAATAAAACTTACTTTGGGAGTCTGGAGTTGGACATTCAGATGACATGGCTGGCCCAGTGAAGTTGATGTTGGACCTCAATGCTCATGGTGTTTGCTTGCAAGAGGATGCTAATGTTGGTGCATCTATATTCCCACTGGATTCAAAGAAGCTTCCTCAGGAAGCAGTGGTGGTACTTCTCCAGAGACTTGAGGTGTCTCCTGTATGTTGTCCATGTCTCAGCTCTGTACAGTAAGGTAGGGATCACAAGTACTTGATAAACCATGAGCTTGGTTTTAGATCTGATGTCACACTCTTTGAACCCCCATTACCTCAGGCGTCTAAAGGTTACAGCTGAACTTTTGAGGTGATGTTGGATTTCTTGGTCAATGTCAGCCTTCTGCAAGAGATGGCTTCTGAGAATACTCAACATTCTCCAGAGTCTCACAATAACTCTGAATGACTACAGTTGGGGACTACTCATTAAGAGTTTTTTGATGGAGGACCTTAGTCTTCTGAAAGTTAAGTGCAAGTCCCATTTTCTTGTATGCCTCAGTAAAGACATGAATGATTGCTTGAAGGTCTGCTTCTGAATGAGCAGGGGTGGGCAAAATATGGCCTGCAGGCTGGATCTGGCCCACAGGTGAGTACCCACAATTAACTGTATCAGGCCTGATCTGCAGCTGCCTCTGCTGTGCTCTGTCCACTCCTGCCTGGGACAGCACATGCTGTGCTCCCAGCCTTCTCTGCCAGAGGGCCACAGCTCCGGTCAGCAGCCACAGCTTTCAGGCAGGGCTGCTGCTGCTGTCACTGCTCCAATTGTCAAGGGAGCTGCTAGGATCCCCTGACCCCAGTGACCCCTGGCCTCCCCCTCCTGTCCCTGCTGCAGTGCTCTGGGCAGCAGGTAGGGAGGGGAAGCTGCAGCATTGAGTGGAGTGGGATGGGGGGCAGGGTCTGCCTGCAGCTTTCTTTGGTCCTGCTTGTGGATGGATGAGTGAGGGGGGTGCATGGATAGAGGTGAGGGTGGAATAAATGAGCTTGGCTGCTGATTAAAGCCATGCAGGTAGGCAGAGAAAAAGCAGGTGGGGTGGGAGCAGCAGGAATCAGTGTGGGTTTTGCTGCAGCCCTGCTAGGCAGGAGTGAGACAGAAGCCAAGAAATCTGGTGGCTCCAAGCTCAGCTCCCCATGCCCCCAAGGGCTTCCCTTGTTGCCTGCCAGTGCTGTTTTTCCACACCTCATGGGTATACACCAAAAAGGAGTACTGCCAAGGCAAGGGGAGGGACTTCTGGTGGTAAAAGTCAGGGGTTAGGGGCAGGACTTCCGGTCCCAATATGGCAACCAGGGTGTAGGGCACCTGTCAAGGGGCAGGGCCACCCTTGTAGCCTTTGACAGCTCAATAAAACTCATGAAGCTGCCCTCCAGCTGAAAAAATTGCCTGCCCATTTCCATTATCAGCATACTGACGCTCAATGATTGAGGTCAGGGTGCTCTAAGTTTGGCTCAGAGTTGGCTGAGATTTAACAGCTTACCATCCATTCCATAGTTTAGTTCCATTCTGACTGGAAGCTTGTTGGTGGTCAGATGTAGGATTGTGGTAACGGAATATCAAGAAGAGTGCTGGAGTGAAGATGCAGCCTTGCTTAACACCCATCTTAGCCTCAAAAGAATCTGTGATAGATCTGTTACTGAGAACCACCACTTGCATACCATTATGGAGCAGGCAAAAAATGGTGTGCAATTTGGTGAGCATCTGTACTTCAGAAGGATCCTTCACAAGACTTCTTGGTTAACAGTCAAAAGCTTTTGTGAAGTCAGAGAAGGCCATGTAGAGAGATTTATGTTGTTTCTGGAATTTTTCCTGAAACTGTAAAGCTGTGAAGATCATGTTAGTTGTGTCTCAGGATGCCCTAAACACACACTGAGTTTCTGGGAGAAGCTCTTCAGCAAGTGGAAGGAGATGGTTCAGGAGGATTCTCACAATGATCTTTCCTGTGGTGGACAGCAAGGTGATTCCTCTAATTTTCACAGATGGACCTGTCTCTCTTCTTGAACATTGTCCCAGTTTATCATAGTATCCCTAAAGTCATCTGGGATTTCATCCTCATTCTACATCCTTAAGGTGAGGGCATATAGCTATGATATGAGCTCTTCTCCCACCTATCAGTGGGGATTCCATCAGCTCTGGATGCCTTGTCATTCTTCATCTGCTTGATGGATTTTCTCAACTTGTCAAGGGTTGGAAAGATTCTCAGATCATCTTTGACTGGGTATTGTGGGATGGAGTTAAGAACAATCATCAAAAACAAAGTCTTGATTGAAAAGGCTTCAAAGTTTTTCTTCCAATGGGTGTTGATGGCTCCTCTTTCCTTAATCAGGTCTCCTCCATCCTTAGGTCTCAAGGGGATTGGTCTCTGAGTGCCTGGACTGTAGATGGCTTTGGTGACATTGTGCATGTTATAGAAGTGAGATGTTGAATCTCCTTCATCTTGTTTTCTTACCATCTGTTCTTCATATAATTGGTTCTCCTTTGGACCTCTGCCTTGGATTGTTGGACAGTCAATATTTTTCCTTGGAGTTGGTGGTGTTCTGCCAAGTACAGAAGGCCTTGCACTTGTAGTCAATCAAACAATCTCCTCATCTTTTTCATCAAACCAGTCTTGATGTTTCCTGTTAGACAATCCAAGTGTCTCTTCACAGGCGCTGTTGATGGATTAGAAGGCACCTCAAGTGTTGTTGACATTCTCCCATTGCTGTTGATTGGAATTCACCATTTTTTCTTGTTGAGGCACTGGTGAAAGAGGTCTCCCTTGATTCAGTCCTTGAGTCTTTCAACACTCAGGTGTCATGGAACAAGATTTCCAATTGTCTTGGTCTCCTTGACATTGGATAGAGGTCCTGTTCTGTCAAGAACCACCTGGAAGATAATGTACAGAAGCTTATCCACAATAAAAGAAATCATGCACGGGTGTCTTCATGAAAATAACTTTTCCAGCACATTTTCAAGCCCTTTGGTGACCAGCTAGTGATGACAGGTCTGGAAACTCCTAGTAATGAACTGGCACAAAGGTGGCAGTTACAAGGTCATCTAACACTTGGCTGAGGCAGGACTGCTGTTTAACAACTGTAACTTTGACTTTCATGATAGTACTTCAACACTAACATGCCAGAAACTTTCCTTCTGGACTCTGAACAAGAACAGTTAGTACCTCTAACATCTTATACCATACATATCCTTCCTCATATATCCCAGCTGATGCAGTTGGAATTAAGTGAAAAATGACTTTGATGGCTTAGGCCTAATTTTGTCCAGTAAAAGAAAGTAACTTCACACATGATTCTATGCCATATGACACAGAGAATCTATTCATTTTCTCTCTTGAATTCTAATGAATGTGGGAGGAAAGGGGAAAGAGCTCCCCTTCATATGCATGAATGAAAGAATAATTAGTACCACTTGCTAGCTACTAATGAACACACACACAGTTCTTGCCTTGAAGAGTGAACAATCTAAGTAGATAAAGCAGAGGTCAGCAACCCCTGGTACACATGCTAAGCATGGTACGCAAGGCCATTTTGCTCGGCATACCACTGTCAGCCAGGGCTCTGAGCCGCTGCTCCCAGCAGGTAGCTTGGAGGCTGCAAGCCCTGCTGCAAGCAGTCCAGGCTTCATGGGCCAGCTGCAGCTGGGATGCTGCAAACAGCTGCTCCAGGCTCTGGCATGTCGACACTCCGGCACCTTCCACGGTAGACATTGTGGTTTTTTTGGCACTCCAGCCAAAAACTGTTGCCTACCCCTGAGATAAAACAAAGTCTGGGAGGAGAAACAGGCAGAGAGAAGAGTGATGTGTATGAGGTGGACTGGAGATCGTTGGCAAAGCCAGGAATAGAATTCAGGTCCCTTGAGTTTCAGTCCACTGTTATATTCACTATACTACATTTGATGTCATATCATTTGGAATATTATAAACAATGCCTCGCCATGTCAATTATTACTAAATTCATCTCATAATGCCCTAGTATAGAGTGGGTAATTTATTAATCTTTCCAAAGTTCCTTGTTGATATTTGTAAACTAGAGGTCCTAAAACAATTGTAAAATTCTGATTGGAACAGAATGTACTGCCTCTTCTAATATTTCAGAGCAAACTCCTGTGTGAATTTATATTGTTTTCTAAGCACACAACACAGTTGATTTTCATTTAGATAGAATTTGTAGAAAATATAGGAGCCACTATTAAATTATAAGAGCGCAACAAGGTAATTTGATGTCAAATTTTCACTCATAGAAAACAATTTTGACAGAGATAGAAACTCCTGAAGGTAGGGATCTGTCAGATTTTATGTTATAAATTCCTACTCCATGATTACTTCCAAAATTCCATAATGACGTACATATTTAGAATTTGTCCCACATTGACATGCACATATAAAGTGATCTCTGGTCTTGCCAAAAAAAAATAAAAATCCAAATTTGCATCAATATAATGGTCAGTGTTGCTGTAAGTGCAAGCATTTGCTAATTAAGGTAATTGATAAGGTTATCACTGGTCATAGGAGTGGTGCTAAACAAATTGACTTCATCTGAATACTCATGAATAATAACAATACAGAAGAATGTAGATTAGTAACATTTATCTGTTGTTCCTAAAATATGCTTTAGGTTAGCTCTCAATTTCTAACACCTCTACAACTGAGTACTGTAGAGGGTTTTCTTTCTTTTTTTTCCCTTCAATAAGTGGGGTAGGGTTTGACGATGGTAATAGCATTCTAAACAAAAAATGTGTGCACATGTCATGTACTTTGGATGATGAATGCTGTAGTTATTTTCACTGGATTAATACATATCCCATCTTTACCTTTGCATTTATACAACTTGCTTGCATTCATCAGATGGGGAGCAGCCTTGCCAGCTTTTCCACTACTTTATTTAGCTAATTCAACCATTGCATTACTTAAAAGGATAATTAATCATTATGTTCTTGGTCTTGGCTCTTATTGAGACTGCAGTTAATTAAGTTTACAAATAAACATGGCAAAGTTTGATCCAGACAAATGACCTTAGAAGAGGGTTTGTATTGATAAAAATCTCTCCGCAGATATATTGTTGGCTTGATTAGCTTGCAATACATTCTAGGTGGTTTACTTTAGGTATAGATTGATTGTAAAAGCTTTTATGCAATGTAAGCCAACTTGCTGAATAGCCTCAGCAGGTTATTTATTTAGAGGAAATAACCGGTTCTAGTTATGCAGTTTCACTTTGAAATCAAAAGCCTGATATGACCCTATAGGATGTCCAATGCTTATAGAAGCCAATGGGGATCAAAGGTCCAGGTTGACATCATTGAAATGAGTAGAAACAAGAATGAATTTTAAGTGAGTACATGTTAAGCTAATAAAAATCAATACAGGTATTTCACCTAATTCACCTAATTCTTCAAGGGAAAACAGGTATGAGAATGTGTTTTACTTGTAGCTCAGTAACTACCCTGTTGTAACGTGTGATATAAAGATCAGATTCAGTGTAAATGAGCAACTATTTTGGAGGGGGTGGGGGGGTTGCGTCTGGCCCTTTGATTTGGGGGTGTTGGTTTAAGGACATAAATAGACAAAGTTCTTTGTCAGTGGTGGCCTTAGGTGAGTTGGGGCCCTGGGCAAAAGTCATTTGGGGCCGCTTAGAGGCTTACTTTTGATGACCTATAAGCAGGTTGGACATTTTCAATTTCACTTTGCCCTTCCCATGGAAAGTACCTAAGTAAAATATTAATAATACAAATATTTAGTGAACTTATTTTTTATTTTTATAAAGTGTGGGGCAGTTGCTGGGTTTGCCATCCCCTATGGCCGCTACTGTTCTTTGGGTAAATGTGATATCTTTTATTAAACAAACTATGTAGTTGGAAAAATTGCTCTTGGCCCCTTGAGTGGAATCTGAAATGTTGGGTGGCACCACAGCTCTCTATACATTGTATAAGCGGTCATCCTTGTTGAGTAGGGAACAGTCTAGAGCCAGGCAGTGAGAAATTCTAATCACAGGGTATATCTGAACTCCCTGCCCCACCACCCTGGAGCTCAAGTGCCTGAGTTGGAAGCTGCATGCAGGCCCCACCTGGAATCTAGGACAGTAGTGTAACTAAAGGTTGGTGAGCAGGGCATTAGCTCCAGATGCCAAGTCTGGGTGCCAAATTAGGAGAGCCAGAATTGCCTCCCCCGAAACCCCCCCCCCGCCCCCGAAAGACATAACTTCA
>NW_017728923.1:14353172-14359060 GCF_001723895.1 Crocodylus porosus | reverse complement strand
GCCTGGATACTGTTTGCTGCTATAAGAGAAACAGCTGGGATGGGCAGACCATGCAGCAGCAGCAGTAGACAGAGACTGTTTTAGTCCCAAGCATAGGTAAGACTTAAAGAACAAAAAAGAATGCAAGATCCAGGGTGCCAGGAAGGCAGAATAAGAGCATGATTCAGTAACTTAATGGATAGCGCCCATGTCAAGAGGGTTTTGGGCTCTAGTTCCTATTCACAGAATATTTCTGGTTTTAATCCAATGAGTGTTAATGGGAAATACATACACAGTGACTGTAGCAAAGAACCTAGGCTACCAAGTGATAGATATTGCAGTCTCATGATTCTCTCATATTACTGAAATCCAATAGTGCTAGCAGGCACTAGTCACTTTGTTCAAATGATATATGAGAGCAATAGTTTAATATTATAGCTGCATTAACGCCTTTCAATAGGGGCTTAAGTCTGTGACACCAGGAACATTATTCCAGCACCCCCCAGGCAAATGTCATAAAGGCCAGTTACTTAGTGCTTTAACTGAAGTTTAACTGAGGTGGCAGGTGCTCAACTCCATTGTATGAGTTAATAATAACAAAAAACAGTTTTGGTTATTTCCACCAAAAATATAAGAACTACCATTTCTTGTGTCAGACCATAGGTCCATCTTGCTCAGTCTTCTGTGACCACTGGGGGTGGGGGGGCGGGGGGCACCAGCACGTCCCCCTGGCTGCTGCTGGGCCAGGGAGCAGCAGGAGCCCTGCTGAGGTGCCATAGGCTCTTACTGTCCCCATCACCAACTCATCTGACTCTAGAGCCCTCCCCCTCCTCCCAGGGGAAGGAGGGGTGGCCCTGCCTCACCACCACCAGCACCAGTCACCTGAAGTGAGAGGGGATCCCACAATGCCAGTGGGGGCTCTGCACCAGCAACACCACCAACTGTCCTGCTAGCTGCTCCAGCAAAACCCCCCGTGTCTGCCGTCCTGTGGTGAGTCCTGTGCTCCACTCCTCTCGCAATGTTTTGTGGATGGCTGAGTAAGCCGGTAGTGTGTGCCTCCTCCTGTGCGTGTCCTTGTTTGTCTTTTATTTCCCCAGCCCCTCACAGACACCCCACTACACACATAGCTCTCCCACCCCATGCAGCCAATGGGGGCACCCTGGACCTACCCACAGCAAACCATGTTTTCCTCTCACCCAGGCAAAGGGGAAGTGCACAGCTCCCCACTCCCACACCTCACCTGACCCCTTCCTATCTAGCCTCCCATGGAAGGGCAAGGGCCCCCTGAAGGGACTGTCACACCAGAAGCCCCTAACCAGGGTGTAATCAACGAGAAGGGGGAGACCTTGCAGCGAATAAACAGGTGGCTAAGCTGGTGCTTGAGGAGCCACCTATAAGCATGGTCCTGTCAGAGTATGGTGATGATATATGTGCTTCTTGCACCCAGCCTGGTGCAGGTGGAGGCTTTCCACTCCACCTGCTCAGTGACTTCCTCTGCCTGGGTCAGTTGGGTCAAGAGCTCCAGGCTCATGGTGGGCGATAGGTGGTAGGTGGGCCTGCTCCCATCTGTGCTTCAGAACATCCAATGGAGTGCAGGCTTATTGCTCCATCTGAGGGTCTACGTGTCCCCCAGTCACCCCTCCCTGCCAGAGAACTGGCACCAGCTAGAATCAGGGTGTCTGTGTGGCTGCAGGCATCTGTGGGCCTGCTGCAGTTTCTCTCCCTTCATGGGAGGATGCTCGTCATCAACCAGATGGTCCTGCTTCCACTCTGGCCATGCCCCCAGAGCTTCTGGTCAGTCTCCAGAGACAGGTGCTGGGAGTCTTCTGGCTGGAATGACACTGGATCTGCCTCCAGAATGGCAGGAGCCTGAGGGAAGGTGGCCAGGGCCTTGTTTGCTTCCACAGCTAAATTCACACTTTCTGCCTTCAGGCCCTGAAGAGACTTGTGTACAATGCTGGTAGCCAGGCAACATGGTGCTCCATCAGAGGCAACTTCATCTGCATCTCTAAGGGTCCCAATATTAATAGCACCTCTCCTACTTGTGAGCTCTCCCCAGGAAGGACCTGGAGGAGCTGCCAGATTTCCACCAAGATGTCCTCAAAGCCTGGAGTCTCATCTTCCCCTTCAGGTCCCCAGATATGGTCTCCCAGATCACCAACTTCTTCACTGAACCCCTGGGTACACCAGAGGATGGTTCTGGCCAGCATCACTTGAACTGGAGACTTCTTGGACTATGCTAGCCAGGGGTGGATGGATCCCACGCTGCTGGCCTGGCACATTGTGCTGCCCACCCTGTGTTCCCTGCTACTTACCCCAGGAGGTAAAGGCTTCCCTGCCACACAGTGCCCTCATCTGCATTTAGCAGGTTCTGCCCAAGGGAAGTCCCTTCCCACAAGTATCCCCCAGCCTCTAGAGCTAGACGTGGGGCCACTGCCTTGACAGGCCCCATGGTACTTTCCACCTCACACTCTTAGCAGGTTGGGGATACCAAAGTGGTCCTCCTCTGAACAGCCCAGCACTGCCAGCTCTATATGCTTATGCTCCACACAATCCATCATCCACCTCATCCTCATATCCTGCCTTGACAACAAGTGGCAGGACACCCTATGTGGGGGCAAGGGCTCTTGGTAGATAAGTCAGTATTCCACCCTGATCTGAAAAGCCACTTCGAACCTCAGCTGGCAGCTCCTTCATGGAGCCATTGCCACAGGCATGCATCTGGTGGTCTTTACAGGCACTCCTGACACCTGCCCATTTTGCCAGAGGGACACCCTGGCACACGCCTACTTCATCTCCTCAAGAATCTTCTACTGGCTGCATTTCTCCATGCAGTTTTTTTTATTATGGACTCCCATAACATCTTTGGTCCCACCAAGCCCTGGGACCTTCTGGTCAAGCTCCTCCTAGCCATGGTCAAGCTGGCTATCTATATAAGGAAAGATCAAACAGGCCTGTGTCACAGTAGCAGAGAATGGATACTGGAAGGGAGAGTAAACAGGGTATGACCAGGAGTTTCACCCTCCTCCCCCCGTTGTTTCTTTGTTGCAGCCTCCATCATTTTGTAGACCATTATTGTATCTAACCCCAGGCATCTCTTTCCTAAACTGAATAGGCCTAGCCTCTTTAGACTCTCCTCATATGGAAGGCCCTCCATACCCCAGTCATTCTTGTTGCTCCTCTCTACATCTCCTCTATGCAGCAGGATGGAAGTCCTAGGGTCTTCGTGGTGCCCCTAGGCCCCCTCTCTGTACTGTGCCAAGCATGCTCCAAGCATCCTCAGAATCTCACCCACCACGTCTTTGATCTTCTAAATCATAGAGAGGCTGCCCTTTGTCCTCTTGGCTATGGTTGATGCGGTATACTGGACCAGCGTTTGGTATGGGGTGTTCAGGTACACCCCTGCCTCATGGCTCCAACTACCCCTGTACCATGCCCCAAGCCTCGCTGATGGACCAGACATTCGTCTGTCTCACTTACCCGCTGCGCCTTCTGGTGGCCTGCTGCTCCACTCTCTGTGGTTTCTTGCTGCCCTGCTCTCTGGGGCTGGGGCTCCTATGCTGTCATGATTCCCCTATGAGGCCTCCTCCTTCCCTTTATAGCCTCACCAGGTCCTCCACTGTAAACAACAAACATAAAACACAAGCCTCTGCATTATAACTTAAATTCAGGCCTCACAGCTAAAACATCCTCTGAGCCACACCACAAGTGCTCCCTCTCTCATCTGTATCACCAGGCTTTTCCCTTTTTCCAATCATGGCAAAGCTCCTTCTCCTTTGGTTGCAGGCAGGGGCCTCCTTCAGCCTGGGAGTGATATAGGAGCCAGGCCTGCCCCTTCCTGTCAGCTGACTCAACAGGTGACTCAACCCCAGCAACCGGCAGCAGCAGCCGGCCCCAGCAACCGGCACCTGGGTGGCCACTCTACACTCTTAGTGCCCTGCTACACTCTAGTTCTTCTATATCCTTTTTCAGGTGTACAGACCAGAACTGGGTACAGTTTAAGGTGTGGACTCACAATGGATGTGTAAAAGAGCTTAATGATACTTTCTGTTTTGTTCCTAATTTGTTAATCGTTCCTAACTTTTGACATCTGCTGAGCACTGAGCAGATGTCTTAAGTGACTGTCCACAATGACCCCCAGATTCTCTTTCCTGCATAGTAACAGCTAAGGTACAGCCCATCATAATGTAGGCATAGTTTGGGTATATTTTGTCCATGTGCATCATTTACACATATCTAGATTGAATTTTCTGTCATTCAGTTTTCCATGCACTCAGTAGTGCCAGATCCTTCTGTAGTTCCTTGCAGTTGTCTTTGGTCTTTACCACTTTGAATAATTTTGTCATCTGCAAATTTGGTCACCTCACTACTTAATCCATTTTCCACATCATGTTTGATTATGTTAAATTGAATAATTCCCAAAACAGATCCCTGAAAACTGACCATTTATACTAATTGTTTGTTTTCTATCTTTAAGCCAATTTCTAATTCACAAAATGGACCTTCCCTGTAATCCTGTGACTACCTAACTTTGTTAAGAACCTCTGATGAGTGAGCCTATCAAAGGCTTTTTGAATGTCCAGATATGCAATGTCAACTGGATTACCCTGATCCACCTGCTAATTGACTCTGTCAAAGAACTCTAGTAGTCTGGCAACACATGATTTCCCTTTAACAAAACCATGTTGATTCCTCTCCAGCAAGTCATGTTCATCCATGCGGTGAACATTTTTTTGTTTTGCCTCCATTGTTTCTACTAGTTTTCCAGGAATGGAAGTTAGATTAATTGGTTATGGTACCCCATGTCCCCTATAGAGCCCCGTATTTTTTTTTTTTAATATGGGAATCTATAACTCTTTTTAGGTATTTGGAAAGGGAGATTACCCCAGGGATCCCTGATCCAATGTTGGTATTCAGGTGTCTCTATTTCACCTTAAGGGCTTATAATGTGGCTTCACTCACCTCTTACCCCATGCCCATGTCTCATAGATGTCACCATTCACCATCTAGCTGTCTCCTTGTACCCACACCTAGACACTTCACCCATCTTGGCTACTTCCAGGTGCAGCCCTGGGTCCCAGACCCAGATCCTGTCCCCTCTGAGATACTGGGCCATTGGCCCTGACTCCACCCTTCTCCAAGCTGTGGGTCCCTGATCCTGCCAATCTCCAGCTGTGGCCTTCCTGGCCTTTTGTCCCTTTCCTAAGACCTGCTTCTAGGCCAATTCAGGTCTCATCTCAGCTATCAGGATCAGACTACTGCCCCAGATCAGGCTCTGGGCTTATATCCTGTAAGTACAGCTCCCTTTTGTGTCATGACTCATGAGACTCCCAACTGCTTTTGGCAGCACTTACAGGCTGCTCTATCTTAAAGTAACAGGACCGCCAAGCCTCCTGCTACAGAGTCACACTGGCAACCCTTCAGTCATAGAATCATAGAAAATTAGTGTTGGATGGGACCTCAGCAGGTCACTTAATTCAAGCCCCTGCTCAAAGCAAGACCTTCCCCAATGTTATCATCCCAGCTCAGGTTTTGTCTATCCAGGTCTTAAAAACCTTCAAGGATAGAAATTTCACAACCTCTCTGGGTAGCCTATTCCAGTTCTTTACTACCCTCCTAGTGAGAGAGTTTTCCTAATATAAAACCTAAACTGCCACTGCTGCAACTTGAGACCATTACTCCTTGTTCTGTCATCTGTCATTGGACAGGCTCAGCAAATGGGCAGATGAGAACCTGATGGTGTTTAACACTGAAAATTGCAAGGTTCTCCACTTTGGGAGGAAAAACCTGTAGCATCCTTATAGTGCAACACTGGCTAGCACTACGGAAGAAAGAGACTTGGGGGTCATTATTGACCACAAGATGAACATGAGCCTGCAATGCGATGCTGCAGCTAGTAAAGCGACCAA
>NW_017728923.1:14349493-14352702 GCF_001723895.1 Crocodylus porosus | reverse complement strand
GGTTCAAGCACCTACATTGAACACCTTCAAGAGCAAATTGGATGCTTATCTTGCTGGGATCCTATGACCCCAGCTGACTTCTTGCCCTTTGGGTGGGAGGCTGGACTCGAAGATCTTCTGAGGTCCCTTCCAGCCCTAATGTCTATGAAATCTATGAAATCTGCCACCACTGAGAACAGCCTAGCTTCAACCTCTTTTTAACCACCATTCAGGTAGCTAAAGGTTGTTATTAAATCCCACTTCAGCCTGCTCATCTACAGACTCAGTTCTCTAGTACTGAGGCTATTTTTAGTGATAGCTTGTATACTGCAGTTACATGTTCATCAGTTTCTGATTCTGGTTTCTTCAGGACCATAGGGTGAATGCTAGAGGTACATAGATATATCAGTCTGGTATTGGATCAGTACCGATATAAAGAAAAGTGGCTGTATCAGATATTGGCATGTTGGAGACAATAATTTGGCTGGTAAATGCCTGTGCTGCATGCAGTTGCAGGCAGCACTGAGGCAGAGAGGAGCACAGCTGGCAGTGTGGAGAGCTGCCTCCAGCTGGTAGGTTTGGTGTGGTGGAAGGGGAAGAGAGAGTGAAGGGGCATGCATGAGGGGGCAGATCAGCACCCCTCCTAAGGTGAGCAAGGAGGCAGGGGCAGGCACCACTGAAGTGGAGTGGGGGGGGCTGGAGCCATGGCTCATGGCCGGTGGGCAGCTTCCACCACTGGTTGCACCCTGGGAGGGCAGGTGGGGGCATGTGCCCACAGGATCTGTGTAGGTTCTTCTGCAGCTGGCAGTGGTAACACTGGGAGTGGAGTGGTGGTGAAATTTGGGGTGGATACAGTATCTTCCCAATGCTGCCAGTGCTCGCTCCAGGTCCAACCCCTGCCAAGAAGAGCCCTGTGCAGTCCCGGCTGCACCCCACCCCGCCTCACCTGTGCAGATCTGGGGGCACATACCCCTTGTGCCCTTCCCAGGTGTAAGCAGTGGTAGGAGCCACCTCCCTCCCGACCCAAGCTGTGGCTTCGGCCCCCCACCCCACCTGGGCAGCACCTGCCCCTGCCCCCTCCTTTACCGCAGGTGACTTTGATCTTTTTCCTGCCCCTTCTCTCCCCTCTTCCCTTCCACAACATTGGGCTTACCAGCTGGAAGCAGCTGTATCAGAAATCAGATTGGTATCAGCTGATATGTCTCCTTAAATATTGGGTATTGGTCCCAAAAGTCTCTATCAGTGCACCCCTAGTGAATGCTATTAGACCCTGATGATTTGCTACTGTTTATTAATTTCCTTTATAACCTTCTGTACTGAAAACCTAATCTGGGTCAGTTCTATTGACTTGTCTCTAGAGAGGAGTGGTTCTGGTGAGGGACTCTACCTAATATCTTCCACAGTGAAAACAGATGCAAAGAAAGCATTTAGTTTCTCAGCAAAGGCCCTGTGTGATCCTTGAATGCCCCTTTTACACCTTGATGATATGAATGAAGGTCCAACTGACTTCCTGGAAGGTATTTCACTTCTAATGTACTTAAATAAATTTTTATTTTGACCTATTACATCTCTAGCAAGTTTCTCCTCAAATTCTTTCTTAGCTTGTCTTATTACAGTTTTATATTTGATTTGCCAGAGTTTGTACTCTTTTTTTATTTTCCTCATTTGGATTTGTCTTCCAACCATTCAAAAAAGTCTTTTTTCTGTTTTCCTCTGCAACTCTGCCATTAAACCATGCTGGCTTTATTTTAATGACTTTTTGAAATTATTATCCAAACTATTGGTTTCATCAGTAATGGAATGTTATTTGTTTAACAAATTCATCTAGCTGCTGCTTCATGTCTGATACTTCCTCTAAGTCTTACAAAGGAACTATTTCCTTTTCCCTACTCCCAACCCTGATATCCAAACAATTCAATTCAGCACATACATGTCTATAGCTGCAGGCAAAATTAATTCTTCAGCCATCATGTGAGCCTTTCTTGTAACTGGCAATACAACTTTTCAAGAAGATAAGAAGCTCAAGGTATTTGTCCCAGGGAAATAAGCTCATGCCTAGGGGCCCCTACCTGAGGGGACCCCTTTGGGACCCTCCCTTAACCCAGCTATCTTCCTGCTAGGACATGTTCAGTAACCAGGAAGGGGTGCAGGAGGCCTGCCTCCCTCTTCACCACCCACCCACCCAACCAGGGTCTGGTGTAGAACAGTGTAATGCATTGCTAAAGTCTTTATAGAGTTGGTAAAGGCTGAAGGGCCTGGGAGGTCCATGCTTGCTGCTGGGGGTGGGTGGGTTTGTTTAGTCTTCTTTCTTGCAAGAAATGCTGGCTGCACACTAGCACTGGCCAAGCACTCAACCTCACTCCATCTAATAACAGTCCACCCTGCAACTTTACAGTAATACCATGACTCCATAAAAGTCATGTGGTCATCATTTCTCCAAAAAGCACCCCACAACCCCCATTGGACATGCATGCAATGTAGACAAAAATAAAACATTGCTGGGACATGGCCAGTAACCAGGCTGCCTCCTTCCCTTCCTCTTACCCTCCCACCATGCAGCCCTCCATCCATCTATATCATATCAAGGGATTACTCCAGGGACCTTGAGAGCATATTGTGCATTGGTGTTTTATCCTATTGTATTGCGTTTGCTGGCAATGGCTATGCTGTAAAAAAATGTATTTACTAGTTGGCTACCAATGGCATTGTTGAGCAAAACAAAAATGTGTATACTGTTTTAGCTTTATTGTAATTTCTCAGTCAAATTCATTGCAATTCAATTTATTGTACAAAAAAGTAAAGATGAGGAACAAAAAAACTGATTTGTACTTGCTCCTGCTTGATTTCAGGGCATGGACGTGGGAGTGGAGGAGCTGTTTGCAGCTAGGCAGGGTCAGGAGTGCAGTAGCTTCATGGGCTGGACACAAAGCTGGTCAGGGCCTGTATTTCAGATTGGTTGGCCTTTTCCCCCAGGCACCTCAATAATGTCTGGGGATAGCTATCTGCTGTATAACACTTCTGGCCTCTCTGTTGAATTAAAAAAGATCGTGGTTCGTTTCTCGGGAGGTGGAAAAAAACTTTCAGCTTCAGACACACTTTATTAGCAATACAAAAGGTATATATTTGCAAATAGGGTCAGAGGGAGAAGACAAAAGATCAAGTCCCTCTGCCCCCGAGCATAATCATTAGCAGGCTTTTATCCCCTCTCTCCTGACCACGTGTGCAGAAGA
>NW_017728923.1:14344242-14349482 GCF_001723895.1 Crocodylus porosus | reverse complement strand
TAAATCTGCTATTGATAATGCATTTTTAATAATATTTCTAACATCTCTATAGGGAGCAGAGTGATTTTTGAAACACTGTTTATCCAAGACCCATCTGATGAAGTCATGACAATACCTAGTGTAGGAGGAGATATTACAAATTTCTTGAATTTAGATGAAAAGAAGTTCTCTCACAATGATGCTTTCTTTGAATATACTTGAATGTGCAGAGGCCTAGAGGTAGGAGAACAGATTACCCTGGGCTGCCTTGGGAGTGCTGCTTCTCATTTCCCTCTCACCTTCTCTCTGTCCTTTGAGAAGACTTAGAGGAGAGACATGGCAAGAGAGAACAAAGCAATTCCAGACAAATTCTGATGAGCTTGTTCTAGGGGGGAGCGGGTTACAGGAGGCAGGGTCCTGCAAACCCAGTTCCAAAAGGTGCTGCATGCAGGATTTTGTAAACAAAACATTGCATTGTAAAGAAAACAATTGAAAAGAAAATCATTTTTGCATCACACGTTCCATAACAGTACATCCTGCAAAGAAAAAAAATTCACAGAAAAAGCTGATTTGGAGCTGCGGCAGCAGGCATTAACTCCAACTCCCCCCCCACCCCATGACCATGCATATGAATGCATTATAATACATTAAAGACTTGCTAAAGTCCACCTGTTTTGGAGCTAACCACCCACCTTCTCACCTTGCTGTTAATTAGTTAAATGATGTAAGCAGGAGGCTACCCATTTATTGCCCTGATGCCAGGGGGCACTATCTGTAGCTCCATTCCTCCCCTATATCGCAGCCTAAGCCTCGCAGATGGCATCTAGATGTTATCATCATCACCAGCCCCCATACTGGGCCCCAGAATCCTCCTAATTGAACCCTACCTGGATTCCTCTCCTCAGGCAGTCCCATCTGCCTTCATACTAGGCAGCATACCTCCCTGAACCGGTTCCCCTTGGGGTGTGGTCCTCCTAGGACCTTTGGCTCACTATCCCTGGCCCACCTCCAGGCCAGCCAGAACCCAGGTGTCAGCTCTTGGACATTCCTCGCAGTGGGCCCCTGGCCCTTTGACCCTTTCAGTCCTGGCCCCAGCATTGACCAGTCAGGGGAAGGTCAGACAGGCCTGAGTCTATGGCCCTTTTATCTCTCTCCAGGGGTCCACTCTCCAAACAAGGGGTAACCCATCCAGTTGTGGGGGCTAGGGGTTCCACCAAAAAGGTAACTGGCCTGACATTTCCTGGGGGCTCCCGTTGCACTGGGAGCCCCACCAGGCCACCCACTCCCAGCAGGGTGCAGTTTTAGGTCATGCCCAGGACTAGGAGCTCCTGACCATCCCCAACAGCTCCCTTACCTCCAGATGAAACCAGCAGCCCTCTGGCTAGACAATGTTGTTGCCTGGCCTCCAGCAGCAGAGCTGCCTTTTTATATGGGCAGCCCTAGGTTCATCAGGCACTTGGCAGGTGCCAACTCTGGGCCCTTGAAGTGGCAGGCACAAACAGTGCCTGCCACACCTCCCCGTTTTAAAATAATAATTAATTTTTCTGAGTGGACTCATCCCAACCTGAACCTATAGCCACTCCAGCGCATGCTGTGAAGGAGGTGGGAGGGATGAGGAGGGTACAACAGACCATACACCAGCACTCACTGGCTAAAGAACAGAGCACAGCGGCCCCTAATGGTGAAGGTAATTAATTAGAAGTCTTTGAGTCTCTGGCTTTTTGGAGGAACAAATTCACAGCTGGCGCAGCATAACTGGAGAGCACTGCAAATTAACACATCTCCAAGTAGTGTTATTTTAAGGTGCTAAATTGACTTTAGGGCAGTGAGGAATCCTGGGTCATGCAAATACAAACACAGTTGTGTCAGCATAAATGGGAAACACTGTTTTGTCTACACATGCCCTATGATGATTCTTGTTGTCTCAATCCCTCCTTTTCTTCTTTTTCTTAATTTGAAAAAAAAATACATCTGTTTTCCATTTCTCTGTCTGCTGTTCAACTGCATCTCAACAAGAAGCATTCAAGTCTTCTATTGCAGTCAGTCACAGAAGTGCCTATAGTGTAGAGATAAATCAGCTAGTCACTTCTGGGATTGCAGTGTTAGACATGCTCTCAGTATGTTGCCTTTAGCAGAGGATGAAAGCCCTTTGATTGATATTTTCAAAGATTTTTAAGGTGTGTGGGCACACCCATTAAATCAGTTTAAAAATTGGGTGTCCAGTTTCTGTAGGCAACTTTAAAATCCTGTTTGGGAAGCTTATCTGTGTGTATACTCAAGTGCTTTGCTGAAGGGTAGTAATAGTATTCCTGAAAACATTCAAGTTGTTTCTCCAAAGGACAGTGAGGCTGGTTATATTACAATAACCTTTACGTAAAGGGCAACTGAACAATTTCTTTGGCTGATCCCTACCTTCCTTGCAGGAAAAAGACAGGGTTACCAAAGACATTTGATATACAGTATATTAAATATTCTAATTTAAGACTTATAGTACACTTATACATGTGCCCAATGCCTGCTCCAACACATTCTAATTCTGAGAGCAGCTCTAATTAAAGTGCCTCCTCCTCCCTGACGCCAGAGCCCTTAGAGATCTAGGTAATCTTACCCTTTTGCTTAATGGGAAGTTAGTTTTTACTGTTGCATCTTGAAAAGACAGGAATAGCTTAGACTGTACCATGAATGCAGATAAAAGATCATTCTTGCCCTGAGGCTATGTTGCACTGAGGCTATACCCATCTGCCCCCAAGCACATCATGCTGCTCCAGGTGACCTGCCTCATAAAGCTAAAACAACACTTGAGGCAGGTTAACTAGCACTGCTAAATGAAAGAGCCACTTAGCTCTCTCTCAAGCTAATTAGCCCACCCATGCAGCTGTGGCTACATTGCTTCCTTTTTGAAGGCAGTCTTCCCAAAGCAGGACTAAGCTTAAGAGTGCCATCACTGGGGATAGTTAATTGTTGCACAGATATAGCCAAAGCATCTGATTTTCCCAAAAGACAGAGAGCCACTGGGAAAGGTAGGATATGATACTATTAGATTATTATGAATTCTCATCCCCAAATATGTGATATGTGGAAAATAGAAGAAGCCTATTTGTTCTCACCCCAGAACATGAAAAATGGTGGGTACAATTGACTGCTCCAGGCTGACTTCGAACAAAAATGGAGTGCTGTATTACAGTCTGCTCTCTCAGTACCATTTGCCCAAGGACCACCTGTCTTTTAATCCCCTTCTTACATCTTTCTGATATTCTACTGGCAGGGGAGCCCTCCTGTGCTTTGTTTTTCTTCACCTAGCCCTTCTCACTGTGCAGGGAGGTGCACCCTATTTGTGATACTGTGTGGGTAGACAGACCTTTACAGGAAACACTAGCTAGACTAGTCAGATGACTATCAAAGCCATCACTATATAACTGCTCTGAATGATAGCACAGCCAGATAGTTAAGATCAAGAAATACAGAGAGCAATATAAAGAAACCAAATCTAACCAAAAAAGAACCAAAAGATCACTCCATAATGTGGATAAGTTATGGACTCAGATTCATCCACTTTCTGAAACTATAGGCCAAGTCACAATGGAAAGACCTTTTCACTCATTCTGAACCATTTTAGAGCATGTATAAAGTTTAGTTTGGGGGGCTTCACAAAATTTAAAAAATATTAATATTAACAGAAACAAATCTTCTGATGTCATTTTATTATCATGATGTTGTTGCTCATATCATTATGGATGGTATTATTATAATAATATGATCACTGGGAAGTAGAATTGTGCAATCTACTGATTCCTTAGTTGTTGTTTTGTTTTGTAACAGTAGTATAACTAGGAGCAGGTACAGGGGCCACCAGCCTTGGAGACCGATTTAGATTTTGAGCATGGTCAGCAAGCAGAAAATATCAGTTTTTTTTTTTTACAGTTCTCTTTATGGTCACCTGGACTGGTGTATATACTTATAAACAAAAAATTAAATATGCCTTGTTTCAAAATTAAAGTCTTAAAACCAACATGTTTCTAGATTTTTGGCCTAAAGATGATTTTTTTTTCTGTTTTCCTTTTGACTATTGGGCTCTAGCTACCCAATCTATATAATAAATTTGCCTATTCTGGTTTGCCATCAAACTGAGTTTTGTAGGATTTTTTTTTTCTTCAAAATGTGATTATCTTTAGGGGAGAAAACATTCCGAGTTGGATATAGTGTTGTTTGTTTGTAATAATTATTTTAAAATAAGACTTCTAGGTGAAACTAAGTATGTTTCTTCAGTCATAATTTACTGTAATATTTAAGAAAAATGGTCTTTGTCACAGTTTTGTGTTTTTCAGAATAATGTGCTATTTCTATATTTAAATTATGCATGTAAAAACTATGATTGATCAAACAACAGCCATTAAAATGTGAGGGCTATAACAAGGTCAAACTTATTTTACAGGTAGATGGAAGCTAATGGTATCATTAAATTGCCCACAAAGGTACACATTTCCATTCATGAATATTATTAGTCTCGTTGTTTAAAATTTTATAGGTTATTCCCTAGCTTTTGATTCTATTCACACTTATTCACTTGGCTTATCCCAAGCTATCTACATTTTACAAAGCATTTATTAAACTTAATCTTTAGTTTATCCCTCAGAGTTGCATCTTTATATCATGAATGGTGAATTTTTTACAATACCTTGATATGTCAAATAAAAAATATATTAGCTCAGTAATCTTTCCACCAAGCATGAGTAAGCTATTCTTTATTCCTCAGGTGTACACAACTAACAATAAAATTGGAACTATTAAAATAATATTCTTTAATAGTTTATCTGAGTTTCCCAATCAATTGCCCATGTAAATTATTTGTAAATGAATTTCAGTTGTATGCATTGGTATTTGCAAACACTGATTATTACATTTGCATCTGTGTTGTATTTGCAACAGGTGAGTTTGTGCACTCATCCACTCATGGAGCTGAACAATTCTGCGGGTTTTACTTGACTAATCACTAATTTATCTGAGCAAGTAATATTAAGAACTGAATACCCCGCGAGTGGTGTTTGCATTATATATATAAAAAATATGATTGATCAAACAACAACCATTAAAAGGTGATGACTAGGTCAGTCTTTCATCAGTCACACGGGATGCCCATGCCTGCTATGGGACAGGGAAATCTGGGTGATGGGGATCCCCTACCCTCCATCAATGCTGACCTCGTGAAGGAACACCTTGAGAAGCTGGATACCTTCAAGTCAGCTGGCCCTGTCAACCTGCAC
>NW_017728923.1:14328274-14343512 GCF_001723895.1 Crocodylus porosus | reverse complement strand
TTACTGTCCGAGCCCCCAAGGTCTGGAACAGTCTGCCAGCGGAGGTGGTTCAAGCACCTACATTGAATACCTTCAAGAGTAAATTGGATGCTTATCTTGCTTGGATCCTATGACCCCAGTTGACTTCCTGCCCTTTGGGCAGGGGACTGGACTCGATGATCTCTCGAGGTCCCTTCCAGCCCTAGTGTCTATGAAATCAATGAAATCTATAATAAGGTCAAACTTATTTTACAGGTATAGGGAAACTAATGGAATCACTAAATTGCCAGCAGAGGTACACATTTTCCATGGAACTTATAGCATTAGAAAAAAATTCATGGAGAAAAATGGCAGCTCTTAATTCAACATAAAATTTGTTGAAAATGCAGTGTGCATGTTGATATTCCACTGAAGAGAGAGACACTACATATGTTGTTTAATTGTTGATTAAAACTTAGCTCCAGTTTTCAACATGAAGAAAAAAATGTAATTCTGTAGCTGTAGGTGGAGTATGCATCTGGTATGCTTCTAAAGGACATCTACAAATGTAGATCAAAACACAAATATCAAATTATTAAAACTGATTGAGGCATGGTATATAATAATAGCAGAGTGGGGTTGTTTGAGGTGCTATGCCATTTTATGCTCTGCCGGGTAAAAGTCATCTCAGGATAGTATGTTTTGTTTTACTACTTAGCTGACCAAGACACGACTAGCAGGCTAACCTAAATCTAATTAAATATTAGCATTTATAAACTGGGTTTGAAATTCTATGTAACAGTATTTTGGTTAGAATGTTTCATTCTTTTCAGAGATGCAAGAAAATGTTGGGGTGATATCTTTTATTGGATGAACTGAATTTTTGAGGGAGATTTTAGAGAAGTTTTTAAAAACAAAGTGTTCTCTCTCAGGTCTGAGATGCAGCTTGAGCTAATTAATGAATAGGACAATAGCCCATGAAAAACTCCATATGTAAATAAAAGCAGCCTGCCTAAAGGAATAGACATAAGGCTGGGCATGGTGGCATCTCTGTCTCATTCAGAGAGGCATGAACTTTCATAGGCTACAGTCTATTTTATACAATGCTACGAATCTTACAAAGCAAGCTGTAGCTTATGAAAGTTCATGCCTCTGAATGATTTAGCCTATAAGGACATGTCCAATGACTCTAAGATGCCACAAGAGGCACGCTGAGAATGAAAAAATGTTTCCCACACTGCATATTTTAGACCCCATGGGTTCTAAATTTGATACCTTAATTTCCAGATATCAAAATAAAACCCCCTGGAAAAAAGCAGCTTGGGGCACAGTTCCCCAGCGTGCCCTGAGGCAAGCTGGGGCTTGGACCTCCAGAGATGCTCTGGGATCTGGCCAGAGCCTCTCTATGGAGCCCCCTGCTGCCATAGCGTGCTGTGCTCATGGGTTGGGGGGTGGTAAACAGGAGCAGGGCGAGGCTGCGGCATGACCCGGGTACTGTCCCTGATAAACAGAGACTGGTGGTGGAGGGATTGTGAATTGGGGAGGGGGGGCTGTGGATGTGTGGGAGAACTGTGGGGGTGGGAGGGCTGGTTGGGGGGCATGGGTCCCCCTCGGGGCCCACAGCCCCCCCGCAGCAGCAGTGGCCATTGGGCACTCAGGGCCTGCTGCTGAAAGCTTCTCCACTATGGTGCAGCAAGGCCCCAGCCATCTCACAGCCAGCATTGCCTGTGCAGCTTGTTGTGGGCCCAGCCCAGCTCAGCATGGGTCCATGCACCTTCAGCAAAACCAGTGACTCAGGGTGTCACCTGGGGCCTAGTCTCCTTGTAGGGACCATGCATAGCATCGAGCCGGGTCCTGCCTTTGTGGCCCCTGCATGCTATTGGGTCAAGCCAATTCTGTGAAAGCAGGACCTGGCCTGGCACCACATGCAGTCCCTGCAAGCATCCCTGGGCCCAAGGTGACAGCTCGAGTTGCCCAGTGCTGCCTGAAGGTGCAAGGCCCTGCCCTGAACCAGGCTGGGCCCATGTGATGTGGCACTGGGTCTGAGGTGGCTAGGGCCACACCATGCTGCAGCAGGATCTGGCAGCAACAGGCCCTGAGTGCCCAATGGCCACTGCTGCGGGGAGGGGGTGGGAGTTGTGGCCCCTGTGGGGGGGGACTATGGCCCCCCACACCCACAGTCTCCCCAAAATCTATGCACAAACCCTCCAGTCACCTTCAGATACCCCTCACCCACATACCCAGCCCCAAACCCCCATACAAGCCCTATACCCCCCGTGTGCGTGAATGAGTATGTGTTTGAGGGGATCAGCCTCAAGGTTTATGATCTGACTTTTGCATCCATCCAATAAACTAGAATTTTATGATGATCCTGTGAATTGGTCCTTTGTAGCCAACATCATGGCCATAGCAGGGGCTAGCAGGCTTGCAGTTTTCACCCCCTCTACCCCAAGATGGACACAGTCAGTTGCACAAGCAGCCATGTCATGAGTTTTGCCTGTCAGCAGCTAGAGGTGCAGGGCCCCAGAACCCCCCTGCACCGATCTCCTTGACAGCTGGCAGGCTTTGTAGCCTCAGCAGGGACTAGGAGGCCTGCAGCTTTCACCCTGCTGCGCCTTAACACACACAGTGTCAGCCATATCATGAGTTTTGTTTGTCTGCAGCTTGAGGTACAGGTTCCCTGAACCCCCTGCACCTATTTTTTTTTAAAGTTGGCAAGCTTTGAGGCCTCAGCAGGGACTAGCATGCCTGAAGTTTTGACCCCTCTGTGGCTTAACACATATGCGTGACATAAGGTTTACTTTCAAGAATCTGGGGTGCACTTTTCCTGAACCTGCACTTATCTCCTTGAAACATGGCAGGCTTCATGCTGTTGAAGGGGATACCATTCCTTCAGATTTCATCCAAATCAAGCTAGAAATGATAAAGTTAGAGGCTGCTTTGATCTTCCCATTATATCCTTTGGGTGAAATGTCGAAATGTTTCGCTGTTTCGACCCTGTTTCGACAGAACAGAATGGAACAGCTGTTTCAAATTGAAACAAAATTTGAAATGGAATGCTGTTCCATCAAAACGTCCAAACGCTGGTCAAAATGGAACAGTGCTGTTTCGCACAGCCCGAATGTCCAGGTGTGTGCACTGAGGCAAAAATCTCAGGCACAACTTGTGCCATTCGTATTTGAGCTGCTGTGAGCACATATGCCTGCATGTGTGAATGTGCCACCGTGCCTTGCCTTGTGCCTAACTTCAGACTAAAATGGTTTCCTACCTCTTTAAAGGAAGAGCATGGCAGTAAAAAAGAGCAAAGAGTTTTCTCTTCTTTCGGCTAATGTTATCAGGACTAGCTGAAAGAAGAGAGAAATACAGTAGGATCAACTTACAAGTGAAAGGGCAAGACATTAGGAGGGGAAGGTGGTCATGGAGCACAGGTAGATTAGTAGGTAGATTTATAATCAACCATGAAGTCAGCACCTGTGTTTAGTCCCTGTTTTTTTGCGCTGTGGGGGGTTGTGTGTGTGTCCTGTATGTTATGACTGTTTGCTCTTAGGCCCATCTTTTGACAATGTTTTGTAAATTCCCTTTGAACATGAGGATGGTGAAGTCAGAAAATGACTGGAAGTTTTCTGAAAGAAAACTCCCCTTCCCATATTTGTGTGTGCCCTTTTTCTCATTCTGGAGTGTAGTTTTTTTTATCTGGTTTCACCCACATAGTTTCAATGAGGGCATTTGGTGCAGCAGGTGATATATACTGCATTCTGTAGAATCTGTGGATTCTGATGGTTTCCTTGTGGGACATATTTGTTGTGGTACCAGTGATTGTGCTTCTGTGACCTTGCTGTGGCTGCTGCCAGCAAAATAGGTGTTAAAAACTATCAGCTCAGAAGAGGCATGAATTTGTGAGCTGATAGTTTCTAGTTTGGGTGGCCATTTTCATTGAGGCTGCCTATACCGTGTTAGCCAATGATATTTCTCCAGTACATCCCATCCATACCCACATGGACACTGACCAAGAACAGAGAGTCTGTTCCTTGCAGGGAAGATCTTGATGATTTGTTCCAGTTGAGAATAGAAGTAATCTTTTTGCTGCTTGGAGTAGTCAAGTGTTGCTTCACAGATGGATAGAACAGTCAGGCTTCCTGAGTCTGTGGTCACATCCAGCTGCATGATCCTCTCATTGATAGATACTGAAGTACATGCGCTGAGGACATACAGTGCAATGGTGAATGATAGGCACTGGTCAACAAACTTGTCGGCCCTTGGGAAGCCCCAGTGCTTCCCAGGCTCAGGATCCAGGCTGACCTTGACAGACTCAGGAAATGGGCGGACAAGAACCTGATGGTGTTTAACATTGCAAAATGCAGGGTTCTCCAAAGGCAAAAATGCAGGAAGAAAAACCTGCAGCATCCTTATAGGCTTGGCAGTGCTACATTGGCTAGCACTACGGATGAAAGGGACTTGGGGGTCACGATTGACCACAAGATGAATATGAGCCTGCAGTGTGATACTGCTGCTAGTAAAGCAAGCAAAACACTGGCTTGCATCCACAGATGCTTCTCAAGTAAATCCCAGGATGTCATTCTCCCGTTGTACTCGGCCTTGGTGAGGCCGCAGCTGGAGTACTGTGTCCACTTTTGGGCTCCACAATTCAAAAAGGATGTGGAGAAGCTTGAGAGGGTGCAGAGGAGAGTCACGCACATGGTCAGAGGTCAGAAAAGCAGACCTTATGAAGAGAGGCTGAGAGCCATAGGACTCTTCAGCCTGGAAAAGCGTAGGCTCAGGGGTGATCTGGTGGCCACCTATAAGTTCATCAGGGGTGCTCATCAGTATCTGGGGGAACATCTGTTCACCAGAGCACCCCAAGGGATGACAAGGTCAAATGGTCACAAACACCTCCATGATGGTTTCAGGCTGGACATAAAGAAAAACTTCTTTAGTGTCCCAGCCCCCAAAGTTTGGAATAGATTGCTGTTGGAGGTGGTTCAAGCACCCACTCTGAATGCCTTCAAAAGACATCTGGATGTTTATCTTGCTGGGATCCTATGATCCCTGCTGACTTCCTGCCCCTGGGCAGGGGGCTGGACTCAATGATCTTCTGAGGTCCCTACCAGCCCTAATATCTATGAAATCTATGAAATGCCTCCAAGTAGAGGAGCACCTAAGGCTGGGGTATTGGAATCCCCTGGGTGAAGGAAATGTTCCCAGAAAAGCAGATGAGCCAGATTCCTGTTAGTTAACAATACCCACACTACTTGCATCACACCTATTGAGAAAATGTGCAGTTGTGAACATGACAAGATGGGTGCTTCCTTCAACTTGGAGTGGTTTTCCAGCTAGAAGCTGCAGCAGGAATGTCCTGACCTTCATCTTGACATTGGAGTCCTTTAGTCCCTGCTGAGACAGAAGGCCCATGGCAAACCCTTCCTTGTTTCTTCTGCCTAGGCATATGCATTGAAGTTCTGTGCTCATGATCGCTCATCTGAATGGGGAAGGTCCCAGGCATTCAGCAGTGACTCAGATGTGCAAGAAGCCCTATTTAGGTACTCCTCTACCTGGACCTGCTTGCCCCAATCCAAGGAAGGTGCTAGAAAAGATAGTCTCTGTCTGGCCAGCTTCCCTCCCCCCTCCCCCCCCGTTTCACCACTGGAGAACATGGAATAAGCCACATAAAGTTATTAAATAAAAATATGTAAACTTTCTGGCTGGTTTCCATCATACCATAAGCTGAATGTGTGGCCAGCCCCAAGGGTTTGGATGCAATCCCTGACTGGGAGCCAAGCCAGTTGTTCCAGGCTCCCCCCAGCTTGGAACTCATGGGCTCTCACAACAGGGAGCCTGGTGATCTAACTGGGGCTACCAGGCATGGGAGGGCATCAAAACCAAGGAGTCTATGCACCCCCATGGTCACCTAACTGGCATTCTCAGTCTCAGGGGCCCCAGGCACCCAGTTTGCTGGTACAGAGGCGTCCTGGATCATGATCCTAGGCTCTCCCTGCACCAGCAATAAGGTACTATTGGGATCTGATCAGTGGTCACTGACCCCACAATTTTGCCTCCTGCTATACTTGTGTAGCATGGCAGGAGGTGTGATTGTTGGGATCATGGTTCAGATCCCATTGTGCTTTTAACTGAATGTCTGCCTTTGAAAGAGCCATCCAAAAAGCCCACAGTAATCTATTACAATACAAAAAGAAACCCCTCATGGACCACACATCCCTGATTGTCACATACTATACCACACTGAAATTAGTAAGAAAGAACAGCAAACAATTTCAACCTGTACTGAAAAAGGGTTAGACCTTGAAATATCCCCAATCTCTCTCCCACTTCTACTGGCTTTCAAGCAGCCCCCTACCCTTTCCTAACTCACCATGAGAAGCAAACTCCCCCTGTCCAACATACACCTCACTGAATGACCGTGACACTGTCCATGCCCTCCTCAGGGCCAAGTTCCAATCCTAAAAAGATGCATCATGCAAAGCCAAAAGGCAAAATGCACCTCAGCATCACTAACATGAAGGACTCTGACACTTGTGCAAAGTTTCAATGCACACTTGAGTGTGTTTCTGAAAATGATTAACTTGATTCCCCTGATTCTGACACCTTGTGGGAAAATTTCAAGAACAAGACACTGGCTACAGACAAAGATGCTTTTAGAACAGCAAAGAAAAAACAACCTGACTGGTTCACAGCACCTAAACTTCTGCTTCTCCCACTCATAGAAAAGAAAAAGCAAGCTCTCCTAACTCTACTTCAATACCTAGCTAAGACCAGAAATCTGAAGTTCAAAGAGGCTAAGGCTGTGGTCCAGAAAGCTACCAGAGAACATGCCCAGAAGCATTGGTAAGACCTGTGCAAAAAGATTCATATTTACTTTAAAAACAGGGGACCTTCATGGTACTTATGATGGAATCAGAGGCACACGGTCCAACTTGTAAAAAGACTGCAAACCTGAAAGTGAAAGACGTTCTTGCTGTCAGACAGGATGGTACCATCTTAACAGATGGACTGAGCATTACAAAAAGCTCTACTCAAAGCTCTATTCATAAGCAACAAAAAGCTGGGGCCAACGGGGCTTATTCCCCAAACTTTTTGTGGTGGCCAGTGACAGCAGCAGCACCATGGTGCCACTGTCCCACAGTGCCCAGTGCCGCTCAACATGCAGCCACTCCTCCACTGCTCTGTACAGCACCAGTCTGTGCTGCAATGGCCCTGTGGGAGGGAGGGCCAGGGGTCATGTGGGGCTCAGCTTCCCCAAATAGTATTTCCCCCCACTGTTTATACTCAAAAGATGTCATTATCTGTGATACTGCCCTACCTGCCATTCCTCAGCTCCCAACAATGCAGGAGCTAGACCAAACACAAACTCTCAAAGATGTAGAGAAAGCTGTGACCAAGATTGAAAGTTGCAGGCAGTGATCAGATGCTTCCGGAGCTCCTAAAGGAGCGGGAGAGAAAGCTTGTGCGCATTAGTCATGCACTTCTCTGTGTCTGCTGGCAAGGAAACCACATATCCCAGGATCTGAAAGATGCAAAGGTAATTATTCTATATGAAAATGAAGGGGAAAGAGTAGACTGCAACAACTACCGAGGGATACCTCTGCTCAGCATAGTCAGCAAGGTGCTTGCAAGCATCCTGCTGAAAAAACGTCAAGTTCTTGCCGAGAGAGTCTACCCTGAAAGCCAGCGTGGGTTCACAGCTGGATGCTCCATGACTGACATGTCCTTCACACTGTGTTTGTTGCAAGAAAAAAGCTGTGAACAACAAGGACTTCTCTGTGTAACATTTGTTTATCTGCAAAAAGCCTTTGGCACAGTTAGCAGGGATGGCATCTACAAGATCCTGTTGAAAAATGGCTGGCCATGAAAGCTCTTTTCCTTATTCAAGCAGTTTCATGAGGGACTGTAGGCAACCATCCAGTATGAAAATGAAACATCATCTCAGTTCAGCATTGATACTGCATTTTAGCACCTACTGGCTTTAGCATCTTCTTCTCTATCCTTCTCAGGTACACTTTTGGAAATGATTGATCTGTCATACTAATTGAAATGGGGGCAGATAGCATCAGGTGATTTCAGAGCAAAAGGGCATGTCACCCAGCTCACTATTCAGGATCTGTTCTTCACAGATGCTGCTGCATTTATGTCTAACTCACTTGATGAACTGCAGATCATGATGAACTAATTCTGCAATACATGAACCAAGTTTGGCATGGTAATCAGTGTCAAGAAAATAGTTGTCACATCACAGGGTACCAACATCCCACCCAAAATCTACATCACTAATGAAATTCTGAACAGTGTAGATCACCTCTGCTATCTCAGTTCGACTCTTACCATCTCATTTAGCCTTGATAGAAAACTTGGTGCAAGAATTGGCAAAGCCTCTTTCACCTTTGGCAAACTTACCTCAGCTTCTTGTCCCAGACACATGTTAACCCTGAACACAAAGGTATCTGTCTATCAGGGCTTGTGTCATCAGTACCTTCTTTTTTTTTGTGAAAGCTGGGTTATGTGCTCCAAGCAGGGACAGAGTTTGAACAGCTTCCACCTTTGCTGTCTCAGAAAAATCCTTGGAGTCACTGGGAACCCACAGAGCACCACCAACAAGATCCTTGAGAGGACCAGCCTGTAGTCTATGCAGGCTATGCTGGATGTTTTCAGGCTTTGCTGACTGGGACACATGGACCATGTGACTCAAAATCACCTGCTGAAACCTGTGCTCTATGGCCAACTCAAGAACTGCCTGTGATGCAGAGGAAGGCCAAAACTCTAATACAGCAACAAGGTCAGTCAAGATCTTAAGAAATTTAGCATTCTCATTGACAACTAGGAGAACCCTGCCCACAACTGCTCAGTCTGGAAAAGCTGGATCAAGGCTGGTGCAATCACTATGGAGAACCATCAAAGTGCCCAGGGTGAGGCCTGCAGGTGAGCCAGGAAGCAGAGTATGCTTCAACCTCCATCTGATGAGTGGACCTGTAGCAACTGTGGGAAGGCTTGCTGCTTGTGCATCGGGCATTTCTCCCACACCACTGCCAAGCACTACTGATCGTCTGACATTGTACTGTCTCCTTTCATCTGTAAAGATGTTAGATAGGCACAACTATTCCTGGTTTTATTGTGCCATTAACTGAATGAATATGTGGCCAAGTTACTAGTTAACATATGATTAACCAGCTAATCAAGTCTCAAGGGTAATGTCTCTCAGGTGCCAAAAATATGGTCTATTACTTTGCTAGTGTCCTTGATGGGTAAAGGCATTTGATGTTAGTGTAGGAGTATTCCAGAGAGAGCTTTGATTGAAGTGTGGTCAAAATGTTTCTGATACACTTGTAATAACATGCTGTCTTTTTTAAAATTGATTATAAGATTGGATTCAGACAGCCCAGAGCTTAACAAATAATATTTATGTAAGATGCACAAGGCTTCAATGCGGGTGAAAATGATAAACTGAAGCAGAGAGTTTAAGTGACTTGTCCAAAGTCCCTAAAGTCAGTGGCAGAGCTGTGATAGTACCTCTGAGTTCTTGCTTTTCATACCCTTGACTAACCATTTAGCAACACTTAAGTTTTGGTCCAGCCTTTCTCTTTTCCTCTATATACCCTTGACAAGGGTATGCAACTTGCCTGCTATCTTACACAGTGTCCTGTGAGGTGCTCTATCAACACTTCTAAAACTGCCTCTTAATCCAAAGAGAGAACCCAGGTTTTCTTTATGATTTACATATAGTAGATAACCAATATTATAGAGTAGCTGTTTTTTGCTGTATAGAATCTGCTAAAATGGACACTTTCCAAGTCACTGGCCATGGCTTGAGTCTCAGTTAAATGAGCGCTCTTGCTCAGATAGTCGGAGCGGTAGGCTGACAGACTTTGTTTAGGACTGTGGCAGAATTAAGCCAAATTTTTGATACTGCAGAAGGATAGTTGTGGGCTAAAGACTTGTTAAACTAATGTTAAATAGAGTACCTTGTTCAAATGGGAAGTTAAGGTGATGGTGGGAAAAGCTGCACAACCATGGCTGTTGTCACAGAGAACAGCAGAACCACTCTGAAAAGGAGACCTAGGAAGGGACAGGAAAAGCCAACCGCTGTGGGAGCAGGAAATTGGTGTTAGCCAAAGTGTTGGAACACGAATAGCCCCAGGGCATCGCACCAGAGGCATTTTTGTTCCTATTCAGAAGAGCTAACCTGAGGGAGAGTTGAGTAAGCTTGATTCCAGGTGGGTTCAGACTGTATCAAGGTTGGAACAAATTCTGAAAAGGCAATTCTGATTAGTGAGCTAAAGAGGAATTACTGCAGGCAAGTGAAGGTTGCATTTTAGTTGCATTTAATTAATACAGTCCTGTCACCTGTCCAAGCTGCTTCTGTCCCCAATCTTTCTTTCGATTCAAAATGCATTTTTCAGACTTCCTGTTTCTCCTTGCCTCTTGGTTTGCAGCCAGTTCTCCTGGCAAAACAATGAGTGCATCCACACTCACTACTTCTCTGGGGTGGCTGTACTACTTTTTTCTGTTGTCAGAAAACCAGTTTTCTGGCCAGAGCTTCTGTCTTTACCTGGCATGAAACAAAAGGCATGTGTTGACATTCCCATGACTTCTGCTGGCTGCTGTAGCCTCTTTGACAGCTGAATGTAGTCAGGGTGTGCTTTGAACTCTGCCAGCTCAGCTGATGAAATGGAGCTGCCTGGGTGTGAACATACTGTTGTGGCTCCTCTGTGGCAGCTGATGTCTGCTGCCAGAACTTATGGGCCATAAGCATAGCCAGGCCTAGTAAATTCAGCAGTGACATGGGTATTGGTCCAAAATGGGTATTCACATGTACCAAAATAGGATTAAATGAATGTGGAAAGTGAGAGTATCCTACATGCTGGGAAGACAAAAAGATGGCACTTACATGTGACTTAATGCTGATAAACTAATGTGAACAAAAAGTAAATGACAATCTTTGGCTGTCTTCTGCACTTAGTGTGTATTCTTTGACCTCAGTTTCTTGCATGTTATCATACTCGTGCTGGAGTGCTATGCTACGTGATTGTTTCTTTTTACCATTCCCTACCCCACCTCCTTTTATGGTGAAAGACTTGTTTAAATAAATGGTTATATCTTGTTTTGTTTGTTTACTTCTGTTTCATTCTTTCCCATATGCCTTTGGTTTTAGTGTCATTATCGGTTATCACTTCTTTGAAGACTTCAAATTTACTGTTTTAATTCTTAAATGTAAGGCTATCTATTCAGCTGTGTCAATTTGTTCCAACTCTCCATTTTGTTTCTGTCCTGCTACTCTCCCAATCTTAAATTCTGGGTTTTTATTTGTATTTGCTGGCTTCTGACGGAATTACATTATCCTCCATCCATGCTGTTGTTTCATTTGCCTGAATCCAAGATCACCCTGAATTTAAGGGTGATCAAGGGAATAACATTTATTTATAAATGTTATAATTTTCCATTTATAGAACTTAATTATGGGGGAGTCATCTAAAATCCCTCCCTCAACCCCACTACTGCAGCAGGGAGTGTTGTGGCAGGGGAGACAAGAGTGGAGGGGGCAGGCAGTGCAGGAGGGTCATGCATTTTGATCCCTGCCCCTTGCCAATCCACACCTTTCCCTCCACTGCCTGTCACCCCAGTTCCTTGATTTTTCCCCCCCCCCTCCATGCCTGCCTCCCCCTGCAGCCACGGATGCCACACCCCTGCCACTGCTACCGGGCCAGGCTAGGGCCATACTCTATGCCCCAGGTTACAGCGGGGTCAGAGTGAAGTGGAGGAAGGGCAAGTGGGTGGAGGGGGAGGTGCTATAGGGTGGAGGGAAATAGGAAAAAAGGGGAAGGGGGGTGGGTTTCTTGAGGATGCAAAGTTGGTGGAGGTGGCAAGGGCAGGCAACAGCTGCAGCTCTGGGCTTATCTCTGGGTCAGGGCCAGTGCTGCAGCTCAAGCCACTACTTGCTCCCTCTGCCCCCCTGCTGTCTCCTTCTTGAACCCAAAATGATGGGCTTTTCTCCCCACATTAAATGGGGAAAATACCTTGTCTTCAATTTGAGTAAAGACAGTTTTTATGTCATAACCAAAATAGCTATTATTTTTCTGGATATGGTCATCTGTATGTTGAAGCATTTTTTTTCTTACCTTATTCCCAACTCATTTTCAAAGTGCTTTGTTGACATATGAAAAGCGTATTTTCTTAAAACAGTACAATACAAATGAGACATGGTGGATATAAGAATTGTTTATGAAAAGCAGTTTGTGGATCTCCTTTACCAAGTCCACAAAAAGATAAAAAGAAAATATGATTGCTTATGTCATTTTACAGCAAACAATGACATATTGCAGAACAGATAACTTTGCTTCCCACACGATTACTAAATTAGACAAAGAATGGTAAATTAGTGAAAAAATGGGGGAAAAAAAGAATGACATTTTCTTTTGTGAAAATTGCGGGGAAAATAGCCAAATGGCAAGGGCCTGGAGTTTTTTTCAGTAATATATGGTAAGATTCTAATGTCAAAATTGCCTGTGAAGGGCATGTTAATATAGAATTATTTGTGGTTCTGTTTATCTTAAAGTGATACGTTGTAATATAGGCCTTTGTTTGGAAGGAAAGGAGATTTAAAGTAAGGGTGAATTTTTTCCTCCTATCAGGTTGATGAGTATATTATGTTTTCCCACATTGCTTGAAATAACAATCAGGCATTCTAGACATCTCAGCTAGAGAGGTAATGACATGAAAACGATTTTGTTTATATCTGTTGCACAGTGAATGGCAACATGATTGCTTTCTCCGAGTGATCTCATTTTACAGCTCCAAAAATAATTTGGTCTACCATGTCATGTCTGAGCTGTTATTGATCAGGTATACAAGGGTTTTTTTAAGTGTCTGACAATTTGGGGCATGCATAAAATGGAGATGAATTGCTTATATTACTAATGTGCATTTAAACAGAGTATGGTCAGAGTTTTTTGGACCGAAAGTTTTTCATCAGAAATTTCTAATGTATCAAAACAAAAACTGTCCCTAGGAAACTGTAAGTTTTGACAAATTTCTCATTAAAAATGTTTTGGAAAAAAAAGTATTGAAATTGTCTATTGTATATTCCATTCCAGCATTTTCCAAATTTAAAAATTTGTTTTTTATTTGAAATGAACTTTGCATCTTGACATTTATGGTTATTCTATTAAAATGTTAAAAATAGAAAGTTATAATCAAAACATTTTTTAATTATAATTATTACATCTGAATTAATTTAATAATTACAATTTTGACTGATGGCCTGTGAAAACTTTTGTCCTGACCTGGGGTAGGAATTATTTTTCAAAATCTCATTTTTTTTCTGAGATAGAAAACCAGTTCCCTGCCTCATTTACCATACCAGAATATTCATCAATAATGTACAAACAGTTGCAAATCCTTGGCAAACATTTAATTTTTAACATTTGAACACATTTCCTAAATGTTTAACAGAAAATGTTAATGGATGCCTGTGTAAAAGAATTCATGATGTGTGCAGGTGTAGAATGGTAATGAGGGAGGGGTGTACCCATTCATGGGGACATCTTCAAAAACTGATTTATTAAAGCTTAGTGTGCTGCTCCCATTGGGCTTCAAAGAAGCAAAATTTGGACCAAACTGAACACTTCTGAAAATCCCATCCTTGGATATTTTGGCAATGAAGGTGGTACATTAGATATCAACCAAAGAACCATTTAGTGCAGTGAATTCTATTTTGCGGTAGAAGTGCAGATAAAGATACCTCTTAAAAGGCATTTTCTTTGTGAAGCTTTGAGTATATCGCCATGCTGTTTTCTTTGTCAGTGTTCTACAGAGGTGGATGAGTATAAGGTGAAGTTGAAATATGAACTTTTGTTTGAAAACAGGTTGTAAAATACATTCTTTCTAAGAGTAGCCAGTGGGAAAATGATCAATGGGTTCCCTTATGGAAAACTCCAGTAGATTTAATGTACTAAAGATAAAAGTAATACAGTCCAATAAAATTATTCAGTAAATTGTTTTAAAACAGATGAAGTTAAAATGTATTTAGGTCTATGTTTTATATGATTTCTATAAGGTTTTTAAAAACCATCCTACATAATTATTTTGCACATTATAATTTTTTTTTTCTATAGAATGATCCAAAACTCCCATGGAAAAGTTAATATTTGTAATTTAAATTATATAAATCTTTTTCTGTGAAACTTAAATAAAGGTTATCAGTGGCAGTGGCTTATAAATCAGGTTCATATTACATTTTTTCCAGGCTGTAATTGACTTTTATTTTGCATACGTATATAATATTAACAATTGACCTTAGTTTTGCTAAATCCTCATATTATTTCATTTTAATGGTTGTTGTAAGGATCTGTAGACAAGATGAGTCCATTTATAGTTATAGAAGGTCTTTTGTTCTTGTATGACATTTATATCCCAGTGATGAAGCCCTTCCTAATTCCAGGCTGAGGGAAATAAAAGGCTATTCAAGGCAATCAATGCCCTTTTGGCAATCATTGAAGTAAATTTGGATTTAATTATTTTCCATTGGACTCATTTGTAATAAATTATGCATTTGACTAAGAGTGACACTTCTCAGAAGGGGCTTTGGCCAGAGAAACGATCTTCAGTTCAGTCTTTTCTAGTTAGGATGAAACTATGCTAATGGGAATCTTTGAATTTTTTGAGAGAAATGAGGTGGCATGAATTTAAATCCACACGGTTGTGTGTCAGGGACAGCTGAATGCAGTGTTTACATTTTTTGTCACTTCAAATTCATTTGACTCTAAGGATTTGCAGGTAACTGTAAGGTTCTGATAGCAACTTACAACTTTTGGGGAGTTGTGGGAGTTCTGGATTATTCCACCATTATTCTCTTTTACTTGCTGCTCCATGCTGATGGTATACTGTGCTCTACATAATGAGTGCACTGACTGCCATAAATAAAGATCTTCCCATCTAAAGCCGTGTGAGGGTTATGTGTGCCTGACACTTTTAAGTGGGTTAAATGCTTTTGCGTCACTTTAATGGCGTTGGCGTTTGCACGTATCAGTGGCATATTGTGCAGTAATTGCAGCCACTGTAGCAAATTTGGCAGCGTAATGACTTGGGGTGCAGCAAACTAAAATTCCTCTGAGATGATTTTGCTGCAGAGCTCAGAAGTGGAGCACAGCATTGTGAGTTTGGATGTGCTGAGGATGAAAGGGAAAGGAGGAAGAGTGGGAGCAGACATTTGTGCTTACTGCAGGGAGAAAGGACACTGGAAGAGGGAATGCCCAAAGTTAAAGGAGAAGAGAGAGGG
>NW_017728923.1:14318897-14328263 GCF_001723895.1 Crocodylus porosus | reverse complement strand
AATGGCCCCCTCAAAGGATTATTGAGTATTATGGACCGGCCACATGGGCCAATGATGGAAGTTGGGGATACCAAACACCAATATACATGTTAAATAGAATTATCAGGTTGCAGGCAGTCTTGGAAATAATTACTAATCAAACTGCCATTGCTCCCGAGTTACTGGCCAGACAGAGTTCTCAGATGAGAGCAGCCATATACCAAAATCGAATGGCCTTAGACTATTTACTCGCAGAGGATGGCGAAGTCTGCGGAAAGTTCAACCTTTCTAATTGCTGTCTACAAATAGATGATAACGGGAAAGCAGTCTTAGAGATTGCCAGGGAGATTAGGAAAATAGCCCATGTACCAATACAAACATGGAAAAACACATGGGATGGGGACTGGTGGTCTAATCTGCTTGGAGGAGCCTGGTGGAAAAAACTAGGGTTTGTATTTCTGTGTGCTCTGGCTGGGTTGATTCTTATTCCTTGCCTTACTCCCTGTTTCATAAAATTGATAACCACCACAGTTGAAGGAATGCAAGTTGCAACAGTCCCCCTCAAAGCGCAGACTGTAGCAAAAGTCATAGTTCTTAGGAAAATTCCTCGTAATTATCTTAATCTGTCTAAATAAGAATGGGAAGCAGAAAGCGGGGAATATTGTTATTCCTTGAGCGGGGAATATTGTTAGAAATGCACAGCTTGCATCTTGCTCCTGATAAGAAAGAAATACTGTCCAAGGCTCCTCTCCCCCATCCTCCTTAAACTTTCTTCTACTGATTACAGAGACTAGAATTTAGTTGGATGGCCTTGGGGTATAAACTTTTGAACTCTTGTAGCACTGAGCATGCTTAATGAGCTGTTGCATATTTACCTCTCCGCCCCGTATACTCAAATAGCTAATTATACTATACATGCTATGTATGTAATGATGTAGTTACATGTACGTTTGTATGAAACGGAAGTAAGCTGCAAGAATTCCTGTGTCTGCACACGTGCCCAGGAGAGAGAAGATAAATTCCTCTTGCAAACGCATTTAGTTTGCCAGAAGTGATCTGGGCTTCAAAGCTCCACTCTCTGACCTTTGTTTGCAAACAAATACATCCTTTTGTGCCGACTGATGTCTGTGTGTCTGTGATTTCTGCGTTGCCTCCAGGGAAACAAACCGCCTTTGTGCAACATTATGTTGAGGGAAAAAATTGTCTTCAGCATAATTGACTGCAAACTCAAAGGCTTCTGCAAAATCCCCCACTCATCCTGGCACAGGCTGTGGATATCTGTAGTGCAAAGGCTCTCACAAGTGCTCAGGTTCAAGCCATGTCTGCAGAAGCAAGCTTGCATGCAATTGAGCAACAGCGAAACTGCCAGAGCACTTTGCAAAAGTAAAGCAAGCCATCAGTGAAGCTTGCTTCACAGGAGGGCAATCAAGCTAACAAAGGCAGAGTGTGCAGAAGGTCTGGAAGCACACACAAGCCTCAGTCCAAACTCCAACATCTGCAAAAGGAGTCAGCACCCTATATCAAGAGTTCCCAAAGTTTTTATACCATGGCCCGGAAGTGGCCACAGCCCAGCAAACCGCAGCCAACTGCGGATGGAATTTCTGGCCTGAAGACAGGTATGAACACCCCCACCCCCAGGGCAGGCCAGACCCTGCGCTGCTGCAGGCCCTGAGAAAGCAGCTGCGGCCTCTCTGCTCAGTTCTGGGGGGGCATGGTTTGCCAGTCCGCGGCCACTTCTGGTCTGGCAGTCTGCTGTGCTGCAGATGAGCAACTGACCCACCGCAGCCCTTCCCTATATAGGCACAATGTCTGCCAGGCAGCATTTACAGGCCTTTGATAACCAGAATGTCTGGTATAGCACGGTCATGATAGCTGACTTGCCAGTTCATTTTAAGTTAGATACTGGAGCAGAAGCAAGCACTATCCCAGCAGACGTAGCAAGGCTTTGTAAGGCAAAGTACACAATACTCCAGTTCACATTACATTGGTTGCATTTGGCAGTGCATGCATCAAACCACAAGGTACAATCATTGCACTCTGCAAATTGGGTGCTAATGAATCTGATTGAAATTCTTATATAACGGCACCGTAGGTGATGTGTATATATAAATTTCATTGATTCTCCATTATACCCTATGGCCAGATCTCCAAGGCAGCTCTGAAGCTTTGGAGCCACTTCAGCCGGATAGAAGTTGAAACCTGGTTCGGAACTCCAGATCCCTGGCATCCGAAGTGGCCAGATCCAAAGCTGGATCGAATAGCTGCCTACCCGCACAGGCCTACAAGACGGCTGGCATGGTAGTGGCCAAAATGAAATCTGTGTTTGCTTGCCATGGCATACGTAAAGAAATAGTCTGTGATCACATGCCATTTGCAAGTCACATGATGAAACAATCTGTGATTGACTGGAACATAAACATCACCCATTCTAGCCCAGGATACCCATAATCCAATGGTCAGGCTGAATACACAATTCAGACCATCAAGTCAATGTTTAAGAGGATGGCTCTGATCTATATCTGGTTTTACTTAATCTGAGGAACACACCCATTATTGGTCTCGAGTATTGGTCTCCAGTGCAGCTTCTGATGGGGAGGCTTTTGCACAGTACCCTCCCTGCTACAATGGCGATGCTAACTCCTAGACTACTGTCTAATGTCTCCTGCAAGTTGCGGAACCTCCAAAGGCGTCAAAAGGAGCACTACAACGGCACGGTTGCATTCGTGCCACCTCTATGAGAGGGGGAGAAAGTATTGATGTAAACAAGTACAGGCTGGATACAAGCATCTGTTATCACAAAAAGGGATGAGCCACATTTCTACGTGGTAAACCCCCCCAGCGGCAATGTCTACAGGAAGAACAGAAGATACTTAAGAAAGGATTACATGTCAGTACCAGCAGAACCTGTTGATGTAGCTCAACGCATGGCAGCAGAACAAACTTCAGTAGAAGAACCAGACCACCAGGAGCAAGAGTTTCATCACGTTCCAGAGAATCCACCAGTACCCACAGAGGAACCTGTTGACACCACGCGAACTAAGAGTGGACGTGTGGTGAGATTGCCTATGAAGTACAAAGACTGTATAATGGGATAGCGGTAAAGGCTAGGCCCCACCAGTGACTCACGTGCTAGCAACTTCTGGCTCCACGATCCTGAAAAGTTCCAAGTTAAAGCAGGCCCTGACAAACATCCAAATATTTAAGAGGGAGCTCCCGGAGTAAAGAAGGGGGATGTGGTATATGTAATGTACCATTAAGGGACCAGCAGTGGGAGGACCCAATCTCTCCTCCTGATGCCCTGTGGGTGTGGTTTTGTTGATGCTGGGTTGTTGCCATTCTCCCTGCAGGCTATGAGCGTGTGAGCTGCTGAATCCTGTTCCTAATAAAGGTAAAGCTGTTTCCCACCCCACCAGTCTCTGGTGAATGCTGACTTGAGGACAGAGCCCCAGAGGTATGGAGGTCCGAGTGAGTACCCCACCCCTGGAGCCCAATGGCATAGTGTAAATACTATAGGTACAGGGGTGGGCTGGCTGGTTCTCTTCTTCCCTGAGTGGACTCCAAGCCACTGAAAAAGCCAGAAGCCAGAACACACCCCCTAAGTACTTCAGCTCTGGGTTTTCCAGCCCAAAGCACTGTTCTGCTCCCTGTTTGGCTGGGACTGATGCATGTTCTCCCTGGCCCTGTGGGAGGAAGAGGAGGAGGGCCGGCACACCTCTCTGGGATTTCAGAGGAAGGCTCTGCATCTGCTCCCTGTCCGGATGCTCTGTCTCCTGGGAGAGATTCTCTGAGGACCCACTTCACTTGGGTTGTTTTCAGTTATTTTCCTCCTGGAGTGACCATTTTTGCTCTCAGAGAAAAATTACAAACATCTGTACATTCGTGGTTTTTCTGGACAGAGCAGGGACTCTCACTGGAGAAACTGAATGACTGTCCAAACCCCTAGGTAAGCTGCATGTAGCACAGTAAGCAGGGCCAGCTGAGCCACAATCCTTTCCTTGTGATTTGGTTCTGGGGCTGTTTTTCAGGAACTCCTCCAGCCCCTGAGCCGTGCAGCACAATTTACTAGTCTGTTCTTGTGCAGCTCCTGTCTCAGTAACTACTCTGGTTCCCTGACTCCTGGTTACCCCTTTGGCTTGGTGTTTGGGCATTGGTTTGACCTTAGCTTTCTTCCTGACCTTTGATCCCGTGTTAGTCCTCTGGTTTTCAGTCTTTGCCCCTTGGTTGGAACTCAGGTTGCTCCCAGTTGCTCTCAACTTGCAGTTCATTCCTGCAACCCCACCAGTCCTCACTCCCAGCTGTACCCAGTAGGCATGATGCCTTAGGAAACCCTGGCAGTTGGTGTGTGTATATGTATATTAATACTTTTTCTGCAAGTATTATAATTCCCTGTTGTGATTCCTTTCTTCATATAAATCTATATCCATATGTATTTAATTATGTTTTCATTGATCAGATTATCCCGAGCCTGCCTATAAGGCTACAGCTCGTTATATAATTGGAAGGAAAATCACTTATATTCTACCATCGATCTTGTATCCCTGAAGTCTCTCTCTATTATTTCCAAAATATAAGAATGTTTCTTTGCAAGAATACAGGCTAGAACGCATTAGATTTTGGTGTAGAAAGCTGCTCTTTTGGGGGAATAGGAAGTACAATTAGAAGTAATATCTGTGCAGCTGTTCTGGCATTTGCAAGCACAGCCAGGAGTTAATAGTGATTACACAGGTATGCTAGTGTTACATTCTCCTTCCCATTTCCCTTCATACTGTCTTGAATGGAAATTTTAGTTCCTCCCTATAATGATGGACTTTTATTTGATTTGAGTTTTACGTGAAGCTTCCTGAGATTAGGAGTATTAGGTAGGAAAGCATGCTCTTCAGGGGATGCAACGCTTCCTATCACTTGTCTGATATTATCTGGGATATGTGAAGCCACCATTTATGGGATCTAGAGAAAACCTATCAAGCTGTTATCTGCTGGGGGGGGGTGTGTGTGTGTGTGTGTGTGTGTGTGTGTGTGTGGACAGTCAGGGATGAAAGCCAGGGATGAAAGCCTTGAGGCTGACACTGTGATGTGTGGTTTTTGATGAAGTCTGAGTCCCTTCCACTTAATCCTAATAGCAAGGTAATTAATATAATCTCTCCTACATAGTCTGCCACATGTTGTTATCCATAATAATGTTATTAGCAGCAAAATACAAGGTAAACCTTGTATGTGTTTCTCTTCAAAATTAGGGTCTTGTAGTAATAAGATGACTACAGCAGGTTGGACCTTTTTGATTAAGCATTTTTTCCATCAGAAAATGGTGTCTTGCTGAAACTGAAAACTTTCATGGAGGTGTCTTGGTTTCAGAGGAGTGGTAAGGACATTTTGCTTTAGGAAAGGGGGATGAGAAGAGAGACCTGAACAGAAATCCTGACCTTTTATATTTTGACAAAATTCCATTTAACAAAAACCTTTTGAAACTATTGAATTTTGTTGTGATGTGTAGAACAAAGAGTCTTTAAACTCTGAAAATCTTTACAAAATGGAATTGTTCTCTGGCTGGTACTAATATTTGGCATAGACTTTTTGTCTGAGCCCACTTACCCAAATGCGTGAGACAAAAACCCCCTGCCTGAGAGCTGAAAATAAAGATACAATGGAATCTAATTTGCAAATCATCTCATTATAAATAGATATACAGTATATGTTAGATGAACAGATTGTTGGCAGAACAAACCCTCAATCTAATCTTGAATAGCAATTATGAGATATTTAGAATAGGATAGCAGTTATGGAAAAATATTTTTTTCCCTTTCCCATTTGAAGCAATCTAGGTATCCATGAGGGAAGTTCAGTTAATGGATTGTTATTTATTCTCATTTCTCCCCTTTCTGTGCTAGTTGAGTATAAAAAGAACACATTTAATTTGGCTTCTGGGCAATAAGCAAAGTCATCTATCATAATTACAGAAGAAAGCCTTTGGATTCTAAGGGGTGAAAGGTAAAGAGTTGGTGAGATAAAGGAGAAAGTATAATTACTAACACTTTAGACCAGTGATGCTCAAGCTGTGGCCCACAAGCCAGGTGCAGCCGACAAAGCTTGTGTAATGGCCCTTCACTGGCATATCAGTGCCAGTGAACACTTCTGCTGCTGGTTCCTTCCTTTCCTCGGCTGCTGAATTCAGCAACAGGGGAAAGGAGGGTACAAATGGCAGTAGTGTTCACCTGCACTGACATCTGGTGAGCTCTGTGCTTTCCTGAAGCTGCAGAGCTCAGGAGGTGCGTGCAGTTGCCATTCATTTCCTTCTCCTCCTCCCCATGCATTGTACTCAGCAGCAGGGAAAAAAGGGTCTGAGCAGTAGTGGTAGCAGCGCTTACCTCCTGGGCTCTTGAGCTGCATGAAAGCTGTGAACTCGTTGGCATGTTACAGCAGGCTCTGGCTGGAGCCACAGCTTTCATACATCTCCAGAGCCCAGGAGTTGAGTGTTGCTGCTGTTTGCCTCCCCCTCCCTGTCTTCTGCACTGAGTTCAGTGGCAGGGAAAAAGGGAATGAAACCCAGTGGTGGCACTTGGCTCCTGGGCTCCAGACTCCAGTAGGCGTTAGGTAACTCACCGGATCTCTGTATAACATCTTGGCTTCCAGTGAGGATATGAGATCTTGGAAACTTACGTGCTTGCCTCTGTTCGATGACACGATCCCGTGCTGCCTTTGCCTGGGCCACTGAGCTAACTAGCCTGGGACTCTCATGTAGACCCCAGAGGATTCCTTGATGACTCTCAGGGTGGCCCCCAAACATTCCTGCCATGACTTTGGATGGATCTTTAGTGGAGGGTGTCCCCTCGGAGGATGTCTCCAGAGTTGTCACGGGTCTCGGTGGATGCCTACAGGGCTCCAACCCCCCCTACACCCTGGCCATGCACCACCCAGTCAGACAGGCCTCAGGATCTCTTTGACTGGCCCCTTTGGATGTCCTCCCCGGTTTCCTCATCACGCTCTACAAATCGGCCCCTGGACTCTAGCCAAAGCCGGAGGGCTTGGTGACGCTCAGTCTTTGGCACTGTCCCTCTCGTCATCCCATGCGCTCCACGGCAGACATTGTTGGCTGTCGCCACATCCTTGCGTGGTCTCCCAACCCCGAGTGGTGAACCAAATTTCCCGAGCCTGATATAGGGTGCCAGGCTGCCCTGCTCTAGACCAGGACCAAAATTAAGCCTGACTGAGAAAGTAAAGCATGACATGACCACTCACCCTAGAGATGCCCTGCACCCCAAGAGCCCTGGTGAAACAAAACCCAAAGGAAACTCCAGGGGAAAAAAAAGGAACTCTACAAGTGAGAGGCGAAAGGAAAAGCAAAGCAAAGAGGGGCACCCAAGGGGGGAACAAGCCCTGTGCGCCCTTCACCCTTAGGCTGGCATGTCCCCTGGGCTGGGGTCTATTTGATCCTGTCTGGGATCCACCTCTTCCCAAAACTGTGGCACCTGCTGCTCCCTTGCCTGCTTGCCTGTTCCCCACTGGACTCTCCCAGCATGGGGATTTCCTCACATGCCTACGGCCACTGCCTCTGCTGGTTTTGCTACCAGCTCCTTTGATCTTCGCCAGTCTTCCCTGGCATAAAGATCCTCTGCGGCTCCCTCTGCTGCTGCTGCTGCCGGCCTCCCTGCTGGTTCCTTTGATCTTTGCCGGTCTTCGCCAGCATGAAGATCCTCTGTGGTTCCTCCTGCCACCACAGCAGCTGTTGCATGTGGCAGCTGGGCATGCCCCGCACAGCAGTTCCCCACCGCTCCTTCTACACTCCTTGTGCCCCCGCTCACACTTACGGGGCTGGTTTTTATCTTCACCAGGTGTCATCTCTTCCTGACGTCACCCGGCTCCAGCTGAAGATAAGCACGGCTGATAAACTGCGTGGGTGGTTTTCCCTGGTGTGCCTCCTTGCCACCCTGGACTCCTGCAACAGGTAGACTTCTTTCTATCTTTTCTTCCTCGTGGGGTCTGCCTCTGGCTGAGGCTTCCCCTTTGGCTAGCTTTGCATCCCTGGGACACTTATTTTTCAATTAAATTAATCTATTTTCTTTAAGAATAAATTTCATCCACAGTATCATTTTCTTTAAGATAAGGATTATTACAGGTTCTGAACCAGCCTGGCACCCTGAATTATCCTGAAATAGCCAAGCATCTAGTCTTTTTTTTTTTAATGTCATTTTTCTGTATACAGATGAGAAAATGGGAGTGAGATGGGTAGCAGTGCATATTCTGTCAATGCAGTAATACTATGATCCTGCACCGCTGAAGACCATAAGGATCTGCCCATAGGCTTTGCTTGGGGCAGAATCGAACCCCAGACTTCCATGTCTTTGAAGCTTGGGTTCAAATCCTCTATATAAACAAGACTGATTCAGTAAGCCTGGTTCTGCTGTTTAATACATATGCTTTTGTTATATATCAACTTCTCAGTTAATTGGCATAACTGGAAGCTTCTTTCCTGGAACAACAATAAAGAGGGAGTTGCAAATCAGAAATTATTTGGAAATACTGTATAGCATCTGCCTGTTCCTAGTGCCTTTAAGGATAAGCATAATGCCCCTTGGGGCTTATCATAACTGTGTCTCCTGGCCTCACATTTAAAGAACATAAACTTCCTCCATGCACAGGAATGCACAACTCCTGAAAGAAAGCTCCGTGGAAATGGGGCTTTCTTGTGCACTCTACTTTGCTGAACATTCAGCTCTACAAGCAAGGGAGTAATCTGTGACCACTGACAAGAGCTATAACAGAGGTCCCTACATGCTTGGTTGCTCCCAGACATGCAGTAATTCCCTTTAAGAACTGCACTGTCCTTTCCTCAGTGTTGTCCCTGTGTTTCAGGTACCACTGAGACCTGAATTAAAAGGTGGCAGTCAATTTGTTTGAAGAATCGGGTATGGGCAACTTGTGTCTCCTGAGTCTAGGGGGGCATCCTTCAGTGGCCATCTAGTGACCGGAGGGGGGGCATTCCCCCAGCAGCCAGTCGCTGACCATGCCAGCACCACGGCGGCAGTGGAAGTGCCAGCACTTCTTTATGTGGTGCGGTGGTGGCGGAAACCAGTTTCATCGCGGGCACAAGCACTCTCTATGCCAGAGCGCTTACTGTTGGGGCAGGTACATACTGTTCAGGCCCTCCTAACCATTGTGCCCCCCCCTGCATGGGATTCAATCGGGTATTGTGGATAGTGTCAGGTTTCCTTCTTTTCATGGCCACTGGAAGGGGAAATCATGATGAGCACAATTGATTTTTATCTCTGATATTCAAACTAATATCAAATGAGTCGCCAACTGGCTGGAGGGCCGCACCCAGAGGGTGGTAGTAGATGGGTCCTTCTCAACCTGGAAGGACGTGGGCAGTGGGGTTCCGCAGGGCTCGGTCCT
>NW_017728923.1:14294443-14318211 GCF_001723895.1 Crocodylus porosus | reverse complement strand
CGGACTAGATGATCTGCTCAGGTCCCTTCCGACCCTAGAAACAATGAAACTATAATGAAGGGAGAGAATCAAAAGGAAAGGAGGGATTCAGGGATAAAATTCCTAGCTCCTCATTACACAGAGAATAAGCAAGCAAGAATATACTTTGGGAGAACTCTACAGGTATTGTAATGGCAACAAGATACAGATACAGAGAGCAGCAGCTCTACAACTTCTGGACCACTTTATGCAAACCAATCTAGAAGTCCCAGTAAATCCAAGGATTAAGCCTCCCTGGCTCATCCCTGTAAGTCAATCACTGTGGAAGCATGAGTACCTTTGCTGCTATGAGGCTGCTATTGATGATTTTGCTAATTTATTTTTTAAAAACAGAACTCAGAGTGGGGAATAAAAACTTATCTCTTGGCTACTATAATTGCATCATCCATCAACTGTTTCTTTGCCTTTGGCAATGGGCACATTCTCCTCTACTGTGTTCCTAATTCTAGTTTATTTGGGCCTTACTTTAATGTTTTTGTTTGTTTCACACTAGTTAGTTGGTGCAACATAAAGCTATGCTAGACAAGTACTGCTGAAACCCTTGAAGGCTGCAGTGCTTTGATATACTGAAATTGCAAAATGCTTCCAAAAAATGACAGAGTGACTGTCTTTAAAGTACAGTGGCCATTGGATTCTCTGCATGGTAATACGTTATGCTGGGACATCACACAGCTCCTACCAGTGACACCCATTATATTTCTAAGCTAACTTTCTCATCTTTACTTGGCACCTTCCATTCTCCAGATTTCAGTCATAATTACAAAATACTCACTGGGAAATTGCCTGTGTTTGTGGTCTAGGGAATGGGACTTTACAACATTTGACTCCTAAGTCATGGAAGCCTGATTCTCTACTGTTTTGTGTGGTTATTTTAATGATTTGGTTCAAATTTGGTTTTCAAGTTCATTTTATATACAATTTACACAACTGTAACCCACAAAACAATAGAGAATCTAATCTGAATTAAGTAAAATAAAGAACTAAGAGATATTCATGCAGCCAGTAGAGAAAACAGCATAGATATTGGTAGCTCTGATGTTCCAATTAGTAGGGGAAAGTTGTGGTAGTTTGCAGTACCACACAACTAGAGCCAAGTAAAATAAAATAAATTGAACATGAACATTTTTTGCTTCATATCTTTTGTGAATATGTGGGTTGCAAGAAACTGAAACGAAAAAAGGTTTAATAGAAAAATTTCACTTGAATGTATGAGAGCTTTCTCTACCCCATCAACTTTTCTTTCTGTTACCATTTGCCCCTTCCCATAGAAAAAAGGGGACAAGACTTAAAAATGGAGGGAAAACAGCATTTTTCTCTTTAAAAAGTCTGGTGGGTCGGAAGGACGCTTCCTGTTAAAGTCTTGTGATGAAAGATTTTTTTACTAGCTCTATTGACAGCACTTTGCAAAAACAGTTTGGGGGGATGAGTAATAGAATATTTATGATCAAAGTGATTATTTTTAAATCTCTCTTAACTTTGTTCTTGATCTCCTGAGATGCCATACCTGGTTAAAATTTTTTCCCATCAAGGCTAAGTCTTTTTGCATTGGCACTCTCACTCATGTAGCTGTTTATAGAAAGTGCCTCTAATATAAAATCAAGAGAGCAGGCACTACTTTCTGAATGTCTCTGGGTACTGCTATTCTCATACCTCAAAGCTGTTGCTACAGGTTTGCTATAGGGGCTGCTGCTGGCCATCTTCCTGGGTTTTTTCATGTTAGTGTCCTTTGGCAATGCATGAATCTAAGTGAAGCAAGATGTTCTGTTTCTTCTCAAGCTGCTTGCATCATTTTAATAGTCTACAGTACAGTTTAGTCAGGCTATAAGATAATGATGAGATTGCTAAGGTGAATACCCATATCGTAAAGCTGCCTGCCAGAGATGAAAAGCTAAATGTGCTTTGCCTGCTCCTAATACAGGGTTCCCCTTTGTTATGTTTACCCTTGTTCCCTGATAGACTTAACATAATTGGCAAATCTAATCTCTCTTTGTACTTACATGGTCTCTCATTATGTTGCCTGAATATATTAATTAATCCTTGCTCTCTACACCACTGTGTTTCAGAAATAAAGTTATGGAGAAGTGGTGATATAGCCAAGGTCATGTAGAAAGCCAGATAGAGCCAGAAAATGAACTTTTATTCTTAGCTCAGTGCCTAAACTCAAGTCTATCCTTCCTCACTGTACATGTGCAGTTGGTTGCAAGGACTTTTCCATTTACCAAAACTGTTTTCCAAGGCAGTCTGTCCCAGCCGCCTGTGGAGGGTTTAGATTGAGAGTGTGGTCAGGGGTAGAAAGGTAAGAAAGATTTATTGACTTAACAAAAACACAGCTACGCGTAGTAACACAACAAACGATAACAGACAATAGCAATTCGTGTCAGCAACTTATCGGAAGTCCCTCTGATGCCCGATACACAGCAAGTTTCTCTTTCCACAAAGTTCAGCGAGGTCAGGCGTCCCCGAACAATGCTGTCTGAGGGGTGCTGGGAAGGACCCTGGAATGCAGTTCTTGGGCTCCTCGAGGTTCATGGGCCCACTGATCCAGGCAACAGCTAACTAATCCTTTTCACACAGCTGCATCTTCCTTCTGAATGGTTTCCAAATATTTCAGCTAATTTGTAGCTTCTAAAGGACCCTGATAATGTACGACTTCTTAGATTCCTTTTTCTTCAACTGTCCATAGACTGACCAATAGCAGTACAAGCCTTGCATTCCTTTGATAAAGTAATTTTAACTGCACCACAGGGCCTTACTACTTCTAGGCTTTGCTAAATTTATTAGGCCTTACTTTATACAAGGCCTCACTACATTTTAAACTATTATTAGGCTTTCAGCAACCATTTATAGCTTAATATCTAAACAAATACAGAAAAACGCTTGGTTTAATCTTTATAGAGCCTTCAGCAAGCACTTTTATCACACAGACATACTTTTTTAGCTGCCACACAGTCAACCACTGCTTCATCCATCATTGAATCACTGTTAATTATCCCTCTTTTGTCCTCTTATCCCTTTCCTGTAGCCATTGCAGCACCAGGGTACCCTCCTCTCCCCTTCTCTTACCTGTGGCATGTTATCCAATGGTTCTCCATGTTGTTCCTTATACATTGTTCTCTTTTCTGGGGTGGAGGATCTGAGGTATGGATTTGGGGGGCTTCTTTGGTTAACAATTGACTGAACACTGGTATCCAGTGGATCCAAGAATGGGATAAATGGGATGTGGCCCCTCTCACTTTGGCTGTGCCATACATGCACAGTGAGATAAGCTCAGTTCCTAGTCAGTGCAGGCTTCTCCTGTAGATGTGTGTGAGAAGTAGGCTCTGAACTCACCAGCTGATCAGGGTGGGGTCTGGCTAGAGCCCTTGCTTTTGCATGGCTCTGGAGCTGAGAAGGGAGTATTGTTGTCTGCCTTTTCCCTCTCTGATGAATTCAGCAGCTTGGGAAAGGAGGGGATGAGAGGCAGCAGTACCCACTCACTCTCTGGGCTGTAGAACTTTGCAAAAGCAGGCAAACTCAAGCAAACCCTATGCTGAGAGCTCATGTGTGACATGGCAAAGGGAGTGCAACTGTGCTGTCATGCCCCCTCTCATAGATTCATAGAAGTTAGGGTCAGAAGGGACCTCAATAGATCATTGAGTCTGACCCTCTGCATAGGCAGGAAAGAGCGCTGTGTTCAGATGACCCCAGCCAGATGCCTATCTAACCTCCTCTTGAAGACCCCATGGTAAGGGAGAGCACCACCACCCTTGGGAGCCCATTCCAGATTTTGGCCACTCTAACTGTGAAGAAGTTCTTCCTAATGTCCAGTCTAAATCTGATCTTTGGCCATTATTTCATGTAATCCCCAGGGGCGCCTTGGTGAGTAGAGCCTTACCAATTCCCTTCTGCACCCCCATGATGAATTTATAGGCAGCCACAAGGTCGCCTCTCAACCTTCTCTTGTGGAGGCTGAAGAGGTCCAGGTGCCCTAGTCTCTCCTTGTAGGGCTTGGCCTGCAAACCCTTAACCATACGAGTAGCCCTCCTTGGTTCTGTTTGTCATGCAGCTGCTGATGCACGATAAAGTGGCGTTAGCTTTGCTGATGACTTTCGTCACACAAATGACTCATGTTCATCTTGGAGTACACTAGGACTCCTAGATCGCTTTCCGCTTTCATGCTGCCGAGCAGGTTATTTCCTAGGCAGTAGGTGTGCTGGATATTTTTCCTCCCTAGGTGCAACACCTTGCATTTCTCCTTGTTAAATCACATTCTAGCACCTTGCATTTCTTATTCTACTCCTGCCTGGGAAAGATGCAGACTGGACTTCATGACCCAGGAGGTCCTTTCCAGTGATATGTTCCTATGAACTGCATTTAGTTCTTGAATGTAGGACTGATCACACTCACCAGGTTATTGCATGCCTTCACACTTCAGACCATCTAATCTGTGACCTTTTGAGGAAGGTTTCCACTGTATAGCCTATATGGATCCATTTGGTGAATGTTCATGAAAATAATTATCAGTGATTCAGGTCATGTTCTCTTTGATACTTCTGATCAAAGGAAAGGGCCTGGGCAGGAACAGGGGCATCCTGCAGAACAATACCTGGCTGCGCAGGTAGTGTCACTAGCAGGGCTTTGGCTTCTTCAACCATGGGAAGTTGTTTCAAGAAGGAATGCTGGAGATAGGATCCATCTGAATAAGAGAGGGAAGAGCATCTTCACAGACAGGCTCGCTGACCTGCTGAGAAGGGTTTTAAACTAGGTTCACTAGGGGATGGAGATCGAAGCCCTAATGTAAGTGGGGAGCAGGAGACCTGGAAGAAAACAGCAAGCAGGAGGGGGCAACAGGGGAAGTGTTCTCATACTTCCTGGGAAATCAGGGCAATCGACTCAGGTACTTGTACACAAATTCACAGAGCTTGGGAAACAAGCAGGAAGAACTGAACAGTCATGGAACTATGATGTGATTGGAATAACAAAGACTTGGTAGGATAGCTCGCATGACTGGAGCACTGTCATGCATGGGTACAAACTGTTCAGGAAGGACTAGCAAGGAAGAAGAGGAGGAGGAGTTTCACTTCATGTAAAAAAGCCATATGATTGCTTAGAGCTCCAGTATGAAACTGGAGATAGGACTGTTGAAAGCCTCTGGGTTAGGGTCAGAGGGGAGAGGAACAAAGATAATGTTGTGGTGGGGGTCTGCTATAGGCCACCAGATCAAGAGGAAGTGGTAGATGAGGCTTTCATCAAACAGTTGGTGGAGTTTCTGGATCACGGCCCCAGGTCTTATGCAGGGGCTTCAATCACCCTGACATCTGCTGGGAGGGCAATACAGCAGCGTGCAGGGAATCTAGGAAGTTTTTGAAGAGTGTTGGGGACAACTTCCTGGTGCAAATGCTGGAGTGGCCAACTAGGGACCATGCTCTTTTTGACTTGTTTCTCACAAACAGGGAAGAATTGGTGAATGTAGTAGTGGATGGTACTGGTGTAGAGCTAGGATTCAGAGTGACCTACACAAACTGGAGTATTGGGCCAAAAGAAATCTCATGAGGTGTTCAATAAGGACAAGTGCAAAGTCCTTAGGACAGAATAATCCCATGCGCTGGTACAGGCTGGAGCCTGATTGGCTGGGCAGCAGCTCTGCAGAAAAGGACCTGGGGGTGACAGTGGGCAATAAGCTGGATATGAGCCTCATTGGCAAAGAAGGCTAATGGCATACTGGGCTGCATTCATAGGGAAGTGAATTATTCTCCTCTATTCAGTACTGGTGAGGACACATCTGGAGTCCTGTGTTCAGTTTTAGGTCCCCCACTACAGAAAAGATGTGGACAAATTGGAGAGGGACTAGCAGAGGGAAAGAAAAATGATGAGGGGGCTGAGGGACATGACTTACGAGGAAAGACTGAGGGAACTGGGCTTATTAGTCTAGAGAAGACTGAGAGGGGATTTAATAGCAGCCTGAAGGGGGGTTCAAAAGAGGATGAAGCTTAACTGTTCTTAGTGGCGGCAGGTGACAGAACAAGGAGCAACAGCCTCAAGTTGCAGAAAAGGAGATTTAGGTTAGATATTAGGAATGATTTTCTCACTAAGAGGGTAGTAAAACACTGGAACAGGTTACCCAGGGAGGTGGTGGAAGCTCCGTCCTTGGAGGTTTTTAAGACCCAGCTTGTCAAAGCTTTGGCTGGGATGATCTAGTTGGGAATGGTCCTGCTTTTAGCAAGAGGTTGGACTAGATGACCTCCTGAGGTCCCTTCCAACCCTAATTTTCTATGAGTCTATGAAAACTGGAATTTAGCCTGCTAGTACTTGTCTCTCCCTAAACTGCAAGGAGTATACTGGAACGGGCACATAGATTTGATTTATTTGTTACAGAAGCACTGTTATGAACGATTACTTTACATAAGCGTCAATGGCATTTCAAAAGGAATTTGAAAAATGTAGTTCACTCTGAGTAATTTTGTTCTAATGGATATTTAGCAACATATATAGTTAGCAGTAATAGCTAGAGAATTAGCAATAGTACAGTTCTTGAACAGAGAAGCCTCTTTCAAAAGTATTTTCTACATGCTGTAATTCATTCATGGTGCAAGGGTGTGACACTGAGTTCAGTTATGCTGTTATCTAGAGTAACTTCACTGAACTCAGTAGACCTACACTGCTGTGAAATCTTTATAAGTGAAAGGAAAACCACAACTGAACTGTTTAGACCACTTTAAAATAAAGACTAGGACTTTGAACTGAAGTGGCTCAGAGTTCTGGAACTACTGTTAAGAGATTTCATTTTTTTATATTTGAATACCAATTGCTAGCATAAGAATAGTTTGTATCACAGGAAACTAGTGTTGTCCTGGAATTCTAATTTTTTTGGAGTTTTAAAAATGTCTTGAGTTTAAAAGTTTAGTTACAAAATAATGGTTCAAATTTGGGAATTTTCCTGTTTAAGAGCTGCACAGAAACAAAGGCCCCTAGGCTTTAACTTTTGCACAGTCTTGTAAGTTTACCAACTTGGCCCTGTTTCATTGTGATTTAATATGTGCACAGATTTGCTCTGAAGCTTGAATTTAGCAAAAGATCAATATTGTCTTGGTTATTAGCCTGATTACTGAAATTGGCAGAACAGATAAACTAATATCTATCTTCTTCCACAGTAGTTATCTGGATATTATCATGTTTTCTGTGGGAATGCTATCGGCCGGAAAAAAAAAATAAAGAAAAAAGGTTTTTCTGGAAGTGTGCGTGTCAATAGCCTTTAGAATTGCATATAAAGTTAGAAGCATGAACATTGAAGCTATTTGACAGAGATTGATCCTGTGGTAATCAAACAAGTCCCTGCTGATTCTTTGAGCAAAGTATAAGTACTTTCTGTTAGTTTTTCTCATAAGGGTCCAAATTCAGCAAGGTACTAAAGTATTTTGTATTAATTGCATGAGTAGAAGAGATGGTCCAAACTTGCTATTTCCATTTCACAGGAAATTCCAATATTCTCTCTAAATGGCTCTCAGTCCATATCAGAATGAATTCAGACATGCCAGAATTTCCCATGGAAGATGATTAAAACCATGTTTTGTTTTGATTTTTCAAAGAGAATCTTCTATCACTATCCAGCTGTCCCAACTCCAGAGGATTCCCTGTGGAGGGGGCTGCCAAGTAGGGAGCAGAGTCCAAATGGTTTTGGTTCAAGCTGTGTCTTCCAAGACTGCTGTGGCCCCCAGCTGCCCCAGTTTTCAGGCTATCAACTCAATGGCTTCTGCAGAATACACAGTCTAGATCCTCAGGGAATCCTATCTGGGCCAGGTTTCCTGGGGCTTCCAAAGAGAAAAGCAGGGAACCTGGACGTCTTGAAAAGTCCTTGCCTTTGGAGGAGTCTATGATAGATCTGTCCCCTGGAAACTCAGAAGTATTAAAACAGCCCATGCAATAGGGCTGCCCATGGGGACCAGGCTCCCCAGCCACTGACCAAATGAGATATCATGATTTCTGTGCATTCCATTTTTAACCATAACCAAGTTCCTTGTTGAACTGGGGTGTTAAATATTGTGACCAAGTTAAAGATGTAGCAAAACCCCCAGTTGTTCTTTTTTTTCTTTTAAAATGCATTCTCTCCCCTTCCCCAACCATTTCTGATTTTTTCTTTCCTTCTCTATTCCCTATAGATAAGTATAAGTGAGGTAAGACATAGAATAAACTTCAGCATTTTATTTTGGTAGCAAGTTGTATTTGTTTTATTTTTTCTCCTTCTTTAGATTGTATAATTATTATGTTTATATTGATTTTTACTGTTCTATATTACTGTTTTACTGCTACTATATGATTTAGGCCTACATATTTAAGTTAGCATAAGTCATGTCAAGTTTCCATTTCATTTGTCAAGTCTCCATCCTGTCCCCAGGCCTGGTTGTGCAACCCACGACTCACACCTACTCCACCTATGTAACTTGGTTCCTGAATGAATGGGGATGAATGAGGGTGCTTGAGAGACAATGTCAGTAGGTCTACAAATAGCTCCCTCTGAATGACCAAACCATCAACACCAATAGCTGGACCAATGACCCAGCCCTTGGAACCACACTCAGAATTCAAGAAACAAAAGATGAGGCAACCCACCATTGTGCCAAGGCTGCACATGCTCAGTAAGAACACCTGAAGCCCTCTGGAACAGGACTGACATTGCCTGGACAGGCCCTCCCCATAGGAGATCAGAGGTAGTCTGCCCCATAAAAAGGGGTAGTGAAGACTGACTCTTTGAGATGCCCTCTCCATCTGGACCAGCACCATGCCGCACCACCTATCCACCCAGAGGCCCTGCCAGCGACCCCCCTCTGGACAACACCTGCTGGACAAAGAACCCTTTCCAGCCTGGATAGGTAGCTATCACCCCTACCCCCTCTTCAACCAAGGACTTGGACTCTGTCTCTCTTTCCTACCTGGACTCCAACCCTTCCACTGAGTCTTTCTCCTGCTGCCATTGTGAGTGCTTGTGTGCGTGTGTGCACATGCGTGTGTGAACCAATAACTCCATGGGACAATATGGCGTGTTGTCTGTTTAATAAAACTGTTATTTGGACCCCTAAGTTGGGTTTTGCTTTACTGTGGTTCAGCCCTGCTCCAATCTCTGCTCCTCACCCCTCTAACTTCTGTCTCATTTCTCCCTCTCCTGCTTCTAGCTCACTGCCACGTCGAACACCAGTCCTGAGCTCCTCTCTGCCTCCAAACCCCATCTTTCTTTGCCACTGTCTAATCCCCACTGCCTTTTCCTTCTCCCCTGAGCAACCAGGTTTCTGCCTCAGTTTCTTTCCTGGCTGTCTCCTCCTTGCCACCACTTATCTGCCCCCCACCAGTATCTCAGCTCAGTTTACAGCCCCAGTCTACCTTAAGTAAACCCAAGCCTCAGTTCCTCAGCCAGCTTCTCTGTAGTCCACCAGTTCTAATCCCAGTTCTGGCAACTTTCACTCCCTACACTTTAACTCTCCCTCTCTTGCCTGAACCTTCCCCCAATTATCCCAAGTACACACATACACACTGTACCATAGGAACTTACCTGTGTGTTTGTGTAGGTGGGTTGTAGGTGTGTGAACTGGTGAGTGTGTGTGTATAGATATATAATATATATCATTGTGTGCATGATATACAAATTAGTGATCTGTGTCTAACTTTTGGGGTGTATGTGCTTGAATTGGTGATAGGTATGCATGTGCCTAGGCTGGTTTGCGGGGTGTGTGTGTGTGTGTGTGTGTGTGTGTGCACCTAATTGATTTGCGTGTTTGTATATGTGCAATTGTGTCACACCCTCCTGTCTAACAGTGCAATATTGAGATCCTGAGAGCTGGCCTGACCCCACAGGGCAACAAAGACATGATTGCACAGTCTTATCTACTTGCAGGTATTTATGTAGAACCATAAAGGTGCAGCTGAGTTCCCTTCTTGAACCTGAATCCAGTGCAGGAGCTGAACACACTCGAAATTTTGTCTGTGTCCTTATTATGGAATTAACCTTTTCTAATCCGTGATCAATCCATGCACTTAATGCTATTCCCAGAATTTGCATGGGCAGTCAGAATGTGTGTGATATATGCTCAGAACTGCCTGTCTCCCACATGTTAGGACCTGAGGCACAGAAGGAATAGATGACATTTTATAGAACGTGGTTATGTGGAATGCTGCTGGAGGCAAGACTCTGAAGCCAAATCTTTGCCATTTCCAAGTCAGACACAGAATTCTAGTGTATTTTTTTTCTATTCTTAGTTTTCATGAAAAAAACCCAGCTTGGGCTTATTAGTTACACTGAACATCACCATGCAATTAATCTACCACCAAAGGTATTTCTTAATTTGTAAAAAAATAAAATCTAAAATTATTTTCAGTATTTAAAATTTAGTTGTACTTATTCATAGCTTACCGAACTAATTAAAACCCCAGGGCAAACTTTTGTTTTGTTTTTTCCCCCAAAAGACTAATGTTCCACATTCTGTCACTGATTTAATTTTTTTTTTTTAGTGTGAACTGCTATGGGTCCTAAATTTAGAAGGGGATTCTGAATATGGACAGCTTTTGCATTGCTCATGAGTAGCTCATGAATCATTCCATGACAGATTTAGATGACAAACGTATTTTTCTCTAATGAGCAATATATACATCTTTGTCAGACTTCAAATTTAATTGGAAATACACTCAACCCCTCTATAGTGCCACATGTAGTACAATTTGGGGGTCCTGTGCAATAAAAATGAGTTCTAGATGTCACTGGTTGTACACTGATCATAACATAGTGTAGGGAGGACTGGAAAATGTATCTGATTGCAAACTTACTTGTCTGTAGGTATATTAAACCTCTTGGGACCTGCATCATTGCATAGCATACATATTTGGGAAGGCTGACCCAGTATGGACAGACAGTGCTGCCTCATAGTCAGTGAAGTACTGGGGCATATTTCAGAGACGTGGAAGGAATGGCACAGTATTCACTTTAAAAGGATATACTGAAAACATGACTATTTTTGAGGTATTTACTAGGGCTGTGTGAAATAGCTCTATTCCATGTCGACTTGCATTTTAATGGCTCATCGGAACAGTGTTTCCTTTAGAATTTCATTTCAATTCAAAACCACTGTTCCGTTTTTTGTCAAAACAGTTTCGCTGTTTCAACATTTCGCCCATAGGTTATAATGGGGAAGCTTGAAACAGCCCGTAACTTTGTCATTTCTGGCCTGATTTGGATGAAACTTACAGGACTGGTAGCCTCTTCTGAGGGCATGAGGCCAAGTTTCAAGGAGACAGGTGCAGGGGTTTCTGGGAAATTGCACCTCAAAGTTTTGAAAGCAAAAAACTCACGTCATGTGTATCGTTAAGCCAGAGAAGGGTCAAAACTGCAAGCCTGCTAGCCCCTACTGAGGTCACAAAGCCTGCCAGCTGTCAAGGAGATAGGTGCAGGGGGAGTCTGGGTTCTGGGGCCTGCACCTCTGCCTGCTGATGGGCAAAACTCATGATGTGTGCGCTTAAGGTATGCCCTCACTCAACTGATACCAAGGCAGAAAGCAGGGAGGTTCACATAATGCTGCCTTTTATGCAGTTTTTCCATCCCTCCCCCAGAGCGGTGGGATTGGAAGGGACAGTCACTGGCCAGTTACACAGTCAATAATGAGAGCACTCTTCCCTCTCCCTCTCCTTACTTTAGTTTCTGTTTCAAGGAAGCCCAGCTTGAGCTTCAAAACATTTAGAAAATTTTGAAAGATTTCGACTTGCCTCATTTCGTTCTGAGGCTGCTTCAAAGCTCTCTGTTTCGTTTCTATTTTGCTGTTTTGATCTCAAAACAAGTGAAAACCGTGTTGAAATGAAACTGCTGGCAAAATTTCGCACAGCCCTAGTATTTACAGTTTCTGTTGGGTTATCTTGTGAGTGCTGACTGCACACACATAATTCTCTTAGGACATTGGCTAATGAAGATGATGTATGTGTTCTCTTGGCTGTCTGTGTCAAGAATTAGTTTACACCATAGACTCTAGAGAATGAATGCATATAAAATGAGTGAACCATTCAAGAGTAATGTTATTAGTTGTTTTTTGTTTTTTTAAAGAAAAGAAGAAGAAGAAACTGATCAGTGTTCTTCCCTGGTCTCATGAAAAGTGGTTAGGGTATGTCTATACAGCTTAGTATAGTGCTGTTCAGAATTAATGAAGCTAGCAATACACAAGTTTGTTCGGGTACCTGAAACAGTAACTGCATAGTATGGCATTCACCAGGTGGCATGGCACACTAGCTCAGATACCATCCCCTCTCACCCATGGGACTGCTATACAGATAGGCTTAAAATTTTACCTCGGGTCACTCGCATCATTGGCCTGCCCCTGCTATGCCTTTCCTGACATGCCTTTGATGTTACCATAATGGCTATTAAATGCAGGAGGCTTGCCTAATTGTGGCCCTCGTGTACTAGGCCAAATAAACAGCTCTGAAACATCCCTACACCGTGTCCCATGCCTCACGGATGGCATCTAAACCACTGACAACTCAGGCCCTCGCTCATTCCACCCTATTCTGTGCAGCCCTTCTGGTCCCACCTGGGCCCTACTGTACACAGTCCTTCAGACTTTATCACTCACATACTCCAGCCAGCCTGCATGCAGTCCTTCAGGTCACCCTCAGCCTTCACTCAGTGGCCTTGGCCCTTGTCTCAGGCCCCACTCTATGGGCCTGGATCCTGTGCTTTTCTCTAACAGTGTGCTTCCCTAGTCTTTCCCCTCCATGGGGTACCCATAAGGCAAGGAGGGGCTGAGGCTTTACAGCACCCCATCCTCACTTTTTACTGGGGTAGCACAAGTGTGGCATTTTCTGCAGACTGTCCCATCACAGGCAGCCCCACCACAACAGGGTATAGTTTCAGGTCTGACCCAGGACAAAAAGGAACCTCCTCCATCCCCATAGTTCCTACCCTATCCTCCAGGTATTCCAGGAGCTGCTGTCCTCAGGCTGTGTGAAGTTGCTGCACTGACTCCCTACGTGCAACTACTGGCTCAGTATCTAAGGCCTGGTCTTATACCCTGGCTGCCAAGGTGTCATCCAATCCAGCAGCCCCTTTGTGGTCATGTGACTGCCTGCTCCACAGCCTTCTTAAACCTCTTAAAATGGAAGGCAGAACTTGTGCTCTGCTACAGGAAGTAATTCTATACTCAGTTTTGTCAGCTTCTAGAATTCTTTGACATATGATTTTATCTGGATAAACTCTGTGGCTGAATTTTTTTAGGAGCTGAACAATGTTATGTACAAAAATGAAAACTTTAACTTATGCAAACTTGAGGTTCACAAAGCTAAGCAAGTCTCACACTCTGGGTATAAACGTATTGCCTATAAGCAGTCCATCCCCTCCTGTCTACCATCTGGCTATGTTTTTCCTTTCCAACTTCTCATGAAGCACCTGATGCTGGCCACTGTTGGAAGCATGATCTTGGATTAGATAACACGATGGTACAATCTGGCAAGGCAAATCAATTGAACTGTCACATTCTACACACGTACTTGGATTCTGAATATATATATATATAAGCCTTATATGAATCACAACAAGTGCACAGCCATTCTAAAAAAAAATGTTAAAAAACATGCTTTCTTAAGCATTCAGAATTATAATGATGGGCATTTATTCAAGTGCTCCAGGAAGTGGGGAGAGGGCTCTTTAATTACAGCAGCTCCAACAGCCACTCTAATTAAACTTCCCAGGGCATCACATGTATCAGTATCTCTGCACTGGAAAATGGTGGCAGAAGCACTTTAGTTAAAGTTCATTGAACAAGCTTTAGTAAAAGCACCTCCACCACCATTTTTCATCACGGGCTCACTGATACATGTGACTCTGGAGTCTGTGTGGTAATTATCACATGTGTATAGGCACCCTAAATGACTTAATAATTAAAAGCTCTATAGTGTATTATTAAAATTCTAGTTTATTAGAGGTCTGTTATAGTGAGAAGATAGAAGCAGATGATAGTGCTTTAAAGTATAAAAATCTATAGAAATAATGTTGTTTATGCAATACTATAAAAATATCACATATCCTGAAGCAATCATTGTAACAATGGATTATATTACATGCAGCCTAGAACTCTCACTTTATTTCCCATGATTGTAAGTGTCACCGCCAGGCTTTCCCTGGCTTCTGGATGATGGTTCTTATATGATGTCTCATCCGGACCCTCAGTAACTGCAAGGTTGGTCTTTCCTCCCGTGTTGCCAGTCCTGCACTCGCCTGCCATGTCTTGATGTTCCACAATGGGCGGGGTTGGCTGTTGGGTTCCTCGTTGCCTGAGTCCGACCCAGCGGATTCACGGGGCTCTACCACCCCTACACCTGGCCTCACGCCACCTTGATGGGTTCTCTCGCTGCGCTCCTCCAACAGAGTATGCTATCCCACCATGCGCACCCTCACATAGACGGGATGGGGTTGCACACCAGCCTGGCGTCAACTTACATGCCCGACCCCTTAAACACCTCTTCCTGGGAACTACCCCGGGCTTCCTTACCCTCCACCCGAGTGCCCTTTCCCCAGCTTACCCCACTCCGGGGCCTTCACCTGCAACTACCTAGACCCAATACTCGTCCCGCATACCCCGTGAATCTTTCAGCTTTGCTACGGCTTAAGCTATATCTGCTGGGTCTCCCGGACCTTGTCCGTGACCCAGTCCTACCCACGGCTCCTTTGTCTGAGTCGTCACTGGTGCTCGCTTCCTGACGAGCCATCCTCCGTCCTACTGGCCCACCATTCAACCTTGGGCTCGGAGTGTTGGTGTCGAGGCCTCTGTCCCTCCAACCACCCTGGCTCCGGCTTGCCAGTTTCCTCCTGGACCTTCCTCGTGGCTGGCTCCTCCAGTAGTGGCTGCGTCCACACCACTTGCTTTCCTGAGGATGTCAGTAGCCGCCCAACTCGCTCCTCCGGCGGTGTATGCTGCTGCCTGACTTGCTGTTCTGGCAGTGGCTGCTGCAGCCTGGCTTGTTTCTCTGGTGGTGACTGCTGCTATCTGGCTTGCTCCTCCGGCGGTGCCAGTTGCAACCTGGCTTGCTTCCCTGGGGTAGCGGGTCATTCTGGGGCTTGCCCCTGCTGTGATCCCTGTAGCCGCTCCACTCTTGGGCCATCCGCCCCACCTGCCGCGGCTGCTGCCATTTTTAGGTTTGCCAGCTGGTGTCTGGTGCTGATGAACTGGCTGGTCACAGCTGTACAAAGAGGCGGCTCACGAGGAAACTCCTGCTGTTTCCCCTGTGTGTCGCTCGAGGCTGCAGGTGAGTTTCCTGTGTTACCCTGCTTCCCAGGACAGTAAGATACTACATGTTTTGTATAAATATGTTAAAAGAGTGTTTTAATTATCTTAGCTGGATTAGTGTTGTAGAAGAAATGTGATATTTTGACTACCTCACCCTGTCCTTTTTACAGAGAGAAGGAAAATAGTGATTTGAATTAGTTGCACCTAAATACAATCCAAAAGTCTATTTCTGTCTACAAATTAAGCCTAATCCAAAGTCTAAGTCTGTCCTCTTTCTCCCCAAATGCTAGTCTGAAGGTGACAATGGAAAAATGACAAGGAAATTTTTAGCGACTTTAAGAAACCATTGTTAGGCTCAGTGTTGCTTATGTGCTACCTTTGTCTTATATCCTTATCTTTGTGCCAAAAGTGTGTTTGAATATAAAATAGAAAAGTTTGAACCCCAGTGGGAAGGGGAAAAAACACTTTTGCTAATAGTCCTGGCAGTGTCTCCATGTTGGTAAAAACTGATCACCAGTACAGTGGTAGAATGCCATGGGAGGAAAATTTCCTAGCTGATGCTGACATTATTTTTCCAATGTTCGTGAGGAAAGCACTTGCACAAAAGTGCATTTGATTTTTGTTTCTAAGAATTTTCCTCCTTAAAATCATCAGAATCAAAGCAAGAACATTTAATACCAATACCTGACATCACTCTGGAGGCTGTATCTCTTGGCATTGTTGACAGTTTTGTTTTGTTTTTTGCTTCAGTTCTACAATCAGCAGGAATTTTGTCCTTCAGACTAAACTGAATAACAGAATCAGAAAAGTAGCTAAGAGTTTCAGGCTATTACAGAAGCATGCATAGAATAGCAGCAAACTATCAACTAATGTGAACATAAGAATCTATGAGACTTGCATGCTGCCATCCCTGCTTTATGGTTCAGAAATGTGAACTACATAAGCTAGGCACATGAAGAGAATGAACCGCTTCCACATGAGACACCTGCATAAGATCCTGAAAATAAAGTGGAAAGACAAAATACCAAACACAGAGGTGCTGGAGCCTGTAGGCCTGACACACTTAGAAAGTACTGTCAAAAAGAGAAGGATGCAATAGCTCAGCCATGTCAGAAGAATGGGCGGAGACTGTATCCCTAAGAATGTTTTGTACAGTGAGATTTGAGACAACTCTAGAAAGTGTGGTTGCCTTTTATGGCAATACCACAACATATGTAAAAATGATATGAAGTCATATATCACAGGGCACCAAAGTTCCTGCTCTTCTGAGAGCACAAACTGCCTAGGGAGAGGGCCCTAGAAGCCAGGCAAAAACCCTACAGGTGTAGGTTACTATGGCAGCAGGCTAACAAGGGAATTAGCCTGCACCTACACCCACTCAGCTGACTGGAAGAAGGCAGGGCCCTGGGCACATATAAACCCCAGGGCTAAGGCTGTCAGGGGTTAGTTTTCTGGCAGCAGCCAGGGGAGGGAGCCTTCAGAGAAGAATTGCTCAGAGACCCTGTGGCTGCCTGATATGCTGCCTATAGGACTAATGGGGCTCTAGAAGCTCATCAGGTACCCTGGGCTACAAGGCGCTTAATGTTTGGGGGGAAGTGTGACTCTTTTAAAGGGCTAGAGTGTACCCTGACCTGGCTGTATTATGTTATAGCCCAGGGGCTCATATTTTGATTGTTGTTTATAAACTGGTGGACTGGACCAAGGCTAATGGGGAGGAGGTAGCCTCAGTGGGACACACTACAGAGTGGAGTCCCCAGTGCCAGTGGGTACAGCACCAGTGTGGGCACAGAGACAGGGCTGCAGAGAGCCCAGTGATGAAGAGACTGGGCTACATCAACGCCTTGGAGGGACAACATTTTAATACCATCTGTGAGGCATAGGGCAAGGTAAAGGGGCATTTTTGGAGCCACACATCTAGCTCATAAGGCTGAGGGTGTCCTGTGAGGCATCCATTTTGAGCAGGACCCATAAAGGGGTCCAGGAACCCACAGGGTTCAGTGGTGTCAATCAGGGCTGTGTCCAAACATAAACTCAAGGGCAGCCTCCCTATTTATTATGATTACCAGCAAGACATGGCAGGAAAGAAAAATGGTGCCTGTTGTGCAAGACTGGCACAGTCAAGGAATGCCCCACCCCGTGACATCATTCAACATTAATGTAGAAAGCTGGGAGGACCACACAGAATCCCATCCAATCTGGAGGGAACATCTTGCACTGGGTGCAGCACAACATGAAGCTGCTTTGATGCAGAAGACAGAAGTAAAGCAAGAAAGTAGCATGCTGTAATCTTGGACTCCATCTCAGACAATTTGTGGATCTGTAAAACTTGTAACAAGGTGTGTTGTTGTCAATTTTGCTCTTGCCAGCTGCAAGGGGATTTATTAGGCACCTGACTTGACTTGCTACACAAACACCATGATCCAGAAGATCAGTGGTTGCCTATCATTCTATTACTGCAGATTCTGTAAATAGATTGGGCTAGTTTGTGACCTCAGCTACATACTGTACAAAAACAAGGATAGTGCATTAAGGCCATCTGATCTTTTAATGGTGTAACTGAGATCAGAATCTGGTCCATATATAGGATTTAAGAAAATGACAATCTTGTATGTATTGTTCCCTGCTGGATCTGTTTGTACATTGACGTACAGATGTGATAGGTTGGGAATTTATGATGGTGCAAGGGGCACTGTCTTGGTTTACACTGGATTTCCAGTACAAAAGCAATGGCTTCTCAACAGATTGAGTTAAAGATTCTATCTGTAGCAGGAGCTGTAACTGAGGCTGCCGCTACATGTTAAAGGTATCGTGCAATTAACTGGCTAACTGTGCAATTAACTTGAGACCAACTACATGTGCAAAGTACTTATCACACAATAAAAAGCTCCAAACGGCTATAAAGTTAGACCTTAATATGTACTTTATAACTGGTTGCTATCTAGCTTTAGTTTGCATGTGTAGCAGGGTCTCCCCTCCAGCTGGAACTCCCTCCAGCTGTGGGCTTGCAGCTGCAGGGGTGCACCTTGCCTAACTGGACCTACAAGTTCTAAGCCCCAGTGGCTGTGGACTCTGGATCCTGGAAGCACCCCACAGCTTCCAGGACCTAGAGTCCTACAGCTGCAGACACTGGGTCCCTGCAGTATGCCTCTGGGTGCTGGGAACCAGTGGGGTCCTGGCAGCCACAGCACCGCTATGATCTCCCAGCCCCAGGGGTGCCTGAAACCCCTGGGGCAGATGGATTGCTGCTTCAGCATTTTCCCCCTATCCTGGGAGTGTGTGATCGTTGCAGGGGTGATCCTACAACCCTGGGGGTCTCACTCACATTAGATCCCATTGTGTCTTGACCTGTACATGTAGAATGGTCCTGATTGCACTGGACACGGAGGGGAATCTTCAAAGTGACTACTTTGTGCAGGACCAGCGATACTTTTATAAGCCCTTTAGGGTTATGGTCATGTGGTCTTCTCTACTGGGAGATGCCTAGCACATTTTGCTGCTGCAAGAATTAATAAAAGTGGACAAAAGATCATGTTTAACATGAAAACTGTATTAAGTATTTGTTTAAGAGTTGAAGCATTGTTATTGCAATGGATATTGCATTTACAGTTAACGGAAGTAGTTTCATATATAAAGTTTGACAGCTGCTAGGGTATTCTGAGAAGTGGTAGGTGTAATAGACCATGGCTTTTAAGTTGGCTTCTACTGCTGGCTTCTACTGCTCAGGGATATCTCTTTTTCTTTGTGGGAAGGGGGAGGCTTGGTATCTAGGTAGTGAATTTATGTGAAAGAATGAGATGATACAAAAATAAATGTTGAAGAAAACATTATCATCTCATTAACATCATTCTTGTCAGGAACCGTATTACTAAGGATATACAAAATTCAAGTGTAGTACTGGGTCACTATTGCAAAATATATTTATTTATGTCAGTCTGTAATGAATATAAAGTATGGTAAAATTACAGTGTCCTGGAGCAGAATAGTACACATAATTGCACTATAGAGTTAAAAAAACTCTTTTAATTTAAAGTATTTTCAATAATAAATAATAAATCTAATGGTGAATATGGTCTTACCCAATTCAAGTTTAAGCTTCATTGAAATTGGGGTATTTTGAGTGAAGTTTCTCTTTTCCAAAATTTCTCCCGTTTGAAAAAGAAAAATCAAAATATGAGACTGTTTTAAAACAATGTGGCTTGATTTGAGTCATCACTTTTCACCCCTATTTTTATCTCTTTTCCACTTATCTTTTCTCTCTTTCTTTTTGTAAAGGGAAGCTGAATGTTTTTTTTTTTAACTGGAAAAAAACTAGTAACAGTGGATGCATCTACACATGCGCTTTAATGAGCATTAGCCCATTTTAATGCATATTAAATCATCACCAAAAAATGCTCTTCATCTAATGCTCATTAAAATAGGCTAATGCACATTTTTCTAGTACACCACAATGGAGGGTGCCTGTAGATGTGCTAGGGAGCTGCTCCAATGTGCTGTGATTCCAGGTAATTGCTAGTAATTGCAAGCATGCATGGTAATTGCTGCACTCCAGCCAGCCTCTGCACCTCCTATATCAGTGTCCCTGTGCTTCAAAGTGGTGGTGAGGGTGCTTTAACTAAGGCTTGTTAAATGAGCTTTAGTTCAAGTCCTCCCACTGCTGTTTTGAAGCACAGAGATGCTAATACACAAGACACTTTAATGCTTTAATTAGAGCCAATTCAGAGCTATTGTAACTAAAGCATCCTGCTTCCCTTATGCCACCCCCAGAACGTGTGTAAAAGTGCTTGGAGGTATTAGATTTAATGCACATTACCTAAAGTGCATTAATGAATGGGTAGAAGCACCCAAGTGTAAACCAACCAGCCCCTGCCCCCCCCCAAAACAACAACCCATACTCAATAACCACTAAAAAACATTAATTTCAGATCTTCTGAAATTTTTAAAAATTTTTTTGAAGGTTTGGTGTTTTTTTATGAAAACTTTGCCATTTGTTAATTGGCCCTAGAAATAACATTCCTATAAATGCAGTGGGCAGATCCTTGGCTGGTGTGAGCTGTCATAATTCTAAGTAAGCTCAGTAGAGCATTGTGTCCATACCAAACATCTGTCCCATTCCAAGTTCTGGCAAAGTGGAAGATATACCCTTTGTCTCCTACCTGAAAGGATTTATGATTTAATTTGGCTTCTCTTGGACTCAGTAAAACAACTCCCATTTATTTCCGTGGGACTGAGATCATGTCTTTATGACAGCCCTCTTCCTCTGACAGATAAACTAGGCTGTTTTTGGCAGCCTGTAATGCCTTGTGCAGCAAAAGGAATGCAAGTTCTATTAAAAAGCTACAATGGCTAGGATTCAGGAAGTTATTGCAGCATGTTATGGGTGAAGGTGAAGGAGAAGGTGAAAAAATGATGGACCAAACATGGATTATGACAGACTGTCTTTGGGTAAATTACTGTACGTAACTTCACAGCAACCATTTCCTGAAAATTGTACTTCACATATTGAAGATCTAATTAACAAAGTACTGTGACAGATTAACATTTGGGCCATTTTTCTTATTACTAATCCCCAATGCTTACTATGATGATTTTATTACTATGCCTCTCTGTGGAAGTTAATTTATGGAGGATGGAGTAATAAGAGGAATTATTTTTAAACATGTCCATCCAAGGATATGGTAGATTATTGGATTAGCTTGCCACAAGGTAGTTTTTTCTTCCTACCTACCTTTTTGTTTAAAGGTATTCAAAGACTTTTTGACATAAACTAAAAAAATCCTACAAAATTGCTTTTAAAAATGTGTAAAAATACAAATGGGAAAAGTGATCCAATGTTCAGATCCTGTAATGGGATATATATTAATGTGTGTATGCATTTACTGTTAGGAGCCTGTGATCATTTTAAATGATAATATTTTTAGAAATGGCAAGAATAGAAACTAGGAGTGTATATACACATTCTCTGGGATTGTAGGGGGGAAAGAGGGGTTTAATGCTTTAATTGATTAGAGCAGCTCTCGGAGACTCTCTAAAGTGCCTGGAGAGTCTCATGTATTAGCGTCTCTACACTTAAAAATGGTGGTGGGGGTGCTTTAACTAAAGCTCATTCAATGACCTTTAGTTAAAACATCCCCGGTGTCATTTTTAAGTGTGGGGATGCTGATACATGAGATGTGACAATTACTGCACTCCAGCAGATTCCAACACTTCAGCAGACTTGATTAATCGAGCCCACTCTGACATCCTGTAATTACAGCACATCGGAGCAGCCTTCCTGCCCATGTATAGGAGGCCTAATGTTTGAAAGTTGGAGAACTTTTTGCTTTGTGGTTTATGGGAAACTTTTTTTCTTAGCTCTGGTGACAGCTGAATCCATCTATTCAGTATCACAATGGAAAACATTTGGAAACCTCACCAGGCAACAACAAATACTTTAAGTTGTGTGGGTACCTTCATTAGGATGAGGGGTGGAGAGGTGCAGTTGTGAGCCTTTACTGTATGCAAGATGGTACATCCACTTCCACAAAGTATTTGTAGAATCCTGAACCGCGGCCCAGGCGGTCATTTCCTATGGGCCAAAATAAACATAGTACTAACTGTTGCTTTGAGTCACAACTTCCATTCATTTTGTAGCAGTTTTGGCAAGAAAGTACCATATATCATCCAAGCTGACTTCTCATATGTCACTAGCTATCAAGTGCTACTCAAATACTTTACAACACCTAAGACACTAGTTACATAAATTGCTGGGTTTGGGGTTTTTTTTTTAAAGTCCAGCTCTAATAGATTAAGTCTATTGGCGCTTCTACTTGTGCTCCGATGCATTCTGATCAGAACGCTTTGGAATGGACTCGATTCAACGCTCTGGTGTGCTGCAGCATCTTGTGTATTTGGCATCCCTGCATTTCAAAATGGCACAACGGGCACATCAACTAAAACTTGTTGAACAAACTTTATTAAAAGCACCCCCACTAACATTTTGAAATGTGGGAAGCTAAATATAAAAAGTGCTATGGGCATTTTAATTAGAGTGGCTCCTGAGAGATGCTGTAGTTAAAATGCCCTCCCCCCACACCACAATGTATACAGATAGATGTGGATGGGTTCATTTCTCAAACCAAAGTCTGGTCTGCTGAAGACTGCAGTTGGTCCTGGACCTATTGAGCACAACACAAAGCAGTGGGATACAGTAAGAATACTGCAGCTGAACATGAATTGCTTCTAGCAGGATTTAGTGATTTATAGCATCAGATATAACAGCATGTTACAAGGTAGCATGCTATGATGAGATTTAAACAACATAATTCAATGTGATGCCTGACATGTCAAGAGGGGAAGCCATTTTTTTCTTATATATATAACATGACCATTGTGTCACTATTAGGCCAATAACTGACTCATAGCTGGGCCAGACCTTAAGGATGCATATAATTTGTCCATTAGTTCTCCAAAATAATTCTCTCAAGGCTACATGTTGAGGCTCAAGTCTGCATTTCAAAGCTACATCTTGTATCCAACATTTTTTTCCCCTTTGAAAGAGCTAAGGTTCAGTAAGTTTCCTCTTTATCTGCAATGGTACCTTAGACACTGCTGCTTTATGAATCATGATGCAGGTAAGTTCCAATTTGCCTAATTTAATTTTTTTCAAGATCAGAATGTACTTGAGATAAAAGAAACTAGATACTCCATTTATTGGAGAACAAGTTGCTTTTTAAAAATTAAATGTTTCATGGGATAGAAGTTAGAATGGTGTTTGCATCATAGCTCAAAAATGAAAAAGCTGTTTTTGGAACATACAAGCATGCTACATGTGGCATGACCTTTCCATCTTCTATGGTAAAAGATACTTATTATTGGGATAGCAAAACTGGACCTGAATGTAAATCCTGCCTGTCTATTTCCAAGCACCTAAGGCCAAATAAACAGTGTAAAAGCAAATTCTGCGACTAAAATGGGGACTTTGTTTCAAAGTTAAAACTTAGTGCTATTTGTGCTGATGAGGGTTTGCGGGGGAATGTTGATACTGAATGCCATGCTTACTACCATCTCCGATCTCACTATAGTCAGCACAAATAGCACTAAGTTTTAACTTTGAAACACTATATCATGTTCCCAAAGTTTGCCTTTTAAAAAGGTGTATTTATCTTTTGAAATGCATCCTTCCTACATTCTGTATGCAGTATTAAGACTGCCAAATACAGCAGTTCATAGTGCTGCTAACCAAGTGCAGTAATAGCTGTAGTCTGGCTGTACCGCTGCTCCAGACCTTGACTCTGGGTTCAGGGTTAGGATTCCTATCTTATCACCTTTCCATATATGTGCACAATCCTTGAACACCGCTTGTTTCCTAGGATTTGCCTGGGAGATCAGAATCTGTGTCTAAGATTATTCTACAAAGCTAAAAATGTTCCAGTAGGGTTTGCCCATAAACACTAATAAATTGTCCATTTTTTCAGTTTTCTGACACAATTTTTCCATGGTAGGAATTTGGGGGAGGAAGGGGGG
>NW_017728923.1:14238442-14294343 GCF_001723895.1 Crocodylus porosus | reverse complement strand
GGACAAGACTACATCTTTACTCCTGGCTTTCTACTTCTGGTCCTGTATTCCCCCACAACTACCGGTGCATGAACATTTGGAGAGTTTTGCTCTGTGGAGTGTCTGGTTTTTTTGTGTTTTTTTTGTGTTTTTTTAATTGATGGGCTGCTTCCTTCTGCTGCCATGAGGGGGCACTCACTGGGATCCACTCAGATGGCAATGCCTGGGTCCCTTTATTCCCCTCACCAAGCATTTTTCTTTTTCTCTTGTCAACTTTGTGCTAAATTATTTTTTCCCCTGATCCTCCACTTCTGTCAAGTTGAAGTAAGGAGAAGTAAAATCCCTTGAAGAAATACTGTTACCGAAGTAAGTTGATTCTTCGTGCCTAAAGAAGACCTATCATGATTCCAAAGCTGCTGGAGCCAACAATGCATTGGGAGGTAGTTGAGGCTTTATCACATTGTGAGAGTAGGTATCATGCATGAGAGCTTTTAGGAAATTTTGTCCGGGTAAGTTAGCACAGTTGGAGAAGCTTGGTTAAGAGACATGGCTTGTTGCAGCATAGATTCAATATCTAGAGAGGCTCATAAGGACTATTTCCAGGGGTTCCATGAAATCGGTCTCAGTTAACTCTTTACCGTCACGGCTGTCTATTCTGTTATGTTCTGAGAACAGGCAGAGAGATCTCTAACAAGAAAGGTAGCATAATCACTTGGAGAACAATCAGATTCTAGGCTTAGTTTTTAAGGTCACTGGAATTTAATAGGCATGTAGAATATCATTAAAAATGGGCAGTCAGCCATGCAGAACCGGATTATCTAAACTAGCTACTACAGAACACTATACTTAGCAAATTAAAGGCTCCTCCATTGCAGAAATAATGTTGCACCCACATTACTAGGTCACCAAATGAAAACCACTGATGCTGTGATGTTATTGGAAAGAAGATCATAAGACATGCTTCAACCAGTGCTATGCAGGTTCATGGAAAAGGAGTATTCATGTGATCTCTCGTACCCCAATATCCGCATGTATCTAAAAATATTTTTGGAGTTTCCCATTAGTAGTATGTTTAGACATGAAGTTACAGGAGTCTGTGGTGACAAGTAGTGAGCCAAAGTGCTGGGCCAGATCTAAACTCCCAGTCTTCATACTAGTCTAATCTAAATATCCCTAGACTTGGCAGTATCAGGCATGGATTAGAGCCTGAACTATTATTAGGTCAAATTTGGCCCTTTACAGTTTGAGCTCGGAATCTGAATCCTGAAAACTAGGGAAGGTTTTGTTAGCCTGTTTGTACTTAATACAGAGAAGATAGTGACTGAATTTGTTCCTCCTGTTACTTTAGGGAAGGGACGAAAATACCAGGAAGTTCAGTTGGGCCATTCCATCTGTTTTCTCATTTCCCTGACATTGCCACGTACATATCACAGCAAGTAACATGAATTTGCTGCCTTCCTCTGCAAGTGCCACAGCTGACAGAACTCACAGCAGAAGCAGCGTCCCTGGTGCTGTCCCTGCTGCAAGCCCTGCTTCTGATAAGGCTCACAGTAGCAGCAGCATTGTCCCCGCTGCCTCTGCTGCGAGCCCCACAGTCAATGATGCTGCCCCTGCTGTGAGCCTCATCAGCTATAGGGTTTGCAGTCACAAGACCTGATCCAGGATCACAATCTCAGGCTCTCCCTGCACCAGTGATAAGACACAATGGGATGATCCCACATGTTGCATGGTAGGAGGTGTTGATTGGGTGGATTGTGCATTAGATCCCATTGTGCCTTTACCTAGGCACATACCTAGGTAGTGTATACCAAGCTGACACTATCTTAGGACATATGAATATGGAAGCACTAAAATAGAGGGGTTTGCAGCTTTGGGGGAACTCTGAGAATGTACAACTACTACTGGGGAGGCTTGGTGGGGTCAGGTCTAGTTTTAGGGCATAGTACTGTGGGGCCCTGTAGCAGGGCACTAAAAGGTGCCTGCTACTTTAAGGGTGAAGCAGCTTGGCCAGGAAGCTCTGCAGGCTAAGCAGAGCTCCCCAGTTGCGGGTTGCCAGACTAACAGCCTAAGGGGATAATTGGGCAGCACCTGCAGGCATCACATGACAAGGAGGACACAGGGTTTGGGGACGTATAAGTCCAGGGATGTAGCTAGCAGGGACACAGTGTCCCTGGCAACTGCCACAGAAGGAGCTCCTGCACGAGGAAGCTACCTGAGATGTGGTGCTGCCTGCTTTGCTACCCAAGCACTGCAAGATTTTAGGAGCCTCCCAGGTACTTAGCCTAGGGATCATACTGTCCTAAGGGTGGAAGTTTGTCCCTGTAAAGGGGCATAGCATGGTTGTCACTGATAATATTTAAGTTACAGCCTAGGGCTTCTGCTTGTGTTTTTGTTTGCATCAGAGGACTGGGATGAGGTTTGGAGGCTTCGTTAGTGCCTGGAGAAAGGGGCACATGATTTGGGTAGAGCCCAGTGTCAGGAACAGAGAGAGAGAGGCACTGGAGGGGAACTCCCACGGGGTTGCAGAGAGCCCTAACGCCAGAGGGGCACAGAAGTGACATATAGTAGTATAACATCTGCAGGGCTTGGGACACGGTGATAAAGGGGAGTTTGGAGTTGTGTGTAACCCCTAGGCAGCGGGGTATTAAATGGGCAGCCTCCCATCTGAGTGACATCATAATCGTTACATCAAGGCATGGCAGGTGAGCGAAATGAGCGGTTAGTCTACAGACAGGTGAGTGGGCCAACATCTGACCGGCCCTGGGACAGCCCCTTGTTACAGGTCCACAGAAGAACATAAGACAAGGGCCCTGCAGCTAGAGTGTGTGTCTAGTGACCTAGTGCCAGGAAGTTCCTCAACTCTGCCCAGTCTCAGCAAGCCAAGAATATTTGGCACCCAAGTTTGGGTGTGGTTCAGTAGCCTGGTGAGCAGTTCAGAAAGGGGAGCTATTAAGGGCTGGGACTTCTTGAACAGTACCGTTCTCACTCTTTTTTGTGGTCCCACAATAAAGTCTCTCCTTCATACTGTTACCTGAAACAAACCATTCAAGAATCCTACACCTCTGATAGTTATGCTAATAATCATTGTTTGAAACGCAGAAAAAAACAATTAACTGATAAAACTTCAGCTCCCAGAGAGATTTGACCTTTCTGTTTTGGATTATTAAAAGAGTTAAATCTTTAGACACATCTTAGTACCTAAACAGCACAATTTCTGAAATATGGTGGTGCAATATCATTCTGGAGGGATGAGCTGAGCAAATTATTTGCAGTAGATAATTTGCTTGATTCTGTTCCTGAATTTTCTGCTAATAGACTTTGACTTGTTCATTAATCATGATGATTTGATGACAGACACATTTCAGCATACGGTTTTCACACAGGCTGCTCAATAAGCCACTTCCATTTGAGTGCGCACTGTTCAATTTGCATGATTGATCACAGAGTCTATAGTTTACACAGTTTCACAGAAGATTAGGCCTGAAAGGGACCTTGTGAGATCATTCTTTTGATTTGGATACCTGACTAAGGTAGGGGGTTGAATAAAGCCCTGCCTGCACTATAGATTTCTGCTGACACAGCTGTGTTGGTCAAAGGTGGGTTCGATCTCTGACAGCCATTGTTTATGTAATTATTCCATCAAAATTGTGCTTTTAATGCTATTGACCAGTGGTCAGTGGGGTTTTGGAGCTGTGGACCAGATCAACCCAACTCAGGTCCCAGGTGGGTCACGGCTTTGAACTTGCTGCTGCACAGTGCATATACTGCCTCCCCTGCCCTCCATCCTGGCTGCACCGCACAGTAGTTACAACCCTCTTGCCCACTCCTCAGTCTGGCTGCAAGGTGATGTGCCTCCATAGTGCCTGGGCAAAGCACTGTAGTCCACAGGTCACATCTGGCCTGTGGGCATCATGTTGCTGACTCCCACTGTAGATGGAGATCGACTGAATTTGGGAGGATACCCACCAATTTTTCAGGCACAATGCAAGGCTGGGCAGCCATTTTGTGGGCAGATCTCAGTGCTTCCCCATGCTTCTGGCCGAGGGGCCCCAGTGGCCCACTCGCCTCACCTCTGATTGCCTGTAATGGCTGCCTATCATGAGGTCCTGCCTGTCGCTGCTGATTGGTGGAGAGGGTGGGGCTTCATAAAAGGCAGACCTTTCAGCCAGTCAGTGGGGAGGTGTGGGAGCAGCAGCCATCCTCCCAGCTGATGGCTGCAGCTTTTCAAGCAGAAGCCCTTCAAGTGGGCAGACTCCCACACTCCTGCCCTGCCCTGGCGGGCTGCTGCAGCAGCCTGAGTATTGCTAGCCCCTTCTGGGGAGCCAGCATTTTAGTAAGATTTTTCCCACATTTTACAGATTTTGTGGGCAATACCAGATTTCACTAAATCAGCAAAATCTCAATTTTGTGAGGTCTCTAACTATAGGCAATTCTGTTTGTGGAAGTTTTGTTGTATTGGTACAAAGCATGGCTCTTCTGATACAGATGCATCCGCATAAGACCGGCTTTGTTGGTGTGCTGTGACAGTATTCTGAAAACAGTATCATTCTCTTAAGCCCCTGGTAGTCGTTAAAACAATGGTGCTGTTTGGATTGGAGTCATTTTATGTCCTTTCCAAATAGCATGCCTCCTGTCATGCCAGATTTGTATACAAGGGGGCATGATGTTTGAAATGGGGCATAAAATTCCTCTGATCCCAATCCATGCCACTGTGAAACTGTCCCCAGATGGATCCTGTGAATCAGGCAGAGAGCAGTAGGGCTATGTGAAGCTTCAGTCCCTGATTTGATTTGGAGGAGATTTGGCTCGATTCAGCATTAATCTCTCCAAATTGAATCGGAAGCCTCCAAATTGATTTGGAGAAATTCGGAGAGATTGTGGGGCAAATGGAGCATCCCGTGGGTGGGGCTTTAAAAACATATAAAGCTGTGTCTATGGCCGAATCACTGATTCTCTAAATTAGAATTGAAACTTCAGATTCAGCTGAATTGAACTGGGACAGGAATCCGAATTGCCCAGTGAATCACATCACTGTCCCCTGAATCAGCCTGAATCCAAATCAAATACTGCTTACTTTGCCCACCCCTAGAGAGTAGCTCTCTTCTGCACCCATCCCCCATCTGGTTTTAGACTTGGAGTTGTCCCATGGCTGGGGCCAATAAGCAGCTAACTGTCAACTCCAGCCCCAAAAAAACCCTGGCACCACCCAGCTGCATGGCAGTTTCAGAAGTCCCAGGACACTGGGACCCAGCATCAGGGATCCTTTTCCTGTGCAAGGGTTCCTTTGCCCCAGGCTGTCTAAAACCAGCATTTTAAAGTGATTTACCCCACAACCCTTGTGGGGGCTGCAGGGTGAGGCAGGAAAGGCTGCCAGGCCCAGGGATTGCCAGGTTCCAAGCAGAGGGCATCCCTTGGCATTTGGAGCAGGGCTGTCCTGGTCTTGATGATGACCTCCATCCCCATACTGAACATCAGCATCAAGATTCTAGGTGTTCAACTTATGGTGCCACACAAATGGGCCACAAAGATGCTCCACGCTTTGTGGAGTTATTTAGTGCACAGCAAAGCATATATAGATGCTGATGGGGCTTGCTGGGGCACAAGGGTGCTTCAGTGCAGGAGCTGCCTGCCAGATAGCCCCATACTGGAGCACCCTTGTGTCCCAGCCAACCCCTCTGCAGCATGTTGAGCTGGGGCAGAGCAGTCCTGGGCTGGCAGGCTGACCCATGGGGCCCCCTGCCAGGCAGAGGCTGCTCTGACCTGGCTTTACATGCTGCACATGAATAAACTGCAGAGCTTATTGCTCTGGAGTTAATTGCTCCTGGGTGCATATTCCAACAGCACGCCCAGGAGCAATAAACTCCTGAGCAATAAGCTCCACAGTTTATTCATGCTCAGTAATAGCGTATATAGAGGCGCGCAAGGAGAAGTTATGGGCCTGATGCAGAAGTGATTAGGAGGTGTTCTGGGGACCAGACTAAATTATTATATTGGCCTTAAAATGTACCAAATCATATGCTTAAGGAAGAAGAGAAGTCTTAAAAATGTGACCCCAGTTGGGGCTGTTTTTGTGCATTACAAATACTTTTGTGCATTATGCAATGGCCTAGACTTTTGGCAGAAACTCCAGCAAGCATAGCGGCTAGATGGTGGCTTTTGGCATGTGCCAAATGAACTGGTGATCTGTACAATATGTAAAAGATATGGAAATATTTTATTTAAATTTGTTAATGAATAGAAATGAGAAATGCATGTATGTGCTGTCTGTTGTTTTGGGCATGAACCATGTTCCACAATTCTCACCTATCTTGAGCAGTGGTTTGCTTGGCCTATAGTTTACTTTACGTAAGACAATCTGCACTTATTACTAATGGATCTGCATATCCAAATTATCATATCACCGTAAGAATCTGGGAGAGTTTTTTGTTGCATTTCTTAAGACAAGTTCACACTCAAATTGCTTTTCCTGGAAGATAAAGTTCTCAGTTAAATTTTTGCCTTGCACATCATAATCAGCATCCTAATGTACAAAGAATAGTTGTATGTTACAAGAAAAATCATTTGGTTTTGCTGACTGTTTTATTCTGTTGCTATCCTAGCCATATTTCTATCAAGAATGGCAGCAGAGATTTTTAGGTTTATCCTCCCCTCATTTGCATGGTGCAACAAAAGAATGCAGTGGAAAAGCAATACTTCTTAACTTGGATTTAACTTTAACCATACTTTTTATTTTCTTGTGGGGGAAAATAGCTTTACAGAGCCATGATGTTATGTCATATGGAAATGTGAGGCATGAAGGGGGAAGAGGTATAAGGAAAGCTGAAGCAACACAGCCAGTTACTGTTTTTCTCTTCTGTGTTTTAACCAGTGTCCAAACTAATAACTATACACTGTGGGTGCATCTACACAAGATGCTATGTCACCAGCAAAAGGAGCTATGATGATGTAGCTTGTTGCTATAGTGATGTAGTGTTGGCAGGCATGAAACGTGATGCTGCCACTACTGTGCAGTAGCCACGAGCTTGTGACTACTGTGCAGTAGAGTTGGAAGCAACCTGTGTGGTGCCAGGACTGCTCAGTACCTGTGCATCTCTGATGCATTATGGGAGGTATGGAGCTGTGTTTTTAGGAGCTCTGTACTAAATTCATAGACAGCTCCTTGTCGTCTATAAGAATAAAAAATGGAGATAGTACAAATCATCAGATCAGTACTATGTTACACTGTGGCAGAGGAGAAGGAGATGTGCAAGAGACCAGCTTGCACTTCCCTCTCTTACACTTCCTATCATTGGAATAGAATTGCATTCCTAGCCTTGGAAGTTTCCACAGAGCTGAGGGGTTTTCTGGAGAGGTTGAACTACCCCCCCACTTTCCATTTGTGGGAGCAGCTTCTGCTCCATACACAAATATAGAAGAATGAATATTGTGGGCTCTTAAGCATATGCATAATACTACATCAGTGGGACCCACATACAATGAAGTTTGCCTCCCACATTTGCTTATTTGATGCATCGGGTTCACTTTTACCTTGAGCACACATTTTAACTGTGGGACTGACTTTCTCAGACAGCTTTCCTAGGACTGTCACACTTCTTGTCCTTTTTTCATTACAGCCAATGCATTTTTCTCTGATGCATCATGGAGCACCCACAGATATGTCACTGCTCAGCTCTGTTCCATGGCTCTGTTCTGCAGAGTGATTGCCTCAAGTAACCGAGACAATAAGCACTCACACGGGACAACCTTTAAAATGTGGACTATTTTTGAGCTGCAAGTTTGACTAAGCATGAATAATACAGAGTGCTAAAACTGAACAAAATATATGAAATGATTGACAGCATCCACAGATTGTGCCTGGCCCCAGTAAGAAAAGGGTTAACTAGCTGTATAGGCCTCATTCAAATGTAAAGGATGCCATGAACAGGGGCAGAACTAGGAGCCAAGGACTTGAGTGGTTGGGGGGTATGTACTGAGGGCTCCATAACAGCTACTTGGTAAGGAGAATCACATCCAGTTGTTAAAATGCAGACTTGCTTTGCCTCGATGTTTCTTCTCTGATCTATTGCCTACCCCATATCTCTGCCTGACACCCAGAACATGTTTGTCTGCATCTTTTTAAAAATGTGTGTCCCATTGAATTTCTTAGCTGTAGCAAGAGGGTATGACAGCCTTACCAACACCATCCTGCAGGGTGATGCAGATGGATGAAAAAGAAGGGAAAGACCTAGGACAAGCTGGACCACCAACATCAAAGACTGGACAGGATTAAAACTGACTGACTGCAAGGATTGCAGAAAGACCAGGGAGAATGGAGGAAAGTTATTGCTACATCAAAGGTGCCCCAGCAGTTGGTGCAGCCTTGGGACTGACCGCGTGACTGATCAATCAGTTGAAAATTGATAGGCACCAGTAAGCATATCACACAACAACCACATCTCCTTCAACTCCTTCAGTTGCAAGAGCTGTAGTTGAGTCATTCTAGCTCTTAGATTTTGGGGGGTCTTGTAGAAAGGCTTGCTATGTAGGTAAGGTGCTGAAGTGAGACTGAGACCTAGGATCGGTTCCTGCTATGATCTCCCTGTGCCTCCATTATTAATGCATGGTGAATATAATACTCTCTTACTGTTCAGGTCTGCTGCACAGATAAATTCACTTACTTATGTGAGGTACTCGTATATTGGCTATCACTATAAAAGCTGGATCTTAACAGCTGGTGTCCTACTTTTTAACCACTATTTGGGTTAGTGTATTGCTCTCTGCCCAGGGTTACAGCAGAATATTACAGTTTGGCCTCTGTTTGCCAGAGGGAACATTAGATCCATACTTTGTCTCTTGCACTGATTTACTGTTGACTTCTTGGTGCAATTCAGTGTTTTTGGTTTATAAAGCCTGATGAATTGGGTCCAGGCTGTCTAAAAGATTCTTATTGCCCCTCTGTTGCCATGGCAGCTGAATCAGTTTCTTCTCAAGCTGACAGCCCCATAAACTGTAGTGGTTTTGGGAGGGGATGTAATAACAGTAACAAATATATTTAAATGGCGGTCATTTGAAGAAATAAGAGCAAGATACAATTAAGGAAGTCAGGTCTGTGGCTGTGACATGGTTTGAATGTTCCATTAAAGAGTTAGACTGGGATGCCTTCAGGATTATTAAAACACTCACTGCCTGTTGGGTCTGTTTCTCATTACAATTTATTGATGATAATAGGCTATAATATTTATAGAATTCTACAACAGGGCTGTCTAACTGGTGGCCTGTAGGCTACATGCAGCCCATGAGAAGTTAAGATGTGGCTCCCAGGCTCCTACTTAGCTGCTGCTCATTTATAGCTCTGGCTGCAACAGTAGGTTTGAGCTCCAGGCTTCCCCTACCTCCTCCAGCTGCTGCTTCTGCCCCATTCCTAGGGGCTGGGGTAATGTCACATGGTATGGGGAGCAGAGGGAGAGCTCAGGGCCACATAGTGCAGCAGCTGGGGAGCCCACAGTGGCATGTGGTGTAGCAGTGAGGGGGGCCACACAGGTGCATGGTGCAGTGTTGGGTGTGTCTACCAGGTACACAGCTCGGGGGCCTGTGGTTTGCTCTGATGTGGCCTGCACCACATGCAGCCCCCAGATACCTGGAAATTAGATGGCCCTGTTCCATAAGAATTTAACAGAAGTTACATAAGACAGAAGGACTAGTACCCAGCTTATTTCATTGTCTAGTTCTAATTTTCATCATCTTTAAAGCCCATCATTTCACCTTTTGGGTAATTTTTAAAAACCAAGAAGAATTATGAGTTTCTTCGGAGGCTGGGAAGATATTCTTGCAGTAAAGGTCAAACTGCAAAGCCTTTCCAGGCAATTCATGAGCCATTGCGTAGAGTTACAAAGGGTCTTAAATAATAACGGATCATTAGTCTCCTAGAAATGCCTTGTGTTGAAGAGGTTATGCTAAGTTACTTACTGCTGTCATATAGTAAAACTGGAAAATCATAGCCATATGATTTTAGCTGGAAGCTGGGGGGCCCCTAGTACAACTGCTACAAATACTTTTCAGGCTAAGAGACGAAAAATGTGGCAATATTGACATAACGGGAAGGTGGTGTTTGCATTCTATCCATCATGTGAGAAAAGCACTTTCACACAGAGAACTGAGTTCATTCCATGAATTAGAACCCTCTATTGAAATAACAGGGAAAATAAGTAGTAGGATTTATTTGACCATAGAAACACATGGAAAGCCATCATGTTTGATGGTTAGTATAGTTGTGTGAAGGATAGTAGACCTTTTGGGAAATGCATTGCCTTTAAATTACACTCTCTTACAGAAATACTCAAGTTTCTCTGCGTCTTGTTTGTGAATTTTGTAGAGGAGCTATAGGCGGCTTTCGGGAGCAGATTAATAAATAAACTAGGGAAACAATTCTGTGCACAACTTCTTGGAGCCCTTGCTCCTGACCAACTGCCCATAATCAGTTCTCTGCAACCAATTTGATCACTTTTGTACAAGACTCTTAAAGGTCCAGTATCCTTATACTCTGAACAGAATTTTTCTGTAATTGTTCAATTAGAGGATGGCACATGTCTATGCTTGCCTTCTCCACTTCTCAAAGAAGAGCCAAGTCTCCCTCAAATCTTGGAAGATCCCAAAGAAGGCTGGGTAATTCGGTGCCAGCTTCAGAGCTCTCACACTATACCTGTCTTTCAGCCAATGAAGCCATACTGCTGAGCTTCTCCAGCTTTCTACATGTGGTTTCTTATATCCTGTTACAGGCCAGTTCCTCTACTATGGTGGGACAACTGAAGAGTTTGCATATTTTGCAGGTACATCAAATCCTTACTGATGGGATGTAAGTTATGCATTTCCCCTGCCCAGCCTTTGATCCCTGAATCCTATGCAGAAATATATGGGCTGTATGGGTAGAGCTGGAGGGAAGGGAGGTGGTGTTGGAAAAGGCCACTGCAGTACCACATCACACCAGAATAGGGGGGCAGTTCTGTACAGAGGGGATCCTCAGCACTTCTAATGGTTACCAGTTGGACCTAATGGGTGTATCTACATGTGCATATTAATGCACAGAAATAAACTCCGGTGTATATTGCATCAGAGTTTATTGCTCCCAGGCGCTATGTTTACATGTCTGCCTGGGATCAATAATGTTTACACGTCTGCGTTCTGAGTTGGGTCAGAGAAGCCCCAGCTGGTAAGAGGCCTGGGGGTCAGCCTGGGGCTGCTCTGACTTGGCTCAGCATGCTACAGATGGGCTGGCTGGGGCATGAGGATGCTTCAGTGTGGGGCTAGCTAGAAGGCAGCCCCTGCACTGAAGCACTCGTGCCCCAGCCAGCCAGGTCAGCACCTGCATGTGTTGCAGCGCATGAAAATTCCTCAGAAGGACAGTACTTGTTTTTACAATTACTAACCTGCTGTAAGGTTTATTAGTTTCCTGTGGTCTAATAGGGCCATATGTATAGACGCCAATATGTTTACTGTGGAGCTAATTGGGCAACTCCACAGTAAACATCTTGTGTAGACACACTCAATGAATTATAAAGGCCTGAACAGCCAAAAATAAATACGTCCTGAGTTGCCCTAACAAAAAACAATTGCATAGAGCTTTTGGATTTCTTTTCTTTAGGATAAGTTTATATTTTATATTTGTATATATTCTTCCATATGTATTTGTCCAAGGTTATCAGAAGGGATCCTGGTTTCCTCTGTTTAAAAATCCAGAATTCTGTGATAACAACCCCCCCGCCCAGTTCTTTGATTAAAAAAACCCAAAATCTGTTTTTCTATTATTAAAATGAAATGCCACTGTGTGTGTGTGTGTGTGTGTGTCTGTGTGTATATATGTGTGTGTGTGGGGGGGTATATATAGGTATCAGCTAAACACTATTTTATTGATATATTTACAATTTTAAAGCAATTTGGAAGCCTACCTAGTGTCTCAATCATTATAATAAAATACATTATAAATACCTTGGCACCCCTTGCCTGTGATCAGCCTCCTTCTGGTCTCCCCAGTCCCAAGCAGCCCTTTGCAGGCTGGAAGTCTGCCAGCCTGCAAGCGGAAACCTGTTATTTCTAGCATCTTTCTCCCTTAAAGGAGAAAAACTGTGATTTTTTCAGAATCTGCATTTTTCTCCTTTAAAGGAGAAAATCTATGTTTTCCATGGCAAGCAGAAAACCCAGATCTCTGGTCATCAGTATTCTCAAGCACTGGATGGAGGTCAGGTCATGGAGGAAATCAGCACGGATCTTCTTGTCTGCTAGAAACTGATTTGAAATGTGTTGTTGTTAAGAAAGAGACCGTCTTATGTTGAAGAGATCCTGCTGGTCCCAGCTGTTGCAGGCTGGAGGCTGTGCCTTCCTTCCTACATGCAGAGTTCCTTTATTTTAAATCTCTCTTTTTCTTTGATTCCACTGCCCTCCTCCCGCCCCCTCCCCCAGCAAATTTCAAGGAAAACATTGACCTCTTTTTAAATCTGACTCTAAAATCTATTACATGGCAGCATAGGCTAATTGATCAGACATGGGGCTGAGACTCTTGGATTCTGTTCCTGGCTGTGTGACTTCCTTTGTCACCTTACTTCACTCTCAGACTCAGTCTACCCCTCTGTACAGCGACATTCACTTTCCCCTGAAGTGCTTTGAGAGCTTACGATGAAAAGTGATAAATGAGAGAAGCTGAATATTAAGACCTGTTTTCCTCACCTCATACGGAACATGTCTATGAGAGGTCACTTTGGTCAATATAGACAAAATTGTAATTTAAAGAGATTGTTCTGGCTGAATGTATTATGGCAGGCGCTTTTTAATTCAAGTCATATTTAGATTTTATTTTTTAACTCTGGGATACTATACACGTGCCCCAGGGGTGTTGGTGCATTTAAATTAGAGTGGCTCCAGGACAGCAGTTCTCATTAAAATGCAACAGTATTATGTGTATTCAGCATCCCACATTTCAAAATGACTGTGGGGGTATTTTAACTAAAGCTTGTTTGATGAGCTTTAGTTAAAGCGTCCCCACCACCATTCTGGAATGCAGGATGCCAAATACATGCGATGCTGCAGCATGCTGGGGCTTTTTAATTTAGATTAATTGAGTCTGCTTGGATGTTGTCTAACTAGAAAGCTTCAGAGCACATGTATAGGCACCTGTTCTTTTCAGCTTTGCAAAATAGGTCTGTATGATACTGGCATGCAGTTTAACATTGAAATGATAGACTATTGAGAAAATAAACTGATAAATTTCTTATTTCAGACCTTGATCTTCTTTCATTTTCTGTCCATAATGTATATTGTGTGTGTGATTTGCCTGGGTTTTTACTGAGTTTGCTCTTCTCTGTTTTGTCCTTGCCTTACGCTCCCAATTATGCTATAAGTTAGGAATTCTTGAAGAATATGTAAAGTTTAGTTTATGTGCAAAAGCAAATGGATTGCTGAATACCAGGTGACAAAACAAAGTTTGGTAAAATCTCCACCTTGACAGAATGGCCCTGTTCCTTTGCAGAGCAGACAAGATTTCTTTCAGACTTCTCAAATGGAAAAAAGAGATAATGTAAAATGCATGGTACTCATCTTTACCTGCCTTGGAAGTTTTGTGGTTGACGTCAATTGAATTGGGTTTGTTCAATGTCATTAGCTGAAACTGAAGACTTAAGATGTTCAGATTTATGTGTCATCTCCACATCCTCTCTTCAGATTTTGGCTGGCTGTCAGCCAGGAACAGGAAATATTTGCATAGCATGCAAGCTTCCTTGGATCCTTATTTTTCCTTTTCTAGCCCACCCATCTCAGAGGTCCTGTGTCTCAGTGATTCTGGCATCACTTCTATGGACAGGGCCCACCTTTTCAGCAGTGGAGCAGGCCTGTCAGAAATGAAAGTGCTTCTTGCCTCACACAGAGGCCACTGTCTTCAGTGCAGCGTTTCAGCATTTGGATCATTTTCCAGTCCAGAAGCAGGAACTGAAAACTTATGTCTATACTGTTGTGGATTGAGTGTCTGTATGTGGGTTCTGCACTCTATCAGCAAAGGGTGTTGCCTGAGAAGCATTATCTTGTGTAGCTGTTCTGTTGTTCTGTTTTATCAAGTAGTAGAGGTATGGGGCTCAACCCAGGTGGGCAAATCTGGTCTGTAAAGTCATGGTGTCCAGCCCACAGGTCAGGAAATATGGTGGTGGGGAGCAGTGGCAATTAATACTGCCATTCCTCCACTGCTGCCAAATTCCCAAGCTCCGTTGACCAAAGAATCATAGACAGGGTTGGAAGGGACCTCAGGAAGTCATCTAGTCCAACCCACTGCTCAAAGCAGGATCATCTGAGCCAAACCCTTGTCTAGCTAGGTTTTGAAAACCCCCAAGGAGGGAGCTTCCACCACCTCTCTGCTTAACCTGTTCCAATGTTTTACTACCCTCCTAGTGAAAAATTCTTCCTATCTAAATAGGATTAGAAAATAACTAATCTAAACTTCCCTCGCTGCAACCTGAGACAATTGCTCCTTCTACTGTTATCTGCCACCAAGAACAGTTTAGCTCCATCTTTTTTTGAACCCCCCTCCACATAGTTGAAGTCTGCTATTAAGTCTCCTCTCAGTCTCTTCTTCTCTAGACTAAATGCACCCAGTTCCCTCAATCTTTCCTTCCTTGTAAGTCATGTCCCCCAGTCTCCTCACCATTTTTGTCACCCTCCACTGGACCCTCTCCAATTTGTCCAAGTCCTTTTTGTAGTGGGGCGTCCAAAACTGGACATAGTACTCCAGGAGTGGCTTCACCAGTGCTGAATAGAGGGGAATAATTACTTCATGCCACCTACTAAAAACACACCAATGCAGCCCAGTATGCCATTAGCCTTCTTGGCAACTAGGGCACATGACTGACTTGTATTCAAATTATTGTCCACTGTAACCCCCAAGTCCTTTTCTGAATCCACTCTATGATTTTTCCAAGGACTGAAGTGAGGCTGACTGATCTGTAGTTCCCTGGATCCTCTTTTTTCCCTTTTTTTACATATGGGCACTATGTTTGCCCTTTTCCAATCATCCAGGGTCTCTCCTGATCGCCATGAGTTTTCAAAGATGATGGCTAATAACTCTGCAATCACATCAGCCAACTCCCTCAGCACCCTTGGGCCCATCCCACCCCATCCAGCCTCATGAACTTGTACACACCCAGCTTTTTTAAGTAGTCCCTAACCTGTTCTTTCACCACTGGGGGCTGCTCATCTTCTCTCCAAACTGTGCTGCCTTGTGCGGTAGTCTGGTAACAGCCCTTGCCTATGAAGCTAGAGGTAAAAAAAGGCATTGAGCACTTCAGTCTGTTCTGCATCCTCTGTCACAAGCTTGCCTCCCTCATTCAGTAAGGGACTTGCACTTTCCCTGATCCTCCCCTTGCTACCAACATACTTATAGAAACTCTTCTTGTTACCCATCACATCCCTTGGTAGCTGCAACTCCAGTTACACTTTAGCCTTCCGACTTCATCCGTGCATCTCCAAGCAATTCTCTTATACTCCTCCCTATGTATTTGTCCAATTTTACATTTCTTATAAGCTTCCCTTCTGTGACTTAGTTTACTGAAGAGTCCCCTGCTAAGCCAAGCTGGTTTTCTGCCATACTGTGCATCAGGATGGCTTGTTCCTGCACTCTCAGTTAGGTTTCCTTAAAGTCCATCCATCTCTCCTGGTCTCCTTTTCCCCTCAGTCTGGCTTCCCAGGGAATCCTGCCCATGAGTTCCCTTGAGTGAGTCGAAGTCTGCTTTTCTGAATCTAGGGTCCTTACTCTGCTGCTCTCTTTCCTTCCTTTTCTCAGTATCTTGAATGCTATCATCTCATGGTCACTTCTGCCCAATTGCCATCCACTACTACATTCCCCACCAATTCTTCCCTGTTTGTGAGAAGCAGGTCAAGAAGAGTGTGGATCCTAGCTGGTCTCTCCAGCACTTGCACCAGCAAGTTGTCCCCAGTGTTGTTCAAATGCTTTCTGGATTCTCTGTGCACTGTTGTATTGCCCTCTCAGCAGATACCAAGGTGATTGAAGTCCCCCATGAGAAGCAGGTCCTGTGATTGGGATGCTTCTGCTAGCTGTTTGAAGAAAGCCTCATGCAGCACATTTTCCTGGTCTGGTGGTCTATAGCAGACCCCCACCATGACATCACCCTTATTGCTCTCCCCCCTAACCTTAACCCAGTGACTCAACAGACCTATCTCCAGTTTCATACTGGAGCTCTGAGCAATCATATGGAACTTTTACATAAAGTGCAAATCCTCCTCTCCTCTCCTGCCTGTCCTTCCTGAACAGTTTTTACCCATCCATGACAATGGTCCAGTCATGCAACCTCCTACCACATCTTTGTTATTTCAATCATGTCATAGCTCCATGATTGTGCAAGGACTTCCAATTCTTCCTGCTTGTTTCCCAGGCTCTGTGCATTCATGTACAGGCGCTAGTAACTAGTTGATTGCCCTGATTTCTCAGGAAGTATGAGAGCACCACCCTTATTGCCTTTCCCTGCTTGCTTTTCCTCCAGGTTTCCTACTTCCCCACTTACCTCAGGGCTTTGGTCTCTACCCCCCCCAGCAAAACTAGTTTAAACCCCTTATCAGGACCAGATAAGGGCCATGCCACACCCCCTCCTCCGCCTCCTTTGAAGCATACAGATCATGCCCTGCTGCACTCTGCCCATCTAGCTCATGGGGCACAGAAGTTGAGGACTACTGATATAGTATTAAGGTGTAGTTAGTTGTTGTTAATAACAATGGTTCCCCTGTTCTTTCTCTGGGACAAATACCCCAAAGATGCATGGAATATACAGTGAATAGTTAGTTCTAAACATGTTCTCGCATCCTGAACACTGCAACATCAATCAAACAAAAATAAAAATCATCTTTTCCCTGGCCGCTGAGCACATGCCACAATGATGGATGCAGCGATGTAGCTCTGAATGCAAAATGGACACAGGAATCTTCTGGGGAGAAGTGTAGTGGGTCAGAAAACTAGTAATGTCCATGGCAGTAGAAGTTCTGGAGCAAAAGAGGCAAGTGTTCTACTTCAGAAAGGTTAAATGGAAAATAAAAATGTTTACAAAACCAGTAATTGCTTTATATCAAATACTCATGGCTGGAGAGAGAACAGCAGCTGAAATTCCATATTAAACCAAAAAAGCATCTGCCATATAAAGGCTCCCACTGGATTTTATGACAGCAACAACTGATTGAGCTGTATCGGATTGACAGTGGTTGACTGATTAGTGATTAGAGAGTTTTGCTGATGAAAGGACTGGAAAAGGAGAAATACTCAACTTTGTTGTACTAACAGCTCTTGTATAAGAGCTGAAGCCTTGATCTCTGTGGTATACGAGCAGAGTACAAAGAGAAAGTATTAATGTACCAAAGTAATTGGTAGGAGAGGTCATGTTAAGCAGAGGTATAGAAATTACTGCATCTCAAGGTTCCCAGAATACACATTTATTTCTGTGTTGCCCAAAAAAACCACAGATCAAATAATGCAAGTGATTATCTGGAACAAGGAAATGTGTAAGTGGGAAAAGAGCCAGATTCTTGAGAAGCTAAAAGGGATTACGGCTTTCTACTAATAAGCCTGTAATATCAGTGGCCTTCAATGTCTTCCTCATCTTTTCTGCTTTCATTTCTTGCTATAGGAAATGGCAAGATTTATTTGTTTCAGCATAGGAAACGCTAAAGCTGATAACATGATACCCTGCAAGCTATTAAGATCAAATAAACTTGATAATCAGCAACTTGTGCTCTTCTTTTAAAATAGAATTGATTTTAAAAGAGATTACTGATGTATTCATTGTACCTGTTTACAATACAGATATGTTTCCATAAAACAATCTTAAGAAAAGCAATTAAAGCAGTACATGCTTCCAGTTTTCTCTGCAAAAAAGAAACAATAGTGGGGGGGAGAATAATTGTGTTGTCTACTTCATATAGATGGGTCTCTATCGTAAGCAAATGCATATTTGTATAATGTATTTGTTTTTATTTACTGTAAATAAAATTGAAACTATTCAATAATATTTTTATTAATATAATTATTTAGTGGGTTCTAGTACTAAAAAGAGGAATGTGGAGAAGGGGTAGAAAAAACCCTCTTAAATTTGGAAGGATGAAATGAATGCATCACAGCATTGCAAGTAATTCACTGATTTAAATGTAGCTCAGGAGAATCATTTCCAGTTTCTACAATGTAAATTGTTATTTGTTGTTATATAAAACAGTACTTAAGTTATTTCTAACCTTCAATTTAGTTTGTGATTTGAATATTAATATTAATGTATTTTTCTTGAGGTTTTTATACCATATTTGACCATTTTGTTACACATGCTTGTGCTTATCTGTTGTACTTTTGTGAGATTTTTTTCATAGTACATGTGCCTTCAAGCAACAGGCCTTACCTTGGTAGTGCATAGTCTGAGGCTCTGTGCTGCAATCGTAGGTGTGTGAACCAATGGTATAACCTGTTCACTAGTGCCTTGGGGTGTCCAGCTCCAGTGCGTAGGTGGTTGAGGCATCACCACTCTTACTACGATTCGTCAGCCCCAGTGGTAAAGAGTCAGCTGCTGGAATGTCTATTTTTTCGCTGTCAGGTTATTCTACAGTCTCTCATTCCACATCTGTAGTCATGTCTCCTTGAGTGTGGTGGGTGCTGGTGAGGAGGCTCCTGCATGACTTCAGATGTTTGTGTGCTGTGGGATGGTCATACAGGGGGTGTCTCATCTTTAGTTTGTCTCAGTGATTCTGTCCGGGGGGCCATAGAAGGAACATTTGTGCCACTCCCCTTGTCAGGTAATATTTAGTAATACTAACACTCCAAACCATGATTAAAGTAAATAGGACCTAGAGTATTATCTGTATAAAATAATGTTACTTGTATTTTTCAAGTAACAATAAGTCTCTTTCTTTAGGAAGAATAATCTACATCTTACAGCAAGGATATCAAACTCATCCAGCTCTGCAGGGCTGAATGAGGGGTGCAGAGCCTGTCTATAGGTTGGACTGCACCCAAAGGTGGGCTTTTTGTGCCAGAGACTGTACAAGGCCAGGCCAGTGAGGCTTTGTGTGCAGTGCATGTCCCAAACTAGCTTCATATGCTACATGCAGCATATATGCTGGCTCCAGCCCCACATACCATGTGCAGCATCTGCCAGCCCCATTCCTGAGATTGGATCCAGCATGCTAGACCTGTCTGTGGGCCCAATCCAGACAGCCCCAGAACCAGTGCACAAAGTCCATCAAATGGCCAATGGTCAACTGCTTTCTTGGCATCTTAAGAACATGCTGCCCCAGGAGTCTTTTTTTTCCTATTGAAGAATTCTCCAGAATATTTGCCATCATGCATACCACATAGTTTTAAATACACTCACCTTGTATCTAGGATACTGTAGGTGTGACAGCTTTTCTCAACACCTGGGATAGAGTTTTAAAACCTACATTAATTAAGGAAATTAGCCTCCAATTACTATTGTACACCTCATTCGTGCCAGGATTTTCTAATCATAGCATCCATTAAAAGCTTTTTGGAAGCTGAATATATTCCAACACATCATGTTACATTTGCAATTCAGGGTCTAAAGTATGTGTAAGAGCTCTATAAAATTCACCTGGGAAGCCATATGGACCTGGAGCCTTTTGGGGCTTCAGATCTTTAATAGTTATTTTATTACTATAGGATGCAGTTCAAGGTCATCTTGGAAAAAATGGTGTTGGCATATGAAGAGAATGTGGGTAACTAATGAAGATATTACTTGAAATATTCCATATTTCCCTGGGAAAGGATTTGGCCCATATAAGTCAATATTGGTTAAGATTATTTTTAAGGGCAAGGACCAAGGGCTAGATTTTCCAAATCAGAAGCTCATGGTTACATTCAAAACTATGTTTATTGGTTCCTGAGCACCTCAGAATCTTTGATACAATTCTCCCAGTGCTGTCCTCGGACAGTGAGGAAATGCTGTTGTTTCCATATTACATGCTGAGGTACAGAGGGGGCAGGATATAAGGTTCTGAATGGTTTTTAGGGGCCGCTTTATTTATTTAGGCCTCTGGCTCCAATTAATTTTTAAGTGATAAGACCATGATCATACAGGAGGGGAAATTGAACCCAATGTTTCCAAATCCCAGGCTAGAATTCTAAGCTCAGGAAGCAGCTGTGACCATGTATATAGATAAACTACTTTCAGACATGTCCAGCTATCTATTAGTATATTTGATTCATAGATTCTAGGGTTGGAAGGGACCTCACTGGACCATGTAGTTCAACCCCCTGCCCCTAGCAGGCAAGAAAAGGGTCACCAAACCCTCATGTGATCCCAGCCAGGTGCCCATCCAGTGTTCTCTTGAAGACCCCCAAGAATGGGGCGAGCACGACCTCCCTTGGAAGCCCATTCCAGATTCTAGCAACCTTGACCATGAAGAACTTTTTTCTAATGTCCAGTCTAAACCTTCTCTCCAGTAGCTTATGGCCATTGTTGCTTGTTGTTCTAGGGGGTGCCCTGGTAAACAGATCATCACCTACTTCATGTTGATCTGCCCTTATGAATTTGTACGCCGCCACAAGGTCCCCTCTCGGCCTTCTCTTGGAGAGGCTGAAGAGGTTAACATCCCTTAGCCTTTCCTCATAGGGCCTTACATGCAGGCCTCCAATCAGACAAGTGGCTCTTTGGATCTTCTCCAGATTGTCCGTATCCTGCTTGAACTGTGGCCTGACCAGTGCCACATAGAGAGGGAGAATCACCTCCCTGGACCTGTTTGTGAAGCACCTATGGACAGACAACAAGGTGCGATTGGCTCTGCTGGCTACTTCAGTGCACTGACGACTCATGTTCATCCTGGAGTCAGCAGTGACTCCAAGATCTCTTTCTGCGTCAGTGGTGCTGAGAAGGTCGCCTCCCAGCCTATAGGTATGATGGCAGTAACTTTCTTCCTAGATGCAGCACCTTCCACTTATCCTTATTGAATTGCATCCTGTTGCTCTCTGTCCACTTCCCCAACCTGTCTAGGTCAGGCTGGATTTGGTTCCTCCTCTCCAGGATGTTAGCTTCACTATTTGGATAAACTGTTTATACATAACAGTTTTAATTGCTCATGTGGCTGGCCATTGGCTTCTGATTTATGCCTGTTTTCTGAAATACCTGTTTCACTCATCCAGGGTACTGAAATTTCTGTAGACTGGTGCCAGACATAGCAATTGGCACTTACAATTTGTGGATGCATAGAGACTCCACTGAAGCTTGTGAGCACAGATCTTTAGAGCAAGAAATGCCTTTTTTTGTTATAGGATTTTGATTTTTGACTGGTTGTCCTGTGTGCTACTACAATTAATCTAGTATTTGTTAATAGCTCATTCAACTTATAACATCAAAAGTTGCCAGTAACACAGAGCTGAAAGACTCTGTCCCATTTCAAACTCAAATACATTAGGACAAAGTCCATTAACTTTATTCCACTTGGGAAGGTGAGGTAGAGAGAGTGGGGGAGAGAGACAGCAGCATTCTAGAGTCAATCTCTCTGAAAATTCATCACCTTTAGTCCAGTCATGGATATAAATCTGTGCATTTTCAGGGGATCTTGTATGACTGGAAATCATTTTTGAGTTGCTTAGAATGAAATTTAGCCTGGAGGTCAGTTTTATAATTTTATCATTTGACTGCCATCTTTAGAAACGGTGGCCATGACTAACAAGACAAATATCAATATCTCAGTACTCATGTGGCCGATTTTGATTTGCTGAAGGACTTTAAATAGGTGTCACAATAATCTAAAAACTTCCTTTTTCTTTTGTTGAGTAATGGGCCGTTGTCTGGTATCTCTAAGTCTTTCAATGCAAAAAGCATCAATACTGACCACTTTTTTGCAACATTCTTCCACAACTTGTGGCATTCTTGACAGGTCCCTGAGGACTGAAAGAGGGCCAATTGTCATGATCATCCACAAGAAGGGGAGGAAGGAGGACCCAGGTAACTATAAACCAGTTAGGTTAACGTCTATTCCAGGAAAAATCCTGGAAAAATTTGTCAAGGAGTCTATCTGTGATAAGCTTGTAGAAGGTAGGATTCTGAATGATAGCTAGCATGGCTTCATCACAGGCAGGTCTTGCCTTACCAACCTGATCTCTTTTTATTACCAGGTAACTTGCCTGGACAAAAGAGAGGTTGACATTATACACCTTGACTTCCAAAGTGCCCTTTATTATCATATCCCACAATGTCCTTATGAGACAATTGGAAGATTGTGAGCTTAACTCTGAGACAGTCAGGTGGGTGGGGAAACTGGCTGCAGGGTAGGAGCCAGAGAATCCTAATGACCAGATCTGTGTCATCCTGGTGAGAAGTGGCCAGCGGTGTCCCGCAGAGGTTGGTGCTGCGTCCAGTACTTTTCGACATCTTTATTAATGATTAGGATGTGGGGGTGAAGAACTCACTGGCCAAGGTCACAGATGACACCAAGTTATGAGGGGGTGTAGTCATGCTTGAAGATAGGTTACAGATACATGTGGAGCTAGACAAGCTAGCGAGTTGAGCAGATCAGAAACAGATTAAGTTCAACGTCAAGAAATGTAATGTGCTCTACCTGGAGATGAACAAACCCCTGCACAGGTACAGGCTTGTTGGCGCCAAACTGGCCAGCACCATGAATGAAAGGGACCTTGGGATAATAATAGATCACCATATGAATATGGGCTGGCAGTGCGACGCTGTACCCAGTAGGGCAAATAATACTCTGGCATGCATCAATCAATGCATCTCCAGCAAAACCAAGGAAATGATTCTTCCTCTCTACTCAGCACTGGTGAGATGGCAGCTGAAGTACTGCATCCAGTTCTCGGCAGCACACTTTAATAAGGACGTGGTGAAGATTGAGAGAGTCCAAAGAAGAGCCACCTATATGATCAGTGTCTTAAAAGGCAAGCCACTTGAGGAAAGGCTGAGGGATCTGGGACTTTTCAGCCTGAAAAAGAGAAGACTGAGAGGGGACTTGGTAGCAGCTTACCACTACATTAGGGGAGTAGATCAAAGGCTCAGTGAACAACTGTTCACCAGGGCACCCTTGGGGAAAACCAGGAGTAATGGCCACAAACACCTGGAAGCCTATTTCAGATTCATCGTTAGGAAAAACTCCTTCACAGGCAGGGTGTCCAGACTGTGGAATAAGCTCCCTCCAGAGGTGATGCAATCACTTACTCTGGAAATCTTCAAGACCAGACTAGACGGTCACCTTGCTGGGGTCACTTGACCCCAGTTGTCTTTCCTGTTTGGTCCAGGGGGTTGGACTCAAAGATCTTCCGAAGTCCCTTCCAGCCTTACTATCTATGAATCTTTTGGCAACACAATAAGAGTAGTTGTTTTAAATGGAAAGTGTTACCATGTATTTAATAGATTTTATAGATTTCACAGACATTTGGGCTGGAGGGGACTTCACAAGAACATTGGGTCCAGCCCCTGCCCACAGGGCAGGAAGTCAGCTGGGATCAAATGATACCAGCAAGATAAGCATCCAAGTGCTTCTTAAAAGTGTCCAGAGTAGGTGCTTGCACCACTTCTGTGCAGAGAGTCTATTCCAGGCTCTGGCAACTCAGATGGTAAAGAAGTTTTTCCTTATGTCCAGCCTAAAATAGTCTTCCAGCAGTTCATGACTGTTAGACCTTGTCTTTCCTTGGGGTGCCCTGGTGAACAGATGTTCTTCCAGGTCCAGGTGCACACCCCTTATGTCTTGCCTGCCTGCCACCAAGTCCCCCCCACAAGCCTTTGCTTCTCCAGGTTGAAGAGTCCCATGCCTCTCAGCCTCTCTTCATAAGGCCTGCTCTCTTGTCCTTTAATCATGTGCATGGCTCACCACTGGACTCTCTCAAGCTTCTCCACATCCTTTCTAAAATGCAGAGCCCAGAATTGGATGCAGTACTCCAACTGAAATTGAAATGAGTCTTCAAAGTCACATTTAATATTATTAATAAGAAGGGTACAAATGATTAAGGAACACTTAAGTAAAATAGAATGCTTCAAATCAAATTTGAAGTCACATCTGACATGGCGTACACCAGATATACTTAATCTAGGTATTCTTCTGTATCACTATCTTCTTTAGACGACTCTAGAACAGTAGCTTTAACTGGCTCATCTGATGGTCCATTTTCATTGTTTAGAGGCAATTTCACTCCATCTGGCAGTCCACTTTTAGTATGTGTCACAGGTTCCAACACATCCAGCACTGATGTGCATCCAAAATTTGTTGGATCAAGCGTTTGTGCATATTGTGAATTTATACATTCATAGACTTGCAAGTGTGCTTGGAGGCAATGCTGTTTGAGGGAGTCGTGGTCCAGAGGAAGTCTTGCAGAATCATGGTGTGCCATTTGCCACCATTTATATGCACAAGCAGTGGACAAACTATCGCCCACAGGACTATTGAAAAGTATTCTGATAGTAAATAAAGCCAGCTTATCGAACAGTTCTTCAGTGAGCTCCTCATTTTTTTTTAATTTGTTGCATAGTTTTCATGTACATCAATTTTTGTTGTTGTTTTTTATTTTGGTTTGTTTTTTTTTTTACCGTAAGATTTGCTTTGTTGATGTCACTTTACCACAGACAAAGAAACCTCCCACTGTGCCTATGAATGAATGATGAATCCATGAACCTCTGCAGATACTACGTTACGCGCTGGAAAAAACAAGTGGTAGTAGTAGTATGATGGTTCATATCCTGGTTTCTTCTTGTACATGTACATAGCTTGCTCAGTCACATGACTGTATGAAGCAACAACCCATACATCAGTATCTTCAAAATCAAAAATGATAGTCAGGAATTATCCATCTGAGCCACATGGAAGAATGCCCTTGTGTCAGCCTCACATGGAGATTTCGATACAAAACACTTGTCATGTTCTCTGGATTTTAAAGCACAGCAGATGAGATTCATTGTGAAATACTGGTCAGCATGGTAGAAGTAAGAGTGTCATTCATTCAGGAGAAGTGTTGTAGTCTCATTTTGTTAGAATGCTTTGATAAAAAATGAGTGTCAGCAAACTCCAGTAGGCATTTGGTGGTCAGAAGCAGGGTAGACATTAAGAACAAACCCAAATGACTTTGAGCGATGCTGCTGCCCATGCTGTTTTGTATTTGTCTGCAATAGTTCTTCATCATAAACATCATTAATGAAGTGAAATGCCACTTCTTATGGGTGTCAGCCAGTGACATACTTGAAGAGACTGAGGGCATATTCAGACCATGTCTTGCTTGGTAGAACTTTGTTCCGTATCATTCCAACATCTATTAATTCATGATAATGTGATGATGGCGAGATCAACTGGAGGTTCCTCAGTGTTAAACTTTGATTTGACAGGTTTGTGGAATGTACAATTTCCTGTGAAGAGCGAAAGGGTCACAAAAATAATTCTTTATTGCATGATTTCTTCTAATGTCATGGTAATCTAAGGTCAGTTACTTGTTTCAATGCAATTCAATCAACCATTTTCCTACACTCTTTCTTGCTCTTGGTTGCAGTTGTCTTTGTCTCCGCTGTCTTGCTTTTCCTGGTGGTGATAAAGTCATGTATTGACTAAGTTCTGGAAGAAAGTCTCTTCAAAACATTTTCCACCTTCACATTTCCCTCATCATGGTGGTATGTGGAGACTCTTCCTTTCCCTTTCTGTTGCTGGCTCTCCAGTCAAATCAGATCCCATAGGTCTGTGTCCTATTCTTCCAGAACTATCTTCACTGCATCAACAACTTTGCAGTCAATGTTCCCTCTAGGGTGTAGTGATCCATGAGTGCACCTCTCCAGTCCGTGAACGCGCCACTTCGGTCCCGCCTCCCCCTTTCGCTAAGCCTGGATCCGGACTATGCTAAGCCTAGTAGTCTACAATTCTCATGTAATGGATCCTCATGCAATGGATTTTGCAATAATCCTCCAAGCACAAGATTGGGGGCTGGGGAGTGGAGCAGTTCCCCGGAGCCAGTAATGGGGATTCCCCCTTCATGATGCAGAAATCTTATGTCATGGTTAGACAAAGTGCTTTGGGTAAATGTGATATAATTTACCCAAAGCACCCTGTCTGCCTATGTACTTAGTCTAACACAGCTGTAACCAGCAGCCCCAAACTACATCATGGTTAGGAACAATTCCTTGCGCCTACTCCTTTTCCTCTGATGCAGACCCAGGTTCTGCACCATCCTGCTCTACCCTGTGCACCTGAGATCTGGGGAAGCCAAGTTCTGTATGTGTCCCTGCTCCGGAAGTGAAGAGGCACATGGACTCTGGGCTGGGGAGTGGAGCAGTTCCCTGGAGCCGACAGAGCCCAGCCCCACCCCTGCCTCACCTCCGGGAGTGAAGAGGCGCATGGCCTTGGGGCTGGGGAGTGAAGCAGTTCCCCAGCACCTGCAGAGCCTGCCCCAGCCCCAGCTCCCACCTCACATGGCTTCAGGGCAGGGGAGTGAAGCAGTTTCCCAGTGGCAGCCCCCAGCACCAGCCCCCAGGAGTGAGGAGGCACTCCAGAAATGAGGAGAGACTGTGCCAGCCCTAGCCCCCACCTTGCCTTGCAGTGCCACAGCCCAGATCCTCCCCGGGTGGGTGCGCACTGTTAATAAGTTAGTGCGCAGCACTGTATTAAATTGTGCGTGGCCGCACATGCGCACACCTTAGAGGGACCCTTGCTTGCAGTCCGTCTTTATCCTTGTTAAGCTCAGTTCTGGATCGTGATACAAGGGTTGCTTGAAATGAGCCATCTGTTTTAGTTGTTCTTTTAACCACATAATAACTGCTCTACTGAGTATGTTGATTGCAACCATGGATAGATTCTTGATAAATACAATCCAGCTTCCACTTCTTCTGTTGTTGGAATCTTTGTTCATGGTCATTTCAGTGACTTGGTCTGGAGGCAATTTGCTATGAGTCTATCCAATCAACAAAAATGAAAACATTGTGCCATGAGCATCTTTTTCTTCTTTTCTTGATCTTTTCGTTTACCGGTAATGCAAGGATAGTTATCTTAAATAGTTGACATTTCCATAAGCTTCTAACAGTTAAAGCATTCTACAGCTTGTCAACAAGTACTCTTCAAAATTCATTCTAATCCTCGGACAATGGTAACGTTCAAAGAGGATTTTAAGAGTGATATAACACAAAACATTTAGCCATATCTGATTCATAACCGGACATTTCTTCAAGCACTGAACGTGCCAGTTCCTGAAAAGCAATTGAACTGATGAATTCATCATGTCCATTTTCTATTGTGATATCTACCAATTGTTTTAAGCTGTCGATTGCTTGAGGACTGTTCTGGAGATATCTATGGATTAACATATTCAATAAAAACCTACTGTTACTTGTTTGTGGAGGCACATTCCTCTGTTGTAATGTTTACCTTAAAACACTCTTTGTGCACTGCCTGAAGCCACAACCCCTGCAGCAACAGCTAATTCTTCAAGACCACTGCATAGTAGGGCTGTGCAAAGCTTTGGTTGTTGATTCAATTCAGAGGAGATTCGGCCCGATTCAGCAGCCGAATCTCTGGATCTGAATCAAATCAGGAAACCAATAAAAAAGGTCCAAATCGATCTGAAGTCTCCAAGTTGATTTGGGGATTTGGTGATTCAGGCAGTCTCAGCTTGCTGACGTGGGGAGATGGAGCCGGATTCAATGCCAGTAAGTAGGGGGCAGGAAGGGGCGGGGGCTGGAGGAAGGGGAAGGAGACTATGGGGGGACACCCACCAGCCCCATCCGATTTGGAGATTTGGCCGCTGCCAAATTGACTGAATCTCCGAATTGAACAGCTCCTGACCCCCTCCTGCTTTCCCAGCCCCATCGGTGGCTGCCCCGTCTGGCCTCAGCATCCTGGTGCTTAAAAAGAAACAAAAAAAGAAGCCCTGCACTCACCAGCTCCTTCCAGGTAAGGGGGGCAATCCCCGCTGCCCCCAATGCCTCATGCCATGCTGGGGGGGGCTCTGCCATGAGCCTTCCAAAGCCCCGAGGCTGCTGCAGCAGCTGGTGAGCCTGGGGTTTTATTTTGTTTTCTCTTAAAGGGCTGGAGCTGAGGTGGGTGGGGCAGCCATGGGGGGGCTGGGAGAGCAGGCAGAGGGTGGGGCCTGGTGGGGGTCCCCCCATGGTCCTCTTCCCCCGCCTACATCCTACCCTTCCCCCTCCCCTACTTATAAGCATGGAGTCTGAGTCCAGCTCCCTGCTGCAGTGGGCTGTGACTGTCCGAATTGCTGAAGCTCTCCAAATCTTTTCTGAATCAATTCGGAGAGCTTCAAATTGATTCAGACCTTTTATTGGTCCCCTGATTCGATATGAGCTTGGAGATTGGGCTGCTGAATTGGGCCGAATCTCCTCCGAATCAAATCAGCACCTGAAACTTCGCACACTGTTATTGTGCATGAACCTTATGTACACTTATCATGTCAGAGTCTTTTCTTTCAGCTTGTACGTTATTCTGTAAAAGCAGAGCCAGTGGGACTAATGTCTCAAGGAGCCAGAGTTTTAAAGCTGTTCTTCCATTTTATTCAGTATAGGGCTGTTATTGCAACTCTGTTTTCAGGACTTTACAAATTCACATTCTGTCCTACTGAATTTTATCTCCACTGATAGAACCAAGCTGTTATATTCACAGTCTTCTAGGAAAGAGCTGTCTCTTTCCCTCTGTGTCTTGTTTTATTTAACTTTGTTTCCAGCTGCCTGGTCATAGTGAAAACATTTATCAAAGAGGCTTGTGAAATGCCAGATTGGTTGAATTTGAAATTTTTTATATAAATATATTTATTTGTATTTTCACGTATAAAAAGTTCTATAGATTGATCTCATTACTGGAAAATACTAGGTCAACAAATCTGCTTTTGGCTAGAAAGAGCAGCAAATGATTCTTCAAACTTTTAATATAGCTACTATTTTTCTCTCTTATGTTTGAAACTCAGATTTAGTAAAAAAAAAAAAAAGAATGTAGCTGTTCAAGGCTGTTAGCTCTTCATCTCTGGATGTTATAAGCTATGATTAGGCCATTCATTAAGAATTGCATCAGGTTTGCTATTTTTGCAGCTTACTCATCAATGCATCTAACACCATTTTTATGAATCTCATGTAGCTTTTCATTTTAAATTGATTTTTCTATATTGGAATGTTTAATACACATCTGGTTTTTAGAATATAACACTTCAGCATGTTTAAAATAGGTCTTGACAGGATGTGAATTAGAATTAGGATGCTTTTGATTAAGACTTTTTTAATGTGGAATAATGAGGAGATACTTAACCATGTTTAATGTGGCAAATCAGTTTCCAGGTGGAGTTTTGTGCTTGCATAGAACTGTGCCCACATTGCACCTGCACATCTCTGCTTTTAGTTCATTGTAGGTGCATTCTTTGTGCTTGCAAAACTGTGCAGAGTTCTAAATGAAGCCCAGAGCTCACAAAATCTGCCTTATGAAACCTTTATTGATTATGGTGACCTATAATGGAATTGATATTTGGAATGAAACGGTAAGAAATCAAGAGCCAGCTAGGGACACAGGATTTGTCATAGCAGATCAAACTACTGATCTATTAAATCAGGTTGCTTAGTGTGGTTAATAGCTGATGTTTTTGTTGGAAGATAAACCCACTCTGAAACAAGCTGTAACATAATCTGTTTATGGGTGAAATATTTTCATTTCAGATTTAACCCTTCAGCTCTTTTTTGTTTCATATCTGTGCAAGCAAGGAATCTGATCAAAACAGATGCATTCAGTGGAGAACATATTTACTCCTAATTTGTAGCCAAATGAAATTTTTTGATCAAATGTGACCATTAGAAAAGCTGTCTGAATACCCTGTCACAAGAAGCTGCTATTGACTAATAAAGCTAGCATAATTTATTCTGATATGGTACTAGGAAGAAAGCATCAACATCAGCATTTATTTCCAGTTGTAAATGATCGGGATGGAGTAACTGTTCCATCACTATTCTGTAAGCAACATTGCTAACAAAAAGGAGGTGAGCCACTGGAGCAGCAGTTAATAACAAAGAATAGTTTACTTTATTGAACAGCAATGTAACCATGTCATTTTTAACAGTGGTTTACAATTTATCCTCCAGAAGGCAAGTGTTGATATTGTTTCAAAGTATCAAAATAAGGATTTAAATAGCAATGTAGGCAGTGGTTTTCAAACTAGTCCACAGAACCCTGGGGGTCCACAGACTATGTCTAAGGAAAAAAAGAGGACTATGATGAATTCAAAAGTGTGTGAATACCCACACTTACAATTCACATTTCCACTTGATTTTTTTTTATGGGTCCATAAATGAAAAAAGATTGAAAACCACTGATGTAGGGTGACTCTGACAATTTCCTTCTGCAGATTGAGTTCTATGGTCAACTGCTTGTATTTAATCTAGAGTGGGACTTTCAAAGGTAGATAAGGAAGCTAGGTATCCATCTGCTCTTGCCAGATTCTTTTAACTTTTTAATAAAATCTGATCTCTACTGAGAAAAATGAGTATTTTGGCAAGACTGAGTGTGTATATCCTGAAGTCCTTATTGTTATGTTGCTTTGCAAGGATTGTGCAGTAATCTAAAAGAGAAATATAGAAAAAGGACAGAATTTTACCTTAGCTACAGAAGAAAATCATTGCTATTATGATTCCTCAGCCCTGCATCTAAGATGTAGATTACATTGAGGTTGATAAGATTTTTTTTCAGCTTGTACAAGGAGAGCTAAGGGAACACTGGAATTTCTGTCCCAGAGGAAATGCTGATCCTTCAACATTTATTTTTCTGAACGAAAAGTTGTATTAATTTTTTTCAGAGAAAAAAGGGCTGATTCAAAAACCAAAACAGTAACAACAACAAAGAACGGAGTGACTATATGTGTTTTTAAAGTCTCATATTAACCTGCATTTCCTTTTTCCTCATTGGAGCTGTAGTTTGGAAGGCTGATACTCTTCTCCCCTATGACCAAATGCCTGCATGAGCTTCATATCCTGTGAAGGACTTACTGTGATGTGGTGATTATGTTACATCAAACAGGATGGGAATCTATCACCATCATTGGGGATGCAGTAGGGCCAGGAAAAGTGAATCCTGTGTTGTCATTGGCCAGTGTCATAGAAGAGGTAAATGTTGAATTGACTCGATATGACGAGCTTTGGGTGAACTCAGCAGACTAAAATATTTTAATGTGGGTCATGCCAACCTAAAATGATTGTTTAGATTTCTTGACTAAAATGAAGAAGAATAAAAAAGAAAAACCTGAAAAAAATAAAAAAACTGTACCATCTGTTGAAAAATTCTTCTGACAATTTCCCCAACCAAATCTTGCCAGGTCTTATTATTGTACTAGGTCAGAGTCTCTATGGAATGCATTTCAGAGTTAAGAAACATCAGCAATATTAAGTGTTTGGCAGACCCTGACTTTGCTACCAGGAGGCTGTGCAAATTAATGAAAGGACTTAGGTTTGTAACTTTTTTTGACCTAGATTTTGTATCTGCAAAGCCAATTCAGACAATGAAAAATTGCAACTTCACACTGGAATGTCAAGAAGAAATGCTGATCGTCTGCATGTGGCCTAGTCTTCTAAGAAAATGTCCCAGAAATCATGGTCAATTAAATTCACCATTAACTTCCCAAATGAAAGCTGAATAGCATCAGTTTATCTTCGCATTAATTGGCAGCATAAGCAAGAACTGAAAGGCAAAATTTAATTGACATTATAACATTTCAAGTAGATTAATGTTTGAGTGCAAATCTTTAAATTATTAGAAATAATCCAAATAGAAACACCTCCTTCTGACCACTGGCAGAATGGCTTTTGAGATCTGACCTGGACAGAGATAAGCTTTTCTCGGGAGAACCCTATGGGAGATGTACATAGTCAGTATATAAGTGTAATGATATGAAAATTGGCTGTACGTTCTTAATACTGAGAAACTATTACATAAATGGACCAGAATCTTGGGTAAGATAAAATAGCCTGGGAGTGAACTCCTAAGGATTTGGAAGATGGTATAGCTAGGTGACTATAGAATCTGAGTCTAAACTAGACAGACAGGAAGAAAATGAATTGGAGGGAAAACGAAGTAAATTCACTAAGGGCTCCATTCAGCTGATATATATATATATAGATAGATAGATAGATAGAGAGAGAGAGAGAGAGAGAGAGAGAGAGGCAGAAGCTCATTGATGCTGATTTTATAATATGATGCGTCTGCAATATAAGTGCGGGCAAAGTTAAATTGTAAGAGTGGAATGGAATTTTTTTTTTCATTCTATAGTTTTGCTTTTATTTCATTGTCCTATTTTCTTTCTTTCCCTAGCAATTCACCAAAAGCCATTTTGCAAGCTATTTAAAAAATCCCTTTCAGAAAATAATTGCAATATTTAGCTACTTGCATTTAAGAAACAAGAAAAAAGAGGAGACCTGATGCAACTACAACATCTTTAGCATAATCTGTTACTGAATGACTAGACAGTAAAATCAATACCTCCTCCCACCCCACCAAAATTTAACCATTAGAATATGGAGCCTATACATTAATAGCACTCTGACTGCTGTAAGATATGGAAAGTCTAGTTAGAAATACACATTTTAAATGGACTGTAATACTCCAGATGTGTAAGAACATTTTGCTATTCTTTCAGGTCAGACAGGAAACAAGGTTCTAATGAGCATAATATGTTTAATATATATATTTTTTAAGTTAAAGCATTATGCTGGAGTCTCAAGCGTCTTTGAAAAAGCCATCAGAAGAGTTGTGTAAATATATTTTATTGATTGGGTAGGTGATGTCCTTGACCAATTTTTTCTATGCCAACTCAATGAGATTTTGTTAAAATTGTTCAGCTGCTGACAAAAGAAGATATTATAAACCCTGATCTATATTATTAACACTCAACTCTTACACTTTACTGAATGAAACTGTAACTGCAACATGATTTGGGTGAGAGAGATTCTTTAACCTTTCTTAAGGCTTTCATACTTAACTGGCCTGCAACCCATTACTTACACAGCCGAGTTCATCCATCCTAATAAGTTTTTTAAAGTATATTTATAACTTTTATGACAAGGTTTTTAGTCCGACCACATGTTTCTGTGACCTACAAGAAAATATACATGCTGTTAAATGCAGAGCAACCACAGAGAGCTGTGAAGTCCTTAAACTCTCCAGCTGTGTATCAAGATGATTATTAATCTTACGTGTATCAGTACTGTAATTGATGGTGATAGTTACACTTGAAGTAGAAAATGGAAATATTTTGGATTAATGCATAGTCCTTTCCTGCTGCCTAATTACATATTCATTATAGTAAATCAAATAATGTAAATCACTGGATTAGAGGCTAAAAGATAATAGAGGAGTTGAATAAAGCTAAGCAAAAACAAATAGTTTGAAAATCTAGTCAAGGGCATTTTTATTCCTTTTTAGCCAGCTAGGTGAGCTTAGGGAAAAGACAAAAAAAACTGAGTGAAAGAGGAAAAACAATATTTTAATAAAGGAATTTCTTTTGACACTTGCATGACTTTGCAACACAAAAATTGATATGAAGTTTACAGTGCATATAATTATTATTTTAGTTATCCATTTAAATCATCCATATGCTTTTAAAGTACTGTTCTCTAGAAAAATACAGAGCTTCATGAACAAAGGCAGATTATGCTCATGAAGGACATGAGAACCAAGACCTACCCCTTACCTGATCCCTAATAATGAATGTCCTTGAGCCTGGGAATCCTGCGGTAATAGGGTGCTACCCACCTGACACTTCTCACCTTTTGAACAGTGAGCAAAGAGGCCAGGGGAATGAGAGGAACATTGCCTCTAACTCCACCCATGTACTGGTGAGCACGCTGTGTAGCAATCTGCAGTAGGACATGTTCGTCTGAGCCTGGCTGAGGTGGGGAAATGAACTGTAAGTCAGAGTCTTCTTACACATACTTTGAGCCACCCAAATGTTGATGGGCTTAGTGGAGTTTGGAGCAGTCACATCTTTAGTTTATAAAACTTCTCTGACTGTTCCCCACCTGCACAGCTGTGACTTGCCACTAGATGCCTGGTGAGTAGAGAAGTCCCTTCCAGCCCTACTTCTGTATGATGTTCTATGTTTTGCTCATCCTTTGCCTACTGCAGCACTAGTATGCTAAACTGAGGGGAGATGAGGGAGGCATTATGGTCCCTAAAGAGTGAGGATGAGGAACCTGATAGGGAGTTGACAAGGAGGTTGCTGCCCTCCTGGCTCCTGAGCTAGGGACAGACATTCAAAAATCCTGAGGCTGAAGTGTTTCAATCTTTGCAGGTTATTTTAACCTGACTAGGCTGAACTGGTTTGAAACTAGGCAGACATTTTCTTTGGACTGAGGCACATGCCTGCAGTGGCTCAAGCTGGAACCCGGGGGTGGGGGGTGCTAGAAAAGGCCTCCCTTCCCTTCTGCAGGGAGCTGAGCTGAGCAGGGCATGGCCAGACCCCAGCAGGACTCTCTCATTAGGGATGTCTGCCTGCATGGTCCAAGGCTTTTCCCCACTGGCTGCTCAATGGGTGGGAATATTGCCAGCCCCGGGCTAGCACTGTGAGGCAAGGGTGCATGCATCTGTTGATGTTTGAGAGCTTTTCAATCTCTCTTCTTGCTTTGTCTTACTGTCTGCAGCAAACTGATGTGCAAGCAAACCAGCCAGGGAGCTGATAAGAGTCTTTATCACCTGATTAGCAAAACAATAGTTTCTCTCCACATTACTTCAAACTTCTTAAATAGCTCACTGGCTAAACTGTTGATTGTCTCCAAAAGCCCTAAGCAGTCATTTCTGTCTGCCTATCTGAGTGAAATTGGAGAGAGACGCACACACAGACACCTCTCAGCATTAGCTAGCATACCACATGCTGGCTACAGTCCCTGTTGTGGCCAAGAGGAGTAAGGGATCTCTGCTTAAGCTCTCTTGGGAGGGAGGGAGAAGGGGGTACAGGGAAAGCAGCAGACCTTGATATGCCTGCAAGTCTGTGTCAAACTCCAGCCAGGGAGCAGAGGGGAGAGGCCAGCCCTGCTGTGGAGCAGAAAGCATGCTAGGATGATGGGGGACTCTGATTCAAATTAAACCAGCAAGGGGTCTGAGATAGGCATTGCATAAACTGGTTTGAGCCAAATCAGTTAAATCTGATACTACATTCAACCAGGTTTATCTCAAACTGGTTTCAGCCATTTTCAAACTTGTTTATATGCAATGAACATCTGTCCTACAGGTTTAAACCAGTTTATGATCACTTAAACTGGTTTATGGGTAATGTCTGCCCCTATCCCTGATGCCCTTATGCTCTGGGCTCGCTGTTGCAGACATCCAGATGCATCTTCTGGCCACACGTACCACTCAGGATGTTGCCAGTGCCTGGGCAACTTCAGCCTGAGGAGGGCTTAGTTCTTCCCTGCTTCTCTCCTGCCCCATTCCCCATCATCTCCCCTCCAAGCTCTGCTATGCATCCACCCTGCCCCCACCCCCCTCCCTGGCATCTCCTGGCCTGGCAAGGACAGCCCAGCAGCACACAGGGGGAGTGGACAGACACCTGAGGGCCCTGGGGTGAGGGAAGAGGTCAGGTAGTGGTCCCAGGAAGCTGGCAGCAGTGGTGGCAACAGAGGCAGCATCAGCAAGCAAGAGGCCAGGGGTTGCAGCAGTGATGGAGCCAGCTGCTGGTGCAGCCAGCTCCTCCCCAGCCTCCAAGTTGATTTTACTCTGCAACTGGGAGCAGAGTCCAATCACAGCTAGCTCCCACATCTACATAGGCAGCAGAGCCCTGCATCCACAGCCTGGATCCACCCACAGCCTCACTGTCCTGGAGCAGTGGCTTCCCTGGAGGGCACTCTGCAGCAACTACTGCCAGTTCTCACCATGATCAATGTGGAATGGGTGCATAGAGCAGGATGCTGCTGGAGCTCAGGGCTAGCTGAAGCCTGGCTGGATTTGGGGAGGATTCCCTGTGGTTTTTCATGTTTTCTTCTGCTCCCCATGGCTTGCCAGGTCCAGCAGTGGCCATCTTCCCAGACAGGCTCAGTGCTGGCGGGGAAAGGTGCCTAAGGCCACCATTCTTGGACCAGGACCTGAAGGTTGGGTATAATACGAAAGCTGTGGCTCCAGTCCCTGAGACATTCCAGTAAGCAGCCAAGGGTGTGAGAGCCCACAGAACAGAACAGGAGGGTGGGGAGGGGCCACTGCATTCTGGGATACTGGAGGACTTCACTTTGAGTGTCATATCTGTGGAGAGTGGCCACACCTTAATGGAAGAGGAGCCAGATAGTGTAGATCAGAAATAATCATGCCCTAGGGTAGCATAACTTTGAGCTGCATAATGAGTGCGTTAAATACTTAAAAGTGTTAACATGCAAACAACGGGTAAGAGCAACAGGAACCACCCAAAATTAACATGTAACAAGACCCTCAGAAAGGTCAAAATTACTTTGCTCTTCTGCTACTGGAGTGGTAAATGTGCTTGCCAGAACTTGGGACTTTGAATCAATCTACCTCAAACTAATGAACCTCTGATCCAGAAAAAAATCCTGTTTGTTGATATGATAACATGTGATAGGTATTATTAGTAATACTGATCTGTACCAGTCACAGGGGGAGTTACATTATAGACTAATCTTGAACATATAGTATTGAACCATATGTAAAATACTGAACCTTATGTCCACTTTTCTAGTTATCAAAAATATTTATATCGCAAGAAAATGACTTTTCTCTCTGTCTCCTCTTTAATCCAACAGTGAAAAAACAATTCTGAGTTTGTGACAATTAGTTTCAGGCAGCGGACTGAAACTTCAACAAGATCAGACGGGGAAATCAAGATCAGTAGAGGAGGGGAAAAAAACCAGTAAGTCTTTTTAATCTCTTGGACTAATAGGATATACAGAAGAAGAATGTGTATAGAAATATTTTCCAGTGTTATAGCAGAGTGAAACACTAAGAAAGCCAGCTCTTTCTCTTGGTGCATACAAGGGGGTTTTCTCTTGCCTTTAGCGGTGTCATAGAGTGGGAGGATTTGGCCTTTATAAAAGTGACAGATGTGTTTTCTTAAGGGTGAGAATTGGGTAAGGACTTGCCCCAAACACCTCAAATATGCAAACGCCAGAATTAAAACCCAGGTTAACAGTTCTCCAAGATTTAACCCCAACATGTGTAGCATAAACTGCCTCAGCTTTCAGGGGTAGGGAGCATTTAGCTTCCAGAGTTTTAATTGCTCCTCTAACTCAGGAGAGCTGATTTTTATTCGGTCCTGAGTGGCCCTACATTTTGCTTCCCTCAGTAAGCCTCATCTCATCTTGATTCAAGAGTTAAAGTTCAAATAGCTCCTGTCTTTTCAGGGCTCTTTGATATGTGTTTGATTCCCATTAGCGGGGCCACTCGTATGGTTAAGACAAAGCCCTACGAGTCCTACGAGGCAGGCAAAACCTTATGAGGAGAGATTAAGGGACCTGGATCTCTTCAACCTCTGAAAGAGAAGACTGAGAGGTGATCTTGTGACTGCCTACAAAGTCATCATGGGGGGCAGCAAGGAATAGGAGGTGCTCTGTTTACCAGGGCAGTCCTTGGAGCAACTAGGAACAATGTCCACAAAGTGATGGAGAGCAGATTTAGGTTAGACCCCAGGAAGAACTTCTTTACAGTGAGAGTTGCCACAATCTGGAATGGCCCTCCAAGGAAGGTGGTGCTCTCCCCTGCCTTGGACGTCTTTAAGAGGACACTGGACAAGCACTTAGCTGGGGTCATCTAACCCCAGTGCTCTTTCCTGCCCAGGGCAGGGGATCAGACTCAACGATCTCCCTTCTGACCCAAACATCTATGAATCTATGAAAAGAAAGATAGAAAGAACTTGAGTAGAAAAATGAGACCTAATACATAGTAGCTGTTGGTACCTTGTGAAATATGGAATATGTGAAAAGTGAAATTAGTGAGGCAAGTGATATCTTTTATTGCAGGGCTCAGCAACCAGTGGCCTTGGGGCCAAATGAGAACCATTGGATCTGGTCTGTGGACATTAGATTTTGGCAGTGTTTGGCAACTTTGGGGCTTTAGCTGTGGGTGCTCTCCCCATGATTATATGCAGGGAGAAGCACCAGTTCTGAGCGGATGCTCACCTACCAACCTGCCTCTGAACACAGGTGGGTCATTCCAGCCTGCTGGCTGGAAAGGTTGTTTGTCACTGTTATAGTGTATCAACTTGTAGGCACAGTCCAAGTTAGTACACATTAAAACAACTGTGTGTGTTTGACCTAATTATATTAATGCATTTGATCACTTGAAAGGGAAACAGGCAGTTATTCCCATGAAGCAAAAAGAAGTTCACTGAAGAAGATGTGAAAAAAGTATGGTTAGAACAAAAACCCTGGCTTTATAGGTCCATGGTTTTTCTACATCCAGTAAAGTTGTCTCTGTTCTTGGGCCTGAAGAGGAAAAACAAGAGAAGGCTATCTTTCATACTCCATTCCTATCATTGTTATTTACTCACTCATACCACATATAAAATGTAATACATTTATATAGTACAGAGTCCTCCTCTAATATATCCTCAAAGCACTGAAACATTCTTGCCACAAGCACTAAAGGGGTTAGTTAGCACTTTAATCTTTTCAACATTTCACTCTTCAGTAGTACCTTGTTCTTAAACAAATAAGACAGTTTGTAGTGCCCTCTGAAAATAGGTATTTGAAGTTAGAATTCTTTTTAAGGGTTTTTTTTTTTTTTTACTATTTATGTGGGGAGAGGGGGTTGCCAGTTCTAGGTTTGTGCACATGCTTAACAATTCATATCATTCTTACTAACGGCGAAATTTAGATTTAATGGACATTTAAACTTTGACCCATCTCAAATTGAACTTAAGAACTGTAAATCTTCAATTTATATTTAGACCTCTGTTTATGTTTTTCCTCCTTGTTTTAAAAAAGAAAAGTTTACATTCTAAAACCATTCTTTCCTATTTAGGCAAGTCCTTTTATATCCTCAGATTTGCTCTGAAGCTACACTGCAGTTTGAGTCTCAATGTGCCCAATGCTCCCTCCCACTTCCTATAGAATTCTGTGTCCCCAACAATTTTACAAGTCTGGACTAAACCGTTTTCTTGAAATCCTCTGATAGAAGTGGGACTTCAGGATTTAACAGCCATTTTTATACCACTTTGAAAAGCAAGAGTCTTCCCGCCACATAAATGAGATATGGGTTAATAGAATCCTGCAATGGTGATGATATACAGATTCAGCTTTCAGGAGTGGGTACTTAGATGGCTTGAGTCAGCACACATCTACTTCAGTTTTACACTAAATTGAGGTCAGGGTGAACACTAATGCCAACACATGGAGAAGGTGCTTTAGGGGTAGACATACAAGCAGATTTATAAGGGAACAAATACATTTACTTATTCTACTCTTGTCCTTACAGATCTTTATTAATTTGCTTTTCTTTTTACTGTTCATGCCCTGTAAGTCCCAGACAATTATGCTTGTGGTTTCTAGCTGAGGGCTACATGGAGATAAGAGTTGATATTTAGTGGGCACCATTAATGAGTCAGCTTTTAGTAGCTGTTGTTGCACAGTAGGCCTCAACTAATGAGGTGTTTGAAAAACTCATGCTAAGGGCTGTATACTCCATGATTCCCATTGGTTTCAATAGGTACTGGACTGTAATGTATCTGCAATGCAGCAGCGAATTCCTGTAATAAGTCTGGGGAAAGTATAGCAAGTGCCATTCTTGAAAAACTATTACTTTTAGCTATGGTTGTACTGGTTTTGTGTCCCTTTCCTCATCTGTGATCAAGAATGCTGTTTCAACTTGACAGCAAGTACTATCTCCACTCCCCCTGCATTTTTCCTATTAAGTATCAGAACAGCCAACATATATCTTGTCTGCTGAATATTTCTTTTTGGCTCTGTTTGTTTATATCCTGTGATGAAATTTTCTGCTGTAGGCTTTTCTGCTGTGTTTCTCACTACTGTTGAGCTTCACATAACCAAATTATTTGACACTCATGGGTTCTTCAGTCATCTGATGCAATGCAAGCTGTCTTGCTGGCAACCAAAAGTAGTCGTGATCTCTGTACCCATTGGGTTGTAGCTCTTTTTGAGTTAAACCACAGGTATGAAAAACTTTGTGACATGGTGCTATAACCTGATTCTGGGCACAAAAAACAAATCACCATTTAATAGAAGTGCCACAGACATCTAATGCAAGTTCTTATTGTAGCCCTTCAATAGCCTTGCAATTGTGTCCCCTGGTAAGAATTTGACTAAGTTGTTACTAGAGGGGCACAATGCCATACAAACAGATGGGCATGACTGTAGGCAGCCAAAGCACTATTCATGTGCATTTTGTGTGTTTTTTAGGGGCAGGATTCCCAGCTCAGACAGCTGTCCACAGTATGTTCTTACACCTTTGGTTATAGGGATGTGTTAGTTCTAACCCGGGTCAAATTTCAAACATGACAAATAAAAGCCTCTGTGCTCTCAAAATGAAAGTCTGGGGTTTTGCCTGAGGCCAGCAAACTTCGTGATTTTTTGTGGAGAAATATATTAGAATGAAGCCTCTTATACCCTTATTTTACAGTGGAAAAAAATCCCATAGAAATGACTTAGTGTTATCCTTCCTTGTTCTGTATATTGCCTGATCTAACAAGTTCAGCAAGGCTAATACAATGAGTGGATGGGAGACCATGAAAGAATGTAATGGTGCTTAAGATGATAGTTGCACTTCTCTTTGAATCATGATCTAGATCACATGCTCGTATTCTGTAACAGGGCATTGAAAAAAGCAGCTGGTGGAGCTTCTGAGCACTGGCATTCACTATAAAGCTGATCCCTACTTTTCACAAAAGCGTGGGTAATTGTAACTTATTATTCTGATTTTAATTTTTATTCCTTTATTGCCTGATGGTTGCATTTGACTTGAAGAAAATATTCTTTACTTTTCATGCAGCTAACAGACCCCCTGCCCCATTACTGAGGCGGGAGAGGGAGCCTAGCCCTAACCCTGTGCTCATAAAAGTGTCACACTTTGGGGCCAAATGGCCCAGGGCCTGCAGAGAGCTAAGCTGGAGCTGGGGCTTAAGAACCTAAGGTCCTGGTGTGGTGGACCCCAGGCTGCAGAAGGGCCTGAGTTCAGATATGATCATACCCCAAGTCCTGTATCTGCCTCCTGGGGCAGTTTCCCTATGAACCTATAACATCAAGTCATGGCAGGAAAAAAACCATGCGGGTGTAGGACCCAGAGCCTGGAAGTGAGGATGAGGAGGTCAAACTCCAGCAGCAAGCCAGGCTGGGAATTTTGGAAATGTCTGCCTGGAACTGTCAATGCTACCTTTACAGAGTGGTGAGATCATCTCTCTGCATAGCTGTCAAATAAATTTTAATTATTTGGTTAAGTTGATTTTAAGTTTGTTAATTTTCATTTTGATATGAAAAATGTACTCTCAGGTAGACATAGATCTGTGAAGCAGGAGTACCCAGTTTATCTGCCACAGACTTGCTGTGTGGTCTTGGGCACATCACTTAATTTTGCATTTTACCCATCTTTTGGAAAGGGTAATGATTCTTCACCTTATCACAGCATTGTGCTGTTGGTCCTTCAATGAAAAAAAATCTGTAGAAATGCAGCAAACATCATATTATTGCATTTAAAAACATATTCCTCACTGATACAAATCTTGTAATCACCAGTGTGAGGAAACCTGCGCTATGAGCTTCTGATCATGTAATAAATAGTTCAGCTCTGGAGATCCCTGGAATACTAATACCAGATGATTTTGTTTTGCTTGAATATTTACTTGTTTCTTTGGCCATGTAGAGATGCAGAGAAGGTTGAGCTAAAGAGCTTTTGCTGCCCCATGGGTCAGGGTGCACATTCAAGCACTTGCCCTGTTCCCTTCCTGCTGGGAAAAGGGATTACCATCTGCTTCTTTCTGTCATTTAAAAGACTCCATACTTCCAGGAAATACTTTTGGAGTGACAGAAACACTGATTCCCTGGCACCATTTGTTTCTGTAATGTCTGTTTTATGATAGCACTGACTTGAGGAATGGTTGCAGATGAAGAAGGGAAAAAGGGTAAGAATGTGCATGAGTTGATTGGTGTATTAGCATGTGGCACTAGACACTGATATATATCTGCATGCCCCTCATATCTGCTCAGTATTTAGCAGCAGAAACAATGCGCATTAGGGCGATGCGAAACTGTAGTCCCTGATTCGATTCGGCCCAATTTGGTGGCCAAATCTCTGAATCCAGATTGAATCAGGAGACCCTTTAATCTGCCTGAATCAAACTGGAACTCTCTGAATCAATCTGGAGAGACTCAGAAAGATGTGGATATAGACACATTAAATGTTTTTTCTACATACCTCAAGATCCCAGGCAGCTCGTCAACACTGTGATACTGGGTGGATGAAGCATCCCACTGGAGCGCAGGGGGCTTACCAGTGTGCTCGGCAGCAGACCTGGAAGTGGACCAGAAGTACTTCCAGGTTTGCCACTGAGCATGCGGGGGGCCCCACCGCACTCCTGTGGGATGCTCCATCCGCCCCAGCACCCCAGCATTTGTGAGCCGCATCTGGTACCTCGAGGTATGTGGAAAAAATATTTCAAGCTGTGTCTATGACTGAATCACTGATTCTCCAAATCGACAACTAATCTTCAGATTTGGATTTGGCTGAATTGAATTAGGGACAGCGATCCAAATCAGCAAATTGAATCACTGTCCCAGATTTGGGCCAAATGCAAATCAAATATGGCTCATTTCGCACACCCTTAACGCCCATCTGTGATTGGTCATGGGTTTCTGTGACTGTGGATATAGTTCAAAAGACTTATGTCTACAGTCACAAAAGTAATTTTACACAGTGTTTGTTTGCACCTGTTATGATTCTGAACACTAATGCTGAATGCAATACATATAGTGGCTTTAGAGAAACAAAATTCAGATGTTCCTACCAAATCTATGCTGTACCTTTTCTGATTATGGTAATGATCCTCTTATCTGGTACAGACATATGCTAAAAGAAATTAAAAGAAATGGCTCCCTTGGTACAGCTAGCATTCACACAGTTTTAATGAAAAGAAAGTGTAATCTAACTATCTCCCAGGTGTCCCTGTAACCTCCATGCCTTTAATCATGAGTTCTGTTTACTGACAGTTCAGTTCTTAGGTATAAAGAGTAAGCTTAATGATTCTAATGTCTGTTACTGGCCTACTTTCAAAATCCCTTTCTGATAAAAGTTGTGTATAATTTTAATAAGAAAATTTTGCCTGTAGTAAACATCACAAAATCTACAGCAGGAATATCATTTCATTTTACTTGACTTTCATGAACAGTTTTCATTCCCTTCTTTCCTCTGTGTAAAAACTCCTCTATGTAAAAACCCAGTACTGTTCTAATTTGTAAACTTCATTTTGCAGTACTTTTTGCTATGCTGGCCAAACTGCTGTGTTTTGACCTCCAGTCAAAATGTTGCATACAGCAGAAGTGTTTAGTCTTTATGAATCTCTCAAGGATTTGCATACCTTGCTGAATAAAAACAATAAAGTTCTCATTCTAATTTGGGGGGGAAGAAGGTGGGGAAGGATCACTTAAACTGGTTGTAGCAGCCTGAACAAGAGCATACTACAGGGAGTCCAAATGGGGTTCTAGTATTGTAGAAAGACTGGTAGGATGTCACGGGAATCATCCCCTTTCTTTATCCTCCTATGTCGTAGTACTTCCCAAAAGTGTAAGACACACCTTCCCAGGTTAGATAAAGGACCAACTGATGGCAGGGGGTATAATCAAAGAAAGTTTGAGCAAAAATGTGACTATTTTTTTTTTAGTGATAATGATAGGTGGGGTGAGGAGGGTCCAGCTTGTAAAACTTTGGGACAGGATAGTGCATCACTGGAAGGGAAGAATGCTTCAGCTGGAGTTTGGAAACGTGTACATTTTAAATAAAGTACCTTTCCCCCCAGTTCTTTTAAACTTTCACTCCCAAATTTTTGGATTGGAGTTAGTGTGTACTTGGGAGGAAGGCAATGCATCCATAGAGCATACAGACTGGTTAAGCTAACTTAGGTGAAAAAAGGTGCCATGAGAGTTTTCCTAGGTTCATTAACTATATACCATGACAGCAGGTAAGAGGCAAATATTATTATGATGGTTCAGTTTTGAGTCAGCAATCCAATCATGCCAGGGGGCTTTTAGGTAGTTCTTCAGTGATAAAGATATACTATCAAAAATATTAAGCAGGGGAGTGTCTTGGATGTGGTACTGAGTCATGCGCACTAATATATGTTATAAATAAAAATAATGAATGTACAATTTAACAGGATTTTTTTTTTTTTTTTTGTCATTCAGGGGATTCAGAATAGTCAGCTGCTTTCATTGCTACATCAAAAATTTGTCAGGTCTTCAAATGTTCCTAGAGCTCTGTCACCATGTGAACTCTCTGCTACTGTAAAATAAGCAAACTTCTCTAATCATACCTTTCTCTAAATCTTGCTTAGGGGGCTACTTATGCACTGGGTTGAACTGGGAGAAAAGCCAGTCCGTTTTTGTGTTCCTTTGACTATTATTCCAAATCTGTGTTAGAACAAGGGCTTCTCCCTTTTGTTCACAGCACAGCATCTCTTTCTGGTTGATCCTACTGCAAAGCTCTTACATCTTTCCTCTATGCTCTGTTCCTACTGACGGTCTGTGGCTGTTTATTTTGGGGGTTTGATCCTGTATTTTCATACTTGGGAACTTCAAACCATATAGCTTGTTATATCAGGCTATACAAGACTCCCTGCCAAGTCTAGTATATCAAAAGGCATAACTAAGGTATTGCTGCACATTTGTCATGTTCCTGAGTCTCATTCTTATACTATATGCAAATATTAAAGGGAGACACATTTTTATTCTTTTAACCCCGTTCTTAACATTGATTTTTACACTTCACCCAGCAGAAAATAATGACAATAAATATCCCCTTCTACTGAATTATTTTCATATGGAATGCTGACAGTTTGATGTATCTGGGCTTTTTTTAGGAAGGAACGGTAAGAGAAAGGGAGCAAGAGAGAAAAAAGAACGACTTGCTGAAAGCTCTGCATGTAATATCTGCAGCCACTCCTAATGTAAATCCTAGAAACAGGACCCTACTGCTGATATCACTGAATCTATTACGTGCATGTGGGAAGCCGTGTTGCTTTTTTGGTGCTAGTTGCAAGGATCTCTTGACAAAACCTGTATGGTTTGTAGTGTATTTTGACAGCACATTCAGAGCACTGGCATTTTCTGTGACTTGTCCTATTTTTTGTAACTGTTGCTGCTAGGTTCTCTGTTGTGTCTCCCTAATTTCAGTTCATTTTCTTTCTTGCCTTCAGACAAATACAGTGAAAAGATAATGGTAGATCAATGTTTTCATCCTTTTTCTACTATCAAAGATCCTGGCAACACCGTTTGAAAGTGCTGAGTGCAGTACTTTTTTTTCCCCCTTGGTATAAAGCAAACACTAGGTATTTGCAACTTACTGATGGGGCAGATCCATGGCAGGTGCTGTGTGAAGTCCAACCACCCCTCCATTGGCTATGTGGTGCATGCACAGTGACTTTTCTGGGCTCACTGGCATGTCAGCACAATTCCTGCTTTTAAGTTCCACCTGGGCCGTGAGCACAGAGTTCGTGAGCTGATTGGTGTGGGGTCTTGTCAGAAGTGTTTGCATCACTAAGAACAGCAAGTGCTCCTACTATTCATCCTCCCTCCTTCCCCCTTGATGAATTCAGCAGGGAGGAAAAGACAGGACAGGTTATGGAAGTGGTGCTTACACCCTGGCCTCTGAAGCTGAGTGAAAAGCAAGGTCCCACAGCTATCAACTTGTGAAATCAGAGCTCCTGATGATGTGGGAAGCGGGTGGGGATGTGATGGATGGATGGATGGATAGGATAGACATGAAAGGGACTGTGGGAGAGCTGTTGTATCAGTATGCAAACTGACTAGGGAGGACTGTGTCCTACACTATATTCAGTTCATCAGCTATTTTATTACTGGCTTCACTCCATTACATTTGCAAACCCTTCAGAATTTAAAGGTCTTCTTTGTTTTGACAGATTTTCTTTTGGTGAAATCTTGAAGTATCTATTCTGTTCTTACTGAGTTCTGAATTCCAGTGGAAGTTCTGCAACGTGAAAGAAATCCTACCTATTTCTCATGACCAGGATGCATCTGGAGTTGGCTCCAAACAGTGATAGGGAAGAGGCAAACTTCTAGCACCCTGAGCCTCTGTTATCTATCTTGTTCTTCCATAACCATTCCGAAACCATGTCACCCTGCAGTTTTTTCTGATAACTTACACTTTTGTGCTTAGGCTCTGTCATTGTCTTCACTTGCTGGTTGTGTGTTTATTTTCCCTGCTGTAGGATACCAGGCAGCCTTCAGTTTATTAAATGCAGACTTCTCCTTGGGCCTTTGTTCAGCAAATGTAAAACTATACAATTTCCACATTGGTTGTTATTGTATCTATTCCATAAGACCAAAAGGTAGTTAGCAGTGTTAGTCTGAATTTAGGCAAATGGCAGAGAAGGGTGGCACCTTAGGGCACTTCTACACATGCTCCAGAGGTGGGGGGAGAGGCGCTCTTTAATTAGAGTGGCTCTCAGAGGCACTCCAATTAAAGCCCTGTAGTGTTTCATGTACCAGCATCCCCACACTTCAAAATGGTGGCAGGGGCACTTGAACTAAGGCTTGTTGAACAGGCTTTAGTTCAAGTGCCCCCACCGCCCTTTTGAAGTGCAGGGATGCTGATGCACAAGACATGGGAGGCTGCTGGAACATGGTAATTGCCTCAGTCCAGCAGACTCGATTAATCAAGTCTGCTCCAACATGCTGTAATCACAGTACTTTAGAGCAACCTCCATGCTCATGTATGGGCACCGCTAGAGACTAACTCATTCAGAAAGGCATACGCCTCACAGTATAGCATCTGACAAAGTAGATTCTCACCTACAAAATCTTACGATTTTCTGAATGAATTCATCTCTAGGGTGCCACCCTGCCCTTTTATAATACAGAGTTCATCTTTGTCATCTTCTCCCCTACAGAATATCTTTGAATCCATTTTGCTACAAAGAAACATTGAGCAAAGAAATTGCAGTACTAGTCTCAAATCAACCCCCTCATAATCTGATATGGCTCATAAATCTGCAGCTGTTCATCCAATCCTCCCTACTCCATAACTTTCAGGTAAAGAACCACAGCTTTAGAAACATACCCTTGAGTCCCTTAGCGCTGTATGGGAAGATCTGTCATCACTTCTGAAATTGGGTTGTAATCATTCCCTATGGCATCTAGATTCTAATGATGGACATATTAGAAATGCCTGGATGATAATTAGGTGTTGTAATATACCGTGAAGCTGTTTTTAAACTCAGCTTGTAGAGGATAACTCTATGGAATTTTGATTTCTATAGGAAAATGCCAGTTCATCAAAGCCAACACTTTTGCCAGTATAGTGAAAGCAAATGAGTGCCCCCAAAGTAGTTGTCATATGTTGGTGAGCAGGGCCATCACCTGGGGTATGATAGGCCTCACCTCAAGTCCCTGATTTGAGTCTCATCCAAATGCCATGGCCTCTTGGCTATCGTGTGGTTTCTATCTCACCCATTTGAAGAAGAAAAAAGTCTTGTAGTACAGAAATAAATGTCAAAACCTTGAAAGGTTTTTGTTTTGTGGCCAGTCCCACCTAAAGTGGCCCATCTCCTCTCCCATGTCAGTAATTCATTTCTGCGGAGAGTAAAAAGATATTTCCTTTATGAAACTTCCAGTGCAGAACCCCTTCTCCTTTTATGTTTTTACAAATCTCACTGAAGAAAATGGATGCCTTTTAATTTAACTTGAATCAGTCCCTAATCTTCTCTCTTCTCTATTTTAAACCCAGAGAATGGTATCTCAGAGAATTAAGTGCCATGGAATAAATCCTACCCTGACTTACATGCTGGATTCCACCTCTCTACATTTGGTGGGGGTTAGTGGGCATAAATAAAAGAGAATTAGTCCATTGATATTTAATTTTTTTCTTCTTCCTGTCTCCTTCTTTTTCTCAAAGGAATGCAAATGCAAGCCAAGCTACATTTAGCATCCCACTATGGGAAGACTATTTAAAACACAAATCACAGGTAATCTAATGAGTTGGCTCTATTGGAAAAAAAAGAAAAAAAAAAAGGTGCACAACAGCAGTTCAGAACATTGCTCCTGAATAAAAATATAGAGCACAAGCCTGCTGAACAGTGTGACCTTTTGGCAACGAGATGATTTCTTTACTTAACCACTCCTTTTAGTCTGGCTTAACTTCTTTGCACTGAATGTCAGCTAAGAGAAACTGCTAATTTAATTAGGCCTCTAACCATTTGGATCATAAATGGATAATCATTTTTCATAATAGATTCAAGGGTATAGTAATACAGGCTGCTCTCCAATTCCTACCATAAATAACAATCGACAATAATTTAACAGTTTTGCCTTCAAGGAGCATTTCATTAGCTAGAAGAAATATACATTTTTTGCCATCTAACATTAACTTTACTTAGCCAGCAGTAGTAGTAAATGAGGCTTCTCATGGGAGCCTGACTGTGCATGTACAAGGGGATCCAATTCAGATTAGACTCTGTTCAACTGCAAAGTTTAAAATACCTGACTGATTGAACATCTAACTTTCCCCTTTTCTGTCAGTTATCTCTTTGACCAATATTCTCCCACGAAGTCATAAACTTTGTCACCTCTGTGACACAGAATCTGTTGCCTATATTTAGAAACAAGCGCAGTCTAACATGCTCTAATCCAGGGGTGGGTAATTATTTTGGGTGGAGAGCCATTTAATAAGGTTTGGTAAGGTGTTGAGGGCTGCATGGGTAGCCCCGCTCCTTGACAGATGCCCCATCCCCTGGCTACCATCTTGGGACTGGAAGTCCCACCCCTAGCTCCTGACCTGTGCCACCAGAAGTGCCCCCCTTTACCCCCCAGAAATGCTGGGGGTGGCATCCATCTTAGAACCAGGAAAAAACAAATCATACACAAAAACTCAAACACCTACTGTAACACATTTTAATTTAATTACAAAAAATATTTTTGTCATGATTTGTATTTGTGTACTGTATATAGAGGTGACAGCATAATAATTCCAAATAAATTCTCAGGCTTTTGTATTGTAGGGAGGTGGTTGTGGGGGGGGGTGTATGGTGGGGGGGTGTGCAAGTGTGGGGGGTGTCTAGGATGGGGTGTGGGGATGTGTGTGTGGTGGGTTGTGGAAGGGTGTGAGGGGAGTTTGTGAGGGGCTGTGGCTGTGTGGGGGCAGTCATAAGGTATGTTGGGAGGGGTTGTGTGGTGTTTGTGGGGTGTGGGTATATAGCTCTGGAACACACTGTATGTTCCTGCAGTCAACACAGGCAACACTGTGGGGGGGAAGGGGTATCTGTGTGGGTGGACTGTGGGGTGTGAGGGAGGATGGGAGGGGTGTGGAGGATCCCTCCACTCCCCCTCTACCTATGGTGCAGCAGCAGGTGGGGGTGCTGGTACCTGGCTCTGGTCAGTGCTGCATGTAACAGTAAGAAGTGCAGCCCCCGCTGGACTGTTTCCCTGGTGCTCCCTGTACTTGTGGGGCACAGGAGGGAAGCCCCAGGCACTGAAGCAGAATAAGGAGGGGAAAGCAGTGGGCTCTAGTGCCTGAGGTTTCCCTCCTGCCCAACAAGTATAGGGAGTGCTGGGGAAACAAATGGCCTGGCGAGGGCTGCGCTCCTTGCAGCACTGGCCGAAGCCAGGAGCCAGCAGTCAGCAGCCAGGCACCAGCACCAAGCACAGCACCTCCTACCCTGCTACTGTTGCTGCCTCCCATTGTCTGTCATGGCTGTGCACCAGCTAGGGAGTATGGGGGGGGGTCCCCCTACCCTGCCTTCACACCCACACCCTGCCCACCAGAGCTCTGCACTGCTGCCACCCCCCTAGGTGAGGACTCCCAGCCAGCCGCAGCCCCAGCCCCGTGCTCTGCCCATCCAGCCAACGGCAGCCTCGCTCCCCGCTTTCCTGCCTGCTGCCAAGAGGGAGCCAGACACTGGGGAAGCCTGCAGCAGCAGCTCCACCCCGTGCTAGTGGGGCCGGCCCTTCTGCCTACAAGGGTGGGAGTGCAGCATAATAGGATATGTTGGGGGCAAGTGTAGGCACCTTGCTCCCATCCTCATGGGAGGAAGGGCTGGGCAGGGCACAATTTGTTGTGGGGCACCGCAGGCCGGATGAAAGTGTCTGGTGGGCCAGATGCAGCCTGTGGGCTGTATTTTGCCTATCTCTGTTCTACTTTGTGAAGTTGTATGGAACTAATAGTCACGTTCTTCTCGGTGATCCTGTCAGTCCAGTATTACTAGTGCTGCCAGCCAGGTTTTCAGGTGAAGATTCCCAATCAGGTGGAAAGGAAGGTAGTGGGGACTCACCCCTACCCTTTTGAAACAAATATTACATCCCACTCTGCTCTTCCTTTCCCCCTCCCCTGACAATAATCCTCAAATTAGGGCTCTTATGTAAGGTTCTGGAGACTCTTCTGTCTTTCATGTTAAGACTGGAGATGCTGCTGAACCAGTACAGTTTTGGCCAGGAATTTTAAAGCTGTTTCATTGATTCACATTTTTGTTGTGGTAATCGAGTCAGGCAACCATCCAATAGTCATCATATGTCGGTTATATTCAGGCATTCACTTGTTGGTCATGCATTTCACTTGCTGACCCTGAAAGCATAATACCTCTGCTCTTGTACTCAATTAGTAGCCAGGGGAGTATGCCTGGAATTCTATATACTTCGGGATTTGGGCACTACCATTGCAATCTAAGGCACCTAGTGTAAAAAGCCCTGCTGTGCCAAAGCAGTACAAGAGTTATCCATATTGTCTCCAAATAATGAGCACACATTTTAAGAATGGATGGAGGGTGGCAGGGAATGGGATTTTCCACCACTAATGAAAACTGTCAATCAAGGATGGCAGGGGCAGAGGGATTTGTTTTGGGGAGAGACTGAAGAAGTGTGGTGAAGAGGTATACAGATGCTTATCATAAATGAACTGGTTTTCAGAACCTTTTCAGGCTCATGCTTCACTATCAAATTGCCAGGTGAAGAGGGGGAAAGCTAAAAACTTGTGAAATTAATAGAATGCTTTTGCTCTCATCCATCCTTGGCAAAAGAACAAATTGAGCAATATCACTACCAATGAACATGGTAAGGAGCTGTTCTACAAATCTGAGGGTAAATGCATTTATGGCTCTGCAAAGATGAAGGAACCTACAACCATAAGAGGCCAAGAGCATCCTGACGCCAATTCCTTTTACAGTTGCTCGAATGAAGAGCTGCAGAAAGAATCCTGATCCATTTCAAAGTGGTTTGGGAAGACAGAATCTCTTTACAGATTGAGAAGAAAAAATCATTCCTGGCAGCTGATAACTTGCATTTAATCTAGGATCTAATAGCAGTGAGAGAAAAGTCCTAGATACTATAGACCCCGCTGGGATGACAAATGGCTTTTCTGTGTCTTTTCAGAAAGGTGATATCTTCATGAAACAAGCCTGCAGACACACTGTGGAGGAAACAAACGGACTGGAGCCTGAGGCAAAGGCAAATATGCTAGCCACAGTCTGTTGGCCTCTATTGCTTATTGGGTCCACATATTGGACAAGGAAAAGCAGTATTAACTGAAAGTTGAGTCTTCCCAAATAAGTTCCTTTAATTTATTCCGCTACATTACTGCATTTTTTCATAGTTTCATAGATGTTAGAGGCTGAAAGGGACCTTACAGATCATTGGGTCCAGCCCCCCTGCACTTGGGCAGGAAAAACTGCTGGGATCACATGACCCCAGAAAGATGGATTGTTCTCTATTATAATAGAGAGAAAATAGAACCGGGTGAACTTGTTTTGAAAAATAATAAATTTAGCAAGTAATTGAGTCTCAAATGGACTAAAACTAATTGTGAACTGGGGTCAAAATAAGCAAATAGTTTCAGTCAATTGTGGAGTGGAGGGATTTTAATATGTTAAAGCATTTTATTTTGACATTTTCAAAAATGAATCTCCTCTGGACTTTTCATTTGAATACAGTATTTTTCTTGGGTTTTTTAAATGCCTTACATTTTAGTTTCTTAAAGTGTAAAAAACCATAAAAACGAAATGAAACATTTTAGATCAAAGGTAATATTTGTGGTTGACTCAAAACAAAACAACTTTTTTTGCTCATTTTCCCAGTTTTTTGGTTCATCTGCCAAATGGAGAAAGCTACTGTTCTGCTGTCTTTAATTCAAAATTTTAATGGTGATCTTGATACAATTAACCTCTCAAAGTCATTCTTTCTAAAATTAAAGTTAATTAGAAAGAGAAAATATGTGGGTCAAAAAAGAGGAATTCAGTATAATAAAGAAGGAGTAGAATTTGAAAGGAATTATCCCAGAATTATGGAAATGGTGGAGGCACAAAAGATGTCAGAAAAAAGGGGTAAAATTAAGGAGGAGAGATTTTTGGAGGTCTTACCCTTAGTCAAGTTGGCTGTGCTATGGGTTAATGGAATTTAATGAAGAAAAGGCAACTTGCAAAGCTCCTCTGTATGACTTCAAGAATCTAAAGTCAAAATCTGCAAATTTTGTGCCTACAGTCAGCCCAAGGATGAAGCCCTGGCTCCCATGGACTGAAATAAGAGTCAGTGTTTCACCTCTAAATATGTGTCACTATACCTAAAGGCACTTGCTTTGATTTTCAAAGGTGTTAAATTTAATGAAAGTTTACCCCTGGTTTTTCACAGTTAACGAAATTAAACTAGGGCTAAACCAGTTAGCGCTGTGGATTTTTAAGAGCACATTAGACAATTTGATTTCTTCTTTCATCACATTTCCTACATTCCCCACCTACTGTTGGGTTATGTAACAGAACACTTTGTTTCTTCAGTTGCTGTTTTGCAATAGGTATGAGATCTGTTTTGACTCCTTTTTTTTTGTCATTGCAGAGCATACCCACTTTTTTCCCAAGATCATCCCAAATTCTTGAATGAAAAGCATGGTTGACTCCTGGCATAATGGGACTATCTGCAGTGAGGTGAAAACTCATTTCTGCAGTAAACAGCATCCCTAGGGATCACCCTGAGATTGTAAAATGCACTTCCAAAGGAACAAGGCAACATCATGAATGTCGTCACCTTCAAGATATGTCTCTTTGATTAGTACTCCTTAACATAAGCATATAGTAGTATGTGCACCATTTTAAAAATATCCAAAGCTGAACACTCACTCCATTGCACAAAGTCTCCCATCCCAGGAGAACATGAGAGATCAAATATGTGACATTGTAGTTTTCACTGCTTCATAACCTACTGGCAGTTGAGTACTCTGGTGATAGAGAAATGGTCAAGAAGAGATCATTAATATCCTGTAATTCTGGCAAGATTGGGAAGTACATCTTATTTCACATTTGTGGGGAAAAATGGTTTTATTAAGAAGATTAATTTTGGCACCTTTGCTTTTGTTGCTGCCTCTATTACCATATCAAAGACCTACTTGCCACACCGTTCATGATAAAACTGCAGACATCTAGATGTATGGTCGTGTAAGGCTTTTAGTTGATTGTTCTCAGTGGTAGTGTTCTAACTTAACTTCAGGGCCATTTTTCCTTTGAGTGTCATGTTTGTGAAGACAAAGTATTGAATAATTTACTTCATCCACAACTAATTAAAGTGAGAAAACATCAGGAATATAAAGGTCTGGTGTGAACTGTTCTTTCATGCCGCATATTAGTAGGTCAACCACTTACAAAGTGAATCCCTTTGTTCAAGCAGTTGTCCCCAGCTTCAGGCTCAAAACTTTGGGCCAGGCTGGGGAGCACAGATGATGAAATGAAAAAAATCATGTTTACTCAAATACTAGGTGAGATTATTTTTTACTCCAATCAGCATGGGATAAAAAGACCCTCTTCTTCCATAAGCATTCAAGGAAACTTCATTAATACATGGTCTATCATTAAACAACTTCCAAAAACAGCATATTCTCTGCAATAGAAACCAACTATGAAGTGGATTAAGTGCAGCCAACATTAAGCACCCATTACAAAACACATGACCCATATTGGGCAAACATACTGGGTTTGGGGGGATAGGTTTTGCAAAAATATGTCTGTCTGCCTAGCCTAGCCAGTGGTGGTGGTGGTGGTGGTGTGTGTGTGTGTGTGAGACACACACACACTCTCTCTCTCTCTCTCTCTGTCTCTCTCTCCAAAAGCTGTGTTATCCAGCACCTTACAAGCCAGCATGCTCTATTAACCAGCATGCTGGCTTGTAAGGTAAAAGCAAAACCAGAAGTGCCCAAGCCCCTATGGCCTGGGGAATAGCAGCCTCTGTGGGGCCTCCCTCCCTGTCCCTCGGGGCAAAAATGCCTGTTCAAGACTCTCAGTTAACTGGCATATTTTGTTATCTGGCACCCCTCGTTTCCCATGGATGCCGGATAACAAAGTCTTTGCTGTATCACCATTGTATGTATATGTGTTATAGATCTATAACTATATCTATATATAGATAATATAGATATAGATATATAACTGTACCTCTAAACATCCTGTCAAGTGACTACTTGGTAGATCAAAGCATACTTTAACAGTTAAACTATTTTAGTCCTCTTATGTACCCACCACCATTGCCTAGGTTAGTGCACCACATCTAAATAAAATACTTGCTATTACCCATTTTGTGCAATTTCCCTCACTGTTTTTTTTTCAGCTCATGCTGAACCACTACGCTGCATAAATTTTTTACTTTTTCTTCACTCCCACAGCTGAACTGTGCCTTTATTTCCCTTTTCCAATGACTCCTGTTTCTTCACCAGCTTTAACCATCTGACAAACATCACCAAACAGGACCTCAAAAAGTTCACCCAGAATCCCTTTGTCATCCCCTCTCTCAGTCTGTCGCATATGATTAGTGTGGCCCCACGCTCCATGAGGTGGAGCTGGACCAGGTTGCCTTGCACCTTATTTGCATATACATTTTTGTAGGATCCCAAGAACCATGACAAGAACACCCAGTTCCAGTCATGAGTGGGATGCTAATTAGCACATGAATCCTTTGTTGGGGTGGTATCTGGAGTACACACACATACTGAGTACACACACATACTGAGCAGTGCTAAAGTGTGGTGTCACCATGGCCTGAAACACGGATTCTGGGGTCCAAGCTCAGTGAACTATATGGTAAATCAAAGCCTTTTGTCTTTGGATTAATATCGTGCATAGTGTGTGTCTACGCATGCAATTAATGCAGAGCAGTGAGTTCTGGTGCAGTTCATGCTGGAGTTTATTGATCCCAGGTGCCTTGTTTATACATGTGTCCAGGACCACAGCATATGGAGCCAGGTTAGAGCAGCCTGCCTGGCAGGATGACCCCCAGGAGTGTACCAGCCTGGAACTACTCTTCCCCAGCTCAGCATGCTTGGAGGGATGGTTGGGGCACAAAGGTGCTCTGGTGTGGGGTTAGCTAGCAGGCAGGCCCAGCACTGAAACACCCTCATGCCCCAGCCAGATCCATCAGCGTCTATACCTGTGTTACTGTGGAGTAAATAATGCAGCTGCAGGCTAGTACTTGTGTTTACAAATACTAACCTATAGCAGAGTTAATTAGTTTGCTCTAGCCTAATAGCAGGGCATGTGTGGAAAGCAATGTTTTACTGCGGAGCTAATTAGTAGGGCTGTGCAAAGCTTCGGGTGGTGATTCTATTTGGAGGAGATTCGGCCCAATTTGGTGGCTGAATCTCCAAATCCGAATTGAATCGGGACCAATTAAAAGGTCCAGATTGATTCAAAGCTCTCTGGGTCTTTGGAAGAGATTCAGAGAGCTTTGATAATTCAGGCAGTCCCCAGTGCAGGGAGCTGCAGCTGACTTGGAGCTGGTAAATATTAGGGGTGGAGGAGGGACCACTTCCAGCCCCCATCCCCTGCC
>NW_017728923.1:14212673-14238331 GCF_001723895.1 Crocodylus porosus | reverse complement strand
ACTGGGTGCTGCTGGGTGGGAGGGAGGGGTGATCCCTGCTACCCCCCACTACCCCATGCTGTATGGGGGGGTTCTGCCATGAGTTCCCCAACCCCCCCTTGTTCCCCAGCCCCTCCATGGCTGCCCCACTAGGGCCAGCTCCATCTCTTTAAGAAAAAAAAAATAGGCAACTTCATGTTAAACATCGCATGTAGGCTTGCTCAGTTTGTACTGTATTTAAACGGTAGAAAATTTCTTCTTAAAAGTATGCTTATGAGTACCTGTGCTAAAACTTGCAACAGTTTCAACAAAGGTAAAATGCATCAATTCTAAATTACTTAAACCTATGGGTACCTGTCGCAATGTTTATTTCATGAGCTGCTTCTCCAAATTATCCCTAACTTCTGTGTATTCAGGGAAAGGCAGGATCTGATCATAAGAAAAGTAAGGGATAGAGGCTGCAGGGAGAAGTTGTAGGGGGAGAGGGCAAGGGGGCTACCTGACCCCCTCCATGAATTTTCCTGCTGTAGCAGTAGGAGGGGGACAAATTCAAGGCAAACCTCCAATAATTAGATTCTATACCTGGAAAATTATATCCAATTTATATAGTTTCCATATATAGAATCTAATTATTGGTGGGGGGGGAGGTGTCATCTTATATTAAAGTAAATCCTGTAAACTGAAAGGCAAGTTTATGAGAGTCCTTCCTCTTCAGCCAATTGTTTTACATGGCACAAATTATTGTTTTTCTCATTAGTAACAGTTTAGAAAAAGTCATTCATACTTCACATTTAACACCCATGTACAAGGATTTAAAGGATCAATAATAGCTAGCTCTTATAGTAATTCAAATTCCACCTTTTGCCTTTTTATGTTAAGGGAATTAAATAAACCAGAAATACAAAAGAGCAGTCTTATTATTAAAACAGTGATTGGGATTTGGGTAATCTGTGTTTTCTTCAGGTTAAGGGAGGTTTTTGCAGATTCTGTGAGACCCTGGGATCTTTAATTAGTCTCTCTGTGCCTCAGTTCCCTATTTATTTAATAGGGAATAATACAATACCTTTGTCTCCTATCTGTTCAAATGAAAGGCTCCTAGGGCAGGGACATTCTTGTATTATATGTTTGTACAACACATACCCATTGAGGTCACAAGCTTAACAGGGCTATTTTGGTGCTACTGAAATACACACACACATACACACACACACCCCATATGGATTTCACATATTCAGTACTGATAATGAACTCAACTTTACTCAGGAATGTGCTTGGGCACATACTTATCTTCAAGCATGTCACTCAGACAGTCACTTTAGGTGAACCACAGTGGAGACAACACAAGATTTCATAGACCTAGCTGTTCCCTTTGGAATGATAAAATTTTGGGTTGATTTTCCTAACAAGTCTAATGCATTTGGCTAAAAAATTACTTGAAGAACCTAAGGTGAAAAGTAGAAATGATTCCCCCAACACCCTTCCCTGTATCTCCATTGTTATAAGCTCTTCTTAGAACTGACCCAAAGACAAGTGAAATCAGTGGGAGTCTTTCCACCCACACAAATAAGGTTATTCAAAGAAATGTATACATTTGAATTTGTTCAATGACATATTGGAGCCAGGATTTTTTAAATATTATTTTAATTAATTAATTGCACGATGACCAGTAGACATCCAGGATTGTTAGGCCTATGCTTCATATGTAGGCTACAACTGTTTTTCAAACCATATTCCACAGAAACCTGGGGTTCTGCAATAAGTCATCAGACTGGGGGTAATGGCAGAATGAGCCACGAGGCAGTGCACCACCACTGCTGGGCCAGGTTGCCTGGCTCTTATCAGTCTTCATGATTTCATAGATTTCATAGACCAGTAGTGGCCAAACTACAGCTTGTGAGCTGCATGCGGTTTGCTGGCATGGCATTTGCAGTTCTCTAGAAATTGGCCTAAGCCCTGCCTACTTCTCCCCAAGGCAGCTCAGGCAAACAGTGCAGCCCAGTACCTCCTAGTGCTTCGGCTTTCCCCACAGGGAGTACATCCCAAGCCCACTATCCTCCCTACTTCTCTCCCTCTGGGACTCCTAGCTTAGATGCTGGGCTGCTGGGGCAGGGGCCACAGCTGCACCACTTACTCTGGGACACGTTCCCCATGGGGAAAGCCAGAACAGCTCAGTGATACAGGGCAGGGGTGTTGGGGAGGAGGAGGGTGGGTGCCTCCAACCTGGGTCTCTCAGCACCCCACACCTGCTGTCTGCTCTGGAACTTTGGTGGAGGATTGGATGTGGCTCCCAGGTTGAGTAACTCTGGACACCCCTGTCATAGACATTAGGGCTGGAAAGGACCTTGAGATATCATCAGGTCCAGCCCCCTGTCCAAAGGCCAGATAGTCATCTGGGGTCAGATGATCCCAGCAAGATAAGCATCCAGGTGTTTCTTGAAGGTATCCAAAGTAGGTGTTTGCACCACTTCTGGGGGAAGTCTGTTCCAGACTCTGGAGACTTGAACAGTAAAGAAGTTTTTCCTTATGTCCAGTATAAAATGGTCTTCCAGCAGTTTGTGACCATTAGTCCTTGTCTTCCTTTGGGGTGTCCTGGTGAACAGATATTCTCCCAGTTTCTGATGTACACCCCTTATGTACTTATAGGCTGCCATCAAGTCCCCCCTGAGCCTTTTCTTCTTCAGGCTGAAGAATCCCATGCCTCTCAGCCTGTCCTCATAAGGCCTGACCTCTAATTATGCACATGGGTCTCCTTTGGACTCTTCATGTCCAAGCTTCTCCGGGTTTTTTCTGAAGTGTGGAGACCAAAATTATATGCACTATTCCAGCTGTGGCCTCACCAAAGTTGAGTAATGTGGGAGGATGACTTCTTGTGTCTTGCTTGATATGCATCGATAGATGTAAGCCAGAGTTTGATTTGCTTTGCCAGCTGCAGAATAACATTGCTGGCTCATGTTCATCTTGTGATCAGTCATGTCCCTGAAGTCTCTTTCAGTCATGGTGCTAGTGAGTGTAGCACTGCCGAGCCTGTACGTATGATGTGGGTTCTTTCTCTTGAGTTGGAACACCTTGCATTTCTCTGTGTTGAATGTCATCAGGTTTTGATTTGCCCACCTTGTGAGCCTAACCAGGTTGGCCTGAATCATCAGCCTATCCTCTGGCATGACCGCACTTCCCCATAATTTGGTGTCATCAGCGAATTTAGCCACTCTGCTTCTGACACCCAAATCTGATCATTTATGAATATATTAAAGAATACTGATCTGAGTACTGAGCCCTGGGGGATGCCACTGGTCACCATGCATCATGCTGACTAGGTTTCATCAACTGTCAATCTCTGGGTCCAACTACAGATCCAGTTCCCCAGCCATCAGAAGGTTGTCAAGGCCACAGTTCCCCACTTTTACCATGATGATATCATAGGAGACCAAGTCAAAGGCTTTTTTGAAGTTCAAATATATGACATCAACCTCTTTTCCTTTGTCCAGGTGATGTCACCTGGTTGTAGAAGGAAATGAGGTTGTTCAGGCAAGACCTACCTGCAACGAAGCCATGTTGGCTATCTCTCAGAATGTTGCCTTCCATTAGCTTGTTGTTGATGAATTCTTTGATAGTTTTTTCGGAGATCTTTCCGGGGATTAAGGTCAAACTGATTGTCCTCTTCCAATCTTCAGGGACCTCTTTTGAACGCCACAAGTTCTCAAATATCCTTGCCGTTGTTCATACTATGATGTCAGCCAATTCTTTTAGCACTGTTGGGTGCATTCCATTCAGGCCAACTGACTTATGGCTATCCTGCCTCTCAAGGTGTTCCTTCACAAGATCTTCACCAATTATAAGTGTATGATTGCCTTTACCCTGGTAGTCCTGTGTCCTGTTAGGCAGGGTGATCCCCTTGGGCTGGTGGAAAACTGACACAAAGGAATCGCCGAGGAGGTTAGCTTTTTCCTTGGTGTCAGTTGTAAGCTGATTGGGGTAGCACAAATGATATGAAAGGGTTCCATGACTTTAGGAAGTTTTAAAACCACTAGATTACATGACAATGCCAAAGTCCTTTTAATTAAATGTAGGCACTTTTGACAGGTGATGCTTGAAAAGTTTCCATTGGAAAAAATGGAAAATGCCATTTTATTGGCATTGAAATGTTTAGTAGGAATTTGTCAAATTAGACTACATTTTATTTTAAAATAAAGAATTTAAGAGAAAACAGTATTTCCATAAGGATTAATTTTTCTTTCTGATTTTTTGGGGAAACAAAATATTTTGTTGTGATGTCATTTGAAGAAGTAATCATTTTATGAAGATGTAGTTCAGGGAAGGAAGTCTCTTCTTTGTAGCATTAAACATGAGGGGTAAAACAATTCTTATTTCGTGCTTTTGTAAGTGAAACTTTCTAAGCTGTGAAGTGTCACCAAAGTAATCGCTAGGACCACTGTAGCATTCAATGTATAGACACTACTGTTCAACAACCATTTCTTAGTAAAGGTTGTTTGTCTTGGAAGTTTTGAAAGGAGGTAAGACTTCGTAAGGCGATATATTTTATTGAACTAACTGTATAGTTGGGATAGAATTAAACTATAATATTTTATTGAACTAACTGTATAGTTGGGATAGAATTAAACTATTTTAAATGCTTCATTAGAAGCCTTAGAGCATTAGCAGGTCTGATGAAAGTATGGATAGATTTAGGATCTTGAAAAGTGGGGTGTACATGGGGTGGTGTATCCTCACATATAATGCAGCACATTTTTCTCTAGGCAAGAGAAACCAGCAGCTTTACTAACATGATAGAGGCTAAGGCTTATATTATTTCATTTAAGATTAAAGAAAAGAAACAGTATTAGAAGGTGCATTCATTTGCTATATTATGTATAAAACCACAACTAACCAGGCGATTTCAATTTATTAAGGATTCTGGCTGAAAGTCATGCTCCCAAAACAACATAACAGATATACAACCATAATATAAATTTAAACAAAAATAACAGAAATGCAAACATAATAATAAAATTAGGCCAACCATTATAAAAGCATTATTCCTACTCCTGGCAGGCAAGGTTCTTGGGGTAGATGTGGTATCTTTTGGGTAGATGTGATATCTTTTATTAGACCAACTGAGTAGTTGGAAAAAAGTTCTTAACAAACTTTCAAGTGCAGTCACCTTCCTTTGTCAGGAGTAGGAAGTCTCTGCTGGTCTGAGACTCCAAGGAATGAGAGAAGCTAAAAGTGTGGTAGGATGTCAGTGAAAAAGTAAATAGGTAGAGATAAGCAAGACAAAAAGAAAAGCAGGATAGGAAAGGGGAAGAGAGCAGGGGGGCAATGTCAGAAGGAGACAACAGAGATAAAATACAAGGTGGAAAAGAGGCAGTCTGTGAAAAAGGGAATAGTTGGAGATCAGGAAAGCAGGAATGGGAGAAGCTAAAAGTGTGACAAGATGTCAGTGAAAATATAAAAGGGTAGAAGCAGGAAAACAAAAGGTAAAACAGGGAAAGGAGGGGGAAGAAAACAGGGGACATAAAAGGCCAAAGGAAAAACGCTACAGTGATAATAATACAAGGTAAAAAAGAGGCTACCAATAAAAAGGAAATGATAGGAAACCAGGAAGAAACAGGCCAGAAAAGTGGGAGATGGGAGGAGAGAAAAGGGTGTGGGAAAGGAATGTAAGAGGTCAGGTCAGGTAGGTACCATGTGAATCAGATATCAGGCAGGTTGTAATATGTTATAAATCCAATGTCTATATTGAGTCCATTATTTTTAGTATCCAGTAGGTTGATGAAGTGAAGTTCATAGGCTTGTCTACAACAGGTGTGTTGCAAGTTCCTTTTGAGGGTTAGAACTGAGAGATCAGAGAAGGATTGACTGTCCTTTAAGAAGTATGCTCCCACAGGTAGTTGGGTATTTTTGTCTTTGATAGATTTTTGGGTGTGAGTTCACTCTGGTGTGCAGATGTCCTTTGGTTTCTCCTACATATTTTCTATCAGGGCATTTGGTGCACTGGATGAGATATATTACATTTCTGGAGGTGCACATGTAGGAGACAGGAATGGTGGGGGTTCTGTTGTGGGGTGTAGTTATTGTAGGGGTGGTAGAGATGTGTTGGCAGATATATTTCTTGTCCTGGCACAGTCTAGATCTTAGAGTTATTCCTACTCCTAGAATTAACATAATCAAATACAAATATGGTGATAAATCAGATCATGAATCTATAACAATGTTGTGCATAGGTCCACAATTAGGACAGTAAAAAAAAATAGAGATAATGTTTATTGGTCATATCAACAGTAAAGGATTTTTAGTAGGGCTGTGCGAAATTTTGGCAGCTATTTCGTTTCAGATTTGGATGTTTCGACGGTTGAAACACCAAATTTAAAATGAAACTCAGGGCTCTGAAACGGCTCCAAAATGAAATGGGCCATCCGAAATCAACCCACAAAGATTGAATCAGTTCAGGCTCAGAGTTTTTGAATGTCTGTCCCTAGCCTTTGACAGTACATCCAATGCTTCCCTGAAAGTTATTTCTGTACCTGAGTTGATGCTCACCTGAATTTTTTTTTCACACTTGAGTGAATATTTTAAAACAGTCTTCAGGGGCACATCTACACGAGATGTTTACTGTGCATTTGACTAATTAGCTGTGCAGTAAATGTCTCACATCCACATGTGCACCCCTGTCAGGCCTGGGTAAACTAATTTACTCTGCAGCAAGGTAGTACTTACAAATATAAATCCTGCTGTAGAGTAAAAAATGCCCTCAGCAATGGATGTGTAGACACTGCCCTGCCAGCTGTGCCTGTGCTGAAGCACCAAGTCAGCCCTTCGCATCATGTTGAGCTGGGTAGAGCAGCCCTAGGCTGGCAGGCTGCCCCCCCCAGGCTCCTTGCCAGCTAAGGCTGCTCCAACCTGGCTCAGTGTGCTGAGCATGAATAAACTTCCGAGCTTATTGCTCTAGAGTTTATTGCTCCCAGGCAAACATTCAAATGATGTGCCTGAGAGCAGTAAGCTCCAGAGCAATAAGCTCCAGAGTTTATTCATGCATTAATTGCATGTATAGATGCACCCCAGGGCTGTGAAATAAGAGCTACTTCATCAGGAACAACTATCAGACAGCCGAAGTGCAGAAGAAAGAATAGCGTGGCTATGGAGTCATTAAATAGAGAGGGTTGTTAACACTAGTGGAATGAGGAGTTTAGAAGGAAGCGGGTTGATTGTAAGGAACCATGAAGTCAAGTGACTTTCTCACTGCTGCCGTAATAGAAAATTCTGCTGCCACTACCAGGCTTTAAACGTTGGGTATGAGCCAAAGAATCAAAGTGGGGTGCGACTGCAATGCTGTACCCCCTCTGGACCTGCCTTTGGATGAAGGCCTCTGATGGAGACTATCTTGCATTTAAAAGCTTATCTAACTCTATCCCGACTATATAGTTGGTCCAATGGCAGATACCACCCTAAGAAATCCTTGCCTGTTGCATGCTTTCTGGAGCATTATGGCTACATCACTCTTACACTACTACGTTTTGTAATGGAACAAACCAAACACTGAGAAAAATCTTAATACGTATTGTGCCTGTAGCACCACTTAAACACCCAAAGGTTACTTTTCTTAATTATTTCTGTTTAAGTGCTGTCTTTAGGGCCCTGGGAATCCTTTCTTCTTGAACAGCACATAGTTTAATACTCACAGTAAGTTAAAATAAACTTTTCAAAAGGACTCAGCTTTAGCTTAATTGTTCCTACTAAAATCAAGCATTATGAATTGCCACTTGATGAAATTCCAGTGTAGGGGGAAGAGATAGACTTTTGAACTCCAACCATTAAACTGTTCAGGCAAATTTAGAGTGCCAATTGTAGGAAATGGAAATGCTGAATATATTATTTTTTTAAAATTGAAATAGATACATAATGTAGCCTCATGAATTTAGAAGTACAGATGAAGTGGCAACTTTAATGTTGAATTACTGAGCTATTGCTGGTTTCTATTGAAGCTGTGACATGCTTAAATATAATTTGATGTTTTAAATTATTTTTCTTTATAATATAATAAAACAAACATTAGAATAACATAATAAAAATAAATAAAATCAATCAGGGAGCACAAATGATGCTTAATATGCCAGTGTATTAAAATGTGCAGTTATTTCTTTCGGAGTTTGCCCTAGGGTGAAGTGTGTCAACATCTTGGAATAGTTGCAAATTTAGTTCCATTGATGTATTAGAGGACATCTGTGCTCTAAAACTGAGATTAGAGTTACTGATTCAGAAAGATTTTAATCGTTATAATGCGATATGAGATTGAAAAATCCAAGGAGCCCAAGTTTTTCAGCTGTTTTAAATATTCATGGTTTGGTTTTATTAAAAAAAAAAATTACCACTAGTTAAAAGAAGAATACTTTTTTATATGTATGGGATATAGACTTAATGACTTTTACAGTACTAAGTATCTGCTAAAAGAATAAGTGGAGGTAGATAAGCATAATTTTTTACTTGAGACCTATTTATTTATTTTGAGTTTTTATAGAAATGTAATGAATACCTGCACATTTTCCCAGTTTTTCAACAGTAATTGGTATAGAGGGGTACATACTGGGTAATTTTGAGAATGGGTCTTAGGCATTTTAAAAAAATTTCTGTACCAATTTCTTTGACTTGCACTCCTTACTTACTTCAGCACTTTTAATGATCCCACCCAGAAACATTAATGGCACTTTCCAATCCAAAATAAATAATACAGGAGCAATTAAGGGACTCTTAAATGTTTTTTTAATGTTATTTTTAAAAATGTTTTTTAAAAAACACCCAAATCTTTTTTATTATATCCTTTTTTCACTGATTGCTTCTGAATCTTATGAGTCAAGTTTGGTTCTGTGACCTGACATACAATCAGTAGGCCCTTGAAATGTTCCCACTGTTATATGAAAATAATACATAATCACATATACAGTACCTGTTTTCTACCATTGAAATTCCTTTAATTATGAAGAAAAGATACATCCTGTGTCTGTGTCTCTGTTTCCCTGCAGAACATCTGTCTATAAGGTTGCCTGATCTTCGTCTTCTTTAATTACTTGGAGAAACAGGATCTAATCCATTGTTTGAAAGAGGTACAGAGTAATCGTAGCTTGTCACCATGTGCTTTTGTGTATTATGGTTTCTAAATTATTGTATTCTACTAAAGGGATTAAACTATACAACCATTTAGAATAACTCAAATTAAACATATGCATATGCACAAACACACACACACATACACACACACACACACACACACACACACACACACACACACAAATGAACCAGACTGAGGCAACTCATCTCAGCAAACACAGTACCATCTATCCATTACTGACCAATGCCTGTCACTTAGGCTTAGTACAGACATTTAAGAATCCTGAAGCAGAATCAAAGTTGCATGGTTTTTTGTAAGTGGTGTAGTATACATAGGTAATGTACACGACACACTTTCACCCTTTGGTGGGAGGGTGTACAAATCTTAGACCAGGCTCTGCCATTTTTAAACTAGTCTATGCACCAAACTTCTGCTCTTTTATGGGTACAGACAAGTTTTGTGTATCAAACTTCTGTTACCTGTATAGACAAGATTTTTGATCACTTATACTGGTAGAAGTGTAATGTGTGTACGTTACTGCTCTTAGTATTTGCAGTAGCAGTAGACTGCTCTTAGTATTTGCCATTAAAATCCATGCAACTACTAATAGGGTAATTTCATCATTATCCAAAATTTGGCATTTTTGCCTTCAGAAGTTATCAAAGTTTGCAGTTTATCACCAACTCTAAATCAGTGGTTTTCAAACTTTTTAGACATGAGTCACCTCTCAAAAAACCGCCAGATCTTAGTTTTCATTCATTTTTTCACTACCAAAAAACAATACCACAATTTTTCTGATGCAAAGAGCTCTGAAGGATCATAGAAGGTCACCCTGTTTTTAATACTATGGATTCCTATCTGAAATCTCTGGGTTTATCTTGTGAATTATGTTTGCACACCTAAAGGTGCTAACTTTGCATGGCACCTGATGGCACCCTTGAAAGGTTCTTAAGCACCCCAGGGTGCCATGGTAACCTACCCACATTATAAGTGAGCTCCCACATATCCACTGTGGTGGCAGAACATAGTACAGTGTCAATCATAACACACTATGTAACGTGTCGTAATGCTTTCTGGGCAAATGTCAGTTTGGAATCAAGAAAATGAGTTTGGTTCTAAACCAAAGCACATCTTTGATTGCCAGGATACAATGGCTGGTAGCCCAACCTCTTTTGTTACAGATAAATAGTTATTATTAAAACTGTATAAAATGAGCATTTCTGAAAGTATAATGAATTACAAATTAAGAAAAATAAGCATGTATTGGCATGAGCAGTACATGGGATTAAGTATAATGCATTACAAATTCAGGGTGTGTGTAGACAAAACAGGGACCCTAAATTGAAGTGGTGGGTTTTAAAAAATACTGCTTCAACTTAGAGCTGATTAAAGCCCTGTATTGTGCACACATCCTCCTGACTTACCTGCCTGTCCAACAGGGAGAGGAGGGTGACCTGCCAGCGGGTGGAGCAGTCCCTGGGCTGTGGCGTATGGCAGGGCTGGTGTTTCACTCTGTGACAGTGGCACCCCTCCCCACCCGCCACCCAGGTGGCACCCACCCACAGGCACCTGGCTCAGGCGGTCCTGGGGCCACCACAGCTGCGCAGGGATGCACTGGGCCCCCACATAGCTCAAGCAGGCAGGCAGGCTCCAGAGGGGGGAAAGAAAAACCCAGCTTGTTGCTTTTCTTGGGTGGAGCCTGCTTTCCTGGGCTGCTGCCAGGCTGCCTGCAGGGCTTCCTGTAGAGCCCCTGAGCTGCACGGAGCCCAGTGCTTCACTCCACGGCTGTAGGGGCAGCAAACTAAAACTCCTCAAAGGAGTTTTAGTTTGCTGTGTCCCAAGTCATTTAAGGCACATTGCACCGCCAAATTTCCTACAGCAGCTGGAATTAATGCACAGTATGCTGCCAAGGTGTGCAAACACTGACACCATTAAAGCAGTGCAAAAACATTTAGCCTGCTTTAAAGTGTCATGCACACAGGTCTCTTCTTTCATCTACACACAGCCTAAGAAAAGTAAGCATGCATTGGCATGAACAGTACGTGGGATAAATGTACCATGGGCTCTGAGTGTCAAATTAAATGTTTTGTTTGACCTAAACTGAATCATTATGAGATGAACTGAACCATTTTATTTTTTGTTTTGGCAACTGCATTGAACATTCCCACATACATCCTATTTAATTTAAATCAGGGCTGGAGGATTCAATATAGAATTACCCAGTTACATGAAGAAAAACTCTCATTGTCTTCCTCTGTTAGTGGGAGTCTAAAATTTCATATTCACAGTTGCCTGACCTTCTTGATATAATAGTTCCTTTCTGTGGATTTCTTGTAGAGAGGGTACACTGGACTGAGTATGCTCATTCTTGCACTGAAAAGATCTGCAAAAGATCAGATGCTCATTAAGTAAAAGAAACAGAGGAACAATCCATTAACATTTGTGAGATTGATTATATAATTTCATAAGGCATTTTTATTACAAGTATCTGATTGTGATGAAAATGAAAACTGATTATGTTAAAAGAAGAAGTTTGCTGCAATCAGAGTGCTGATGTGGAATTGATTGATATGTTTACTGACAACAATAAGAAGAAAACAGAATGCACATTAATTTACATAGGAACATAACAGAACTGCAAGGGATCTCTTGGGTCATTGAGTCCATTTTCCTGTTGTCTTAGGCAAGCACATCATGAAATTTCTTTTCTGTTGCCTTCTTTCAGTAAGTTAACAAACAAAGGGAAATTCAGATAACTCTAAGCAAGCTTTGAGTAAACACACAGCCTTTGGAACTAATTTTGGTCCTTGACTGATAGCTAAGTGCACAAGAACAGTATGTTAAACTTTGGTATAAGCTGGTATACTTACATTAAAGTCAGTAGGTTTAATACATTATAAAATTCCTTAACACATGCTCCAATATTTTAATATATTTTTCTTAAATTGTCTCTCTTTATTTGTGCAAAAAAATTAAAAGAAATAGCAATGGCATAAGCAAACAGCAGCAATCTAATGCCCTGACTGCAAATACAACCCCCGGACTACAAATAATTTTGAGCCTAAACAAAAGTTATACTTATTGCACAGAAAGCACCCTAAAGCCATAAACAAACATATGTTCATGGCACATGGAGCACTTAAAAAATGGTGGATCCCACTCTAGGTAACCCTGGATGGAAGTGGTATCAGATTAAAGCATGTTAGGTTAGAGTGCCTTATCAAATACCACATCCCATTGTGACTTAAAGTAGGTTGCACTTTGCCAGCACCCCAGGGACCCTTTGCTGAGCGGCTTGCTAGCCACAGGCAATGTTTGTTTGCTCCAGGTAAGCATTGCCTCCTCCCCCCCGCCCCCTGATGTCACAGAGAGGAGGCAGAAAAGGCTCGGTCTCCTCTCTTTGTGGCTAGGCCGGGAGGTGGGGGACCAGAGCCTCTATGCTGGTGCAGATCCCCCTCCAGGTATGCTCCATTTCCCCAGCTGCAGCCGGGAGCTGCACTGATTTTCACTGTTCCAGGAACAGTGGCTTGGAGGAAAAGGGGGAATGGAGCTTCTCTGCCATGCAGACCTCCCTCCCTCCCAGCTTGTGGCCTTGGGTCTTGGTGGGGGTTGAGCCAGGTCCAGGCGGGAGGTGACCTTGTCTCAAGCCCTCTCCTCTGCTACAATTCCTGGCATGGCAAAAGGTGCCACTCCTGGCTGTACCTGCAGGAACAGAGCTTCTCTGCAGCTGGGGAAACAGAGCTTCTTGGCCCAGCACCCACAAAGACCCAAGCCCACAATCTAGGGAGGTCTCCATGGCAGAGGGGCTCCTTCCTCCTCCTCACTCCACCTCCCCACCCCCAGCCACTGGTGCTGACAGCAGCCAGCTGCTGGTGAGGAGGGGCCCATTGGCCAGTCAGGGGTGGCCAGCTGCTCAGCTGGGCTCAGCATTCTCTGTAGCCTCCCGGGAGGCATGCAGAAGTGCCCCCAGCCTGCTGGTGTGAGTCACTGCACTGTCCCCCTTGAACAGTGTGCATGTGTTTTGTCCGCTTCCAACCGAATCTAGAGTGCTTCTGCCTCGTGGGGGAGGGGGGCGCGCGTTTCTCTACTTAATCTTTACCTATAATTTTGGGTCCACAACTGACTAGGTTGGTTTGAAACCCCTTTAAGAAAATCAAGTGGGTGATAACATTTATTAAATTCATATTTCAAAGCTGGTTACTTTGCAGTGTGGATTGAAAATGTAAATCTAGAAAATAGAAACTATGCTATAGTCTAGGTGCTATAAAATGAATAGTAAATTGTACTGAAGCACTTTAATAGGAAAGTCTAATTGAATTGAATGATCTAATATTGATGATTTAAATTGTTTGCTGATACCAATCCTTAGCTTCTATTTTTAGTAATGTTAGTATTTCTGTTTTACTTATTTTGTATTCCCCATTAAAACATTTTTTTTTACATTTAAGGTTAAACCTTTCCCTGTGCAGCTGTGGAGGAGTGGAAGGGGCAGCAAAATGCCTTTTCAACATTATAGGCAGGTATAAGTCAGGAATAGACTTTCTACTATCTCCTCTAGTTTTTTTCAAGGTGGCAGTTTACCACAGATGGATAAGATGAGTGAACACATAATACTTAGCAAACACAACAGGATTAATATGAAGAGGAAACCCTTATTAAATGATAAAGTAAAGCTAGAAATCATCTTGAGTTTGGATTATGATCTCCCTCGACTTTGATTTTTGCTGCTAATATTTGTATTTTAGGAGCCCCTAGAGGCAGAAGCAGGAACATACCCTAAATCTTCCTATACTAAGGATGAGGTTACACTTTACAATTAGACTGTGATGGACACTTAAAATGCAAAGGCCAACACTTTAGGATTCATTAACAAGTATTAAGTGCCTTCTAGAGTTCTTAAAGTTACACCACTTTGGGCAAGGATTATTTTTGAGCTGTGCTACATCAGACTTTTTCACTGACATAAAACAACCAATTTGCAGTCCTCCAGTATCCTAGAAGGCACTGCTCCCAGGTGGACTAGCAACCTTCCTGGACTCTTATGCCCCCGAGGGACAGCCTGGACAGTGGAGTGTCAGAGGAGAACAGTTTTACTATTAGCTGTTTGTGATGGTCAGCATCCTGGAACTTGTACCACGAAGTTCCACCGCTGAAAGCAAAAGTCTTTACAAAGTGCTAGGCTCTGCAGCTATGAGGTATATCATGGTGGACAAAATGCAGACCCAGGGCTGGATCTGGCCCATGGAGGAGCTTTGTCCAGCCTGTGGTGAGTCCCTCAGTTCTGCCTGGCCCAGGTGTCATCCCGCCACCCCAAGGCATAAAGCGGGGCTGGGGCGGGTCTGCAGCTGGACTCCATTTTTAGGAAGCCTAGGTGGCAGCAGCTCCTTCTGCTTGCTACCACTGTTGACTCCCAGCCTCATGGAGACTGGTGGGGACTTGAGCACAGCTCTGGCCTTGGCTTGGACTGCCCCACCTCACACCTGTTCCAGACTTGCCCCAATCACAGCAGACCAGCTCTGGACCAGTCCTGGGCTGCCCCATACCCGCTCTGGACCCACGCACCCACAATGAGTGGCTGCAGTGGCAGCCACGGCAGTGGCCGGGCAGAAGCTGCTGTTGGGCATTAGGGGAAAGTGGCCACCTCCCCCATGTCGCTGCCAGGCCCTTCTTGCTGCAACTGCCAGGAGCTCATGCCCAGGCTGCCCTGCAGCTGCTATTCCATAGCTGCCAGTACCACTGCCAGTGCTGCCTCCAGGCCACCCAGTGCACCAGTGGTGGCAATGGAGAGGTGCCATAGGAAAGCCTAGGCATGGTCTCTGGGTGGCTGCAGCAAGAAGGGCCTGGCAGTGGCAAGGGAGAGATGGTTGCTTCCCCACCCCAGCAGAAGTTTCCGCCTAGCTGCTGCCACTTATCATAGGATGGCTTGTCTGGAGCAGGTTTCAGGCGTGCCAGGGTAGGGGCTATGTGCATAGGTCCTGGTTGACCAAGAAGCTGGTCTGCTCTGGCCGGGGTGAGGAAGTGGCAGGATGGGGCCAGAGCTGTATACTCAGCTGCTGCTGGGCTCTGATGGCGGTGGTGAGGAGAAGCTGCAAGGTGTGTGGGCTCTGGGCTCTTGGTTGGGGGTGCTGACTGGCCCACAACGGTTCCCTAAAACTATCTATGTGGCCTGCAGGCCAACATAAATGCCCTCCCTGAACTATATCATCTTTTGTGCATTCAGTACAGAGGAGAATGTGCCATACACCTTGACGCATCAGTCGTTCTCCTGAAATATATTAAAATAAAATTATGTAGCTAGAACACAATATAAAAATAAACTCTTAAATATTTAGTGAAATTGGATTTTAGGATGTTGTAGAGATTTGGGTTGTTTTTTCAAGCTGTCTTTTCTTCCTGGTGGAAACAACAGGCTATCCTTGGCAGAAGCTGTAACCTGAGCTACTGCAGTGCCATTCACAGCGAGTGCCTGTCCTATCCAAGCTCTAGGCTCCTCAGGATGTTCTTGTTCAAAGTATCTGAAGCAGCTGGCTCCCCTAATCCCAGAAGAGCTACTTAATTCATTATACATGAGAAAGACCTAGCCAGGTTTTTGTTTAGTGTTCTTTTTTCTTTTTTTTTCCTCCATGGAAAATAATTATTTGGAGAGTATTAACGTTCACACTGCATGTAGACAAAGTGTTCTTAATAGAGTGAGTCTGAAGGACAACGTGTGCTTGCTCTCTTTTTTCCATTGCAATCATATAGTCAAAGGTCAGTGTCAAAATCTACTAACGAAGGGTTAGATTTACAAATCTTTTCATGTGGAGTGGTACATCTCCTTTGAGTCCTACAAGGGACAGGGCATGGGTAGACTGCTGTGCCCATTGCTGTGACTCCACTGAGGCTGCATCTTCATGGTATTGTAAAAAAAAAAAAAGCCTGGAAGCATATTTAATGCACAACAGGGACTCTTATTGATCCTACAAAATCAACATGGCATAATCTCAAGTGTGGTTTATGAGCGCCTATGTGATTAACAGCTGTGGGCATGTATGAGTGTATGCACATTCTTACACTTATTGAGCAGTCATCACAGCTATCATTCGCTGTTCTTAAGAGTCAAAGGACTGTACCTTTTTAGTTTGTGACTGGTACACACTGGGAGTGTCTACGCATGCAAATACTGCTAGATGGGTTTACTCCGCAGAAATTTACTGCAGAGTAAACGTGCTCTGGGCAGGCATCTACACATGCAGGCATTTGGGAGCAGATGCGCTCCCACCCTGCTCTGCCCTCCTGCAGCAGCCATGGGGAGTTCCAGGCTCCCCCTGGGTGCTAGCTCAGGGGCTGGAAGGAAGCACAGAGCCAGGAGACAGCTATCTCCTGGTGGGGGCTGGAAGATTGCTTCCTGCCCTGGGAGCTGTCTGCTGCTAGGGTGAGCTCTGATAGAAGAGCCCAGGCCAGGACAATGTTCCCTTATTCTGACAGCAGGGAGCTCCCAGCCCCAGCTCCATGACTGGGTCCCAGTCCCCTGACCTGACCCACCAATAGGGTAGCTGCAGTGAGCCCCTAGCTGGGCTTCCTGCTGCTGGGGCAGGGGGACATTGTCCCAGCTTGGGATCTACCATTGGAATCCACCCTAACAGCAGGCAGCACCCAGGGGTGGAGAGCAATCTCCTACCCCTGGCTGCCTGGCTGATCAGGAGCAAATTTGTTCCCAGTCATCCATCTACATTTGCTTTATTATGCAGTAACTACTCTGCAGGTATGTTGCTACCTGCAGATTAACCATGGAGTAGACCAATTTACAGGAAAACTCCTCTAGCTGCTGTTGGTCATTTCTGGCAGGAGTGGACACATATAAGTTTCTGTGGAAGCAGTCAGGTTTTGGTGTCCCCACCTTCTTAGTGTTATCTGGCCTCAAGGAATGTCGGTAACTACAGTCCCTCTAAGAAGGAAATAAATCCTTCCTTTGACACTCTCCTAGCTCCATCCAGGGAGAGAAATTTAGAATTATACTGTACCACCACTGACACATTCACCCTTCATTTCCTTAGGTTACAAACTTTGATCAGGAATAGAAGTTACACTTATTGTACAGTAAGTGCACAGAAAGTGCTCTACAGCTGTAACCAAACAGATGGTCAGGGCACATAGAACGCTATAAAAATGGCAGCTGATTCTCTAAAATACGCAAGATGGATGTGGTATCAGACTTTACCACTGTAGTAGGTTAGAGTGCCGTAATGAATATCTGTACTACATCCCATCATGACTCATGGTAGGTCACGTTCTGCTGGCAACTCATGGGGCTTTGCAGCACCCCACTCACCGCTCTCCTAGGGTGGCGCCTAACCTTAGCCAGAGCTCATGTGGTCTGCCCAAGTGCCGAGCTGGCCCCACCCCTGGCTGTCCCTGATGAGAGTGAGCAAAGACTTTGTCTCTAGGCCTGCCTGTGCCTGCGTCCTCCCTCTGGTTAGCATAGATCCAGCCACACAAAGAAAAGTGCTTACTTCTGAATTTTTCTTATTATATATTGTAATGGGTGCAGTTGAGTAAGTGCTGAATGTGGGTCAGCTTCTATTTTGCCTCTGCTCACAGTTAACCTGTCTTAAGAACTGATTCATCTGCACTGATTTCTGGCAGTGGGCAAGTTCCCTAATGGACGTGAGACTTTTGGCATGAAATTTTGTTTAACTCCTGGCTATTTAACATGGTTCAGAATGGCATCATGATAAGTTTGGTGATGAAAATGCCCTCTAAAGCCAGCCCCTACCAAGGTACTTAGTAGTTCTGTGACACTGTCTAATTGAATTGTGCTTTTCAAATGCTGTTACAGAGTCCCTGGCATTGACAGGAACCCTAATTCCTATTACAATAAAAATATACTTGAAATGCCCAAAATGTACAGGAGCATACCTATACCTACGTAACCTGGGTGGTACGTGGAAGGTACCTACTCTCCAATTGAAGGGATTCAGTAGGTGCAACTCCAACCTTGGGGAGTGTGGCTGCCTAGCTGTAGGCTAGCTCACCTCCTTTTTCTACAGAACAGATCAGAGACCAAGGACCCCCAGTGATATTTAACTATTTACAGATTTAATGATACCAGATCATATCAAACTTATAACCAGGAAAATACATACATATAGATCGATCAATATATCAATATACCGATTGATTGATTGATCAATAGATATAGACAAATGTTATTTACAGATATAGGTTTACACAGGCAATAACTCTTTTTTTTAACCTTGAACTTAGGCACAGGCCTAATCCACCACAGGCCTAATCCTCTGTGGCTTTCTGATAAGTCTGCGGCCTTGCCCCCCCTCTACAGGGACCTCCAGACAGCAGGCAAGGGAGCTCTTGATGATAAAGCATAGGTTGGACTACAAATCAGTAAACAGAATATCTGGCAGTGATTAGACAATGATTGAACATGCACAATAAGGTAATACCAAAGGAGATAGACATATATACAGATAACCCATAGAATGAGGTCAGATATAAAACAGCTTACAATACAACAGTAAGGACGCAGGGTTAGAACAGGGATCCCAACAGCATAAGGAACCAGATCACAACAATGGCACAACAGCTGTGCCCAAAGAAGAAATGACAACCCAGGGAAAGATCCTGTTACCTAATAGGACATCATGATCCTTTCCTAGGACACTCGACTAGAAGGGACCCATAACCATAACACCACTCTTACCAAACAGGGGCCCTAGACTCCTTTCTGTGCCCAAGGGTGAATCGTCCCCCACTCCTCAAGAGCTTCCCACTGATCACCCTCAGTGAGCCCCTCCTCCCCCATAGGAATCCCCTTTCCCAGGGTAATTCATGACTCCCAGTGTTCTCCTTTGCAGGGGTGGTCGACCCATCTGGTCGCTGCTTGCAGCAGAAAGGTCCAAGCTGCTTTGTGCAGCCACCAGGGCCTATCAGCCCGTGTACCACCCTGTGCTCCAAAGGGGCACCTGCTTAGGGCAGGAATGGGGACCTGCACTGCCTCATGCAGTTGCACTGACCAGTCAGCTCTATAGCCCTGTGCACAGATCCGTATATTGATGGCATGGCTCCTGCCTCATGCAGGGTTGGGTACCCATGCTGCCTTGTGCAGCTGCAGCAACCTGTCAGCTCCATGGTCCTGTGCACCAATCTGTGCGCCGATGGCCTGGCTCCTGCCTCGTTCAGGGTTGGGGACTTGTGCTGCCTTGTGCAGCCACTGTGGTCTTGTCCACTCCTGGACCCTCTCTAGCCCTGTGCACCAATCCATGCACCAAGGACTCCTGCCTCATACAGGGGTGGGGATCCATGCTGCCTTGTGCAGCCACCAAGGTCCTGTCTGCTCACTGTTTCAGTGTCCCCACAGTTCAAGATGATGGCAAGGATGCTTTTTTTAAGGCTTGTCAAATGAGATGGCACATGAGATGTGGAGGCTGGCTGGAGCATGGAAATTACTTCACTCCAGAAGACTTGATTAATCGAGTCTGCTTCAATGAACTATAATTACAGCGTGTCAGAGCAGCCTCTGGGCTCACGTACAGGTGCTCCATTGGTTCATCTCAGAGACACAAAGTCCCAGGAACCTTGGTCACGTTCAATAGCCCATAAAGAAGAAGAGAGGGTTTTTTTCTGGTCTCATTTTTTAGAGCCAATTTCTAATAATTCTGGTCATTCGAGTAATGGTTTGAAACCACATGCACTTGATACAAAGCAGTTTCAGACTGTGTTACAGAATTTGAGGTATGCTGCTGGGAGTCCCCCAGATGCGTACATAGGGCAGCTAGCTCCAGGAACTCTGGTTTTGTCAGGCTCCCATGCTCTTTGTTTTATTAGTTACCATTTTTTAGCTGTCACTTTTCCTGGCTATAGGAATAGTAATATTCAATGGTCTTGCTAGCCTAAATGTAGTGTTTCTTTCTTAGAGCCACTCGCTATTAAAAAAAAAAAAAAAGAAAAGAAAACAAAAACCCTCTGGGACACAGAAGCTATTATGTTCCCCTTAGAAAACCCCTCTCATTCTTCAATGGGAGGAAAGGAAACTCTTTTCCAGCCTTCCTAATCTGCTGCCTGTGAAAGAAGCAGGGATTTTATTTTCCTTTCTGAACCCAGTAGATGCTTTAAAATCTGTACAGATTTTAGGAAGGCAAGAGACCAATAGGCCCTCCCTCCCGAAGCCATAGTGAATGGAGGGAGTCAGGTTGTCCTATTTGCCAGCTCCCCTTTCAGAAAATGAGGACTTAGGATCACCAGGCATTGTGTCAATACTCCATCTGTCCTTTTTAATTGCCTATGTAGCCAGGAACTTCCAGGCATCATGACAGCAGGGGTTGGGGGCGTTGTGGCTTATGCCCAGCAGCCAGACAGTGGCTGGCTCAGCTGTTCAGGAGCCTTTTGCAGCTGAGGGGCCAGCGGAGCATGCTGGGGGATGTGTGAAGGCCCCCCTTACCAGCTAGGCTTGGCCCATGCAGGCAGGCTCTGAGCCCCACCCTATGGAAGGCTAACATGTATTGTATTCAGTCCTGACCTGCACTTAACCTTCTTGACTCTGACTCCTGTCTCCACATTTTTTCTGCCCAGCAATAAGCATGTTCAGGCCTCATTGAAGGAATAAGAGTAGTTCACCGGGTGTTCGCAAGGAAACTGGAATCAGAAGTAACTCAGTGAAAGTGTCACTCGTTTTCTGAACTGTTTTCTCTTTCTCCATTCTAAGTCCGTAATGTAGATGAGATCACAGTGACAGGTAGAAATCATGCAGATAAGGTAGCTAGTACAGGGAAAGCTGTGCTATTATTAAACAGAAATTCAACTTAATGGTTGACAAATTGCTGTTAAACTTGTAGGCAGCGGCTAATTTGGTGAGTGGGAGGTATGTTTTACTTGTACTGAGTAAGCCAACTGGGAGAGTTTACTTGCTGGAGGGGTGTTGAAGCATGTCTGTGATTTTCTTCTGGATTCTCTAAGTTGTTGTCATTTTCAAAATATGTTTTCCTTGCTTTTTACTTTGCACCATGTTTCTGACCTTCAGCACTATTTTTTTTTGTTTGGTTAGTATAGCTTATTATTGAGCTATATAGGTGGTATCACTAGCCTCAGAATATGTAAAATAAAATGCTTTGTGCTTCAAACCCCTGTCCTTTAAAAGCTAGTACCCCACTCACACACAAACAAGAAGGTTCTTGAAATATTTTATGGATTTTGTATAAATTGCAGGTCAGAATATCTTCTTAAAAACCTAGGAGGATGGATGTCAGAGCCCATAGGGAAGCCGCCACTGAACAAAACAATGAGTTTACTCATTCAGCAACCATACAGCTCAAAGGGCTCATAACACACTCCATTGTGCCAGGTTTGTTTCTCATTGTCCAAAAATAAGGGTAGATGCTCAGTCTCAGCATTAATTACTTGACTTCTACCAGTTTGCACCAAAAATGTAGTGTAATTTGGGCTATGTCCTGAAGTAACTTTTTTCAAGGGTAGGTAATGTTCCATTTGATTTATATGTTCAAGATCATTTTACCTCCACTTCTGCTTGGTATGTAGGTGAATTTATCTAGAAACCCTTGTCTCAATAAAATAGATTACTGCCTAGAAGGCAGAATCTTCAGAAAGAGAGTTGTAAAGGATTTTTGTGAGATGGGCATAATGTATGCTGTATTGTATAGGCCCATTTCAGGAAAGATATTTGTTAGGGACAAAAAATAATATCAATTTTTCCAGTATTCCATATCGGGTACTGAACCTTGATCAATACAACAGTGTAAAAGCAGGATTCTGTAACTACCCTCACTCTATCTGCCAAAGGGTGCCCATTTGTCTGGAAAGAAACACAGTGTGTTTTCAAGTTTGGAAATTCAAGGTCTGCTGATTTGAGATCCTGTGGTTTCCTGATTTTATCAGTCTTGTTCCATTCTATATTTCTTTAGTTACAGGGATATAATTGTTGAAAGAAAGCTCTATTGCTTATTGTCAGATTAAATAAAGCAAACAGAATTAGGCACAGTAAATAGCTACAGCAAACTGGATTCAATACAGTAACTGAAATATTATGATAAATATAACACAAACAGCCTTTCAAGCTGTAGGTTTATCCCTCAGCATCCCAAACTTAACATATAGTAAATTAAGTGTATGGAGCTTTTCCTAACACATGACTTGCTGCGCCTGCAGTGGGCTTCTGTAACCTGCTCCTGTTAGTGAGTAGTCTTCTTACGTGAATTTACCTAGAAATTAGAGAACAATCTTATCCTTTTCACTGAGGATTAAATTTACCCAGTTGTGAACCTGGGGGAGCTTTGCAGATGGCACATATGAGTGAAATACTTCTCAGATCATTTTGTTTCTAGCCTTTTTCTCTAAAAGACTGCTGTCCAATTGTTTCATCAGTATATGGCCTTAACTGACTCTGAAACTGTCCGAACATTCCCTTGGATGAGGGTGGGGGCGTGTGTGTGTGTGTGCGCGCGCATGTGTGTGCATGCACATACATATGAGGAAGCTATTAATGCCTGATTTCTTGCTCTTTTTCATAGATATATGCCAAGCTTTTTTTTTGAATGAGAGAATGAACTAGTGCAAGAAGGTGTTTTGTTTTAAAAGTTTAGAGTTGATTTTCTCATTCTACTTTGACACCTGCCACCTACCACTTTTGGCTTATATTGCCAGTAAGATGCATGAAGCATCTAATATGACTAACGAACTAGAGAAGAAAGGTCCGGTTTCTGGAAGGGCCTTTCTCAGTATGGAATCAGGAATCAGCAAGTCAAGTCCTGATTGCTATCAGATTTTGAGCCCTAGCCTTTACTACTGGCTTCTATCCATATGCAGTAAAGACCTTTCTGGCAGATCTTTCCAAAGTTCTGCCAGCTTCCTGCACTTACTGCATAAAAAAAGTCAAAAAGTATCAGAGCAGACCCTTAAAGTCAATGGCAGTCTCTCCACTGGCCTTGTCAGACATTCAGTCCATCCCACAGTGACTGATCCAAAGCCCAGTGAAGCAAATGGAAATTATTCCATTTCCATCCTTGGAATTTAGATAAGACCCTCAAGAGATTTGAGGGTGCTCTGCACATCAAAGATCCATGCTCTTAAATGGGCTGTCCATAATTTAGTGTATTTAGTGAGTGAAAGGGAAACTTTTAGTATTGGCTTTTGAAAATTCGAGGTGGTACAAACACAAGTGCTCAGATTGTTGTTATTAGGGGGGGGTGAAGCAGCCCCTATTCAATTTGGATTCAGCCCAAATCATGGACAATGATTTGACTCATTGATTCGGATCACTGTCCCTGATTCAATTCGGCCGAATCTGAATCTGAAGATTCGATGCTGACTTGGAGAATCAGCAGTTTGGACCCGGACCAGCTTTAAATGTTTTTTCTACATACCTTGAGGTACCAGCATAGCTTGTGAACCCTTTAATGCCGAGGCACATGGAGCATCCCACAGGAGTGTGAGGGGGGCCCTCCATGTGCTCGGAGGCAAACCTGCAAGTGAACCAGAAGTACTTCTGGTCCACTTCCGAGTTTGCTACCAAGTGTCCTGGGGAGCCCCCTGTGCTTCTGTGAGACACTCCATGCACCCCAGGATCACAGCACTCATGAGCCCCTGCTACCTAGAAGTATATAGAAAAACCATTTAAAGCTGTCTCTATGTCTGAATTTACGAATCTCTCCAAATCAATTTGGAGGGTTCTGATTTGATTCTTATTCAGTTTGGATTTGGAGATTCGGCCACCGAATCGAAGCTTTGCACAGCCCTAATTGTTATCTGGCATGACTTTAAGCAAAAAAATATTCAGAAGTTGTTGAAATACAACTTGACCTTACAGTGATTGATCAAGTTTTATAGAAGCATAATGATAAACCATAAAAAAATTCCACAGATTCTTTGCAGCAATTTAATGTAGGGATTTTCAGATTTCTACTTTATTCCATTTGTGGTAAAGATGACTGCTAGGAAGTCAGCCATTGATATTATGCAGACATGAATCTCAGTTCCCAAACAAACTCCTGCTAGGCTCACTATAAAACTAATACTGCTTTTCCTGGGCCACATTAATAGCCTATTTTTGATTCATGGCCACATTAGGTATAAGCAGGCATAACAATGCCAATCTTGGCATTAAAGTGAAATACATAGATGTAGTCTGTTACACTTGCAGTGAACACAACATGAGAATGAGGAAAAACTGGGAGAGTGACATAATTTTCCCTTTGGGTGTCTTCAAACATTCATTGAAAATCAATTTAACTCCACTTTTGGAACTTATAGTTTCATAAAAGCTTACATCCAGTTATTGACCTGGAAGGATACATTAAAGCTACTGGATTTTCATCTTGCTCTTGTTTTATACCAGTAAGCTCCAGTATTTAGTGTCATCATTATAATAAATCTTGATTTATACTAGTGCGCATCAAAAGAGAATGAGGACTCCTATGTCTATACAATTCCTTGCTTGCGACTTTTCTTCTTACATGGGTTAAACTCTGAAGTCCTGTTCATACATTCTTGGTTAGATCCTTATCCATTGGAAATGAACACAGTTTTGCTGATTTCATTGGGTTAAGCACCTCCTAAAGAAATATCTGGATGCTGTCCTGACTAGGGATACTTTGCTGAATAATTTTCTTTTCTGTAGAAAGTTTCAGTAGTGACATAGGCCAAAATGCCCTTACCCAGGTACTAAGGGAGGGGAGAGGGGTGTGGTTTAGCAATTATGAACAGTGTCCTTATGCAGAAAACAAATTGTAGAAATATTTCTGTATACATATGAAAAATATACGTGTGATATGTCACCTTCAAGGTTCAGTGCCAACATGCCAAGTTCTTTTGGGCTTCTGTCTTCCCCTGAATGGCACGAAATAGAATAGCAAAGAATTAGAGAATGTGAAGAAAGTCTAGGAGGGGAAGGGGTGGGCTGGATGACGCTTATGTTTTTTTGGGGATTTTTTTGCATCTTAATTTAACATTTGTTCCTATCTGTAACTCCAAGGATCTTCTTTTTTTCCATAAGGACTCTGTGTAATGGGACCCCATGTTGGTCAAGGCCATGAGGGTACAAGCTTTCCATGAGCTGAGATAATCAACTACAGGACAGCTAAATTAAAAGAAAAAATGCAACTTTAGTAATCAGGGAAAACACTACAATGGGACTAGGGAAAACAGAATGTAACAAAGGTTAAAAACGCAGTGGGTGCATCTACTTGAGACATATACTGTGCAGTAGCCTAATAACAATGTTCAGTAGTGTGCCAGTCAAAAACCGTGCTAATATACTACTGTGCAGTGTTATTAGGTAACTGCATAGTAAACATCATGAAAATCTGTGTGCCAGCGCTACTACATAGTAGTGTGAGTTACTGCACATTTAGTTAGTACTTAATTAAACAAGTACTAAATTTAAATGTGCAGTAACTACTAGGGCTGTGTGAAGCTTCAGGTTGTGATTCAATTCGGAGGAGATTTGGCCCAACTTGGTGGCCGAATCTTCGAATCTGAATTGAATCAGGGGACCAATTTAAAGGTCCAAATCAATTCAAAGCTCTCTGTATCTATCTCTCTGTATCTATCTACCTCTGCCAGCCTCCCCTGC
>NW_017728923.1:14188356-14212493 GCF_001723895.1 Crocodylus porosus | reverse complement strand
CCCAGCCCCCCCACAGGTGCCTCACCCAGGCCAGCTCTGGTCCTTAAAAAATCCAGGAAAATCCCTACATTCACTGCTCCTGCAGCAGCCTCTGGGCTTTAGGGGGCTTGTGCAGAGCCCCCCACATGGCACAGGGCAGGAGGGAGCAGTAGGAATCAACCCCTGCTGGCAGGAGTGGTGAGTACAGGGGTTTTGTTGGGGAGGTTTTTTCTTAAAGGGCAGGAGCTGGCCCAAGCGGGGCACCCATGGGGGAGCTGGAGGAGTGAGGGTGGGGTTGGGGTGCTCATGCAGAGCCCCCCATGCAGCATGGGGCAGTGGGCAGCAGCCGAATCTCCAAATTGGATTTGGCTGAATCAATTTGGGACAGTGATTCAAATCACCGAATCGAATCACTGTTCCCCAAATTCACCGAATCCATATCTGAAGCGAATACTAGCCACTTCGCACAGGCCTAGTAACTATTGTGTATTAATAAACATGTAGATGCCTCCTTACATTTTTATTTTCAGGGCCAGGGCCTATCTTATTTCACAGTCTACAGCTGGTTCCAGTGGCAGGCAGAAATCATCACCATCTCTGCAGCGAACTCCTCTTCCAAGCAGTCTCAGATTCTCTACTTCCCTTAGAGGGTTGCCTCTGTCCTGCTCTAGGCTTATATGCCACAGTCTCCACCTGGCAGACTCCCTCTGCCTCCAGCCTCTGGACTGTCACACCAGCAAGCTTCCATGAACTCCATCAGGCTTCAGGGTGGCAGGCACTTGCACAAGCACATGTAGGCATGCACAGACATGTGCACACTCCAGCTGCAAGCTGCAAGCTCCCATTCTGCATCATGCCACTTGTGCACTCGGGACTGCAGACTCAACCAACATTGCAGGCTATGTTGTGGTGCATCATCCCCCCTCATGGGGAAGGGGCAGGGACAGAAAGGGGAAGCCAGAGAGAGGGGAGCCTGGAGCCCCCAGATGCTGCTGCAGCCAGAGCAATGAGAGGAGTGCTGGCCGGATGGGAGTCATGGGGCAGGCCATGTGCAGGCCTCTAGTTCGACAGTACTGTATTAGATAAAGCCATCTCAAGCTTTTGTAAGGTGCCCAGGTAAAATTCAAAATTAAACTTCACCTATTCACAACTTGTCTCTTCTGGCTCCAAGACTGCCCCAGCATGCTCTATTTGTAGGTCTTTTGTCTTGGGAATTCTCACCTCTGTTTTTTATGGCTTCTCATTGCTTCCACAAGTGTATACTTGTGTGGGGCCCTAGTGAGATCTAGATCCTTGCTCACAGAATTTGAGAAGGAGCAAATTAATACTCTGCACACTTGCTGTTGTGGGTACTGACTGTTTTTGTATTTGCATTGCCCAGTTGGGCTGTGCGAAGCTTCAGTCGCTGATTCAATTTGTCAGAGATTTGGACCAATTTGGTGGCTGAATCTCCAAATCTGAATTGAATCAGGAGACCCTTTAATTTCTCTGAATCAAATTGGAACCCTCTGAATCAATTCAGAGAGATTCAGAAAGATCTGGAGATTCAGACAATTTTTTTCTATATACCTCAAAGTACAAGGCACTACGTAAATGCTGTGTTGCTGGGGTGGATGGAGTGTCCCACAGGAGTGCGAGGGGTACCCAGTGCACTCAGCAGCAGACCCAGAAGTGAACCAGAAATACTTCCAGTCCACTTCCGGGTCTACCAGGGAGCGCACAGGGTCCCCCCCCCCACCTCCCCTGGATCAGTGACTGGTGCTTTCTGGGTCTGGGGGAGCACCTGGGATCCCCCTGTGGCCAACCACTGAGGTAGGGAGGCACGGGGGGCTCCCCGTGTGCTCCCTGGTGGACCCAAGATTGGACCAGAAGTTTTGGTCCACTTCCAGGTTTGCTGCTGAGCATGCGATGGGGTCCCCATGCTCCTGTGGGACACTCCATCCACCCCAGCATCAGAGCATTCATTAGGCACATCTGGTACCTCAAGGTATGTAGAAAAAACATTTAAAGCTGTGTCTATGACTGAATCACCGATTCTCCGAATCAGGATTGAATATTCAGATTCAGATTTGGCCAAATTGAATCAGAGACAATGATCCAAATCAACAAATTGAATCACTGTCCCCGATTCGGGCCGCATCCAAATTGAATAGGGTCTGTTTCACACACCCCTATTGCCCAGCACTTTCTATTATACAGTATTTTTGTTACCTTTTTTAAATGAACGTCCATTGCTTATTTTTTAATTTACCAGGGGAAAGCTCAGCGACTTACAGGAGTGCTTTTCTTTGTTCCATGTGTGCTTTTAGGCTTAGCTAAATTATAAACTGTTAAATGTTGTCATTTCCTTTCTGCTGCTTGTGTTCCCCAGGAAAATTCTGGCGCCCTGCCAAATTAATAACTGAATAGGAATATGCTGAAGAACCAAACTACTCCTTGGCCAAAATGGCATCAGCAACATACACTACCAGGAGCAATGGGAATTGTTTGAGCAACTGTAATGATGGTGTAGACCAGTGGTTTTCAAACTGCGTTCTGTGTATGACAAGGTTCCACAGGGGGTTGAGGGGTACTAGCAGAGTGGGCTGGGAGGCAGTGCACCATGATTGCTGGGCTGGGTCTCATGACTCTATGTCAGCTCATGTGGCTTGTAGAGCCAGGAGTAGGGTTTCTGTGGCAGAAATGATATGAATGTTTTCTGTGACTTCAGGAAGCTTTAAAACCACTGGTGTAGATGGAACAGCTGGGATCTTGCCCAGTCCCAACACATGGCCTTCCATCCTCAGAAGTCACCACGTGGGGTAGGCTCCACCACTTTCAAAGGATCAGAGGACCTTAGAGAAATGACTTGTGGCTTATTACAGTTGCACATAATAGATCTTAAAGTTACTGGTTACCTTTCACAATATCCTAAGGAAAAATTCATTAAAAGAATAGTGTTTCTGGTGTAATGTCAAACCCTCTAAAGTAAGGAGATATCAGATTTACAGGTGCCTGTACCATGTTAATCTTCCTCCAAATAGATGTGATGTGCTTCTTACCTATGTAATCATATTCTCTTGTGTTTTAGGACCCTTGCAGGGATCCAGGTTACACATACAAAAAGGAAGAAAAAAGATTGCCTGGGCTACTGTAAATCTTTCAATTGCTTGACTTTGCACGGTCTTTTTAATGTAGCTTGCCATACATGCATCAATTTCATGCATAAACTAAATAGGGCTCTAAAGAAATAACTTTTACACCATGTAATATTTAATAGAATGAGATTAAATGTCTATAAAAAATTACCACAATTTACAAGATGTAATTAAGCCAGAATTGTATCTCTGCTCTAGAAATGTATAGGTTGTTTTAAAATTTATATTCTGTTTTTAAGATACTTCTGGTGATTGGCCCATGTAGTAAAATGTAAAATTTCCAATTGAAAATACATATTTTAAAAACTTTTGAAATGTGAAAATGCCTACCACTGTTGTTGTTGTACCTGAGCTGTGTGAAAGTGCTTTAATTTGATTATATAATCCTGGTAATCCCTAGAATTGTTGGTTCATTATATATAGATATATTTTCTTTATGCAGAATTAAAAATTAACACACTAAGGTCATTTTTTTCAAAGGCCTTGCAATTTACACTGCACTCCCCACTTTTTTTTAAATGAGGATCCAAAATATGATTTTGGGAGGCATTTAGGAAATATAAAAACAGAGAAATATTTTGTTAAACATGAAACAAGTGGCCAGAATGAATATTTTCTTTAAAAACTCTTATTTTGTCCAAAAGCAGGTTTTCATTGGATAAAATTATAGTCACCTAAAAAGAAGAAAGTAAGTTCTGGTCCACATATCACTCTATCATACTCTGAACTTTCTATAAGAAGTTACAAGCTAAATTAATGATTATATACCAGCTTCCCACAGCTGTGATGTCTGATTATGTTCTTTGTTATAAAAAAAGTATAGTAACACTGGCTGCTAGGGCTTTGCAAAACAGCACCATTTCTTTTCGACTTCCATTTCACCATTTAGAAGGGACAGTGTTTTGTTTTGCTGTTTCAAAGCACTGTCCCATTTAATTTTGTCAAAACTGTTTCATTGTTTTGATGCTGCTTTGATTCGTTTTAACGTTTCACCCATAGGCTATAATGAGGAATCATGAAAATGCTTATAAGTTTGTCATTTCTTGCCTGATTCAGAAGAAAATTACCGGGGTGGTAGCCCCTGCTGAGGGCATGAAGCCTACTAAGTTTCAAGGAAATAAGTGTATGGCTTTCTAGGAAATGGCACCTCAAATTGTTCAAAGCAAAATGCTGGCAGCGACAGCCTGCTGTCATCCCGTGCGGAGGTCTAAGGGCCCGCACCCCCTGAGAGGGCTGCCCCCCCCGAGAGGGCTGTGCTGGACTCTTTCTGCAGGGCGCAGGCCCCTGGATCTGCATGCAGGATGACAGCAACCTGCCACTGCTGGTTGGCACTGGGCGCAACCCATGCCAAGTGCAGGAAAGACTGGTGCAGCTGCTGGCCCCAGTAGCAGTGGCAGCATGCTGTCATCCTGTGCACAGATCTGGGGGCCCATGCCCCCCTGGGAGGACTACAGGGCTGTGTGAGACTCCTCCAGGGCACGGGCACCTGGATCTGCGCAAGGGATGAAGGCAGGCTGCTGCTCCAGCTAGGGTCAGCGCCAGCACTGGGTTCTTCCCGGTGCTTGGTGTGGGCTGTGCCAAGCAAACTCGGGTGTTGCTGCTGGCCCAGGGGCCTGCACGCCCCTGGAGGAATCTGGCACAGCCATGCAGCCCTCCCGGGGGGTGCAAGCCCCCAGAACTGCACTCAAGATGACAGCATGCTGCCATCTGAGGTCAGTGGCAGCACTAGTTTTTCCCGCACAGCTCGCGTCAAGTGCCAGGAAGAAACCACTGCTGGCACTGGCTCCAGCTGGCAGCAGCACCCTGCTTTCATCCTGAGCGCAGATCTGGGGGCCTGCACCCCCAGGAGGAGTCTGGCACAGCCCCACAGCCCTCGCAGGGGGCACGGGCCCCCAAAGCTGCATGCGGGATGACAGCATGCTGCTGCTACCAGCTGGGCCAGCGGCAAAACCACTTTTCCTGGTATTTGGCATGGGTTGCGCCCAGTTCAGGTCCCAGCTGGCAGCGGCAGCCTGCTGTCATCCCGCGCACAGATCCAGGGGCCTGTGCCCCCCGGGAGGAGTCTTGCACAGCCCTGCAGCCCTCCTGGAGGGTGCGGGCCCCCAGAGCTGCACGCAGGATGACAGCATACTGCTGCTGCCAGCACAGGCCAGTGTCGGCACCAGTCTTCCCAGCACTTGGCGTGGGCTGTGCCCAGTGCTGGTCCCAGCCATCAGCTGCAGCCTGCTGTCGTCCTGCATCATCCGGGGGCTTGTACCCCCTGGAAGAGCTGGGAGAAGTGATTAGAGAGCTGGGGGAAAGACTGGGGAGCTGAGGAATCCAACTGGAAACTGGGAGAATGATCAGGGACCTGAGCGTTCCCCCAGCTCTCTGATTGCTTCCCCCAGCTCCTCCTGTGGGGAGTGGGCCCCAGGATCTGTGCACTGGGTTTCAGCAGGCTGCCACTGCAGTTTCAAACCCCACATGCAGATTGGGGGCCGTGCCCCTGGGAAGAGCTCGGAAGATGTTCAGAGAGCTGGGGTAAGTGATAAGAGAGCTCAGGAAACAAGCAGGGAGCTAGATGTCAATACCAGAGCAGTCTTTCCCCCCTCTGCCTCTCCGTTTCTGTTTAGCTGCAGTAAACCCAACTTCAAAACTTGAAACATTTTGAAACTTTCAAAATGTTTTGAATGCCCTTGTTTCATTTCGAACAAGTTGTTTCAAAGCCTTTTGTTTCATTTTCATTTCACTGTTCTGAGCGCAAAACGCGTTGAAACAGCTTCAAAGCAAAACACCCGTTGACATTTCTCACAGCCCTACTGGCTGCATCTACACGAGATGCTGACTGTGCAGCTGTTTCTGCTCAGTCATTTAGTACTTGTATATCCAAGTAATAAAAGACTGTGCATTAACCACAGAGTAATAAATGACTACCATCCCCACACAGCTCTGTGGTGAAGCTGACTGTGCAGTAGCTTGTTATTACTGTGCAGTAGTGTTGCATCACAGTTTGTGCCCTGCAACTACTGCACAGTGGTAACTAGCTGCTGTGCAGTAGTAATGAGCTACTAAGCTTAAACAAGGTAACAATAATAATTTAAAGTAAATAGTAGGTATCTACTGTAAATAGGCTTCCATAATGAAATACAATTATATGCCCCTTCATGTATATAATTTTCATAATATGCATATCTGCAAACAATGAATGTTAGTGAATGAATGCTAATTGTTGTGAATCAAAACATTCTTACTGAGCATTTAGATGTGGGTTTTAAGCAGAACTTGTTGACATTCGAGCTATATTGACATTTCAGCTATATTCCTTGTAAACTTTGTAATGTTACCTTATTGCCATGCCATCTGGTGCCTCATTAATTACGTGCTTCAGTATTACAGAGTAACACTGAGCTGTAGTGATAATTCATATCCTGAATGTGTATTAGTGATATAGGGATTGAAGAAACATGCAGAATAGCTTTAACCTGTATACTGAGTAAGTGCCTTATCTGAGACACTTGCAGGGACAGTAACACCAAGAGTTTTGTCTCCACTTTGCCACATAGGGGAGGGAAATAAAGTTCCAGAGCCCTTTAAAGAGCTTTTCTTCAGACTGTATGGTTCCTTTATTCAATAAATACAAAATCGTAAAGCAATCATTCCCCAGAAGATTTCCCTATTTCAGTAAGTGACAAGGGCATCAGACACATCCTTGTTCCTGGATCCAGCTTCTCATTCCTTGTATACTGTCTCCCAAGGAGCTATGTGATCAGCTAAGTCTCATTAAACTTTTCAAGCTGCAGCACCTTATCCTTCTGAGTATTAACTCTCTTCAGTTAGCTCCCCCCACTCTGGAACATTGATGAATCTTTCCCATTATAGGAAACCACTATCAATTTTCCTAAAACTATGCCAATGTATGAGATACAGTTAGTTTATACTAGCCCTGCAGGCAGTCCATCAAAAGTCAATTTGATGTTACAAAGAAATGGGATTTTGCCACCTCTTTCTTTTCTCTGCTTTTTATTTGCTGGTTACAGAAGTTCCAGCCTGTTCCCATTTAGTCTGCCCCAGTGTCAATAGCAGAATTCATAACTATCAAGACAAGGCCAAGAAATGTCCATGTTTTATTATTAAGATGGAAATACAACCAGCCTGACTTACTGGAGTCAAGGTTTTGGAATGTTGTAGTGACATACATTACATAGGGCGATTTAAATTGGATACTTTGACTTAGATAATAATAGTTGTCAGGGTGGTCCCATGGTAGTCATGCAGTGGAGAATCTTATTGCCATGTTCTCAGGACTTTTGTGGGTAAATAACTGCCTTGTCACTGTTGGGATGTTATTTTGCATTTAGAAACCTGCTTATCAAATGCAAAACTGGTCCTATGTTTGCAAATACAATCTAGGCCAGTTCCCAACAGGCATCATCACAAAACTAAATCACGTTTGGCAGAGCTGGGTACATTTAACAGCGTGTGCTTAGAACAGGGTTTACAATGGCTGATTATGTAGACAGAAATGATTTTGAATCACTCAGTGAAAACCATCCTTGGTCAGTGTTCCCGTGCTTTCAGATGGCTGCATGAGAGAGGATACATTCAGTGGTCTGTGTTAACAAACCACAACGTGCCGCAGCCTGGCCGGTAAGTCATAGGGTAGTTCAAGGAAGAGACTATCCATGAGGACTGCTCTGTGAAGTTCATAGTTGTAGTTCAGCTACTCAGTATAAAGAGCCAGGTCCTCAGTCTTGACTTGGAATAAGTCTTCTTGAGCACTAGAGCTACACCTCCACATTTCCAGAAATAATCCACAAGAGTTGCCAAGAAATGTAACGGAAGTCTGGAACTTCCCTTTCGGGAAGTAAAAATCCCTTTTAACCTCCTAAACAGGCTCTGGATTTAGAGTACATGGCTTCTGCATGCCTGCCCAAAGTAGGTGTAGGGGAAGTGGAAATGGGCTTTGCCCTTGTCTGCCATCAAATTAGTAGTTCTAGTTTCCTGCTAACAGAGGCAAACAGCAAATTACTGACCTGCATCTAGCTATGGATGGCACTGGGGAGATAGAGGTAGAAAGGACAACTTGGACACCATCCTGTGGTTGGGGCTATGTCTAATGGCAATGTCTATCCATTAGCTAGCAGCACTATAATTATAACAAGGATTATATAATTAATAGAATAAAAAAAAATAATTAAATCAATTAAGAATAATTAACAGCATAATATTAACTAAAATTATAGGTGTCATGTCCATCTGCAAGGATGCTATATATTTATTAGGTATTCAGAAATGGGTAAGCATTTAGATATGTAGCATATTAATTTTTATGGAATTCAGGCATCCATGTTTTGGATGACTCTTTCAGTTTTTGCCTAAGTATTTTCCCTTTGCACATTAGTGTATTATTGTTTACCATTCTAATAAAAATAATTTATAGCTTGAGGCAAACATTTTTCATTTGAAGGTGGCCTAGAAACGTATTGATTTTAAAAGTTTAATATATTTAAAGGAAAAAGTATGAAACACACATTAAAAATAAAGCATGCATTTTCAAAAGCATTCAGTCCCAAACTAGTTTTGAAGACTAAATGTCTAAGCTAATAACAATAGGAGAACCAAAGAATCAAAATAAGGGTGGATTTTTTAGCATTATTATATTGTGTCAAATATTTCAGTATATTGTATCACTTCATTTTAACAATCTCTGTAGGACCATGAAGATGTTCATTAAAAGAGGGTGTTTACTATAATAGGCTTAGTCAATTTGCTGCATCATAATAATGAATAAATCAATTTTTGCTCTTGACAGTGGAAGTTTATTATAATGAATCTGAACTGATAACCCGGGTCCCTTACAGTAGCTCATATGTGCCTGTTCAAAGAAGTCTCAAATCCATCTCTCCACACCCATTAGAAAGGACTAGAAGGCTGTACAAGAGGGACAACAATAAAGGTTAGAGAGCCCCTGCAATGAAGGCCAAATTATGACCAATGTGATAGCTACCCATGGCTTGTGACTCCTTCACACTACATGGCATCAGAAATGAATCTGGTCCTTTTCCTTAAATAGAGAGAGACTTTTAAAGGTATGTAGCCCTCTGAGGGCACGTCCAGGAGAGTGCACACTTGTGGTTTGAGGTGCTGCAAACCACATGTAGCACATGTGCACCCATTTGCCGCACCGCTAATTTTCAGCATGGCACAAAAACTTGACACCAGGAGATCTGGTGTCCAAAAAACTGCTGCTAAAAAAAGGGGCGTGGTGAATGCAGCAGCAGCATATATCACCAGAAATGGAGCCTGGCTGGCTAGAGCCACACTTTGGTTGCTGGCCAGGTTCTGTGTGGCTGGATCGGTGATGCTGCTGCCCCCAGAAGGCCTCCAGGGCCCCAGATAAGGCTGCTAGGGCCAGCACAGGTGCTGGCCCCAGCCTCCTTACCCCACCCAGGTCAATTTGCCATGTAATGGAGTGTGCATGCACAGGTGTGCCCTGGAGCATAAAGCAGTGCCACAAATATGTGCTGCTGCTGTTTTTGCCACAGGAAATGGGTGCCCCTCCATGTGCATGCTCATATGGACACACCCCCAGGGGGTAAGCATGAAATACTTGTCAGGGACAGACAATACAATGTCGCTGGAGACTGAAACCGTGCCCCTATACAAGAGAGAGGAAGTCCCCAGATGGCCAAAGGGTAGACAGAAACAGAGAGGCTGTGTAGCCTGCAGCAGGGAGGAAACAGGCTAGAATTCCAGTGCAGCTATACAGGCCATAATGCAGGTGAGAGAGGTTGAACTGTGGGCATTCACTGGTTCAGGTGATTTGAGAGATTGTAAGTGAAACACAAGCATTCCAGGTAAACACCCTCATCATTGCCATAAGAGAGGCTGTGGATGATATTCTGTGTGCCTTTTCCCTCACTGAGGAGGAAAAAGAAGATTAAAGTAAAAGAGGCTTTTGATGTCTATTTTATAGATAAACAAAATGAAAGGGCCAAAAGTAATGTGAGATGTTAGGAAGCAGGGGAAACAGCTAAATTTTTTATTACTGTGGTTTGCACGCTTCCAGAGCGCTGCCATTGTGGAGCTGTGAAAGAAGAACTCATAAGAGCCAGGACTGCTGTGAGCATCAGGGACACCAAGTAATCAGCACATCTGCAGTTAGATCCAGAATCCGCGCTAGCAAAAGCTTTAACAAAAGTTAAGATGAAAGAAACAATGAAGAAACAGTGGTTTAACAGTAAACCTAAAACTGTATCAGATAATCCTGATGTGGTTAATAGACAAGGCAGATGGAAGGCTCCTCTCTCCAATTCTAAGATAAAACATATGAACAGAGCAAAAATGATGCATAGAAGTTCAAGGAGCGTAACTAGTAAAGGGAGCGAAAGTCATGGAGCATCTGGCAAAGCACCAAGTCACAACTGGCAACCATATCCAGCAATAAAAGCAGAATGTAGGAGATGCTACAAGAAAGGACACTGGAAATAATTCAGAAAGGGAAATTAGCATAAGACAACAAGTCTGGGGAACTCTATCCCCAGAAAAAGAGCTAACACCTTTATGTACACAAATATAAATCTCAGTGGCTGAATTGTTAAATTCAAAATAGATACTGGAATCCTTGCAAAAGATTATAAATGATCCTGGTATGGAGATCTGCAAAAAGCAGATAACAATCTGCATGGAGGGTGTCCGAGGAAGGTTTTGCCAGTTCCAAAGAAAATTGAAGATGAGGAGAAAAATTGTCATAACCTGTGATGGCTGTGATCAACCCATGTGATGCAGGGGTTGTTCCCCTACTAGTATTGCCAACTAGAGAAGGAGTTCTCTCTAGCTGAACTGCTGATGGCGAGGGCACATAGGATACCATTACCAATAGCACTAATATTACTTAATGCTAGATGGCCTGAATTGAAGGAATTTAAGAAATGAGATGCTGAATTAAAACTTTAGAAGCAAACCAAAACAACCCCCCCAGAAAAGCATACCCCCCCCTCCTTCAGTACTAGACATAGAAAAAAAATACTACTCAAGCTGCTGCCAGGGGGTGAAGTTTGGCCAGAAGCTCTCAACTGTTTGGAAGTGTTCAAAATCAGACCCCTAGGCTGCCTAATTAGAACACATTGAAGCAGACTCAGTTAATCACGTCTGCTCCACGTTCTAATTAGAATGCTCCAGTGTTGCCTCAACATCACATGTATTAAGTCCCCCCCCGCATTTCAAAATGGGTGAAGGGATACTTTAACTAAGCCTCATTGAAAGAGCTTTAATTAAAGTGCCCCCACACCCTTTATGAAATGCAAGGAGGGGGCGTTAATACACATGACTGAGCTGTTTTAACTAGAGCAGCTGTCTGGGAACCCTTTTAATTAAAATGCACCCCCCCTCCTCCCCCAAGTGTATAGGTAGTCCTAGGTCCTACTTCATGGAAACTCCAGAAGGCCTTCTGTAGAGACATAGGGTCTTCCTTCAGTACCTTCCCCCTTAACATAAAGATCAGACAGAGAGACATACAGGGGGGCATTTACATGATTACTATGATGTTGTCTAATTGGCTCCACAGTAAAGGATCACTGTTTACGTGTGTAGAGCTATTAGGCCAGAGTAAACTAATTAACTATGCCATAGGATATTACTGCCTGATACAAGTACTATCCTACTACAGAGTTATTTACTCCACCACAACACACGCGTAGATGGTGACTGGCACTGGCTGGGGCATGAGTGGGCTACAAGGCAGGGCTTGCTGGCAGGCAACCCCTCACTACAGCATCCTTGAGCCCCAGCAGCCCTTCTTCAACACATTGAGGCAGGACGGAGCAGCCCTGAGGTGGCAGGATGACCAGTTGGGTTCCCTGCCAGCCAGGTCTGCACCACCCCAGCTCAATGCTGTGGTCCCAGGAACACATGCAATGCTGTGTCCAGGAGCAATAAGCACTGGCATGAATTGTGTTGGAGTTTATTGCATCACATTAATATTTACATGTGGATGCACCCATGATGTCAGAAAGTAAAAATGAATCTCCTTCTCCAGGAAGTCTGTGGGAAAGCTCAGCTACAGAAGGAAGCACTACAGAAATTAGAACACAGTCAGGAAGACTAAGCAGACTTCTTAAAAAAGTGCTTTTAAAATATTTTTTTAAAAGTCTGTGTGTCTATATTATTAGGTTGGTATGACAACGTAAAATGGTTTTAAAAGTTATAGTTTATACATACTGAGTTGATCTTGTGCATTGAGAAAAGGGAGATGTGGAGTGATCTTGGAGGTCTAGAGGATTAGAAGGCTGTACTAGAGGGACAGTTATAAAGATTAGCAAGCCCCTGCAAGGGAAGCCAAAATTACAACCCATGCTACGGCTTCTTTTCTCTCTCTTCTCTTCACATTAGCCTGAGCCAGCTCTCCAAGAGTCCCCTTAGGAGAATGTAAATCTGGAAAATGTAGCCCAACCCTATGTATTCCCACCCTAGAGTATCCCTTCCCAACTTTTAGATCTTGTCAGGAGTATGGTTGGGGAAAGACTCGAAGGTCTGGGACAGAAGTTCCATACATTGTTTTAACCCAAATCAGTTAAGTCTGATACTGTATTCAACCAGTTTTATCTTAAACTAGTTTGGGCTATTTTGAAACTGGTTTATGTGTGCTAAACTTCTATTCTGTTAGAGTTTTAAACCAATTTCTAATCACTTAACCCAATGTATGTATAACTTCTGTCCCTAGCCAAAGTGAAGCCAGTATCCATTTATTCTTTACAGAACAGTTGGAGATGGTTGCTGCAAGTGCAAGGTAAAACAACCCTGAGGCTATACTGACTTTCTTGGGAATGCATCACTACATGATGGGGGAGGTTACACAGCTAACTTTGATTCCTTCTCACGTGATTCCTTCCTTCCTTCCACTTTGGATGCACCGGACCAGGCTCGCGTGGGGCGATCCTGAGCGTAAGACTCCCCGGCTTCCTATCTCTTTTCTTTCTCACTCCCACCTGTCTGAAGGTCTCTAGCCCCTGTTTATCTTGCTTTCTCTTTCTTTTCGTGCTGTTTTGTAGTATTTTTTCCTCCTTTTCTCTCCTCTTGTCCCACCCCCCGTACTTCCGGTCTCTTTGTCTTCGCAGCCTTGTTTTTTACTGTCTCTTTCTTGCTCTTTCTCTCTTTTCTTTTCTTTTCTGCTTGCATGTAGCGGAGAGTTATCTTCCATTAGCTTGCCTTCTGTGGGGTGCTCTAAATTACCCCTTTCCCCCCCCCTTTTGTTTTTCTCTTTTTTTTCCGCTTTTTCAAACCCCAGCTGCTTTTTTTTTCTCCACCCCCTTGCCCCCTCCCATGTAGAGTTTTGTGGCCGCTTTCCCGTACACTTATCCTTTTTAGTTATTATAAACTTTTTTTGTTGTTGCTTTGCTTAGAGTTGGGAATTAACCCTGTCCTATCAGGAATGGCTGCTCCTACACCCAGCAGCTGGCATGAGGATGCCTCGCAGAACTTCCCCATTACCTATGGGTTGAGGGTGCACACCCCTCCCTTCGTTGGGGTTGAGGTCTGTGTGGATGCTCTGGCTAGTCTCTTGGGACAGCAGACCATCCGTTATGTAGGTCATGTCAACATGGTCCCGATGATCTACCTGAGCGATCGCACCCTAGTTCACAGGGTGTGCGTTGAGGGCCTGGACATTGCGGGCGCACATTATCTTGTCACCCCCCTAGACACCCTAGCAGTAAGGGTGGTGATTTCTAATGTGGCCCCGCACGTGACCGATCGAGACCTGGCCAGGGTACTCGAGCCCTATGGGGTGCTTACGAGTCCCATTTGCTGGTTGACCATAGGGAGTAAAAACCCCAAACTGAGGCATGTCCTGTCTTTTTGAAGGCAGGTTTTCATGCTTTTTAGGGAGGGGTCACAGTCTCTGCCCCAGTCCTTGAGCTTCTTGTCCAATGGGCGGAGGTATGTGATTTATTTTTCTTGTGGGGAGACCACATGTTTTCAGTGTGGGAGCTCTTCCCACCTAACAGCTCAATGCCCACAGGGGGGATTGGCCAAAACGTCGGCGACTACAGCGATGCCAACAGACTGCCGATCCACTTCCAGGATGCAGGCCCCACCCAGTGAGGCCAGGAGCCTTTCCTGGCCTCCTCCTGCCCCGTTCCATCTGAGGGGGCTGAAGTCTCTGGCGTGGGAGTGTCATCCGGCGGAGGGGCTGGGGCTAGGCCCCAACCCTCCCCCCACTCATTCCACCTACGGTGCCCACCCCCACCAGTGCAGAGTCGCCATTGGGGGGAGAGGCGGATGCTTCCGCTTCCGCCCTGCCTGCTCTGACCTCCCCGATTGAGGCTGGGGTGGTCAGCGATTGTGGCATTAAGGCCCCATCAGACGACAGGGCTCAGGCCTCCTGCAAGTTGCCCTCCACCATGGCTTTGGCTGAGGTGGCTGGCTCTGGGGAGACAGGCCAGACACAGTCTGGCCCATCCTCTGTAAAGGATGGGTCATCTGCCACAAAGCAGAAGAAGAAAAACAACAACAACAAGGAGAAGAAAGCGAAAGGGACCCCTCAGGACTCCCCATCCCCACTGAGGCCTTCCTCAGGTGGTGATGGGGAAGCCCCTGCTGGAGAGCCCAGCCCTGCTCCGGCTGTCACGTCAGTGACCCTGGTGACCGGGGATGAGGGCAGTTTGGAGGTGAGGGAGGCAAAGACAAGGGTCATTAACGCCTTGCCCATCTCCCAGCTCTCGGAGACGGGGGGCAAGAAGACATATGCACAGTGTGTTGCTTCTGGAGGTCTGACCCAGGGAGCAGCAGAAGAGTCTGCTGACCTCTTGGTCACGTCCCAGGCCACTGAATCAGATGAGGAAGCTTGTGAGATGGAAGTCCAGCTCTCTGAGTGTCGCAAGTGACCTCAAGAGCGAGATGACTTCTCCCCACCAAGAAGGTGGGGCTTGATCTTCAAGAACCAGACCTCGACCTAGACAATCAGAGGAGGTTGATGGGCTTAGATATTGAGGGTGTGGACGCAGCACTCCCAGCCAGTGTGCGGCCCCGCTGCTCCTCTGTGGGAAATGTGCAGCCCATGTTGGCAAGCCCCCCCGGGTCGGTCCTGACTATGGGGGGCTCTTGACCTTTCTAAAACAAAGGAAAGGACAAAAGAACATAGCGGCGCACATCACTCAATGGTGCGCGGACCCTAAAGTGTTCATCAAGGCTGCCAGGGCTGCGGCCAAGCTCATGCAGCAAGATCTGGGCACTAGGCAGATGGCCTATCATCTGGAGAAGCTCGCCTAGTGGGTGAGAGATGAGTGGGGCCTGGTGGGGTCCCTGGACTAGAGTAGGGCATGATAGGCCTTTCTTTTTTGACCTGTCTCTGCCTTTGCTCTGCTCTTGGGAGCTTGCTCCTTTATCTACGCCTTACCTCGCTCTTCCTCTCCCATACTCACACCCATGGCAGCCGCAACTATTGGCACTTTCAACATCAATGGCTGTCGAGATCCAGTGAAGTGGGAGACTGTCCTGGAGCTCCTGCACCAGAAGTGGCTGGCTGTCGCTTTCCTCCAGGAGACGCACTCCGAAAGGCACAACCAGTTGGCCTGGCACGCTGCCTGGCAAGGCCAGGTGTTCTTGAGTCACAGCACCAACCTTAGCGCTGGTGTCGCGATTCTCCTGTCGTCACAACTACAGCATGACACGGTGGTGGCATGAGAGGTTGTCCCCGGCCACCTGTTGACAGTCCGTGTCACCCTAGCGCAACACCATCTGCTGCTCGTCAACATCTATGCACCTTCTGATGGCCAGGAGAGGGTCACTTTCTTTGAGACCTTGGCTGGCCTTTTGCACGATGTCAGCGAGGATGATGACCTGCTTCTTGTAGGTGGGGACTTTAATTGTACCACTGATACCCTGGTCAACCGTACGGGGCCCGAGCCTCACCTGCCCTCAGCCCGTAAGCTGCAGTCCATCCTGGAGACTGCAGGCCTCATTGACGTCTGGTGAGCCCTGCACCCCGACACGCACCAGTACACCTGGGACAGGATGAGTGCCGGTGGTCTCACTATGGCCCACCTCCACCGCATTTATGTCACCAGGCAACACCTGCCACTCCTACGCAGTGGCTGCATCGTTCCCTCGGGCCTGTCAGATCATGGCCTGGCTTTTTGTGAACTAAGCCTGCCAGGGAGAACCTGCGCATGAGCGCCTTATTGGTGCTTCAGCTTCAGCCTGCTTCAAGACTCTTACTCCCGAGGCTGCTTTGCCAACTTTTGGCAGGGCTGGGAGGCCACAAGACCGAAATACTCCTCCTGGAAGCTATGGTGGGAAGTGGGCTAGGTACAGATCCGGGCCTTTTGCCAGCAGTACACTCAGCTGACCACGAATGAAGTGTGCTGCTGCATCAGAGAGCTGGAGGAGGACGTGGTAGAGCTTGAGGCTGCCCTGCTGGTGGCCCGCAGTGATGTGGTGCTGTGCGAGAGCCTCTGGTTCCGGAAGAAGTGCCTGCATGACTTGGCGGAGAGTGCGGCCTGTGGAGCGAGGATCCGCGCTCGCTGCCAAGAGCTGGCTGAAACAGATGCCCCGACCGGCTTCTTTTTCAACCTGGAGCGACGGCAGGCAGCGAGCAAAGTCTTAGACCACCTCAAGACCTCTGAGGGCCAGGTCATCACTGACCCAGGTGAAGTACATAAGCATGCTGTTGCTTTCTATCGTGACCTGTTTGCAACTGAGCCATCCTGCCCTGACGCCGCGTGGGAACTCCATGTGGTCCTGCCGCGCCTTGGTGCCCTGGAGGCCGGCGAGCTTGAGCAGGAGTTGTTTCTGGCGGAGCTGGCGGCAGCTGCAGCTGGCCTCGCTTCTGGCAAAGCCCCAGGCCTCAACGGGTTGCCTGCGGAGTTCTACAAGGCTTTCTGGCCTCTTCCCGGCCCCTGCCTCCTGCGTGTTTTCCAGGAGAGTCTTGCCGACAAGGTCTTGCCGATCACTTACTGCCGTGCAGTGCTTACGCTGCTGCCCAAGAAAGGAGACCTTGGCTGCATTAAAAACTGGCGGCCGGTCTCCCTGCTGTGCGTGGATTACAAGATCCTGGCCAAAGCGCTGGCCACTCGCCTCTGCACTGTCCTGGCCTCCGTCACTGGGCGGAGATACTGCGTGCTGGGCAGAACCATCCAAGACAACCTGTTTCTGCTGCGTGACCTACTTACAGGCAGTGAACTCTTTGGCCTGGACATTGGCCTAATCTCTCTGGACCAGGAGAAAGCCTTTGACTGGCTGGACCACGCCTATCTCTTTTGGACCCTGGAGGCCTTTGGCTTTGGGCCCCTTTTCACCGGCGCCCTCCAGGTCTTGTATTGAGACACTTCCAGCCTGCTCAAGGTGAATGGGGTGCTCTGTTCCCCGTTCCCCGCATGCAGAGGCATCCGTCAGGGCTGCCCCCTGTCAGGCATGCTCTATGCCCTGGCCATTGAGCCACTGCTGCATGCGCTGCGGCGCCACCTGAGTGGTGTGGCCTTGCCACCAGCCGTGGGCCCGTCCATTGCCGCTCTGCTGCGGCTCTCAGCATATGCAGACGATGTGACCATCTTCCTTAACACCCAGGAAGACGTGGAGGCCCTGACAGCCTGCCAGCGAGCCTATGAACGCGCCTCTTTGGCCCGTATCAACTGGGCCAAGAGTGATGCCCTTCTGCTTGGAGAGTGGATTGCTACGACCCCCCTGGCCTTGCCCAGGGGCCTCACCTGGTGCCACGAGGGCCTTAAGATCCTGGGTGTGTTCCTGGGGCCACCGACCTTCATGACTCACAACTGGGACGGCCTCAAGGAAGGAGTGAAGGCCCACCTACAAAGGTGGCACTGGCGCCTACCCAGCCTCTCCTACTGTGGACGCATCCTCATCATGAACAACCTAGTGGCGGCGACCCTGTGGCATCGGTGCACCGTACTTGATCCGCTGGAGGACCTGCTCGAGAGACTCCAGCACCTCCTGGTTGACTTCTTCTGGGACAGGCGCCACTGGCTTCTATGACCTGTCCTTTACCTACCTGTGACTGAGGGGGGCCACAGTTTGGTTGACCTGGTGAGCAGGGTGGTCGCCTTCTGCCTCCAGGCCCTCCAGCAACTCCTGTACAGCGAGGAGCGCCCACCTTGGCAACACCTGGCATGCCAGTTTCTGCAGACAGTGGGGGCCCTCGGCTTTGACTGGGAACTCTTCCTGTTGGACCTTACGCTTTTGAACTGGGCAGTGCTTCCAGCCTTTTACCATAGCATGGTACAAGCCTGGCAAGCCACTTTCCACCTCCAGTCCCAGGCCCGTCACCTCCAGTTCCCACAGTTGCTGGGGGAACCCCTGGTGCACAACCCAGCGCTGAGGCGCCCCGTGCTGAGCCTGGCCTCTGCCAGTCTCATGGCCGCTCTCATTCAGGTGCGTGTTCTCCGCCTGAGTCACCTCCTTGACCCCGCTTGGTCAGCCTGGCTCTTGCCCAAGGCCTTGAACAGCCAGCTGGGCATGCGCTCGTTCACAGCGTGGGCCATCTCCTGTGTGACATCTGGGCTGCCCTCCCATTGGAGGCGGCAGCTGCCCTGGAGGACCATCTCCGGGCCGGCCAGGTCCCCTGCACTGAGGATGCCCTGAGCAAGGCTTTCCCTGCATTACCAGTCACCCCAGCCGTGGCCTGTGATCTGGTCAGCGGCCCTGGCACCCTGCTGATGGTCCCTGTGCCTCCTGACAGTGACATGGGTTGTCCTTTTGCTTCTCTGTCATGTAGAGGTTTATATGCCTGGGTGGTTCATGTCCGCCATGCCCAAGTGCTGGTGGGCTGCCTCGATACACCGTGGCGACAGTGCCTGGGGCTGCTAGGTTCCCCACCAGCCCACCCGGCGTGGCACAGGTTGTATAAGCTGCCAATTGCCAAGAAGACTGGCGACCTGCAGTGGCGGTTGCTGCACGGCATCCTAGCCACTGGCACTTTTGCATCCCACTTGGACCCAGCCGCCTCGACGGCCTGTCCCTTCTTCCCTGGGGGTGTTGAGGAGACCCTCTTTCACACTTTCCTGGACTGCCCCTGCCTGCAGCTGCTCTTTGTCACCCTTGGGTCGCTGCTGCAGGCGCTGGGCAGGAGCTTTTCGGAGACCACCTATGTGTGCTTCTACCTGTACCGGGCGGCTGAGAAGGGCCCCGTCTTCCTGGCCAACTTTGTACCGGGTCAGGCCAAGTTGGCCGTCTTCAAGAGCCGCCGAAACCGGCTTGCCGGGACTGGCTCAGATGATGCCCTGCGGCTTTTCTGCCTCCTGGTGCAGGCTCGCTTCTCGCTGGAGTTTGAGCATGCTGTGCTCCGGCGGGCAGTGCCTGCCTTTGAGACGCACTGGGCCCTTGAAGGAGCACTGTGCCAGGTGGAGGACAGCTGTCTCAAATACGTGCTCTGATGTCATGACTGGTCTGGGTGACCAGGCTGGCTCAGTGTTGAATTGCAACTTCCAGCTTGTGCTGCGTCCTGGGCCCTCACCAGGCTGCCTTTTTGCTTTCTTTTTGTGTGGAAGTTGAAGGTTTTGTTACGTGTATGATGGGATGGATCAGGGTCTGAATTGTTTATATGTATAGTTATGACTGTGGGGCTGGCATGCCGACCGCATAATTAGCATGTAAGACATGACGTGAAATGGAGCGAAGGTGTCTGTCACGGTGTGATGTGCTGGTTGGTTTGGTTTGGTTTGGTAGTAAGTTGTTTGTGTTTTCGCTTTGTAAGCGGCCACCATTGTTGTATACCTGAACCCCTGAATTAAGTAATTAAAAAGTCAAAAGTCCTTCCTTCCTGAGCAGAACTGAGCTATACCTATTGATTGAGCTTAATGTATATATGATCCGCAGCACTAAAATACTCTTGGGAATACTAAGGATGGTATTTCAGGCTGGATTTAATGGGCTCACAAGTAGGATGTAGCAGAAACATATCTTGGAAGTGTTTGCTGTAACAAAGTAACCATCTCACAAAAGAACTGCCAACATATCCTTTGTGGTAAAGGGATGTTCTTACTTCACAGAATCCTGTGGTGAGTTTTGAATGGAGATCAGCAAAATAAAAAAACCTCTGTGAAAAGTACAAAGAGAGTAAAGGCAGCTGTGCCAAGCTGCTCACTGCAACATACTGCCTTGGTGCAGCCAGAAAAATCCAGGCATCAGAGAAAGACACATTCCTTCAGCTGTTATTGACATACTTTTGACACATTTCAATTCTGAGTTTCATTTTTTCTCTTTCCTTCATTCTTTTCCTCTTAATAACCTGGAAGGCCTCTAGTAGGGTGTTTGGTTCTCTATGTAATTATCTACTTCTCTCCATTCAAGTGGAAAAAATCCAACACAATCAAAAAACAATTTCACAATCAAAACTCCTGTTATAAAGAGAACAACTATAAAAATGTATAAATTGCCTCTTTGAGCTGTAAACTAACTGAATATACTGCATATATTGAGAAGAGTTAGAATCAGGAGTAAAAAGATAGATTAGACTATGACTCTGATTATGTGAGTGGTTAGGCCTTGCAACTGGCTACCTAGAGAAGCTGTGGATTCTCCGTGCTTGGCAACTTTCAAAAGCAGATTTGCCTGACACTTGGCTGGGATGGTTTAGTAAGGGATGGTCCTGCATTGAACAGGTAGCTAGACTAGATATCTTTGCATGGTCTCTTTCAGCCCTACTTTTCTATGATCTTATGATTTTATCAGTCTGATAAGAGAATCTTTTGCTGTTTCAGAAGCTACCGTCCTTGACATCACAGAGGTGTATAGCTAGAAGACAACCCCATTGTTGGAAATATATAGGATATCCTTACCTACTGTAAATTACTAATTAATGTAATACTCAGTCACTAAACTTTTTCTAATGGCTGTAGCTAAGTACTGGCTCTGGTAATTTTCAAGATTTATCTTTCTCATGGCTGAATATTCTTGGTGTTTTTCTGCCTTCATAGGAATGAGCTAACAAAGGTAATTCCCAAAGTGACAGAATGCAACAAGATACCAATGGAGAAAATTTAAATTGTTGGGGTTAAACTAGAGCTACCTAGAAGTCACTTTTCCTTAAGATCCTGTGTACTTTCTGTGCAAAGTGGTTGTATGGATAGACTGCTGGCAAGCTGTATCTCTAAATGCAATGGAACTAGATTGATTTACAACATATGGATCATTGATGCCTAGAGGAAGGCCAATAAGGAACATGACTTCTAAAAACATATTTATTCTCAAAGATGGCCCACATAGTAATGATGTTTTAACAGTATCAGAATTAGTGATTTAGGGTGTCTCTAAAATGATATTCAGCATTCTCACCTTCAGAAACCACATTAATCCATGTTGGTAAAGTGTTTCTAAACATGGTGTATTTCTAAACAGATGGTGGTTTTTTTAATACCCACACATCTTTGATAATAATTATAGTGTAAATATCCACAAACCTACGGCTTCTTTCCAAGGTGGATTATTTCTGCCAATGTTTTTTCTCTTTCTCTTTTGTATAATGTAACAACAAAACATTAATCATGCAAATATCAATATTTAATGATTATGTAGTTTATGTCTGCAAGGCACTTCACAATGCTGAAAATCACTGTGTAATTTCAAATGTAATTTATTCCAACCCTCATCTCTATTTGATTTGGTGGAGGGATTAGGAATGACTTCATCAGAGTATCCTAAAGATCAGATACTGGGAGTTCCAGATACCAGAACAGAAATTGCCTAGCATAAGGAGGTAGAGCTTATATTTTTAATGAAAGAAATACCATTACTGCAGGTAACACTATCTAAAATCCATTGGAACCAATAAGAGTCTTTACACTGGCTTCACTGGGACTTGGTCCTGGAAAAGAAGTCTATGGGCATGGAGTCAGGGCAGTAGGCACATGTGGGAACAAAAAAATGTTCCCTGTGCTGCAAAATTGTAGCACAGGGAGAAAATTAGACTCCTGCATATCCAAGGGTCTAAAAAACATCAAAGTTTAAAAAAAGTCCTGGACCATGCCCTAAGGCAACTGGAGGGTGGGTCCTCCACAGAGATGCTTTGGCTGCCAGAGCTTCTCTATGGTTACCCCCTCACCCTGGGCCACGTGTTCGGCACCAGGGCTCCAGTGCTGGTGAATAAAGGGTTGCAGGGGCTGGAGGAAGGGGGAAGTGACCATGGGGGTGACCTCTGACAGCCCTGCCAACTCCCCCAGCCCCCCTGACCCCTGCCCTGGCTGGCTCCACCCCCTACCAGCCCCCGCAAAGCCCTTATCCCCTGTTCAGGCTGGCCCCACACCCACCAGCCTACCCAAGGCCCCTGACCCCTGCCCTGGTTGGCCCCAACCTCCACCAGCTCCCCTGATGCCCCTGACCCCTGCCTTAGCTGGCCACACACCCTGGCAACCCGCCTGAGGCCCCTAACCCCTGTCTTGGCTTGCCCAATTCCCCCCCAACCCCCTAAGCCTCTCCAATCCCTGCCCTCCATAGTTTAACCTCCCCAGAAATCCTGACACTTACCGGCATTCTGACTGAGTGGGGCCCTGCCTGCACAGTGCAGGGCAGGGTGACAGCCCCAGAGGCCCTAGCCTCCTGCCCCCCCACTGTCCTGTGCTGCCCAGGGGGCTGTGTCAGGAGCCCCTGGAGCCCCTCCCCCCCACACACATCCCTGCTTCTAAGGTAAGCAGAGGCTTTTTTCCCATTTTTTTTCTGTTTTTTTTCTGGCATTTTTTTTAAGTGACAGTGCTTGGGGTTGTGGGGGTAGCCATAAGGGCCTGGGGGTGCAAGTTGGGGGGGTGTGGACGTGCCTAAAGGGTGCATCCACACATGCAAGCATGTGTACTTGCAGCAGCTCAAATAGAAGCAGTGCAAATTTGAGCCAGGGCTTTTTGCTTTAGTGCACGTGCTTGGACATGCACTTTGGTGTGGAGCAAATTGTGCCACTTGGGGCAAAATAACCCTGCCTGGCTCCTCCTGGATCTTCAGCCAGGGGGAGCTAGAGCCTGGGGCCAGCACCTGTGCTGTTCCCAACAGTATAAAAAGCTGCCCTGTCCTGGCCCCATCAGTATTAAAAGCCACCCTGACAAATAGCTCAGGGCTATTTGCTCTCAGGAGCTTCTGGGGCCCAGCGAACTGGACACTACCCCTTGTGCCAGCTGGACTGCTGAAGCAGCCCTGAGAGTTCCCTGCACCCTCTAGCCACTGCAGGGGTCTGGCAGCAGGGGCTGCTGCCTGGCTGTGACCTGCTGTGCACTTGCCAGACTTGGATGGGGATTGCAGAGTCAGTAGAGGCATCTGCCCTTCTGGGCCAGCTGCCAGTGGACTGCGATTGCAGGGTTGGCCTTTGTGCAGCACTACTGCCATTTGTGCCCCCTGCCTGACCGTCTGGGCAGCCATCACCCAGAAGATGTTCCAGGTGTGGTGGCCTGCTTTGAACTGTCAAAGCATGTCCTCCTGGCCCCATTTGGGTCAGGAATTCTGGTGTTCCCCATTGGAAAACTGATAAATCCCTAATAAAAAAAATTCCAAAGTCACTCTGTAAAATACCCCAAAATCCATGTTCCTCCACAAATAAAACAAAAGACCACTATAAAGAGAGAGAGAGAGAGAGAGAGACAGTGATCAGCTGGACAGTGTTTTATTGATATATCTTACAGTGTTAAAGCAAGTCTCTTATCATAATAAAGTGAGCTGTAAATACATGTTTCATGAATACATAATTTGCTGCCCTCCTGCAGGGTGATGGCCCCCATACAAGGGATTCAGCCCCCCAACAGGGGGTTCAGCCCCTACACAAGGGGTATGGCCCCCACACAATGGGTTCAGCCCTCCAACAAAAAAAGGGGGGAAAAAAGCCTCTGCCTACCTTAGAAGCAGGGGCTTAGAAGCAGGAGTGGGGGGGGGGGCTCCAGAGCCTCCTGGCAAAGCCCCCCAGGCAGCACAGAACAGTGGGGGTCAGGAGGGCCTGAGCTGGGGTCACTGGGGCTGTCACCCTGCCCCACATTTTGCAGGTGGGGCCCTAGTCAGCCACATAGCAGTTGGTAAGTGCTGGGGGATTTTTTGTTTTTTTCTTTAAACTATGGGGTGGGG
>NW_017728923.1:14147999-14187846 GCF_001723895.1 Crocodylus porosus | reverse complement strand
AGGAGGGACCAACCGTGGCAGCGCTGGGAATATGTTTTCATTCGCCACGTGCCTGTTGCCTCACCTCAAAGGGGTTTGAGGCAGGGCAAGAGGCATGTGTGCATTTGTCTGGACGCATCCTATGAGTATAAAAGCCTTGCTCCACTTAAATCAATGGCAAAACTTCTGTTGATTTTGGGATTGCTTCCCAAGCTAGTTGCCTATATGTTTTGTGTTTGAATGAGACAATTAGGTTTTCAAGACTTGATATAGATATGAGAAATGCAGCATATATTAGAAGAACACATCTTTGCTGCAGAGAGCAGTCAATATGATTTTTACAAGGTAAATCTTGTGATTTCTTCTCTTCTTCTCTTTTTTTCTTAAAGAACTGATCCAAAACCTATGGGAGCCTTTCCATTAACTTAAACATCCTTTGGATCAGTCCACAATAGTGCAGACACCTTTGTATGATAATGAGTGTACAGTTCCAAATGAAAACTTCCTAATTGGATTACAGATATGACTGAGAACATTCAGCAAACTAATTAAAAGGGCATAATTAATGCTGTAGGCACCTATAATTACATTACAGTTATATAAATTAAAAAAATAGATTTACAGTGTGATTATGGGCTAAGGTTTGTTGTATAAAAAATAAATGGAAAAGAAATTGTTTTTATATGTTAATATCAGTAAGAATATCAATGGGGTTATTAATACCAGAACAGTGAATCATTGTCACCTCTTATTAAATATTTCTTATAGAAGGTCTTTTATAGAGGTGAACTGTAGCTTAAGGCCACATGATGAATCCCTTGCTGTGCAACTGAAGTCAGAAGTTCATACTCACATGAGTAGCCCCACTGAATCTGACCCTAAGGAATTGCTGTTTAAAATTAACTTTGCAAATGAAAAACGTTTCTTCCTCCAGAGTCTTATTTGCTGATGGTACTTTCTTTCCCATGCACTGGGGAGCTGTGGATACTTTAAACAAGAGATGGTCCATAATGAAAACTGTTTCCTTATGCTTAATGTTTGTCAGATGGCAAATGCACTTTTCTCAGCTCAAAGAGAATGTGGGGAAAAAAACCTTGGTTCAGACATTTTGAGACAAAGTTAGCTTGTGGAAATTAGAGGCACCAAGACACCCATCAACATCAGGCCATCTGCAGGTGGCCAAAATCTGTTGTCAGTATTCACTTAGGCTAGGGAGAGATATTCAAAAAGCCTGAGCTTGAATTGATTCAGTCTTTGCAGGTTAGTCTAACCTGCCTAGGTTGAACCGATTTGCAAGTGCATAGACTGAGGAAATGCAGTCACATGCCTGCATTGGCTCAGGCTAAAAAGCTGGGCGGGCGCTAGAGCAGCCCTCCCTTCCTTTTCACAGGGCTGAGCTAAAACGTTTGCTTTCTCATCTGTTCATCTTCTGTTCATCGAACACCAAAAGATGTAAACCACATCACCTGGTACTTCTAACACTAAGATTCCACATTGGTAGGTTATTTAGTCAAGCCTTATGACTGTACATGCCTCCCCCATGTGGAAAAGCGTAAATTTATTTTTACGTTCTTGTCTCCTTAGTTTGATTTGAGGAAGTGTTGCAGCCTACAAACAGTGAAGGACCGTGGGTAAAACAGTCACACAGGGTATTTTTAGTATATTAAGGCGGTCATGGAGTAAAAATGGAGCTGGACAGTATTGGCTAACTTCAAGTTTCTTTATACCTTTCAGAGTTGTGTGACAAGTTGCATTACACTCAGAGCTCTTGTCTGTGGAATTTCTTGAATGTTGCAGAAAGCTTGTCAGATTCCACAATGCCTACAACTAACTTCTCAGCCAAAGACAAGGGAGGTAAAATCAGAACAAATTCTACTCAGTCTATGTTAAATATAAGTAGTAGTTTCAATGCAGGAAGCTGATTGTGTCCTCTTGGTCCAAGATGTGATGTCACATAGTTATAACTGACTTCACGCTTTTCTTGCATGCTGCTAAACCCAGGTTTGCAGAAGTAGGAGGCAAAACAATTACTAAGCGCACAGGAGGCTGTTATTTATATCTCTTTATATATGTTTTGCTACATCTTTCTTTATCATACTTCCTTATGATTGAAGAACCCTTCAAAGATCAGTTCCTGATTAAGCTGTCTTTGCTTTTAGCCCTTAAAATAAAGTTGCTGCATTTTTCAGAAATATTATTGACAAATCTTTCAAGTTTCTATCCACATATGCAGTTTAGGGAGGGCCCCATGACTCTGTTTAATAGGATTTTTAAAACTGGGACTCATTCTAATCTTGGTTGTCTGTAGGGTGGAAGGACCCAAGATAGGAGCCAGTGACACTGTGATGCATCCTGTCACTGGAGTCCAGTTGCAGGCAGATGTGCCTCGGGATTCTAGAAGGCCATGTGCTACGCTGCACAAAAGGGCATGCCCCTTACCACGATGTCAAAAGAAGTGCACATCTGAGGCTATGGGTCACTTCTGTGATCAGTAGCCCATTCTCCTTAAGTCAAGGAGAACCAATATCTTTCTAATTCCTACATGAATGTGCTGTGAAGGGAGAGACACCTCTGCTTGTCTCTTCTCTCTCCAGCATTTGCACAGAGGAGAAAAAAGCAAATCTTTTCTTTCCTAGAACTCTGCAAGATGGATTCACTTTGCTGCATTGCACCAGGGGAACTGCAGGCAGTGTTTACATTGATGCATACCTTTTGGGGCTCTCTGCCAAGACACCGACAAGAGCTGTATGAAGTAGAGGCTGCAGAAAGATGTGCTAAATACACAGCTTTCCCAGAGCCCAAACCTACTAGCCTAGTGCTGGCTACAGTTAGCAAATGATCGCCTATTTTCAATACCATCCGAGATTGCGAACTCCAAAGATTCAAAAATCATGAAATAATAAAATAAGAAATTAGGGGTTTGAGCCTTTATAATTCCTGCTTTCAAGCTTTACACTGCTACAAGGAGGGCTAGACAAATTATATTTTAAAAAAATGCACACTGAGATTCTCAAGTAATCATGTGACTCCAGGACCTGGGGATTTAATAAAAATACCAAATATCCTGAGAGTTGGCTACAATGCATTATTGCCTGCCCACATTTTGTTGCTGGATATGAGGAAGATGCTATAACCAGGAATGAATTTAGATATGTGCCACGACTGGTTGTTTCCAAATAGGAAAGGTTCAATCAAGACTAATCCAATATGCAACTCTGTCAGCAAGACACAGCTCATTAAAGACAAACCTAAGATTATGGGAAACAATATAAAGGGATTAGAAATTAGGCAGGAACTTGGGACAATCTTCTGTTCCCAAATTGAGCTTGATTTAGAGTGTGATATTAACTGTTGTGAACTCTGTTTTTGTCCCTGAACAATGGACTTAAAAATGTCATACAGTGCTTGGAAATATTTTTGGAGTATAAACTCGGTTGTTATGGGACTATGAGAACATTACTTCTGCAGCAGTGCAAGAATACCAGTACTGCCTGATTAAACAGAAATGAGTAATATTTTCTAAAGTACATGCCTGGTCAAAGACCGTAATTCTCAGTTTGTAAAGTGAATTAGGAGCCCAAGACCTGTTGACAGTCAGTGAGATTGAGCCTCCTAAGTCATTTAGGCACTTTTGCAAATTCTGCCCATAAGGACTTTTTGTACTAACTGAGAAAATATTGAATGCTTTACGAAAGAAAGAAAAAAATTGAAATCAATGTGAGTAAGAAACGCAACGTTCATTCAAGAGCCCTCCTTTCTCAGGATTTCCTACCTTGTTCCTTCTGTGCCTGGAAAAATTAGATATGCATTGTGGTGGTCCAAAAAACTCAGGAGTAAAAGAGACTGTTGTACTTCATACACTTGCAAACAGCCCACGGCGAGCGCCTTGAGCAAACCTTGCTGCACAAGCCAGTTGAGTCTGTTCTGTTCATAAATAAAAGCATTAGATGCTCTAACCCCTCTGAGTGAGCTGCATGTGGCAAATGCAAAGTCAAATGGTGTGACAGAAGTCACTGTCTGCTCCAGTGTGCACACAGGGGCCAGTTCACTCCCTGGTGTAAATTACATTATTTTGATCAGGTTATTTTGATCTTACCTCTATAGTAACAATTCCCAAGTGATTGTGTCTACCAGTCAAGAGGGGCTGCAGTGGAACAGCACCCTTGCTATGCCTACTCATGCCACTGTCATCTCTGCTCCACTTTGGGTTTGTTCTTGGTTAGTATGACTTTAGGACTTTTTGTTCTGGAAGCCTGTTAAAAAACAGGGCCCATCAGAACTGAGTATCTGACTGTGAATTTACATTTTAAATGAGAACAAAGGAGTGTAGGATTTCTAAGATAGTCTATAGTATAATTAGCCAATTAGTACTTTAAAAAAATCCCCCACTTGAAGTACAAGTTTAAATTTACCAACTATTTATCATGTTTTGTATACCATGAGTAGCTTTATAGGAATGAGAACCAATTATGTCCTTGGCTTCTCTGGCTTCTTTTACACTAAAGTTGCAAAATATTACAAAATGCTTTGTCCTGAAAACTGAAAGCCTAACAAAACTTTGAGATAATCAAACACATATTTTTAAAAGTGCTTTGCCTGTAAAAATTATTTATAAGACAGCATAGCTGTAATGTACTATTTGGATGGAGAAGGATGAGGTTTGTAAGAAAAATTGTTTCAGGATAACTTGAAGCAAGAGAGTTTGGGAGTGTGCTACGGAAAGAAATTCTATTTTTTGCTTGGGCTGTTAAATTGCTGTTTTGGGACAAAGAAGGACATCTTCAGAATTCAGTTCAATCTCAGGGCCAAAAAGGCTTATTTTTAATCAGAGGTACACAGGTGAGGGACATCCTTTGTGTCTTTTATGCCTATTGCCAGAACAGATTCAGGTGCATGCATAATGCATAAGGCAACTACCAGGGCTGATGCAGAATAATCCATAAAATATGAAGCTGATACAATGAATAATTAACTTACAAACACCTGCACCAAATAATATGAAAAGTTGGGCTTCAACTGCTAGAGCAAGGAAATTCAGATTTAAAACAGATTCTCCACCCAGTCTTTGTTTCTTGGACTTCTTTCAATGCGAGCAAACCAGCAAGATATGTGGCACAACTGCTCGTTCTTACAGATAGTGGAAAGCCCTTCTGTATTTTCCAAAGAACTACTTGAGAATGATGCAGACACAATCACTAACACTTTATTGCCCTGTCCATTTGAGACTCACCTTTTCAGGGAAAATTACTGACATATTCATTTTTTATATGTTAAAAAGGCTGAACTTTTCCATCTGTTAATGAGTAAATGCCAGTTGTGTCCACAGACTTCACACAGCAAATAGGATGAATTATCTACTTCGTATTAATAAGCAGATCCTCTGAACAACAGAAGTGCTAAGGTTGTCACCCTAATTGTGCCAAAGGCTATCCACACACACAGCATGAGAGTTTCCTGCCCTGAAGAGCTGACTCTTTTCCTGGGGTCTGATAGAATCTGTCCTCCATTAAAAGGAACTACCCAGTTTGGTAGATGTGAGGAAGAGAGAATTAAAAGAGAAGTACATTTTTTTTTTTTGCTTTCAGAGATTGTTCAAGGTTTCATTATGAGTAAGAGCAGCATTATTTAAATGTCTTCATATAGGGCTGAATTAAATACAATGGGAAAAAAACCATTTCTCTGCTTTCTTTTCAGTTTGTTACTTGTTATCACTGTATGACACTCTTGACCCTGGATGCAGCCAGTTGCATCTTTGAGATACACGTACAAGGTGGTCTCACACTTCTAGGGTTGCCTTTCTTCCCTTAACCCCTCTGTACCATCAGCTGCTTGACCACTGAGAACAGGCTGAATGCTTCAAAGGTCACCTGCCTAGCCTTTATAGTCTCAGCTTTATTTGCCTTACCTAGGTCTTGCCAGATTTTAGCAGAGGGAATTCTGCCACCTAGAAGAATCACATCTTTGTCCAGTCATGCACTCAGAAAAGATAGATCTCCCCTTCCTTGGAAGAGGCCTGCATATACAGTCAATGCTCTGGAATCAGTTATCATTGACAGTAAGTGGGTTATAAATGATGATGACAAGACTTATTATAAAAATAAGAACAAGCATAAGGAGTCAGTAACCATACTGAGATACAGAGATGTAAGAACAAACAAGCAAAAGAAAACATCAGAACAATAATCATTCTTAGCTTGCATCTTAACTCCAAGAATGCAATTCCTATGCAGCCTAACAGTTTAGAAAGCAGCGTCTGCCCTTACCTCTCTGCCATGGCCTCCTGCAATTTCTCCTGTCAGCCTGCTTTACACAGCCAGCTGGCTGAGGGCTTAGAGCCTCCCCAGTACCCAGGAAGACTAGAGACAAAAATTGCTTTCAAGGCAAAGCTTAAGTACAATTTCTTATCAGGTGGTTTACATACATTCCCCATTCAATTCTTGGGGAGCCCATACTAAGACCCCCGCAAAAGTGTCTTTGCTTACCACAGCAGAAGTCTTTCTTGATCTAATTAGGACCTGGAGAATATTTGCATTCTTTTATATATTAATTCTAATCTAATATCCTAAAGATACTGACTCTCAATTTCCCCCGTTTCCATGTCCTATTCATTTTAGAGCTTCTTCCTTTAAAATGTAAATTTGTCATTGTATGGAAGGACGATTACTGTTCTTCAGCCATTCAGCTTTGAGCCTTTTCCAGGTGCAAAAGAAACACTTAGTTTATCACTTGAAATGCATTATCACATTGCAGATATTATAACATATAAGAAAAAACATTTTATATCAAATAGCACACGGTGCATATAAATATAAGGATGATGAAGCTAAATACAGCTTGTTGCTACCTATATGTAAAGACTAGCATGCCATGTTGGTAAAACACATTCAAGAAAACAAGTGTGATACCCCATGAACTTCTAAAACATAGTGGGGCTGGGAACTAATGGGGTTTTCATAGTATTGTCTTTCAAAAGTGTGTGTGTGTGTGTGTGTGTGTGCGCGCGTGTGCGCGCGCATGTGTGTGTGTGGAGAGCTGGTTTAGCTCTTTGTTCTTTAAAAAATATTCCCTGTTTTGACCTGTAGGACAAAAAGTGAAGTCAGGTCATTGTCTACTTATAAAGAGAGTGATTGTGTTATTGAAAAGTATATGGTTTTAGAACTTGTAATGCCACTGTTGTGCCAGATCATACACAGAGCCTGGGGTGTGCTCAGAGGACTACCTGTATATCACACAGATGAAACCAAAAGGCTTGATTGTGCAGTTAGAGACAGAACTCCAAGAGTCCACACACACAGAAAATAGTCCACACAGTACTATTTATTTGCAGGTAGGAGTGTTTTTGGTAATTACATTATAGGGTAGGGGGTAAAGAAGCTAATAATCTCTTTCATTTTGCCACAGGTTCACCACATGATATGAAACAAACCCCCTAATTTGTCTGTTCCTCAGTTTACATGGCTACAATTTTAAAAATATATCTTTACCTCCTGTGGGAAGGGAAATTGAGAGGCCCAGGTCTTTCTGGGAGAAATTGAGTGAACACTTGGTAATGTTATTATCTTGGATAATAAGTATAAGCCCCAAAACATGCATTATTAAAGATCCCATAGAATACATGGCTTCTTTCTCTTTCTCTTTTTTTTTAAATATTATATTTATTTGTTTTTCTTTATTTTGGAAAAACCCAAGATGTGAACATTGTGATCCTTTCAAATCTTAAAAGGATCACCCTTGACCTTGATTTCCTTACCCTGTAATCACACATATTGTGTCCAGGCATTTCATTTTCATCTCTTCCATCCTAGTCCCTGGACAAAAATCTTGATCTAAATTAAATGTAGCTGACTCATGCCACATTGACACAGGTGATTCTGACTAGCAGAATCAAGATTTCTGGATAAACCGCAGAGTTTGCAATTTCACCCTCAGGCATCTGAAGGCATCTGAATGTCTTTGATAAAGATAGGGCACTATCTTGAAATTGGCATCCTGAATCTCCAAGCTTCAGCATCTCATCTTGTTACATGTTGCATTTTGAGCTGTTCATGCTATATATGCCTTGGAAATTAGATTGTGGGGGAGAAAAGTATCTACAGCTGAATCTCAGCAAAAAATGGAGAACCTCTTTGACTAGACTCAGGACCTAACAGATGTCCACAGCTGTTTTGGCTGGACATAGACTTTCTGTTCCAAGGGCTAAAAGATGATGCCCAGCCTGTCGAGGAGTTTTGGAAGATACTATTCATTATGTCTTAGAATGTCCTCTATATAACAACATAAGGAGAAAGTATTTTTCACCGTTCTTGCAGAAATTGACATACTTCTCAAATAGAGAGAAATGAATATGGCTCCTCCAGCAAACAGATCTATATTTAGTAAACCATCTTGCAATTTTTGCTTACAAAGCTGAAGTGATCAGAGCTAATCATCCTTTACTGTTGATATGACCGATAAATTTTATCACTATATTTTTACTGTGTTAATTGTGGATCTATGCACAACGTTTTTATAGGTTCCTGATCTGATTTATCACCATATTTGTACTTGATTTTGGTAATTCTAGGAGTAGGAGTAAAGCTTTTATAATGGTTGGCCCTATTCTATTATTATATTTGCATTTCTGTTATTTTTGCTTAAATTTAAATTATGGTTGTATGTCTGTCATGTTGTTTTGGGGAGTGGGGCTTTTAGCAAGAATCCTTAATAAATCAAAATGAATTGAATTGAGCTGAGCTGCTCAAATACTCGTCAATGTTAGTGCTAGCTTGGATTTGAAACGGGGTCACCTTGAAGCTAAAAACCTTCTCTGACTGCCCCAGCACAGCTAGGACTTGCCACTAGAGGGCTGGTGAGCAAGGGTTTGGCAAGGAGCTACAGCTCTAAGTTGCCTCTACAGGGCTGGTGAGCCATGGCAGGCTTCTGTCCCTTCTTTAAGTGTGGGGAGAGGGTGAGAGATGGGTTTGGAGGGGACAGGAGCATGAAGCCAGGAGGTGGAGAGTTAATGGGATGCGGTGGATAATGAAATGGGAGGTGGAAAGCATATGGAGGTGGAGGAAAGGTAGTGAAATGAAGTCAGCCAGCCCCCAAAGGATAAAATAAAAAGCAGTAAAAAAACCCAAAAAAAGGAAATTGAAAAGAATAAAATAATTTAAAAAGAAATAAAGAGGAAGTAAATTAAAGAAGGTCTCATGTTTTTATAAACTGGGATTTGGAATTGGAGGGGGTGGGGGAGAGGGTGCTTGTCATCCATCCTGGGGTGGCTGAGAGCTGGGAGCAGTGAGGAAAAGTACATTTTGAGGAGCTACTGCAGCTGTCCTGGGAAGGAAGCCCCAGCTCATGAGGATCTGATCCAATCCAGCCCTCCATCTTGTTACCCTCCCCACCCCTCTTATATCCAGCTCCTGGAAATGTCCATGCCCTTAAACCTGGCTAACTGGCATGTGCTGTACAGGCTATTTGCATGGGATTGCACCCCGGGGGTGGGAGGAGGGAGTTGGTTTGGTGCCAGAACTGCCCCCTGGGCAGTCAAATTCAGGGGCCTATCACGCATCCATTCTTTGCAGTAAATACTGCTAAAGTTTAGGAAGAAATGCCTTGGACACAGATGCAGACTTAGAAATTTAAGATCCTGAGCCTCAGCAGGTGCAAATAGGCATAGTTTCATTGACTTCAATAGAGCCATAATAATTTACAACAAGAGAGATCTTGGGTGAGACCCAATCTTGAAAAACCCTAAACACTGTGTTTTCTTTTTCCATTATGAAATTCACTTCAACAGACCTTCTTCTAGTAGTAAGTATTTGAAGACTTAATTTCCTTTTCATTGATCTTTCAAATCATTTTGCACTTCTGCTTATGGTACTTGCAGCAATATAACTAAGGGCAGTATTTGATCCACTGCTTGGTTAATTAAAGTTGATTAGGACCACTGTGGCAAGGATAAAGTTGATATCACCATTAGCTGGTAAGTAAAGAAAGCTTGAACATTTATAGGCTAAAGTCCATGTTGACAACTTTATTCTACATCTATGTAAATTAAACAGTGAAGAAGACAGAGCTTTTGGTTTTCAATACCTTTTACCTAGGGATAGAAATTACACATAAACTGGCATAAGTGCTTGGAAACCAGTTCAAATCTGTAATACAAGAGAAGTTCAGTGCACACAAACTGCTTTCAGCCACATTGAAGATAAACCTGGCTGGATGTAACATTAGACTTAACGTTAAATTAGTTTATTGAACTTCAGTCCACATCCCCTCTAGATTTCAATTAACTCTCAGTCCCCCAGCTTCACAGGACTTTTTGCATCTCCTCTGCACTCCCCCACCCCCAACAGAGTGGGGGGCTAGCCTAAGCCCAAGCTCTCTGCTCCAGCCCAGCAGGGGGGGCATGCTCTAGCACCGCCTGGCTTCTGGCCTGAGCCACTACAGCACATGGCTGCATTTCTGGAATCAAGAGTGACTCTGTTTTCTTGTTTATCCATTCAATCTATGCAGTTTAGACTAACCTACAAAGATTGAACTGATTCAGCCTTGGGCTTTTTGACTGTCTGTACTTAGTCTTCATATTTCGGTGGTCCAGAAATCATAGCAAATATCCAAAAGAGTGGCTTTTGAAAAGAAGTATTGTATTCACTAAACACAAAATTAATTTATACAGGAAGAAGTTGGCTTAGTAATCAGTATTTCAAATACTGTATTACTTGTATTTAGAAAGTTTTAAGTGTAAAATGCAAAACATTCACATTAACTGTGAGGTTGGAAATAAATCACAATACATATACTTCTAGATACACTATGGATGCAATGTATAGAAAAATTAGCATGATGTTGCTGGTTATGTAAAAGTTATATTTCTTGTAAAACATAGACTAAAATAGTAATGAAATTAATTATCTTTTAAAATTTGATCTGACTGGTATTTTCAAAGGAACGTAAAAATAATAGAAGTCAGTCCCACTGAAAAACCCATCCTGGACTTAAACTTTAAGTGTGACCCTGCTCATTGATGCACTAGTCTTGGAGACATTGGACATGCCTACATGTGCATTAAAGTGTTTTTTCTAATGCCCATGAAATTTAGTACTTCCAATGTGAGGTACTAAAGAAATGTACATTAGGCTGCCTTAATGCCCAATAATGAAAATGCATGTTTTTTAAGTGGTGCTGAATGTGCCGTAGCTTATTTTATTGTGTTTTAGCATAATTACCCTTTTTTTTACATGGCACTTTAATGCACAGTAAAATAGGTGACTGTGCATTAAAGCGCACATGTAGAGGTACCCATTATCCCTTAGAGGAAACCCTCTGAATTATGCTTACTCACTAGTTTTGCAGGGCAAAGGGGGAAGGAGCAGCTTGTGCTGGCCTACATGAGGAGCAAATGATGACACGACTTGCTCCCTCCTCGCTTCTTCCCAGCTCTTTGCTGAAACTTATGAGGGAGAGGTGAGAGTACCCAATGCTCTACACCTTTCCATTCCACTTCCATGCAGTCATGTCAAGTTACAATTTGCCTTTACTAAAGCCAGGTGGAAGGAGCAAATAAATTGTGAAAAGCTGTACTCTGCCTCAGGACTGACAGCATACTGTGCAGAGAGAGCTTCGACAGAATACATATGAAAGTACTCCATCAAAAAGAACAACTTCCACCTTCATCCTGTAGTCCCCAGGATGTTCTGTAAAGATCATTAAGATAGAAATCTCATAATCTGGTTTATTGTCTTCCTAGCATTTCTACAAAAGGAAGCTCCCAAGTTCCATCATACAAACTACCTTTCACTCCCTGGCGAAGATGATCTGAAATATTTCAGTTTTCTATTTCAGTGGAAATGGGGGGAAAAAAAAACCAAAAATATTTTTATTGAAATGTTTCATGGAAAAGTTAGATCTCTAGGCCCACAGTAGAGATGGTGTTTGAAGTGTTCTGTGTGCCTCTGAATTTCTTTAGTGAGTGTACAACCATGCACAGCTGAAACAGCACTGAAAATGATCCTCCACAAATGAGGAACATCTTTGAAGTGATTCTTTTTTACACATTTCCTCAAACATTTGTTGAGGCCAGTGATCCTCTGCTCTGCCCCCACCCCAGACAACCAGTGAGTGAACCTTCAGAGGCCAGAGGCATGCAGGGGTTGCTCCTCTCTAGCTCCTGACAGGAGAGCAATTCTATTGCATGCCTTCATGGCTATTTTTAAGTGATTGGGTGTACATGTGGGGAGTGGGGATGGGAGTGGAGCATTTAAATATACATCTATCCACGGCACATTCTGGGGTTTGGCATTTGGGGTGCAATGCCCTCCACTGCTTACATTACCTGTAATACAGTATAGTGTGTCCCTGGATGATGGTAAGCAGTACAAAAAGCAGGAAACAGGGCTGTCCAAACTTCTGCATAGCCATGGGCCACAGGTCCCCCTCGGCCACAGGCCACGCGATCTGCTTATCGTGCTGCACAGCATAGGTGGCACCCCCCATCTTCCTCTGCTGCACTCCACCAGTGCTCTCCTGCCTTGCAGGGCATCCCCATCACATGAGCCCCCACCAAGCCTTACCTGCACCCCTACCCAACTGTGGGCTACTCCATGCCACATCACCCCTAGGGGCAGGAGGCAGAAGACAGAGAAGGGAAAGGAAGCCTGAAGACTTCAGCCCATGGCCTGCCAGTTGCTCCCAGAAATGGGCAGGGTTACTATGGACACACACCTCTGTTTCCTAAGAGGTGATGCATGCTTACTGCACCACACTAGCAATGTTCCCTCTAAGGGGTAGTGGTCCGGGAGCATGTCGCTTCGGTCCGTGAGTGAGCCGCTTCAGTCCCTCCTCCCCCTTTCGGCGTGGTCCACCAGTAAGTGTCCAGCAGTAAGTGTCCAGGTGGGAGTGGGCACGGTTCGGCCCTTTGTGGAGCACTGTGGCTCCCACCCACTACCCTTCTCCGCGCTCGCTGCTGCCCAGAGCAGCGCAGTGCAGTGCTGTGGGGCAGAACTGGAAGGGAGGCACCGGGGCCAGCGTGGGACACTTACTGAAGGTCAGCTCCTCAGTCCTCACACGGGGCAGGCAGCGGGTCCCCCCCCAGGTGAGGCGAGGTGGGAGCGGGGCCGGGGGCTTGCGAGGGCTCCGCTTGCTCCGGGGAGCAGCTCTGTGGGCTCTGCCAGCTCCAGGGAACTGCTCCTCTCCCCAGCCCGGGCACCATGTGCCTCCTCACTCCCTGAGGTGGTGCGGGGGCGCGGAACAGTTCCCCAGAGCCGGCAGAGCCCATGCCAGCCCCCAGCCCCACCTCGCCATGCCTCTGGGAGTGAGGAGGCACATGGCATTGGGGCTGGGAAGTGGAGCAGTTTCCTGGTGCCAGCCCCAGCCCCCAGCCCCACTTCATTTCCAGGAGCACATGGCCTTGGGGAGGAACTGCTGCCTGAGCTTACCTCCGGTAAGTGTCCCACTCCGTGCCCAGCTCGTTGCCCAGCTCCTCTGGGGGAAGCCATAGCCCAGCTCCTCTCTGGGCGGGCCCACCGCATTAATAAGTTTGTACATAGCATGGTTTTAAAGTATGCACGTGCACAGCTTGGAGGGAAGCTTGCACACTAATATATTTGAAGCAGATTGCAATCTTATTTTAAAAGAATACCATATAATATTATCCAAATATCATACAGCATGTGGTAATCCTTGAAATATATTGTGTCAGTTGCTTTCACATAAGAATTCAAAGCCAGTAGAAAAGGCATTGCATTATATTGTAATTAATGTTAAACATCCATCTTGTAAATACATTAAGCTGGAGCGAATGTTAGTAGAAGGCATATTATAGGTTTCCCCCCCTGCACAAACACTACTGACACAGAAGTAAAAAAGAGGGCCAAAATTCAGTGAGATGCATCCAGAGGGGCTGGCTGTGTGTGCTATATTTAGCCTAGCTTCCTTATTATGAAGGAACTGCTGGAAAGACAATCTGATGACTGGGAACCATTCATATCTATTTGGATGTGCCCCAAATAAACATATTACTGGAACAACATGGAGTACATAATAGACTTTTAGCAGTGGGGTTCCCTCTATAGACAGGCTACATGGCATTTTCATTATTCTGCAACTGCAGTAAGGAAACAAACATTTAGAATAAAGATTACATATGGTAATGAATATGTGACTGTGTTATAGTCTCAAAAACAAGCTTCGTCAGTTAATACATGGACTGTGAAAATGATGGAATAAAGACAGGACTTTCTGAAGACAGCTGGGCAAAAATGGACCACCAACCCTCATAGTAATATTTTCTAGCATGTAATCTCAGAGCCTCCTTGGAAGTACCTGAAATATTCAGCAGAAAAGTGCTCAAAATTTCCCCACAGTTGTATAAATGAAGCTTTTAAAAACTGTGTAGTATTTCAGGAGAGTCTGGTAGGATTGCCTCCCTAATCTGCAAGACACTTGGGAGTACTAAGGCTGCGCTACACAGTGTTTTGAATTTCAGTTATAAAGGTGGCATTACTCAGACCTGCTGAAGTCCCATGATACTTCTCTCGATTAGCAGATTTTGCCCTTTGGCTCTCAGGAGGGCCATTCAAACCTGTTTTGACTAATCTGCTCAGTGGGACTGGTTGTTTTGTGTTTCATTAAATCCACCAGGTAGAAAAAAAAGGCAAAACAAAAACAGCATTTGTGTGAATTTTTCAAACTGTCCCAGACAATATCCCTCAAGGTCTTACGTGATAGATCTTTGCCCTTACATGTGGCGGCATCAGCAGAATTAGAACAACACTGATGTCTTTTGTAGTTTGGGGTAGAGGTTGCATATTATTATCTTCCAACTCTGGTCAAAGAAAGCCTTCAGATCGACCTTCTATACACACAACCCGTGCAGAGGCAGATTGCTTTCTCTAACATTCACAGCACTGTCCCTTGAGGAACTAACAAATGTACAAAGCTCAAAATATGATCTTAAATATTTTTTTCCAAGCTAATCATTGTGACCAGAAGCTCAAAATTTTGAGGCCTAAAAGAGGTGACTATGGATCCTCTAAAATAGATCCTGTACGCATTTGAAAGCTTAGAACCATGAATTTTCAATTATATTAATTGGATAGCAAAACTGTCACTGATTCTGGATCAAATAATGCCAGATCTGGATCATGGACTTTTCAGTTCTTGCTTTTGATTAGTATGTGGAAGAAAAAGAAAGATGTTTTTATGGCATGAGCCCAGTGACAATCTTTTGAAAGTTGTAGGATGGTTCACCGGGCAGAGTGTGGCTGCCATTGAAGTAGTAAAATAAATATTAATTTTGCCATTTTATTCCACTCTCGTTATCATAGCATGTTTCTGAGAAACACTTGGAATAAGGACATTTAAACATCTTTTGTGGTACAAACAGATATCTGTGCATCAACCTTTTATACTGTGTTGTATCCACTCCAAAAGAATAATACTTCATACTTTGATTATATTTTGAATATGATGATGATGATAAATGATGGATAAGAAGGACTGCTGTCTGGGGGCTGGTATACTTTCATGATAACTTTGCACACTTTGTAAAATGTGCATGTATCTAGAAACACAGGTTTCATTATGTAATTTGAAACCGACGTAGTAATTCATTTCATTGGTCTCCATTTTGACATCAGTTAGAATTAGAAAAAAGAAGCCATTCCTAAAACCTGAAATAGTGAAGCAACTCATTTTTAACTTATTCCTGATGCTATCTTTTGTTTTACATTCTCTAATGAATCCTGAAGTTAATTTAGTATTTAGTCTGCAAGATGAAGTCTTTATATGTGTATTGAGTAATGAAAAAGCAAAATTGCTGTTTGTGTACAAGTGCTTTATATTAGATGTTAACTGTAACAAGGAGTGGCAGGATACAGACATAGCTGTGATGTCAAGAATATTATTAAAAGGTATAACTGCCAAATCCAATAAATTCAGAATATAGAAATTAAAGTATACATGTATGTATATGTCATGCATCTAACATCCCAGCTTTAATTATGAATTTGACTAATATCTAATTATTTTTTTCTGACTAATATCTAATTATTTATTTTGTGGTGCTGTAGGGAGAGGCTGAGATCCTGAGCCAGTTCTCTCAGGGTGGGCACTCCAATATCCATGTCTATGAGGGCCTGTCAGGCTGCATGCATAAGCATCGTCATGACAGGTTAGCATGCCAATGCCACATAAAGGTCAAGGCCCTTTAGCAGTGGCTCATCATCACTGACCGCAACTGCTGTTTGGGGGCTGCTCACAAGTCCATGCCATGTATGTGGAAGCTAGGTCAGATCCTCATGCCCTGGGACCCTGAATGGAGAAATGCTATATATTCCAGCATGGGTGGCCTGCCAAGCCTCCAATGTGGACTGGCAGCTGCAATGAAGCATCAGTGGGGGAGGGCCTCTTAGGGCATCAAGAGCCTGTTCCCACCACAGTCCCCACCCCTGTCATCATCAAGCATCTCTGGCTACCTGGGTCAGTGTCTGTCTCACCAGCTCTGGGTGAGCAGCCATGGCACCACCTGCCCTCAGCAGCTTCAGCTTCTCATTGTAGGGGGCCCCTGCCTGAGCAGCCAGGCATCACACCCCTGCACTCCAGTACACTGCCAGGAGTTGCACATTGTCACCACCAGCAGGGACAGAATTAGGCCACCCAGCACACCTGACATGCCCACCCTGTAAACCCTGCACTGGGGTAGGTGCCCTTCCTGCTCCAGTCCTACCACTGCTCATGCCCCTTCTCCTTCCCCTCCCTGCTGGTCTGGCTGAGCTTTCTCTGTACCCCAGCGGTCTCCCCCCACAGCATACAGGGAGGTAGGAAGCATTACAAAACTTTATTGAGTAGACCGTGCCCCCTCAGCCAGGCAGGCATGGGTCTTTCACATCCAGACAGCTCCCACATCTGGGGATGGCAGGGCACTACCAGCTCTGTGTCCCAATCAGGTGGGAGCCCCTTACCCTCTGAGCCCAGGCACTGTGGTTCTGGAGGCAATTGAAAAGGCAGCCTGGCCTGCAGGAAGAGAAGGTGGGGATTGAGTTTGGAGCTGTGGCAGCAGGTGCTGCCAGGAGCCAGGTCTGCCCTAGCCTAGGAAAGAGGCAGGGATGGCAGGCTGCCTGCAACAAGAACCCAGCAGCCCACTTGCCTCTGCAGAATGAGTGGGGAGCTTGGCTGATGTTTGCCTGTGCTAGGGCCTGCCCAGCCAACTTACTATGGTCCCTGAGCACTTGTACACACATGGCCCCTAATTTGAGGTTGGGCAGGTAGGCAGTGCACCCTCTCCCCCCGGCCCGGTATATGGCATGTTATCTCAGAAATGTTTCTAATTCTCACAAATAGCCTCTTTCTCTTGGCTCTGCAGGTCCAGCATCTGCATGTGGGGGAGAGGCAACAACTGCACGTGAGGATACACCTTAAGGGTCACCACCAGCCTTGGCTGGGGTTCCCCATATGCACTGGCTCTGGTAGCAGCAGACCCAAAACTGGACCTGGCTGCTGGACTGGATGATCATCATGGTGGAGGAGCAGCTGGCATACATGCAGGTCTGGGGTGTGGAGGACATCAGGCATGAGTGGGAAAGGGACCTGGTGAACCAGGCATTCTGGGACAGGCTCCTAGCCCTCAAAGTGAGGCACCTGGAGGCCCAGGAGTGGCAGGCTGCCATGGTGAACTGGGGAGTGGAAGCCATGGAGGAGGCCCACTGGGTGCTGGACACTATCCTGGTGGTTACCTTTGTGCTGCCTACTGCCCAGCTCCTGGACATAGCCTCACATGCCCCCTGACATTCGTCTCCTGCCCCACCACAGGGCTTCTGTGGGGTTCAGCTGAGGTGAAATAGTGCCTCCAGCAGCCTGGTCCTCCTGCCCCAGCACCCACCCTGGGCCCCCCACCTGATAGCACCCTGCTCTCCCCACCTAGGCCATGCCCTGATGTTCACCCTGGATCCATGTAGCTCCAAAGCATAAGCTGTTTGCTGTGGGGCCAGCACTGTGCATGGACCCTGTTGACCCTATTAACTGGTTGTAGGATGGGGAGCTAGTCACACCAGCAGATCAGTGGCCTCCCTCACCCCTGGGCGATCCCCCTGCCCACCAGCCTCGCCATAGTATGTGTACCTGCAGTGGTGTGGCCAGAAGCTGGGGTGCTGGATGCCTGTTCCCAGGCTCCGCCCCCTAGGTGCCCCCACTTCACTGCCCCCCACCCAAGGAGGGCACACAGAGCACACTGTACATAGTCTGCATGGGGAATAGAGCGTGCTTTACTAATAGTATGGGGGGTGGATGGTGGAGGTGCTCTGTGGGTCAGGGAGGAGGGAAGGGCTCTGTGGTTTGAGGGGTTTGGTGTCTGCTGTGGGGGAAGGAGGCAGAAGGGCTCTGTTGTTGGGGAAGGAGGAAGTCTGCTGTTGGGGATGGAGAGGGGACAGGCATCTGTGTTTGTGGAGGAGGATGATCTGGTGAGTGATCTTATTATAGAGGGCAACCTAGGCTACAGTGACCATGACACTATCACTTATATCTGTAAACTTTACAGTTAGGGCTGCCAGGCTCTGGAATGGGCTCCCAAGTGAGGTGGTACTCTCTCCTACCTTGGGGGTCTTCAAGAGGAAGCTGGACAGATACTTGGCCTGGGTGATATGACCCTGGCATCCATTCCTGCCTGGGGCAGGGGGTTGGACCTGATGATTTGTTTAGGTCCCTTCTGACCCTAAGCACTATGATACTACGATACTTTCAATGTCCATTGTAGGGCTCAGAAATTTGTCAGTAAGGTACAAGTTCTTGACATTAAAAAAGCTGACTTTAAATAAGCTAAGGACTTTAGTGACTGTTGCCCTACAGGATCATGGACCTCAGAGATACAGTGTGGATGAAGAGTGGTCATTCTTCAAGGGCACAATCCTCGGTGCACAGAAGTTGTCCATACCTGTAAGTAAAAACGGTGGCACAAGTCCATCTTGGCTTAATAGAGAAGTCAAAGATCTTCTGAAAAAGAAAAGGAAGGCTTACCAATGATGGAAGCTAGGAATTGGCCCCAAGGAGAGCTATATAAGATTGGCCCACACCTGTGGGGAGTGTCGGGGTAAACTGAACAGAATGAATTGGGCCCCAAGGTCACGGTGGGCCGGGGTGGCAATCAGATATGGACAGGTGGGATTATTGGTGTGGAGTCAGGAGATATGGACCCGTAGTGGATTTGAACAAAGATGAATTTATTTAACTTATGCTTTAGGCGTAGGCAGCGATGTCTTCAGTTACAGTATTAACAACAGAGAACAACGAAGGGGTCTGTTGGCCCACGAGGTTCCCCAGCAGGGCAAGCCTGTCGGGTAAGTCCCAGGGCTGGTCAACAGCTCATAAACGGGGTAAACAGACAAACAGAACTGTAACATGTAGGTCAATAACCGGGGTCGTGACACCAGTCCAATGGACAAACGGATGGTCGATGATGAAAGTCGAGGTCGAAAGCCAGGTAAGTAGAGTCACGTTGAGGTACCGAGGGTGATCCGGAGGGGAAGTCAAGGCCAAAGCGAAAACAGTCCAGTAACCAGAGAATCATCAGTATAAGGAGAATCCAAACAGTAGTCAAGGATGGCGAGAAGTCAACCGAAAGCTGAATAATCAAAGCCGCAATCACTCAGTTAAGGACACAGAGTGATAAATCGAGGGAGGAGATCAATAGGCCTAAGGGCCTGACTGAGAGACAGTCCCTGGAGCACCAGCCTCTGTCTCCAGCTAATGCGATCTACCCCCGAGGGAGGGGCTCACTGAACTTTTATCTGAATTTAGTGGCCAGTCAGAACGCTCTCCACAGAGAAATTTCTAGTCAGATTACCTCATGTCAGGTTCTGACTGAGCATGTTCTCAGTCAGAAGCAGACACAATCTGAGCATGCGTCTGCGGGGAAAGTAGGTCAACAATGATTGACAGGCCCACAGGTCACCCGGGGGGCAAGGGCTGGGTGAGCCTTGGAACTTTCCACTCACAGAGTCCGATATGCATGTCAGTCTCAATCTTCTGTGTTCGCAGCATTTAATCAAAACTTTGCTCTGACAGGGAGCAGATTAGAAAAGCAAAGGTGTTTTACGGAATTCAGGTTAGCAAGTGAAATCAAGGACAAGAAGAAGTCCTTCTATAGGTACGTAGGTAACAGGTGGAAAACCAGTGGAAATGTGGGACCACTGCTCAGTGCATCAGGGCATCTGATCACCAACACCAAGGAGAAAATTGAACTCCTGAATGAGTACTTGACATCTGTATTACTGATCACCTACCAACATTCAATGTAGACTTAGTGAAAGAACAGCTAAAGAGGCTGGATAGCTATAAGACAACAGAACTGGATGAACTCCATCTAAGAGTGCTGAAAAAACTAGCTGAAATAATTGCAGGACCACTGGCAAACCTCTTTGAGAATTCGTGGTGCTCTGGAGAGGTCACAGAAAACTCGAGGAGGGCCAATGTTGTGCCCATCTTCAAGAAAGGGAGGAGGGAGGACCCAGGGAACTGCAGGCTGATCAGCCTGACCTCAATCCCAGGAAAAATTCTTGAAAATTTTCTCAAAGCCTCCAAGGAGTCCTGCAAGTGCTTTTTCCTGCCCAGGGCATGGGGTCACACTCAATGACCTACTGAGGTCCCTTCCGACCCTAATGTCTATGAATATGGGATAAGCTAGTAGAAAGCAAAATTCTGAATGACAGCCAGCACAGTTTTGTCGTGGGTAGGTCACGTCTGACTAATCTTATCTCCTTCTGTGACCAGGTTACTTACCACCTGTATAAGGGAGATGCGCTTGATGCCATTTACTTGGACTTTAGGAAGTCCTTGAACTTGGTTTCCCATGAGGCTTTCAAGGTAAAACTAGAGGAGTATGGGATCAACAATTCAATGCCCAGATGGGTGGTAAATTGACTGCGGGGTCAGACCTAGAGAGGACTAATAGACAGATCTGTGTTGGCCTGGTGGAAGGTAGCCAGTGGGGTCCCCCAGGGTTCAGTACTTGGACCAGTGCTTTTCAACATCTTCATCAATGATCTGGATGTGGGAGTGAAAACCACACTGGCAAAGTTCATCAATGACAGTAAGCTCTGGGAAAGTGCAGCCACACCTCAGGGTAGTCTGACAATCCAGGTGGACCTAGACAGATTAGTTAGATGGTCGGACCATACCCTGAGAAGTGTAGAGTGCTCCATCTGGAGAGGAAAAACCCTTAACAAATGTACAGGCTCAGTGGTGCTATGCTAGCTAGCAGCACATCCAAAAGGGATCTGAGGGTCATAACTGACCATAAAAAGCTACAGTTAGCAGAGCAAACAACACGCTGGCATGCATCGATCGATGCATCTCAGGCAAAACTAAGGAAGTTATTCTCCCACTCTACTCAGCACTGGTGAGGCTGCAGCTGGAGTACTGTGTCCAGTTCTGGGTACCACACTTCAAGAAGGATGTGGAGAACCTGGAGAGATTCCAGAGAAGAGCCACGTGTATGATTAGAGGCTTGAAGAGCAAGCCATATGAGGAAAAGCTGACAGATTTGGGACTATTCAGCCTAGAAAAGAGAAGACTTTGGCAGGATTTGGTGGCAGTTTATAAATATATCAGGGGAGAGCATCAGGGGCTAGGCAAACAACTGTTCACTAAAGCGCCTCAGGGGAAAAGCAGGAGCAATGGTCATAAACTCCTAGAATAAGGTTTCAGACTGGATATAAGGAAAAACATTCACAGTTTGTGTGACCAGACCCTGGAATAGACTTCCAGCAAGGGTGGTGCAGGCATCTACCCTGAAGATCTTCAAAAGAAGACTGGATGCACACCTTATTGGGTTTATTTGACCCAAGCAGTCTTTCCTGCTCAGAGCGAGGGGGCTGGACCCAATTATTTCATGAGGTCCCTTCCAGTCCTAAACTTCTTTGAATTTCTGAGGGAATAATGTGCTTTTCAGAATGCCATGGTCCACAGTGCCCATGGTGCTGGTGGTCTGCAGTAGGGCTGGAGGCTGGGGCTGGCCATCCAGGTGGCCTACAGCTGTGATTACATCAGCAGGTACTTTACCAGTGCCTCTTGCATCTGGTGCCCTGGCCCCTGCTGCCCAGTGCATGGCTCACGCGAGGCCTCAGTCCAGGGGACCCATCACCGTTGCTTCCACTGCAGCGGGCACTCCCAGTGCCAGGTGTCCGTCACCTGCTACACCAACTCCACCTAGGCTTCACAGATGTTATACAGCACACAGACTGTGATGACAACCTGGGAGGATGTTGGCCTCTGTGACACTGAGGTGAGTGATGATAATGCACCAGCATCCTGGGAGGTGGCTAAAGGTGCACTCCACGAGCTTCCCAATAAGGAGAGGCAGGACCACTACCTTTCCCACCTGGAGAGCCAGCACCCCTGGCATGAAGTGTGTGCTTGCCACCAGGGCTGATAGAACAGAGTTGTAGAAGATATGAGCACCCTGGGCACTGTCATCCCACTCAGGTTGGTGAAGGTGCCACGGTGGTTGATGTTAGCCTGTAGCATGACAGAGTGAAAGCCCCACTGGCTGTAGTAGGGGCAGTCAGTGTGAGGTGGGCAGGTGATGAGGGTGTGCATCCTGTCCAGGGTCCTGATGCACTGGGGGAAGTCCCGGGCATGGAACCTTGCTACCACCTCCAGGAGATCATGCACCTGGAGCATGGTGTGCCCCAGCATGTCCTGGAGGGCACCACAGACCTCCAGGACAGCCTCTCCAGTGATCACCTTGCCCACACTGGAGAGGTGGCTGACATATTGCAGGCTGGCAGGCACCAGCTTGAGTGCAGTGATGGCCAGCCAGGTTTCCAGGGGGAGGGGCAGCCACAAGGTGGTGGTCTGCCACTCCAGGTGCAGGTAGAGCTGGTCAAGGAGCACCTGGGAAGGTGATCCAGGCCATGCAAAAGGACTCCAGTCACTGCTCATCATCCCAGGTGTGCTGGATGACATGCAGCCACAAGTTCTGCCTGGCCTAGCAGACCCACAGGCAGGGGGCCTGGAGCCCCGGATGAAAAGTGATGGTGAACAGGTGCACATCATAGGCATCCCTGCTGGGGTCTGGGACACAACAAAGGGTCTGGGAAGAAGCAGTGTGGTGGCAGGGGGCCTCAGATGCTGCAGTGAGCCTGGCCATGTGGCTGCACAACATTGTGGGGTGGGGTGTGGGCAGGCCCAAGACTGACCTGGATCAGGCAGCAGTCACCATGGAGCAAGCAGGATGGTGAGCAGAAGCCTGGTGCATGGTGACTCAGTGCATGGTGGACACAGACACTGGTAACAGAGACACAGAGGGCTGTGTCAGAACCTTGTGGCCTGTTCCAGGCCCTAAAGGAAGGTGGCCAGGGAGCAGCATGCAGGCCTGGCTTTTAAAGAGGGCCCCTAGCCACAGGCAGTTGTGGCCGGAGCCTCCAGCTGCCCCTGGCTGCTGCAAGGGAGTGGTGCAGGGCCAGAGGAGGCTGGGAGCAGGTTACTTCCATGAGAAGCAAATAATCTTCCCAAATGGCTGCAGGTTTACTTCACAATAAATTACTGCAGAGTAAACCCATATAGCAGTCTTTGTATGTGTAGACACACCCACTGAGTACAGTTTATCACTGGTGTACATTTAGTGAAAATAACAAACTTACCAGGTATGAATTCAGCTCTTGTTGTCCACATAAATAAATGCTATAACATACTGCTCCACAACAGTGCATAGTCACCTACATCTTCATCTGGTGTCAGGGAGCATAGCTTAACTGAGCTCAGTGGTGCAGCACCTAAGTTTATTAAGCTCTAGTTTTATTAAGCACTGGATAAGTTTTTACCCCCAGCATTCCTGTTGGGAGACTGTTCTAAACTCTCAGTCCTCTGGTGGTTAGAAACTGTTTTCTATATCTCAGTTTCAATAAGTATCTGTAATCAGTTTCTAGCCATTTGTTCTTATGCCAGTGGTGTTCTGCTGAAATCTCACTTCCCCTTCTGTATTTACTCCTCTGATGCTAATGCATTGATAGAAAGCAATCCCATCTCCTCTCTGACAACATTCTGCTAGGCTAAGCAATCTGAGCTTTTTCAGTCTTCTTTCATAAGATTGACTTTCAATTCCCATGATTATCTTGGTCCTTTTCTGTAACTTTTTCCAGTCCAAATTTAGACTCTTTAAAGATCAAAACACTACAGTTAGTGTCATGACATTTTATCCACTGCATAGTTTCTAGTTATACTCTGCTATTACAATATAATTAATTAGTAAGTGGTATTCACATATTTCTGCCATTTCTCAATTCTCAGAAGTGTAGAGTAAGAATGGACTTTTGTGGTGTCATTCTGTATTCCCAATCAGACTTTTTTACAAGACTGATCTATTAAAATGATTATGTCCTACTTTATGCATGACAGAACTATTCCCCCTTTGACAGTGTCCACTTTAGTGCTTCTAGTTTTGACTGATTGTCCTAGTTGTACCAGAGGGAATAATGGGTTGACTGAGCTTCTGTAACTGTGATTTAAAAAAGAGCAGTGTAGTCAGGGCAAATCCAGAGGGGATGCAGCAGCAAGGCTGTATGCTCCTACCTCTTTTTGACCATAGAATCATAGAAAATTAGAGTTGGAAGCAACCTCAGGAGATCACCAAGTCCAACCCCCTGCTCAAAGCAGGAACTTCCCCAACTGTATCATCCCACCCAAGACGTTGTGTAACTAGAACTTAAAAAGCTCTAAGGATGGAGAGTCCTCCACCTTTCTGGGTAACCTGATTTAATGCTTTACTATCCTTCTAGTGAGAAAGTTATTCCTGATATCTAACCTAAAATTCCCCTGCTGCAATTTAAAATTTTGCTCCTTGTTTTGTTACCTGCCACCCCTGAGAACAGTCTAGCTCCATCCTCTTTGGAACCACCCTTTGATGGGTAGAAAATGATATTTATAGATTGATTTTAGGAATTGGTTTGTAGGTAGAGTAGATCTGCATTTGAACAATGGTCCAGGACAATAGCAAGGGTTAACTGGTTTCTAAAAGCCTGTTTGTGACAAAATTTCCTTCAAGGCAGACACCAGGTCTGAGGCCAACAGATAAGCAGGTATAAAGAGGCTGAGAAATTTGAACAGTGTTTCCATAACATGAGATAAGGTGACTAGGTTACAATGAATAGCTGCAGAGTACTTAGGGTTTCCACTTTTGGTGGATGGACCAAATTAGGGCGCTGGAGCATGCCCAAATTAAGACACTGATAAATAACCAAATTAAGATGTGTGCATGTGATGAGTTTATTGGAACAAATGAATATGCTGACAGAACAGAATGTGGACAGTATGACTACCACAGGGAAAGCAATCAACACAACCCCGAAGTGAATCATCAGAGGAGAAAACGAATCCAAAAGGAGGGATTTCAGAGAAGCAAAGGGTCCCCAAGAGGGGAACCTGAGGCCACCATAGACAGAGGGCACAGTACCATCCCATCTCACCCACTCCACTGGGGGGCAGGAGGGGGTCCCTTGACTTCCAGGCTGCTTACATCTGACATTCTGGCACTCACAGGGTGAAGCTCACATACTGGCCACATGTATTTTCCCTCTGTGAACCCAGGACTGGTAGATATAGAATTGTGGGGGGAGTATTTTCTTTACCTTGCCTGCATTATTCTTATCTGCTATCACTGTATATCAATAAAATTTGCCTATTACTGAATGGAAAAATTTGTGGTTGGTCTTAGGGTTTGGGTCCATCCAGAATAAGGTATCTGAGTCATAAATCCAGTGCCAACATCCTTCAGGTAGTTAAAGGCTTCTATTAAAAAAATCCTCAGTCTTCTCTTTTCTGGACTAAATAAGCCCAGTTCTCACAGCCTGTCCTCAGAAATTATGTGTCCCAGCCCTCTCACTATTTTCATTGTCTTCCACTGGACTATGTCTAATATATCCACATTTTTTTTGTAGTAGAGGGCCCAAAACTAAACACAGTACTCCATATGTGGCCAGATAGAGGGGAATAATCACTTCTTTTGATCTGCTGGCAACACTTTTACTAATGCAGCCCAGTATGCCATCAGCCTTCTTTGCAAAAAGGGGACATTGTTGACTCATATCCAGCTTATTGTCCACTGTAACCCTCAGGTCCTTTATTTCATAGCTGCTACTTAAGCAGTTGATCCCCAGTCTGGACCAGTGCATGAAAATTCTTGTGTCCTAAATGAAATACTTTGCACTTGTCCTTATTGAGCCCTGTGGAATGTCTTTTGGTTCAATCCTCAACTTTTTCAAGGTCACAACAGCAGCAGCAGCCAGGAACTTAAGTCCCAGAGAAGGTAAAAATTGCCCTCCACACTTTCCCTCCATATTCAGAAACATGCCCTTCTTCTCCCTGTCCCCTCCCCTCCCATTATGCCCTCTTCAGCCTACTGCTTCCAGCATTTACACTATGCCAGGGGCAAGGGGAGCTTCTACCTACTGCAGTTGGGCTGTGCAGTGGTTGGGCTTAGCCTGGAACCATGGCAGCAGGCATATTCCACCTCCCTACCTACTCTCCCCCCAGCATTCCCTACCAGCACAGAAGCAGGCCCAGAGAGGGGCATCATGCCTGCCCACCACTGCCAGTCCTGCAGTCCTAAATGAATACAGCCCTCATTCAGCCTGGCTGGAGTGGGACAGGAGCTCCTTTTACCCCTGGGGCAGTGCAGAAAGAGGTAGAGGCAGGTAGGGGAGGGAATAATGGGAAGGGAGGGAAATGGGCTATGTTTGAGCACAGAAGGGAAGGAAGGGGGAAATTCTTAACTTTTTGGGGACTTAAGTACTTGGCTGCTGCTCTTGTGGCACAGTCTTTGCACTAGGTTGGGGATGGGAAGAGGCAACAGCATGAGGCTGCAGCCACCTATCAGCACTGCTCACTGCAGCTGCACCCCTTTTATAAAATCCTGGATACATTTCTGAGTGTAGTATTTGGATTATTAATAATTTCTGGAAACTATATAGAGGCAGTGTGTGGCAGGGCACTGGTTGTGCTTGCCATTTTAAGAACTCAGCCAAGCAGCTAGCAGGTGCTTGATTGCAGAAGCTATTTTAGATCTCTGGCCACCTATATAAAGAGAGCAGTAACATTGCCTGGCTGTAAGGCTGCTTGGACCATTCTGGAGGTAAGGACAGGAGCTGTAGGGGATGGATAGGAGGCTCCTGGTCCTGAGCATGACCTAAAACTGCCTGCTGGGAGTGTGTGGCATGGTGGGGCTCTCAGTGGTGCAGGAGCTTCCAGGAAATACCAGGCCAATTACCACACTGGTGAAAGGTGGGTTAGAGCACCTTAATAACCCCAGCTCCCACAACCAGATGGATTACCCACTAGTAGGGTTCAGAAGGCAGACCCAGGAGTGAGAGTGGGTGATAGACATGGAAGCCTGACTTGGGATCCCCTGACTGGTCAATGCTGGGGCCAGGACTGGAAGGGTCAAAGGGCCAGGGGCCCACTGCAAGGGATGCCCAGAGCTGAGGGCCTGGGGTTCCGACTGGCTTGGAGGTGAGACCAGAGCCTGTGTAGCCAAAGGTCCTGGGGAGACTGCACCCATAAGGGGGCTCAGCTCAGGGAGCTAGGTAGCCCAGAAAGAAGGTGGAGTAGGCTGCCTGAGTGGAGGGATCCAGCTGGGGTCCAGACCAGAGGATTCTGGGGCCCAGAGTGGGGCCGGTGACATTAACAACTGTGGATGCCATCTGCAAGGCTTGGGCTGTGGTGTAGGAGAGGAACGGAGCCGCAGATAGCACATGCCCTCAGACATCAGGGTGAGAAATGGGCAGCCTCCTGCCTAATTAACATACTAATTAATTATCATCAAGGCACGGCTGGCAATAAGGCAGGCAGTTGGCCCAGAACAGGTGGGTGGGACATTGGTAGATTGGCCCAGAGAAAGCCCCGCCTTCCCCCCCGTTACACAGTGCCACTTAGTTTTTCCAAGTGTTTCTGTATTTAGAAATTGACTTAAATCACCAGCTCCTGTGGAAAAAGAACTATGTCAGAATTGCCTCTTGCAGCAAAAATGCACATTTCTAGCAATGAAATTCAAAGTGCAACTCAGATGCATTCAAAAGCCAAAAGGAAAAATCAGAAGAACCCTACAATGATTAATTCCATGATTTTTATGCCAGTCTTATGACTTCTGAAATCTTGAGGTTGATGGTACTATTTTATTTAATGATTAGGTAGCAGAAAATAAATAGTACTGGAAGAGGGTACCCTCAGTGTGAGCCCCATGATCAGGCTATTTGCTTTTCTCATTGTGTCTTATATTATTCAAACTTTGGGTAGCCATTACCTTTGTATGCTTAGATAAAAAGTATGAAGAGTGAATATCTCTGAGGAACTACTTCAGAAATAAGAATAACAGGTTTGGATCTAAGTTAACACTCAAATTTTCTTTACACTCAGAGCTTGATGTTTTATGCCTGTCAATTTTTTTATTTATTTATTTTTTTTTGCAAGGTAGCTAAGTAAGTACAAAATAAAACAAGCTTGTTGTTCTTCCAGTGTTTGGAGATACCAAATTCATCTTCATAGTGCGTGCTGAAGTCTGTGGATGTGTGACTACCAGGTTACTACAACATATATATTTTCTCAGATTGCAATGGTCCCTGTGCGCTGAGCAAAAGTACCCATCCACTAAACCATCTTCTTTATATGACATGTTGTGGACACTATGAAGTAATGTACTATTCTGGAGAGGGTATTGTACCAGGGAACTTGGATCCTAATTCCAGCTCTGTGAGCTTGGGCAAGCCACTTTCCCTTTTGGTGTGGTTTCCTCTTTCATTCTTCATCTTTTTACACTGCAGGCTTTCCAATGAGGAGGTGATGTATGATGCCTAACCCTGTGAAGCCCAAATCTAGGTTTTATATACTATAATAGAAATAAGGTTGATAAGCTACACTTTTGTTTGCAAACTGAAATATAATTGGAAAGCATTTGGGAAACATTAAAAACTGGAAATAATTGGGAGAACTTAATAGCAAACATTTCTATTCCTCAGACTTTAACTAGGCTAAAAAAACATTTTCTTTGTCTAGATTTTATAGTTTATAATCTATTTTACCAGATAGGAATAAAGTTATTGTTGGAACAAATGTAGAGTTTTTAAATATAATGTTAAATATTCTAATAAGGACTCTAAATTAGGACTGTATAAATTTAAATGGAACTTGCTTATTTCCTCTTGTCATGGTCTGGTGAGCTTCATAGCCTGACATTTCTTCCAAACCACTGGAATTACAGTTAGCAATGGTATAGCACTGCTGTGAATAAAAATTACTATTGCTCTCCAGCAGTCCCCAGCTTCAGTTTGAGGCTTTTTTTCCCCCCACCCCCTCTGTGGGAGAGTTAACCACCTTCTGCCCCCTATGGCTGCCAGCAGCTAGGGCACTTGGCACGGGGATGTCTCTGCGGACCTTCCCCTCAGCCATGGCCTGTGGGTGCACACCCCTTTCCACGTCAGGGTGGAAGACTGTGCCCGAGTTCTGGCAGACCTGCTGGGATGCCGGAGCATCTGGTATGCCTCCTGGGTAAACTCAGTGTCCATCGTATATTTGAGCTCTCCCAGCCTGGTGAGGGAGGTGTGTGCGGTGGGGCTGGAAATCTCAGGGGTCCACCACTTGGTTACACCCCTGGAGACCCTGGCAGTGCAGGTGGTGGCTTCCAATGTCCCACCACACCTGCCAGACCGAAACCTCACCAAGGTGCTCGAGCGCTATGGTGTCCTTACCAGCCCCTGGCGTAGGCTGACCATGGGGAGCAGAGACCCCAAGCTCAGGCACGTCCTGTCCTTTTGGAGGCAGGCATTCATGCTCCTCATGGGTGGCACCCAGAAACTGCCTCTCTCAATGACCTTCATGGTGTACCTCTCCCAGGGAGGGAATTCTTGCCACTGCTGCGGCAGCAGCTCCCACCTGGCTGCCCAGTGCCCACTGGGGCAGTCAGCTGGGGCACCGGCTGCTGCACCCACACGGGGGGATGGCGCATCTGCCTCTGGTGTGGGAACCTCATCAAAGGGTGGGGTTGGGAGATCCTCCAAGCCCCCCTTCACCCCTACTCCATCTGGGGGGATTGACCCCTCTGATGCTGGCATGGCACCCAAGGGGAGCGTGGGATGTCCTCCCAGGGTTCTCCTGCCCCTGTTGTGACTGATGTCCCACCCAGTGGAGGGGCTGGGGAGTCCTCCCAGTCCCTCCCTGTCCCAGTTCCACCTGGGGTGGCTAGTGTCTCAGATGCTGGGGCCCCATCAGGTGGAGCAACCGAGACCACCCCTCCACCTCCTTCCACCCCGCCTCAGTTGAGGTGGTGGACCTGGAGGTGGCGAACCCCAAGTAGCTCGGCCCGCCCCTTCAGGAGAGGTGTCGGCTGCTCCTAAGAAAGCTAAGAGCAAGAAGCAAAAAGGAGCTTCTAAAGGAGCACCTGCCCCTTTGGGGCCTGCCTCTGACAGCACCAGGGAAAATGTAGCCAGGGAAACTTACCCCACCCTGCCTGCCTGCCCATAAAACCCGCCACCTCAGGCCAGGACTGAGGTTGTCCCAGTAATGTCTGGCAACCCTTCGCCCCCATCCCAGCTCATGGGGCTTGTGAGCTGCAAGGCAGAGAGGGAGAGCCTGCCTCCCCAGCATCAGGCACAGGGGACAGCAGAGGGTCCTGCCACCTCCCCCTGCCCGCTGCCCTGCCCACCAAGGCCTATGAGGAGGAGATGCAGTGCCGGCCCTCTGAGTGCTGCAAGTGGCCCCAGGAGCGGGATGACATTTGTCTCCCAAAGCAGATGGGGATTGATCTCCCGGAGATGGTCCATGACCCAGATGCTGAAGGGGACCTGCTAGGGAGCCTGGACATTGAGGGCACCTTCACTGGTCTCACCAGTCCCGCTGGTTCTCGGTCAGCAACATCCAGCTTCTGCTGGAGAACCCACCCCGGGTGGCCCCCAACTATGGAGGACTCCTCAACCTCTTAGACCAGACCAAGGGCCAGAGGAATTGCAGAGTATCTGGAAATGGTGTCCGGACCCTGCGCGGTTTGTCCGTGCCGCTAGTGACGTGGCGAGGCTCATGCTTTGGGACCTGGGCATGTGTCAACATGCCTTCCAGCTTGAGAAGCTGGTGACCCAGGCGAGGGAGGTGTGGGGCCAGGGCGGGCCCATGGAATAGGGTTGGGCAAGAATAGGCCTTCCCCTGTCTCTGTGGTTTTTGCCCAGCTCTGTCACCTTCTCTTCCATCGGTACCCTGCCTACCCTTCCTCTCTATTCTCCTGCTCATAGCGGTTACCACCATTGCCTCACTAAACACCAACAGCTGCAGAGACCCAGTGAAGCGGACAGCCGTCCTGGAGGGCTTGCAGCAAAAGTGGCTGGTTATCGCCTTCCTCCAGCAGACGCACAGCGACATGTATGTCCAAGCTGACTGGCACGCTGTCTGGAGAGGCCGCTTATTTATGAGCCACGGCACCAACCTCAGCGCAGGAGTGGCAACCCTCCTCTCGCCACAGCTGCAGTATGACTCGGTGGTGGCACGAGAGTTTGTCCCCGGCCAGCTGCTGACCATCCACGTCACCCTGGCACACCAGATCTTGCTCCTTATCAATGTCTACGCGCTCACCGATGGGAGAGAGAGGGTAGCCTTCCTAGAGACCCTGGGCAACCTCCTGCTTGATGCCAGTGAAAACGATGACCTGCTCCTTGTGGGCAGGGATTTCAATTGCACCGTCAATGCGCTGCTAGACTGGATGGGACCGGAGCCGCACCTGCCTTTAGCCCGCAAGCTGCAGACTGTCCTGGAGATGGCAGATCTCGTTGACGCCTGGCGGGTCCTCCACACTGACATGCACCAATACACCTGGGCAAAGATGAGTGCCAGTGGGATTGCCATGGACCGCCTTGACCACCTTTATATCGCCCAGCACTACCTGCCATTACTACGCAGCAGCTGCATCATCCCATCGGGCCTTTTGGACCATGCCGTGGTCTGCTGCAAACTGATCCTGCCTGGCAGAGCACGCACATGGGCCCCTTACTGATGCCTCAACATCAGACTGCTACAGGACACCCATTTCGGGGACTGCTTTGCCCACCTCTGGAGGAGCTGGGGGCTGCGCGAGCAGACTACCCCTCCTGGTGGCTGTGGTGGGACATGGGGAAAACCCAGATTTGGGCATTCTGCCAGCAGTATTCCCAGCTGGTGGCAAGTGAGATCCACCACCGCACCCAGGAGCTGGAGGAGGATGTGGCAGAACTTGAGGCAGCCCTGCTCTGTGCAGACAATGATGTGGTGCTCCTCAAGAGCCTCTGGTCCTGCAAGAAATGCCTACAGGAGCTGGCAGAAGGTGCGGCCCGCAGTGCATGGGTTTGTGCCTGCTGCAGGAGCTGGCAGAGGCTGATGCCCTGACTGGCTTCTTCTTCAGCCTGGAGAGATGGTGGGCTGCAGGAAAGATGCTGGACCATCTCCAGACCCCAAAGGACAGCTGCTCACGGACCTGGGCGAAGTGTGGGGGCATGCCGTTGCCTTCTATCGGGACTTGTTTGCAGCTGACCCCATTTGTCTGGAGGCCGCTCAGCAGCTGCAAAAGGACCTGCCACGCCTCGGCGCTTTGCAGATCGAGGCCCTGGAGTGTGAACTCTCCCTGGCAGAACTTGAGACTGCTGTGGGGGGACTTGCCTCGGGCAGGGCCCTGGGCCTGGATGAACTGTTCATGGAATTTTACAAAGCCTTCTGGCCCCTCCTTGGACCCAGCCTCCAATGTGTTTTCCACAAGATCCTCACTGAAGGGACCCTGCCGACCAGCTGCTGCTGGGCAGTGCTCACCTTGGTGCCCAAGAAGGAGGACTTGGGCTGCCTTAAGAACTGGTGGCCCATCTCCCTTCTGTGAACCAACTATAAGATCCTGGCGAAGGTGCTGGTGAACCATCTCCGCACCATCATGGCCTCCGTCATCGGGCCAGAGCAGAGCTACTGTGTCCTGGGCAGGACCATCCAGGACAACCTGTTTCTGCTGTGTGACCTGCTTACGGCCCCAGAGCTTTTTGGCCTGGATGTTGGGTTGGTCTCCCTGGACCAGGAGAAGGCCTTTGATCGCATCGACCACCGGTACCTGCTCGGCACCCTTGAAGCTTTTGGCTTTGGGCCTCTTTTTATCGTGGCCCTCCAGGCCCTGGACCATGACGCCTCCAGCCTGCTCAAGGTGAACAGTGTACTGTGCTCTCCGTTCCTGGTGCATCACGGCACATGCCAGGGCTACCCTCTCTTGGTCATGCTGTATGCACTAGCCCTTGAACCGCTGCTGCACACTTTGAGATGTCGCTTGACTGGCTTAGCCCTGCTGCCGGCACCAGGCCCGACCACTGGCCCCCCAATCCAGCTGACGGCATACACAGGCGATGTGACAGTCTTCCTGGGCAGCCAGGAGGATGTGCAGGCCCTGGTGGACTGCCAATGCACCTACGAGCTCACTGCATCAGCCCACATCTACTGGGACAAGAGCGGCATGCTCCTGCTTGGGACGTGGACTGGCAGGCCAACTCCGGACCTGCAGGGGGGCCTTGCCTGGCACTGGGAAGGCCTCAAAGCCCTGGGAGTGTTCCTGGGGCTGCTGGCCTTTGCAGCCCACAACTGGGAGGAGCTGGCAGAGGGAGTGGAGATCCACATGCAGCGCTGGCACTGGTGCTTGCCCGCCCTCTCCTACCATAGCCAGGTTCTTGTCACCAACAACCTGGTGGCGGTGACCCTGTGGCACCCCTGCACCATGCTAGACCCTCCACCAGAGATACTCGAGAGACTGTAATGGCTCCTAGTGGACTTTCTCTGGGACAGACGCCACTGGCTCCCGTGAGCTGCCCCTTACCTGCCCACCACCGAGGGGGGCCAGGGCCCGATCGATCTGGCCAGCAGGGTGGCCATCTACTGCCTGCAAGCCCTCCAGCAGCTCCTGTATGCCGGGGGCCATGTCCTGTGACTGCAGCTGGTGTGTTGGTTCCTGAACCAGGTGGGTGGCCTTGGATTTGACCAGGAGCTCTTTATGCTGGACCTCACCTTCCTGAACAGGGCAGTCCTTCCCCTGTTCTACCACAGCATGGTGTGGGCCTGGCAGGCTGCCTTCCATCTCTGTCCCCAAGCCAGAAGCCCGTGTTTCCCTCAGGTGCTTCAGAAGTCCCTGGTCCACAACCCGGTCCTGCAGCACGTCGTGCCAAGTCTGGCCTCTGTCAGCCTTGTGGCTGCTCTCATTGAGGCGCACACCACCTGCCTGGGGCACTTCCTGAACCCTTCTCAGTCATGCTGGCTGTCACCCGAAGCCCTGGCTGCCCGGATGGCACTGTGCTTTGTCCACATCGTGGGCCAGCTTCTGAATGCCGTTAGGGCCACCCTCCTGACAGAAGCAGAGACTGCCCTAGAAGGCTACCTCCAGGCTCATCAAGCCCTCTCCACCACAGACGCTGCAGGTGATGCCTTCCCACCACTGCTGGTAATCCCAGCAGTGGCCAATTACCTGGCTGATTGGCCCAACACACTGCTCAGGCTCCCTGTGCCCCCCAGTAGCAATACGGACTTCACCTTTGGTACGCTGCCCCAGGAGGGACCCTACGCATGGGTGGTGTGCTGCCCCGACACCGTGTGGTGGTGGTGCCTGGCATGGCCCAGGACCCCAGCATGGCGCATGCTGTACAAGGCGCCCACAGCCAAGAACAGCAGCGACCTCCAATCCACTCCTTCCCGTACCAGGAGGCTGAGCAGGCTGCAGTCAGCCTGGCCAACTTCCTGGTGTGCCAGGCCAAGATGTCCACCCTGAAGAGCTGGTTAAGCCGGCTCACTGGGACCGGGATGCACGACACCCTGCAGCTTTTCCACCTGCTGGTGTGGGCCCACCTCACTCTTGAATACAAGCATGCAGTCCTCTGGCAGACGGTGTCCACCTTTGAGGAACGTTGGACCATCGACAGGGCACTGTGCCAAGTCGAGGCGGGATGCCTGCTCCTTGCCCTGTGACACCACCAGCTCCTCAAGGTGCAGAGGTGCACCCAGCAAGCTGAGACCTTGGGCTTTGTCCAGGCGAGCAGACTCCTGATGCCCTGAGGCCCCCTTGGTTGTCCCCACTGGCAAGAACTGTATATATGTATATACGTAAATACTTCTTTTGTTCTTTGTGTTTTTTTGTCTAAAGTGTGCGGGCAGGCCTTGCGGGCCATGAGCCCAGGCCTTGTTCTCAAGGCCCAGATCCTCCGACCAAACTGTACATAATTTCTACTGCCCACCATTTGTCACCCTTCCGAGAATAAACATCTCTTAAAAGTCAAAGACATTTTGATGTGGTTCACCTGGAAGGCCCTGTATACGTGGGTGATTCATTTCTTCCATGCCCGTGTCCTTGCCACTCATCCTGACTATGTGGTGGTGGTACCTAGTAGCACAGGCACTTATGCTGCCCCCGCTGCCCCCATGGTGCATGCTTTATAAGCTGCTCATTGCCAAAAAACCAGTGACCTCCAGTGGTGGTTGCTGCATGAAATACTGGCTACCAGCACTCTCATCCGCCACATGGATCCGGCTGCATCAGGGTGGCTGTTTGGTCCTCACACCGTGATACTGCTCGCTAGGCCTGTGTGAAGCTTTGGGTGGTGATTTGATTCAGAGGATTTTGTGGCTGAATCTCTGAATCCAAATCAAATCAGGGGACCAATTTAAAGGTCTGAATTGATTTAAAGCTTTTCGAATCTTTGGAAAAGATGCAGAGAGCTTTGATTTGGGCAGTCCCTGGTGGCTGCAGCTCCCTGCTCACGGACCTGGGCGAAGTGTGGGGGCATGCCGTTGCCTTCTATCGGGACTTGTTTGCAGCTGACCCCATTTGTCTGGAGGTCGCTCAGCAGCTGCATAAGGACCTGCCACGCCTCGGTGCTTTGCAGATCAAGGCCCTGGAGTGGACAGCCCTGGGCTAGTAAGTACTAGGAGTGGGGAGGGGACCATGGGGGGACCCCTAGCAGCCCCATCATGGGTGCCCTGGTCTGCCCCAGCTCAGTACTTAAAAAAAAAAAAAAGCCCTGGTGCTCATCGGTTGCTGCTGGGTGGGAGAGGCAATCCCCACTTCCCCCTACTGCCCCACACTGCATGGGGTGAAGGGCACCAATGGGAGGGCTGGAGGACTGAGGGGAAGGTGTTGGGGGGCTTGTGCAGAGCCTCCATGCAGTGTAGGGCAGCAGGGCTCACACCCCCCACACACCTGGCAGCACCTGCTGAGTCAGGGCTCTTTTTTTTAACAAGTACCGGGAGCTGGGGCAGCCATTGCCAGGCTGAGAAACTGGGTGGGGGATGGGCCTGGCCTGGTTGATTCAGAGATTCAGCAGCAACCAAATCTCCAAATCAGATTTGACCAAATCTGGACAGTGATTTGAATCACCAAATCGAATTGCTGTCTTCCGAATCAGCTGAATCCGAATCTGAAGCAAATACTAGCCACTTCACACAGGCCTACCGCTTTCCCCTTTCTGGGATACCGGCAAGGGTTTTGGTGAGCTGATGTTGTGCTGGATGTTTTTGTTTCTAGACTATGAGGGCAGGCCTTGCGGGCTGTAGCCCCAGGCTTTGTGTGTTTCACTTGAGCCCCTGTGTGGGGCATCCTTTGTACTGCTACTTCTTGTCCCTTAATAAATGTTTATAACAAGTCAAAGCCTTCCTACCCTCTGCTTTGGATGCTTCAGACCAGGCACTCTTGGAGCTGCATGGGGCAACCCTAAGTGTAAGACTCCCCGGCTTCCTATGTCTTTTCTTTTCTGACTCCCACCTATCTAAAGGTCTCTTGCTTCTGTTTATCTCGCCTTCTGATTCTTTATCTTGCAATTTTGTAGTATTTTTTCTTCCTTTTCTCTTCTCTTTCCCTTCCCCCTCCACTTCCAGTTTCTTTGACTGAGAGTTGTATCTTGTTTACTTCACAGCATTTTTATTACTGTTTCTCTTTCTTTCTTTGGCAGGACCATCCAGGACAACCTGTTTCTGCTGTGTGACCTGCTCGCAGCTGCGGAGTGTTTTGTCCTGGATGTTGGCTTGGTCTCTCTGGACCAGGAGAAGGCCTTCAATTGCATTGACCACCGGTACCTGCTTGACACCCTCGAGGCTTTTGGCTTCGGGTCTCTTTTCATCGTGGTGTTCCGGGTCCTGTACCACTATTCCTCCAACCTGCTCAAGGTGAATGGCATGCTGTGCTCCCCATTCCCAGTGCATTGTGGCATCTGCCAAGGCTGCCCCCTCTTGGGCATGCTGTACGCCCTGGCCATCGAACCAGTGCTGCACACTGTGCAACGTTGCCTGACTGGCTTAGCCCTGCCACCAGTACTGGGCCTGACCACCAGCCCCCCAATCCAGCTGACAGCATATGAGGACAATGTGACAGTCTTTCTGGGCAGCCAGGAGGATGTGCGGGCCCTGGTGGACTACCAGCACACCTATGAGCTTGCTGCATTGGCCCGCATCAACTGGGACAAGAGTGACACACTCCTGCTTGAGATGTGCAAACCACCCCTGGACCTGCTGGGGGGCCTCACCTGGCACTGGAAAGGCCTCAAAGCCCTGGGAGTGTCCCTGGGGCTTCTGGCCTTTGCGGCCCACAAGTGGGAGGATCTGGCAGAGAGAGTGGAGGCCCGCCTGCAGCGCTGTTGCTGGTGCTTGCCAGAAATATCTAGTCCATGTTGGCAGATTCCGCCCGGCCAGGTCGCCCCTGACGAATGGAGTCTCATGGCCTTTTTGAATAAAGAACAAAGTAGCTAAAAAGTCAAAGTCTGTCCTTCTTCCTTCCTACCTTGAAAGAAAAGGCTTGAGGAAAAAAAGCTAAGAGAATGACATACATAAGAGGAAAAACATAAAGGAGATGAGGGTTTTGACCAAAAAACCCCAAATCTCAATTATTATGACTAAGGAGTAAGAAAATACAAAACATATGAACACTGCTGAGAGGTTGGTCTTCATAACTGCTCATTATTCTACAATTTTTTACCTTAATTTTGCTACATGTTGCACAGAACTTACAAATCTGCACATAATAAAGTATTCAGTGCAACAACTCTCTTAAGCTTCTTAGGTTGCTGCTGCTCAATTACAGAGTAGCCATTCAAAATCAGCACTTATTGACAAATTCTGCCTTATCAATTTTTCTTTTCCTGATTCATTGTAGAAACAGTCACTATTCATAGCAAATATATTCACATTTATTCTTCTGATCCAAAGACACAGAAGTCAATAGAAGGATTCCCACTGACTTTAGTTGCTTTTGGATTATTTATATTAATTAATTAAAAGGCTAAAGGCTTGATCCTGAAAGGTAGTCAAAATCTGGTATAACAACAGATTAAATATGAGAAGTTTGCTAGGATTACTTAGATACTAAAGTGCTTTATTGGCTCAAAGCTAGTGATCATCAGGAAGCATGTCTACACATGCACTTTAATGCACAGTAACCTATTTTACTGCACATTAAAGTGTTGCATAAAAAAACCTTGCAAATACACAAATCCATCATAAATAGGGCTTCTGCACAATAAGAATTACTTAAAAAGTGAGAGCAGGAAATTCACTGTTAAAACTGAAATGGAGTCCTGTCCTGTCTATATTCTTTGAAACAAAAATATTAGAACATTTGAATGAGGAAAAGGCTTTATCAGTAAAATAGCAACTTTTATTTTCTAATGTGTTTGTCCATGTTGTTGTACTACTTTAGGAAATGCCCATTAGCATTAGCCTTGTAGCTCTAAAGCACGCTGGGGGTGCATCCACACATGCAAGCACATGCACTTGCAGCAGCTCAAATATAAGTGGTACAAAATTGAGCCGGAGCTTTTTGCTTCAGCAGACATGCTTGCACTTTGTTGTGTAGCAAATTGTGTCCCTTTGGGGCAAAATAACCCTGCCTGGCTCCTCCTGGATCTGCAGCCAGCACCTGTGTTGTCCCCAGCAGTATAAAAAGCTGCCTTGGCAAGTAACTCAGGGCTACTAGCTCTCAGGAGCTTCTGGGGCCCAGCCAATTGGTACCTGGGGACGCTACCCCTTGTGCCAGCTGGACTGTTGAAGCAGCCCTGAGAGTTCTCTGCACCCTTTACCCACTGCAGCAGTCTGGCAGTGGGGGCTGCTGCTTGGCTGTGACCTGCTGTGCACCTGCCAGACCCGGATGGGGACTGCACAGCAGTAGAGGCATCCGCCCCTCTGGGCCAGCTGTCAGTGGACTGTGGCTGCAGGGTTGGCCTCTGTGTGCCCCCTGCCCGGCCATCTGGGCAGCTATTGCCTGGAAAATGTTCTGAGTGTGTTGGCCTGCTTTGAACTGTTATAGCCTGTCCTCCTGGCCCCAACTGGTCAGGTCAGCTACAGCCAGCTGGGTCCAAAGTGCCAGCTCTGAGCAAACAGGGTCCGAGTAGGAATTCTGGTGTTCCCTATTGGAAAACTGAAAAATCCCTAAACTGAAAACTGAAAAATCCCCAAAAAAGTCCCAAAGTCACTCTGTAAAATACTGCAAAATCCATATTCCTCCACAAGTAAAACAAAATAAAGAGAGAGAGAATGAGACAGAGACTGCAATCAGTTGGACAACGTTTTATTGAAATATCTGCAGTGTTAAAGCATGCCTCTTATCATAATAATAAAGTAAATTCTAAATACATTTAATGAATTCATGAAATTCAGCCCCCACACAGGTTCACTGACCCCCACACAAGGGGTTCATCCTCCCAACAGGTGATTTGGCCCCCCAACAGATTTGGCCCTCCCACAAGGGGTACAGCCCCCCAACAGGGGGCTCGTCCCCCATACAAAGGGATATGGCACCCCAACAGGGGTCAAATAGCCTCTGCAGGGGCTACCACCCCCCCGCAAGGTCCACATGCCCCACCCCAACCACCCCGATTGCTGCCCCACCCCATGAACC